>NC_134456.1:224701910-225326910 GCF_047948215.1 Lycorma delicatula | reverse complement strand
CGTTAAAAGAATAGACAAAGAACTTTGTTATAAGAATTGAAAAACAAGTTAATTACTTTTCTGTGTTTCCGATTGGTCAATAGTATTACCGTTGTTTAATCGTTCTAATGAATCCCTCCTGGCGTAATTTAGTAATCTTCAATATATAATAGCTTTAAAATATATATTTGAATTCAAAATAAAAAGAAGGAACTAATTTTAAAATGATTTTTTTACTTTAACCTGTATTAAAATATTATTTATTAAAAACAAATTACGTAATCAGAATTGCCGATCTAGTTGAAAATTAACAGAAATTATTTTGAATAATAATTTACAGAACTTTTGCTTTTTGCACCGGAATTTATTTTTTCAGTTATGAAAAGTAAGAATAAAAATTTGGTAATATTATATTCTCTGAGGCAGAAGAATGTATTAACTTGTTAATTAATATCAGTTAAAATTGTTAAATATAAATTCCATAAATTATCCATGAAATTTGGTAAATGTAAAATGAATTTGGTCATAAATTAATTTTCAGACATAATATTTTTTATTAAAGGGAGTATATTAGGTCCTCGTCTTCTTTAATACCGAAGGTTTCACACAAAAATTCTCCCTATATCTAACTTCAATTAGACTATGCACTCAAATCATTTTTGACTGTCTTTAATCGCCAAAAATATTATCCTCCTGCCAACAAAACAAGTGTTGACAGCAACAACGACTATTTTGCCCTACAATTCAATTTACTCAAAGTCCCCTTGATTTACTTAAAAATCAAGAAACAGATTTACAAATTTAATAGGCCTCTAATAAAAACATACCCTTCTCTCTTTGCTCTGATTCGCTTTCGGGAGCGAGGTCAATCCCTCATCGTAGACAATGACTGGAGGCATACTTTTACGTTTCTGATGTCGTCCAGCGTTTTACTAACGACAGATTCTGAAATGACTCTGTCTCTGTCATCCGCTACGACAACCAGACTTTTCCTACTATACTTTTTGTTTCTAATTTTCAAATTGTCCTAAAGAGTAACCAAAAATTCCTTTCTAATTTCCTTAGTTGTTTTTGTGGAGCTTTCCTTCCTGTTTATGAATATGACTTCTGGCTGCTACAAACCGACCTCTTCGCCAATACTTCCCTAAGTAAATAGAGTAAGCTAAACTAGTTTATCTACTTACTCTCTGACATCTACTACTTTGTCGGGCAAGGCACAAATGTGACAACTGTCCGCAGCGAGATACGAGCAGCTGGAGGCCTGATTGTCCTCATGTCACATTTCGCACCTCTTAGCCGCTGCTGAATAGTTACGCAAGTGCAAGCAATTACGAAAACACTGATTTCCGTTTCCGCTCTGAAAAGAGCGTATGCAGGACTATTCGCTTTAGTCCTGCTAAGGCGATTAGTCCAGATAGTCCTAGGGTAAGCCTAGGTAGAACTCGCCGCCTTGGCGAACCATCTCTCGTTGCAGGGTATTTACACCTGCAGTCGTTACCACTTCTTCACCATGTGCCTTGTAAAACAAAAACTCGTTCTCTTTACAAGGCCCCTCTCTGAAGTAGATGCATAAATAAATCAAACGCCAGATACCAAGAAGGAACTCGGCGAAAACGGACAAATCATGAACGCTTCTCGCTTTTCATACAGATGCTGGTAAAGCCTTAGTCGGTAAGAATTCAAAACCGAGGGAAGGTAAACACTTGACACCGGTTTAAATAAACACTAAAGCAGACTCGAGTTACGGTAACAACCTTGATTATACATCAGAAGGACCAAAGTACAGGATAAGGTGCGACAATATTTTAAAGGTCATTGAAAAACAACAATTTTTTCATTAAAAAATTCAGATTATGTTAACTTTTACAGCTTTAAAAAATGCTATTCCAGCTTTTAAAAATTTTTTACCACTAATTTCAAAAATGGTCACAGTACACCACAAGTAGTAGCAGTAAACACTCATATCAAAAAAAAGTTTTTCGATGTTTAATAATTGTAAAATTGTTTTATTTAACATGCCCATACTTTATTAACATCTTTCTGATATATTTCATTTAAAACCAAATGAAAGATATGCAATTAACAAATAATTACGCTGCACTTTAATAATGAAAAAATCAATTTTCATTTCCTATTTAATGAAAATATTCCCTTAGGATTGATTAGGTTGAAGTTAAACAAGGTTAACTTTTATCTGGGTACACAGCAATTTCTGAGAAAATTTGATCAGCATTTAAAAAAGGTATTAATAAATATAAGTTTTTTACACATGATTTTTTATTTTATTTTTATAATTAAGAGGATGAATACAAAGAATGGAAGATAGAAATGAAATAAGAGCAGAGAACGTAAATTATAGACCTAGAAAAGGCATTCGATAACGTAGACTGGAATAAAATGTTCAGCATTTTAAAAAAATTAGGGTTCAAATACAGAGATAGAAGAACAATTGCTAACATGTACAGGAACCAAACAGCAACAGTAATAATTGAAGAACATAAGAAAGAAGCCGTAATAAGAAAGGGAGTCCGACAAGGATGTTCCCTATCTCCGTTACTTTTTAATCTTTACATGGAACTAGCAGTTAATGATGTTAAAGAACAATTTAGATTCGGAGTAACAGTACAAGGTGAAAAGATAAAGATGCTACGATTTGCTGATGATATAGTAATTCTAGCCGAGAGTAAAAAGGATTTAGAAGAAACAATGAACGGCATAGATGAAGTCCTACGCAAGAACTATCGCATGAAAATAAACAAGAACAAAACAAAAGTAATGAAATGTAGTAGAAATAACAAAGATGGACCGCTGAATGTGAAAATAGGAGGAGAAAAGATTATGGAGGTAGAAGAATTTTGTTATTTGGGAAGTAGAATTACTGAAGATGGACGAAGCAGGAGCGATATAAAATGCCGAATAGCACAAGCTAAACGAGCCTTCAGTAAGAAATATAATTTGTTTACATCAAAAATTAATTTAAAAGATTTTTGAAAGTATATGTTTGGAGTGTCGCTTTATATGGAAGTGAAACTTGGACAATCGGAGTATCTGAGAAGAAAACATTAGAAGCTTTTGAAATGCGGTGCTATAGAAGAATGTTAAAAATCAGATGGGTGGATAAAGTGACAAATGAAGAGGTATTGCGGCAAATAGATGAAGAAAGAAGCATTTGGAAAAACATAGTTAAAAAAAGAGACAGACTTATAGGCCACATACTAAGGCATCCTGGAATAGCTTTAATATTGGAAGGACAGGTAGAAGGAAAAAATTGTGTAGGCAGGCCACGTTTGGAATATGTAAAACAAATTGTTAGGGATGTAGGATGTAGAGGGTGTACTGAAATGAAACGACTAGCACTAGATAGGGAATCTTGGAGAGCTGCATCAAACCAGTCAAATGACTGAAGACAAAAAAAAAAGAAAAGTTGAATAAAAAACAGTTATTACTTTTGCTAGCTCTTTTTTCATTAAATTATTTAGTTTAATTTTGAATACAAAAGTAAATATTATTTCAGTTAACTTCATTGGTATATATTGAAATTACACTAATTTACTGATACTAATAAGCAAACACTGAAATTTAGGCGAACAATAAGTTTCTTTTACTTAAATTTGTCATTAATTACAAGGTTATTGATAATTAGCAATAACTATACTGAAAACATTTACGCATTACTAAAATAACTGTCATTATGAGCATCTGTAATGTAAAAAACTTTAGGAAGTCCCTGGAAAAGTCAGTGTTAAAAAATATAAGTATCTTTTTCATTTTGATTAAAAATTGGTTGAATTTTTAACAAATTTGTTTTAAAAGTACAATAAAAATGCAGATTTTTTTTTCAGGTATTTGTCATATCCAGGATTTCAGTGTATGTAGAAGTACTGTTACAAAAACATTCATTTACGTCACAGCAGCTGTAAACCATTTCAACCTCTCTATCTGCTAGGTACAGTTGTTATTCTACAGAATGGTTAATCAATTTTACGGTGATTTTTGATTGTAGATCTTGGCATGTAACAGATACAGACGATCTCTGCATTTAATGATTCCCAGCAGCCTTAGTAATAAAGGAAAATTTCCATTATTGTAGATGTATTCTTCATTTATTTCTCAAGAGTTTATAATAATAAGAAATTATCTTTTACTTTAATTAAAGATAATTTAAAATTTATTTTTGATTCTTATTTTTCTAAACCTTTCCTGGACGTCAGTTGTAGTTAACTGCATTCATTTCTGGGTCTCTCAATTGTAACCTGATAAAGATATCTTTTGTAAAACTGTTTTATCGCATAATCAACCGATCCTGTTTTTCATATTTCGCCCAAATTTATTTTAATGTTGTTCAGTTCACTAATAAACACTAACAGAATATTCAAATCCAAATAAAACTTGTTTTAATCCATTACCATGTTTAGTGAATTACCAACAGGCACACAAATTTCTGAATACTGTAATACTATCAGAAAAGTTTTTTTAAAAGTATTTTTTAAAAAATATGATTAAAAAATCATATTTTTTAATTATTTTCAAGCAAGTGCAAATTTTTTATTTATTTCTGATTGTACAGGTGACTAGGTAGAAAGAAAAAAATAAGCACATAATTTTTTTTAATTATTCATTTTTCTTCTAAATGAATTTTAGTCTATGCTTTAATATATTTTTTAGGTAATTCTTAACTTTGTTAGGTTAATTACTTTGGTAGTTAAAGTGCTTATATCCTATATCTCCCTTGTTGCTAGATTCATATCAAAAAGCTAGCCAATTATTTCAAATAATTTCTTCATTGAAATCATTTACAATTTTTCACTCCACTTTGTCTCTTCAGTGACAATTATTTTATTGAACTTATTTCATTATGTATAACCATATGTAAAACTT
The DNA here is from genome assembly GCF_047948215.1 of Lycorma delicatula. Taxonomy (NCBI): domain Eukaryota; kingdom Metazoa; phylum Arthropoda; class Insecta; order Hemiptera; family Fulgoridae; genus Lycorma; species Lycorma delicatula. Next base: position 225,322,053 of record NC_134456.1, on the reverse strand, counting down.
CATACAGGAAGAAACATACAATTCCAGTTTATATTCATTGCTTTAAGCAAGTAGTCAAATGACCATATATTGTAAAGGTTCTATTCATTTTCATAATAACAAAGGATAATAGAGATCATGAGTACTACACTGTAATTTTTGTCTTTATGTAATTCTCTTTTTTTTATGTAATGTGAATAATACAATTTAAAAAAATATTAATAGGCATTATTTTCCTAACCTTTTAATTAAATATTTAACTTTAACATCTTTGGAGAAACATAAACCTTTTTATTATGTATATTTCATATACAAATTACATTTACATGCTTTTGTTGGCTCATATACAGTCATTTTAATAATATACATAGAATAATTGGGTAGCTTTTAACTGCATGTACTTGTTTTGTAGTTGTAATTGCATGTTCTTTTTATGTAGCTTGTAACTGCATGATCTTTTCATGTAGCTTAGAAATAACTGATTTATCATAAACAATTTTTATACTAATTTTGACTAACTTGCTAACACTAAATCAAGTTTAGTTGATGGGTATTTTATGTATATCATTCATTCTGCTGTATTTGAGTTAAGTATCTATATTTAAATGTAATATAAATCTATTATCAAGTATTAAATTAGAAATGTGTCTTCAAAGAGGTTAAATTAAAATATAATTGATTTTAAGGAAGAGGGTATAACGTAATTAACAGGCTGTCTATACAATTTCATAACTTTACTTTAAGTTTATTATTGAAATTTGTTAAAAAATAAATAGAAATTTGTGATTTGTTAATTCATAACATTGGCTTTTTTTCAATCATATTTGATCTGTTTATGTAAAATAGCCTCTCGTCTTATTTTTCTTTGTGGATTTGCTTTTATTTTTATAATTATATGAAGTAATTTCTTAATTAAATCATATTTAACAACAAAATTAAAACCAAAATGTTCCTTTGATTATCTACATATAAACAAATTTAAGGATACAACACATCATCAGATTTTTTTAGCTTTCATTTAAGAAGATCTTCTATCTGGCCCCAAGTATTTTAAAACCATCTAACATTACATAAATCTATTCTTGACACCATCACACAGTATTTGAACATATACTGGTCTTCTGCCCAGAAATATCAAGGAACTATTACAGTATATCTGTCAGTAATTATTCGGTTCTATTTAAAAGGCCCATCACTATTACCATTGATAACTTTTACAGGAATATTAAACCTAAAAATATACTACATTAAACTTTTTGTATGACCAAACTATAGATATAAAACCCCGGTTTTGTTCTTCTAGGATATATGTTCTATCTTGCTTGCTGGTTATCCACTGTAATTATTAGTTTATTTCTATAAATGTATATGTTATGTAAATCATTTTCCCAATTAATATAAAACCAAAATTGAGCACCTTCTCTTTCATTATACTAGATTAGAATTTGACATTTAATCGGTACTGTCACCTGCCATTAATCATTCTACACCTCCCACTGTTCACATATGTAATTTCTTTCTAATTATATTTCATATCAATGGAAAAGGGCCTCTTTATGGATTACAGAATAAGATATAATTCTTTTCTATAATCCTATAAATAAAGATAACTTAAATATATTACATTTAGTATTTGTGTTATTTAATATCCCATTTTCACTTGGATTGTCATCGATCACAACTTGATTCCATTTGCTATTCATCAATGACTTGCAATTTACAAAATTTCCATTTAAAAATTTTAAATCATTTTCATCAACCATACTTTTCTTTATCTTTGTTTCAATAGTACAATTTATAGAGCTTTTTTTGGTTTTAATTCCAATTTGGATTGGCCATATTATGCTGTGAAAATGCATTCTTAAGATTATCTTAAAAGGGGTAATTAAGAAGTCTGGATAGTAATGCATGCATCTGCACAAGTACAAAAGGGGAAAAAAGAAATGGAAAACAGAAGTAAATTCATTATGACTGAAAACTCTCTGAGTAATTTATTCCTTTGAAAAATCTTCTATTTTCAATATCGAAAAGAATTAAATCTACATTAAACTTTTTGTATGACCAAACTATAAATAAACCCCCCTAGTTTTGTTCTTCTTGGATAAACATCTTCATATCCATAACATTTTTCTGTTGAAATTATAAAACAAAAATCTTCTGGTTAGTTCATATATTTCCCTAATTCAATCTTCTAATTCGGTTTCATTTTTAGGAATAGAGTTACAAATTGTACAAAACACACAGAATAAACTACCAAAACACAGTAATTAGATAAGTTAAATTTGCCATATTAATTTCCACTGACTGTTTTTTGCAGTACCCTGCATCTTTAGTCTGTATTAAATTCTATTTTTATTACATTAAAACTTTTTTTTTAATGATTTCTCTTATAATTTATAATGTTATCTATTGTAAAATTTTAAATAATATTATGTACATAAATGTAATTGTGAAAATATTTATAATTTAAAAAAAAAATAATATAAATCAATTAAAAAGAATAAGATAGAATTTAATTGCAACTGAAGGTGCAGGACACTGCACAAACCAGTTATTGGAAGTAATTAAGGTAAGTATAACTAATCTAATTACTGTGTTTAGATGGGTGGTTTATGTTTCATATAATATTAAATTTTATATATATATATATATATATATATACATATAAATCTTTATCAATTTTGTCGGTTAAAGCAATGAAACTTCATAAGCTTATCGTGTATAAACTTTCTAATAATATTTTGACAATTTATCAGTTATAAGTACCATCACTTGATTTTATTTCATAATTGTTAATAAAATTGAAATGAAACATGTACTTATAATTTAACTCAATTATTTTTTTTGTAGACAATTGTTCGTTTATATTGTAAAGAATAGCCATGAAAAGCAACTGACTTTTTGAGATTTCATCGTGTAAAATAAATGAAATAAGAATCAAATTATTGGTGTGACAGCCATTTTTTCACTTAGATACCCCCAAACTTTTAATTATAATAAAAATTAATTTTACGTACCTTTACAGGTAGAGAATGGGTTTTGATAGATGAAACAAAGTGATATATTCATTTAATATATTATTAATAGAACATATACTGTGTGAAAATTTACAAGTGGTTTCACAAGATTATTTTCTTTTTTTGACATGGAAATTTTGTTTAGTCCTTTATTGTTTTGCTTGCTTTGGCGATAAATCTCTTGCATGACAGCAGTTTCAAAATATAATGAAACAATGCTCGCACCTATTTGTCAAAAATTGTTGTAGAATATACTTACAAAGTTGATGGTATATAAATATTTCATGAATTTTAAATACCAGAGTAAACAAAGCAAGTGGACACCTATATAAAACTGTAAAAATAATACAATACATGATGCAGTTCGTACTACAAAAAACTTAAGTATGATATAAAAAAACAAAGAATATAGAAAATTAGTAAAGGGAAGATCAGGTGGCAAAGGGAAAGATCAGGTGGTAAAGATATTCTTTATCGATTTTTGTTACCATTCAACATTATTTTTAGCTGGAAATTTTATGTCGGCTGAGAAGGTTCATATTAACACACATTCCTGGATGCGTTGTAGATCTGTTACCATCTATATCTGTGGAGCTTATATCAGAATCATTTTTCTGCTTCTATTCTTGGTAAAAGCGCTCTGGTCTTGTACGAGAGGTATCCCTGCTGCCTTAAAAGGGGCTTAGGATTTATTTGAGTGAGTTTATCTTATTTAGCAATCCTTCTGTGGATTACTACTTTCTAACTTCCATGTTTTTCCTTTATTTTCTTCCACCTTGATCTATTAATAGGACATCTTTCACTGAATTCTCGCTGGATATCTAAGGATGCAGGGACGTAAAAATTTCAGTGTCCTTGGTATCTATCTAGTCTGGAGAAGGGTATCGCTTTTCTTATGAACCTACCTAGCTAGCGATTCTATTTCTGTAAAAAAATGCCTATATAATAGTTCTACCTTAGGTTGAATATTAGATAAGTAAAAATGGACCACCTAATCATTCCTAACAAATTTTGTTAGAAAAAATTCAATGCTATCATAAATGTTAAAAAGAATGATTAGTTTCACAACCACTAATGAAATTTGTGTTATTTTCTTTTGTTTCAGTCAACTCAACGGTTCATTTAATAATCTAAGGGAGAGCTACCATGTAAGTGGCCCTCCTTACATTGTGGTACTCCCTTTTAGTATAGGATAACTTTCTACTACAGGTACTTACTTTTTTTTATTATTAATATTATAAATTTGCATGTTACAATTAAGTTGTGTTTTTAAGTTGATAGTATAATATTCAGATAAAATCGCAGTAGGTCCCTAGTCCCAGTAGGGTCCACTGATAGGAACTTTCCTGTAGGGATTTATGTGTACTTTTGTATAAGTTTCTGTTTCAGGTTCAACATAAATTTTACATTAAAATTATTTATTTCAGCAGTGTAGATTAAGTTTTATCAAAGTAGATGTAAAGTTTTGTATATGCTGTGTATGTTTTTTTTCAGGTACAATGTAGATATTATTTTATTAGTTAGTTAAGTCGTGTCTGCGATCTCAATCCCTAATAGGGTCCCAGTAGGTTTCCCCATTGATAGGATATGATTCTTTTTCAATGTATTTGTGTCACATGGGAACTGTGTTCATGCCTTGTGGTTAGGTCCGGTTCCTATGTCATAAAGGGGTTGGTTTTTTAGTAGGTGAGAGCCCAACACTACCGTCTGTTGCAGGCACAGATGGTGGCTGATAAAGCTTCTCCCTCCTCCTACACAAAACAAAAAAAATAATTAACAGTTCATATTATGTACATTACTAATCTTTTTGCCAAGTGATTTTGAGTTGTAGGTGCTGTACTGGGAGTACTTTTAAATTTATGGAAGCTGTCACAAAAAAATGGTTGCTGATTACTCAAATGTAACGTTAAAAGTGAAATTGATTATGGACGCTAAAGAAAATTTTAGTTAAAATGAATATCACCGTAGTTTCAAATCTGGATTGAATAAAAAGTGAGTATCGTAAATGACTAATAGAATTTTTAAAAAGCAGCAAAACAGAAAAAAAAAATGTATATCTAGAATCTTACATGGTGATTTTAACAAATTTTGGGTGCTGAATTCAAAACTTATAAAATTTTGTGTAATGCACCGCATTTTTAGATACATACGATTTATTCACCAATAAATACACAATCAGTGTGATACCAATATTTCAAAAAAAGTTATTATTTATGTATATTCATTTATAATATGTTTAAATCAGCTAAATTTTTGTTTATTCAAATACAGATGAACTAAAATATATTCAATAAAGTTTTTAAACGTTTAATCACTGTAACTGAATTTTTAAAATATGTTGACAAATGTTTTCTCACTTGTACGATGTTTGATCAGTTTCTCTAAATAAAAACCAATAAAAGTCATCAATCATTCTAGCATCCCATCTTACTTGGTGCTGATGTTCCACGGTCAGAACATCCTGACAGAAAGGCTCCATCTGATCATCACTGATACAGCAAACATTTTCAGGGTAGATGTCTAGGTGGGAATGTAGGAAATGAATTTTTAATGACATCCTATGTGCTAAATGTTTGTAGTTTTTTAAAAGCTTATTATTAACCATAAAAACATAGTTTTCATGTTTTCTGTTAACTAAAAAACACAAACAATGTCTTTGAATGACTTTCATGCAGCTAATTCACATTCGCTAAGTTTATCCTTAAAAGTTGAATCCTTAAGCATTTTTTTTTATTATTTGCAGACTGATAAATGTATGATGGTAAGTTCATTACCATCACTCAATTTTGGATGGTAATGAACTTACTATCACTCAATTTTGGATGGTAATGAACTTACTATCACTCAATTTTGGAAAACTCATTGTTAAATGATTAAATGCTCGTCCATCATTGTCTGGTGCCTTTACAAAATTTTTCATTAGTCCAAGTTTTATGTGAAATTGTGACTATGATTTTACCACTCTTAATTAATGATAAATGCTTTACATTTCTTTCACCGGCCATGAAGTTCCAAACATTAAACAAAAAATTATACTAATACAACTTACAGATTTATTTGTTATTTATTTGTAATAATTTAATAATAACTAAACTCGTAAGATTTCTTTTTAAATAACGTTAGAAGGTGTACTGTTGTGAAGGACTTTTATCCCAGAATTTAATCATAAATAGAATCTTCATTTTCATCAAATTAGATTGGAGAGGAAACGGTAATTGGTTAGTTTTTAATTTAATTGTTACAATTTATAAAATGTGCAATACAATAAATAAAAACCATTAAAAAATTAATGTAGAAAAGTGGTAACATCAATGTACATTTAAGAATGAACAGCATCTCTCAGGGAGGGGAAGACATGTGTAAAGAAAGATTAGAAGATTTTTTTAACTAAAAAAAAAGTTCCACAGGTTTTCATAAACTTCAGAGAAAACATTTAAAAGGATTAGGAAAACTTGGAATTAACTCATTGCTTCTTGATTCTACAAATCTCTATTTATTTTATTATAATATTTAAAGGCTTACCTCTACATCGAGGCTTATGAACGTAATTAAATTACATTATAAGAAAAATAATTTGTCTAAGATCAATGCAATATCATTAATGAAGCGATTAATTTGGATAACATCTAAAGTTCCAGGTTAAGTCTTTTAGATTACATCATGTAAGAGATGAAACATATTGTGTCAGGTTTTAATGTATCTACCAGAGAGAAACGATCTATTTAATTTTCATGGGAAAGTTTTTTATGTTTTTTGGGGTAAGAGTGACATCTCCACTTTCACTGTTGGGAAATGATTTTTATAACCACCGATATTCTTATGCACAATTTACAAAATTTGCAAGAGTATTATAATTTTCAAACCGTATAAAAATCACTATTCAAAAAAAAAAAAATTGTGAAGAGAGTAAGGCTCACAGAGATGAAAACCCTTTAAATCATAATTCACTTTCCAGCGTGATTTTTAACTGCAAAATATCTTTAAATTATGGTAGTAAATAATTTACTTTGTTATCCACTAAAAATTTCTGTACCTGCATCTGCATGTAGTTTTTGCCTTAACTTAGTTTGAAATTATATTTTAACAAATGATGTCATTTTCTCATAATAAAATTCTTAACAGTTAAGCCAAAAAATATAATTTTATTAGAACATATGAGATGAAGAAGTAATAATGATTTAAAAATTAACATAATCATTGCAGATTTTTTATTGACTAGTAAAGAAAAATTCTATTTTAAATCAAACTTTTGTAATGTTCACGAGAGGTACAGTGGTGGAAAAGTTTCTGTTATCAAACCATAGTTTCTAAACAACTGAATTCACCTACCAGCTGCTGTTGATGTAGCCTACCATCAAAATAATCTGTCACTTCAAATCTATTCTCGGCAACATCATATAAAATACTTTCATGATTATTATACTTTCAAATCAAACATTTGTCTTTGAGATCATTCTGTTATCATATGGAATTACTTTGTTCTTAGTAGCATATTAAATTCTTAATCTTATAAATTTATATTTTTCATTGTACCTTCAAATATCTTTTGTGAACAAAAAAGAAAACAAAAACACAAAAGAAAATGGGGATATAGTGGTTATAACTTTTAAAATATTTTTACTATAAATTTATATGTAAATTATTAAAATACTATTGCACATAATAATTCCATTTTACACTTTATTTTAATTTTCAATGTGCTTATTCTGTTGCTTTTTTGAGCTTAATCTATAAATATCTAGATTTATTTTTTGTGTGGTTTGTTTTTACTTGACCGTGTATAAAAGTGAGTCGCCGGTGCAGAATATTCTAGCGAACGTCAGCCGGCAACGCTGCGCCTTCTCGATCGCGCCATATGATCGCCCTAGACCAGGGGTCGGCAACCTTTTGAGTCAGAAGAGTCAAAAATTACAATTTACAAAATGTCAAAGTTTTTAAAGAGCCCAAATTTTTTCGAAAATAGTTTATTAAATAACAATTTATAGGTACTTACACTTATAATTATTATTTTAACGCTAATTTTTAAATAATAAAAGTTATAAAAGAGATAAATAATAAAATAGGTAATTTATTAAATATATATTTTAATAAAAACACTTTCGCGGTAATATCCAACAGTAGTACTTTGTTTCTTTTTTGACAATTCTTACTGACTTCAAAAAAGTAGTTAGGTATCTTATTTGGAAAAAAATATGTATAATATGTATTTTAGAAATATAATGCTTATTATGTTACCTATCTTTACTTCGGTTTTTTTTAAAATTATTATATATATGTACATACATAACTTTGAGAAGATAATTCGCTTCTAACTCTTTTACTTGAAACAACAAACTATAAGTCACAGCCAAAGCACTGGTGAAGACGCCAAATTGTCTTGCGTCGAAAGCGAATTAAAACCTACATAGAAACATCCGACGACGGCGTCATTCGAGAGCTTCTGACGGACTGACGACAGTGACGACGCGTGTCACGGGGGAGGGGTGCGGTGAAAAGCGAGTACAAGTGGCAAAGCGATAGAATCGGTGCTTAATCCTCGTTAATCGATTCAGAACGATTTTTAAATGTTTTTTTTTTTTTTTATAAAATAAATAACATTTGCGTATGGTACTAAAGAGCCGCAGCTTCACATCCAAAGAGCCGCATGTGGCTCGCGAGCCGCAGGTTGCCGACCCCTGCTCTAGACACGTCGCGGTGCTAAACCCTTCGCGACAGATTTGGACTGTTCTGGAAGATCTTGCGGAAAGTATGTAAGCAAGTGTTGCCGGCTCAATTCAGTCAGTCGGTTTATAAGCTAAGTCAAGTGAAATTAAACTCAGCGCCTCATATAAATAAACAGTGATATAAATTAGTTCATGTAGTATAGTTAATGTTATATTACTTCTTGCTTGTTTTTGATAATTAGTTTTGTGATTTTTTGCTCTTGTATCTTTAATGATGGACCGATTTTTGAACAGTAATTAACTTAATAGTGCAGATAAAGAAAGTATGTCTTCAATCAGTGGCACGACGGTGAAGAAACGAAAATAACGTAAAAATAATGACGGTTATTTAGAGTTCGGTTTTACGTCAAAATAAATTAATGGTGAAAAGAGACCACAATGTGTATTGTGTATGAAAGTTTTGGCAGTGGAGTGTATGCTTCCAAGTAAATTGAAGCGCCGTTTAGAAGCTAATCACCACAGCATGGTTGGAAAACCTCCTGATTTTTTTACCAGGAAGTTAAAAGAACTGAAACAATAAAAAAATACAGTTTTTAAGACTCCATCAATACCAAACAACGTTTTGCTAGCATCTTACAAAGTGGCTTACAGAATCACGAAAGAAGCCTCATACCATCGCAGAAGAACTTATTCCACCGACTGCTGTAGATATGGTGAACACCGTGGTTGGTGAGTCTATGGAAAGCTGTTTTTAGAAGTGCCTTTGTCCACTAACACAATTAGTTGTAGAATTCAACATATGGCACAGGATATCAACGATCAATTAATTGAAAAAATTGAAGTAGTGGAATTTGGATTACAGCTAAGATGAGGTTACGGATAATAATAAGGATACTCATTTGATATGCTATGTACAGTTTATAATAATAATAAACGTCAATAATAATAATAACAATAATAATAATAAACAGTTATCACATACAAAACAGAATTAAAGTAATCGTCAGGATTTATTTACAGGTAATTAAATATTGAAAACCAGAATTCAGTCCCATTGACAAAAGACATTATCCTGACTGCTAACATTTACACCTTTAACAAACTGGTATTGTATTACTATGAAGATAAGATTAGTGTAAAGTTTTTTCAGTTATATTCTCTGCACATACCTTTGCTGTTCACAAATAAAACTACCCTATAGTTTACGAATGAATTTAATACTTTATTCCTTTCACTAATTATCTATAGTAACTCACCAAACAACTTTCTGCATTCCCCCACTGTCCTCATCAGAATTACTTGTGACATCGCCTTAATCGCATCAAACTTGTATGCTCTAGATATTCGCTCCTTCACTGGCTCGCATAACTCCTCGCAGAATACTTGCTTGATACTCCTCGCTTAGGCTTGTTTCATCAAAACTGAACTCAACTCATCTTCCTTGCAGTAATTATACTCCTATCTTCTTTACCTGCAGAACAGACCAAAGTTGAAGTGTGAGAATGATTTTCAGAGACATTTTCCTACACAAAGAATGATTGTTAAATGGAACTGTTAGCCTTACTAAAAAGATTTCTTATGGCCCCTTTCTGAATTCCTCCCATTATTATATTTTCTACTACTTTCTTCTTAATTAGCAGAAATTCATCACTGAGATCACTTATACTGGTCTTGTTACAATACAGTACCATCAGAACCTCAATCTCAATTTTACACGATCTTCATTAAATTCCATAGGTATATCTCAGAATTTCTTTTACTATTATTCAAGTGATTTCTAATAGTGTAAGAACTGTTATACAAAATTTTTAAATGTTTTTTCAGCAAAATATAGTATTTTCATCATTTAACAGAATTAGAAAATGTCAAAATTAATGTTTTTGTAATCTTATATGTTTGTATGAACACTTGAATTATAGTAGAGGTACGCTATTGAGAAATAGGTGAATGTATTTATAGACCAGATAAAATTGTTTGGGATCCTAACACTGCTAATATTTTTATTTGCTATTTACTTAAATCAAGTTGAGTAATATTAGGTTAATTATTCATTATTCATCTATATTAAGAATTTATCACACAATTGTGTTATTAAATACACATTTACTGTCAAATAACCATATAATTGAAAAAATATATTTGTAAATAATTTTTATTTTATTATTCAAATTTAGCTCTTTTAAACTTTAATTTGAACAAGAAACAAAAAAGTTTGTATATAGTCATGAATGATAATATTAAGAAATTAAGGTGAGGAAGGCAATATTATATTATATAAATATGCATTATTGGCAGCAAATGGAGGTAGTATTTTTAATCAGATTTCACTGTAATAAATAAATAAATGTTAACATGTTCTCTGTTATGTATCTAAGTTATCAGTTATCAAAATTTAAATAATTTTACATAAAAACCTCAAATTGCTTTATAAATAAAATGAAAAGGTTGCATAAGAGCAGCTGATATAATAAACAAAAATTACAAAAATAGTTGTACACTCACTAATTCCTGTTAACTTTTTGTATTGTAATAAAATTATTAAAAGTTTATTAAACATCAACAATTAACAAAATTAATTATACATCAAATTATATAATAAAATAATGATACTTCAAACATTTAATCGGGAAGATGAAAAAGGAAAACCAGATGAAAATTACTCATGAATTTATTCATCATATGTTTGATATACGAGTAAATATATAGATAAATTGTGACTTATATGAAATACGAGAAAATATCTAGGGTGTGAACAATAGTGGATAATTTATATTAGTGTTAAAATAAAATTACTAGCAGCTACTCTTTCAACAATGAGGTTAGTTTACTTAAAAAATAAATTATTGACATTGTTTCTTTTATGCTTCAAAAACTAATAAAATTATACAACCCGTATTACTGAAAATTTTGAATGGTAATTATGTAAAGGTTAAATTGAACACCACCTAGATAATCATCATAGGTTTATTATACCTTGGCATAATAAAAAATTTGTTGCATAAGATGCATTTGTTCAGAAAATGTGTAATGCAATCGCTATTTTATTTAAATGTATTACATTAAAAAAAATCGTTGCCTTATAACTCTTAATCAAACCCTGTAATAATTATACTTTAGTAGCTATTTGTTCCCATTATTTAAAATATTATTTAGGAATTAAACGTAATTTTAAATGTGTAATATTTTTTAACCGCTATAAATTTTAAAATTGCCTTTTTAAACGCCTATTGTACCTTTTAATCTCTTATTTAATACTAAATATTCTTTATTAATAACATGCAAAAAATATTATTATATTTTTTGATATTATGATTCTATTTCATTTATTAAAATTATCTGTTATTTTAATATATTTTTTGTGATCAATCTGCAGTGGAAGAACTATTCAGAAAACGTCTATGAAAACCAGCATTACATGTGACCCAAAGGAATACGAACAGTAAGTAGATATTTGTAAATGTAAACTTCAAATTTAGTAATTACTTGTATGTCTTATTAGAGTATTCCAAGAGACAAGGGCAAAGAATGATCGATAAAAGAAGTCGTACCTTTTCGATAAGAAAGTTTCTTTATGGAGCAGAATATGAAATTAGAAGCCTTGCGAAGGACGAATGAGATGTGATGTCTTGCAGGCGTTATTAAAAACAGGCAGCCTAGTATTACAGACACATGAAGAGAAAGGGTGACAGGAGGCTTCCATTAAGAACAGATAACTATGTCTGTAACTGAAGAAAATGAACTATCCCGGAAGATGTTGGACACTATAATGTCCTCTTCATTAGATGTGGATGTCAACATCAGATGATGATGAAGGTGTCTGATAGGTTTATGGAAGTTACGCAAATGCATTATGAAAATTACAGAATTTAGTAATGATTAGTAGGAGAGAGATGACTGCATAGTTATAAATAATTTTCCATGAACTAAGTTGTGTAACTTTCCTGTTTTTGCAGAGCAAAAAATTTTTTATTATATTTTTATTGTAATGTATTTTTATTTTATTATTGAATAGTGTTTTAGATTTTTTTCCAACTGCTGTAGTGATATAAGACGGTGATCAGAATTTAGTAGATAATGATGAAAAATCATATTTACCGATTAAATTTTTAATTAATGCTGGTCTTTTCTCTTTTTTGGTACAATTTTCAAAATATATATCTTACATTTTCAGTGATTAAATTTAAATGTATTTTAAATTATCTGTCCATATTGCTTTTCATATTAGTATTTTATTATATATTCTTTAAATCTGTTTTAATAACTTTTAATTTTTTTCTGTAACAGTTTCTTAATGATTATTTTTTAACAGCTATATCCTTCATTCATAATTATATTAAAATACTAAAATTTCAAACCTTTTAATATATATGTATGGACTATATATATAGGTGTGTGTGTGTGTGTGTGTGTGTGTGTGCGCGCGCTATGAAACTTTGCTTTATCAGCGCGCTATATTTCATAATCGTACTGTAAATAATCACTTACCTGGCGCCCCGGCATGTCGATAATAAGCAATTGAAAATTTGTTTACGTCTGTGTGTGATGTTCAATTACGATAACATCATTTGTAACGCATCATAAAATTATTAAATTAGGTGAAGAAAAGATTTCAATCTATGTTATCGTGTTACTCTGTACGGTAAGTAAGTTTTATACTTCATTTTTACAACGGTTTAATTCAGTGTTATTTTCATTAATCTTAATTTACTCTGTGTTTTTGTGCCGATCGGGTTTTAATAGTGATTGATTCTGTTGTGAAATATAAACTGGGAAACCCCTAAGTATAACATTACAGAGTGATTCAAAGAAACGGGAAATTTAAATACCGTTAATGAAAAATTTTTTTTAGAAAATGAATTTTATTTCATGTAATTGTACAAATGTTGCCATTTTAGGATACATACATTTTAGTTTATTTTTTAAAGATGATATCTTGCAGGTGACCTCCTCTTCTACGTAAACACTCACGAAGTCTCTTCGTTAAATTGTTCACGGTTTGACGTAACATCTCGACTGGAATTTCCGCAATTGCTTCTCGGATCTTTGCCTTCAGTTCTTTCGTTGTAGCAGGTCTACTGTGGAACACTTTGCTTTTATGGTGACCCCGCAAAAAGGGAATCGCATGCTGAGAGATCAGGGGATCTGGGAGGCCATCTAATGTCACCGTTTCGTGAAATGACACGTTGTCCAAACAATCGGCGTACAGCTGCTATCGATATTCGTGCAGTATGTGACGTTGCTCCGTCTTGTTGAAACCAGGCTGTGTTAAGAATCGGTGGAAATAAATCTCTTTTGTTGTTCCACAACAAAGGTTTCAAGCACGGCTACGTAACGAGCCGACGTCACTGTAATCGCAATCGCAAGACCGTTGTCATCCTCAAAAAAGTTTTTTTTTTTTTTTTTTTTTGTCTTCAGTCATTTGACTGGTTTGATGCAGCTCTCCAAGATTCCCTATCTAGTGCTAGTCGTTTCATTTCAGTATACCCTCTACATCCTACATCCCCAACAATTTGTTTTATATACTCCAAACGTGGCCTGCCTACACAATTTTTCCCTTCTACTTGTCCTTCCAATATTAAAGCGACTATTCCAGGATGCCTTAGTATGTGGCCTATAAGTCTGTTTCTTCTTTTAACTATATTTTTCCAAATGCTTCTTTCTTCATCTATTTGACGCAATACCTCTTCATTTGTCACTTTATCCACCCAACTGATTTTTAACATTCTCCTATAGCACCACATTTCAAAAGCTTCTAATCTTTTCTTCTCAGATACTCCGATCGTCCAAGTTTCACTTCCATATAAAGCGACACTCCAAACATACACTTTCAAAAATCTTTTCCTGACATTTAAATTAATTTTTGATGTAAACAAATTATATTTCTTACTGAAGGCTCGTTTAGCTTGTGCTATTCGGCATTTTATATCGCTTCTGCTTCGTCAATCTTTAGTAATTTTACTTCCCAAACAACAAAATTCTTCTACCTCCATAATCTTTTCTCCTCCTATTTTCACATTCAGCGGTCCATCTTTGTTATTTCTACTACATTTCATTACTTTTGTTTTGTTCTTGTTTATTTTCATGCGATAGTTCTTGCGTATGACTTCATCTATGCCGTTCATTGTTTCTTCTAAATCCTTTTTACTCTCGGCTAGAATTACTATATCATCAGCAAATCGTAGCATCTTTATCTTTTCACCTTGTACTGTTACTCCGAATCTAAATTGTTCTTTAACATCATTAACCGCTAGTTCCATGTAAAGATTAAAAAGTAACGGAGATAGGGAACATCCTTGTCAGACTCCCTTCTTATTAGGGCTTCTTTCTTATGTTCTTCAATTGTTATTGTTGCTGTTTGGTTCCTGTACATGTTAGCAATTGTTCTTCTATCTCTGTATTTGAACCCTAATTTTTTTAAAATGCTGAACATTTTATTCCAGTCTACGTTATCGAAAGCCTTTTCTAGGTCTATAAACGCCAAGTATGTTGGTTTGTTTTTCTTTAATCTTCCTTCTACTATTAATCTGAGGCCTAAAATTGCTTCCCTTGTCCCTATACTTTTCCTGAAACCAAATTGGTCTTCTCCTAACACTTCTTCCACTCTCCTCTCAATTGTTCTGTATAAAATTGTAGTTAAGATTTTTGATGCATGACTAGTTAAACTAATTGTTCTGTATTCTTCACATTTTTCTGCCCCTGCTTTCTTTGGTATCATAACTATAACACTTTTTTTGAAGTCTGATGGAAATTCCCCATTTTCATAAATATTACACACCAGTTTGTATAATCTATCAATCGTTTCCTCACCTGCACTGGGCAGTAATTCTACAGGTATTCCTTCTATTCCAGGAGCCTTTCTGCCATTTAAATCTTTTAATGCTCTCTTAAATTCAGATCTCAGTATTGTTTCTCCCATTTCATCCTCCTCAACTTTCTCTTCTTCCTCTTCTTCCTCTATAACACCATTTTCTAATTAATTTCCTCCGTATAACTCTTCAATATATTCCACCCATCTATCGACTTTACCTTTCGTATTATATATTGGTGTACCATCTTTGTTTAACACATTATTAGATTTTAATTTATGTACCCCAAAATTTTCCTTAACTTTCCTGTATGCTCCGTCTATTTTACCAATGTTCATTTCTCTTTCCACTTCTGAACACTTTTCTTAAATCCACTCTTCTTTCACCAGTTTGCACTTCCTGTTTATAGCATTTCTTAATTTCCGATAGTTCCTTTTACTTTCTTCATCACTAGCATTCTTATATTTTCTACGTTCATCCATCAGCTGCAATATATCGTCTGAAACCCAAGGTTTTCTACCGGTTCTCTTTATTCCGCCTAAGTTTGCTTCTGCTGATTTAAGAATTTCCTTTTTAACATTCTCCCATTCTTCTTCTACATTTTCTACCTTATCTTTTTTACTCAGACCTCTTGCGATGTCCTCCTCAAAAATCTTCTTTACCTCCTCTTTCTCAAGCTTCTCTAAATTCCACCGATTCATCTGACACCTTTACTTCAGGTTTTTAAACCCCAATCTACATTTCATTATCACAAAATTATGGTCGCTATCAATGTCTGCTCCAGGGTAAGTTTTGCAGTCAACGAGTTGATTTCTAAATCTTTGCTTTACCATGATATAATCTATCTGATACCTTCCAGTATCGCCTGGCTTTTTCCAAGTGTGTATTCTTCTATTATGATTTTTAAATTGGGTGTTGGCAATTACTAAATTATACTTCGTGCAAAATTCTATAAGTCGGTCCCCTCTTTCATTCCTTTTGCCCAGCCCGTATTCACCCACTATATTTCCTTCCTTGCCTTTTCCAATGCTTGCATTCCAATCTCCAACTATTATTAAATTTTCATCTCCTTTTACGTGTTTAATTGCTTCATCAATCTCTTCGTATACACACTCTACCTCATCATCATCATGGGCGCTTGTAGGCATATAGACGTTAACAATCGTTGTCGGTTTAGGTTTTGATTTTATCCTTATTACAATGATTCTATCGCTATGCGTTTTGAAATACTCCACTCTCCTCCCTATCTTCTTGTTCATCACGAAACCTACTCCTGCCTGCCCATTATTTGACGCTGAGTTAATTACTCTAAAATCACCTGACCAAAAGTCGCCTTCCTCTTCCCACCGAACCTCACTAATTCCTACTATATCCACATTTGTGCTACCCATTTCCCTTTTTAAATTTTCTAGCCTACCAACCTTTTTCAAGCTTCTAACATTCCACGCTCCGACTCGTAGAATGTTATTTTTTAATTTTCTGGTGACCCCTTCCTTAGTAGTCCCCACCCGGAGATCCGAACGGGGGACTATTTTACCTCCGGAATATTTTACCAAGGAAGGCGCCTCCATTATTGCTATGTGAAAATGCAGAGAGCCACATTTTCTTGGAAAAAAAGCAGCTGTAGTTTTCCATTGCTTTCAGCTGCGCAGTACTCAGAGGACTGAGTGATGTTGATACGGCCGTTTAAGTCGTCCTGAGTCACGCCCCTAACAACAACTACTGAAAGAGCTGCTGCCCTCTTTCAGGAATCATTCCTTAGTCTGGCTCTCAACAGATACCTCTCCGATATGGTTGCACCTTCGGTCCAGCTACTCTGTATCCCTGAGCACTCAAGCCCCCTCACAAACGGCAAGGTCTCATGATTCATGAGGATGAAAATATGATTCATAGAGGAGGAGAAAAAAATGTATATACTGCATTTTGAGTGATTCATTTACAAAAGCACTTTGGGACATGCAAATAGAAAAACTGTCACTTTTGGTACCAGTCAATTGCAATAAAAAGGAAGTAAAATTATTATCTTCCAAGTAATATCTCAATTTTTTACACGACTGCCCAAAAAGGAGTGTAATGTTTTTAGGGTGTGTATATGTATTTCATTTTTTATATTTGTAAGATCAAGTAACATTGTAAATAAACAGTGATCATAGAAGACGTTGAATAACAACTATCATCTAGCAATTAGAATCTTAAATTAATATTCGCAAAAAAAGACATTACAATTAATTAAATATCAAACGAAACAATTTATTTCATCATCAAGAAATTATAATAGAACAACTTAGACATATTTCTTGATTTTAGTAAAAATATTTCACTTTCATTTAGATTATTGAAGTCCTTGAAATAATTGTTGAATTAAGTAAAAATCTGAGTGTTTGTCATGGTATAAAATTATAAAAATAACACTAGATCCAGTAGTAATCTTCGTAGCTCACGATTACAATTTTGAAGTTTTCTAACAGTTCAAGATGTATATATTGAAGATAATACGATGAATTTTGTATTATAAGTCACATATGCCACTATTAATTTTAAATTAAATATAATTTTCGAAATGCGAAACTTTAGGAGATGTCCTTGTCCATTGATTCCAATGATAACTGATTCTGAGAAGCACATGATGCAGTAAACTTATAAATTTGTTGTTATTTTCAGAAGTTTTCATAATGCATTTATCTTCCTTTAATTCAACTGAATTATCTTCGAATACCTCTATGGTCACGTCGTTACTCAGGGCTGATGAAACAGGTCTATCAGAATACGATTCTTTGCTGTTATCTGTTGTTTTCGATGATGTCTGGACATGACAGACCATTTCCTGCTTAAAACTAGCCAGTTGTTTTTCATAATCTATCTTCGTTTTGTTATTTGCTCTAATAGAATCCAAATGTTGTATCTGTAGATCACGTTTCAGATTTTCATTTTCTCTTCTGAGAAATGCATTAGTGTATTCTTGTTTTTTGTATAATTCGTTGAAATGTTCTAGTTTAGCCTTCACTTCATCATAATCTTCAGTTAATTCTTCCATTCTTTTTTTATTTGTTTTCATGACCTTTTCCTGTAGAATGTATTTTTCATTTGCTTCAAATAATTCAGTTTTTAGTATTTTTATGTCTTCTTGGAACCGACGATTTTTTTCATTTAAATCTTTTAAAATATTGGTTTTCGATTCTTGAATGCGATTTAATTCAAGTATTTCAGTTTTCAACCTCTTTATAATGTTGTCTCTGATATATATCTCTTGAATTGTATTGTAAGTCTCGCCATTAATTTCTATGATTCCTTTAAATATTTGACTTGGTTCAGTTTGATTATTTTGCGACATTTTTCTTTAAACCGCTATAAAAATTCTTCTTATAGCTATGAGTAGAAAAAATATAATGAATTAGGTAAAGTAAACAATTCAAATATAAAATAATTCTGTTGCACGGCAACAGACTTTCAGATTAATAAAAAAAGTAGATAGAATAATTCATTGTTAACTTCCGTTGGATGCATTATATTAAGAATTCTTTTTTACCTTTAATTACATGATGTTTTTATTAGTATTGCATGGTTAGTTGATTGATGTGATGCCATCTACTGAGGCAATTAATGCTGACCTTCAGAACGTGTGCTTCTGGAATCATAGTGAGTGGCTGACCTATTTGAAAATGCCCAGGGTTAAAGGGGACACGTCTGAAGAATCAGAAAGGTAAGTTAACGAACGGGAGTTTAAACAACTTTCTGTTCTACATAAAATCGCGAATGTCAGTGATGCCTTACTAATTGTTCTTAGCAAGAGATGCTTTACAGATTTTACTGAAACGAGGAGATCTGAGAGGAATGAATTTCTAGGTAATATTGTCTTCAGCGAGGGTATCAAGTATCGTTTCAAGATGTGCTATTGATGATAAAAGTTGGTTTAATTCGTTTGAGGTTCTAACGAAGAATGATATTATAATATTTTAAAGATTACTATACCCTGGATATCAGAATAAACCAATATTATATCTTTATATTTGTAAATATACATTACAGAGATATATTTATCGAATATTATTTTTTCAACATTTTTGTAATTTTTAACTTAATTTTTATATTTTAATATTCGATTAAAAATGCATTATTATAATCTAATTACATTAATAATATTTTTCCGTGGTGTTAAAATGTCAGGATTTTAAAATTATTTATTCATTACATAACTAAAATTTTGTTTCATTTATGATAATTTGTGATGGGGAAGAAGGTTTTAAATCCGCAAATTTTCGCGTGTAAATTTTGTATCAAGTTAACTGATTTTTTTTTTGTTGTATTTTTCTGTTTGATTTAAATTTCTGTTAGGATTGGTATTTTTAGAAAATGTTATTTATTAAAAGGTTAGCATTAAATAAATTTAAAAAGATGTTACAGATTTTATAAGAAAATCTTTCCTGTAAAACTGACAAAATGTGACTATGGCCCTTATTTCATTGTATCCTTCAATTGCTTTTAGAATACATAAAAACGAAATATATAGTATATTGGATAGGTAAAAATTAAATTTGTTCGTATTTATAAGGTTTATTTTTAAAAAAGAATTATTGATATTTAGATATGAATGAATTATATCCTATACAATATCCCATTCCACCTTATCTCTAAATGAATGAAAATCCAATTAGATTACTTATAACTTGAAAATACTGGATATTTGAAATTTTTCACTCCGTATCTTTGGTTAGGATATCATATACTGTTGTGTTTGCATCAGTTTTCTCATCTTGATGAGAATGTTAAAATTAGTTCCCAAAAAGTTGGAGTCGTTATTTGAAAGTTTTTTTTGTTGTTGTACCTCTCCCCAAAAAGATACAAAATTACATTAAGTTATTATCGCCAAAGGATAGACTAATTCCTGAGCTTTCTAAGTATTCATCTTAAAGAACTATTAGAAACGGGCTGCAACATTTTTTATTCGCTCTGTATATACCGGTAAAAATATATAAGAGGGATATAAAGTAAATTAATAGAGGAGAATTTATAAAGCAATTTGTGGAGCTTAAAGATCAAAGAAGTTGTTGCAGACGCGTTATACGAAGCGTAAAGATTTTAATTGTTCCTACTACCACCAGTATTCTGACAAGATGTAGATTACTGTATACAATAAAACCGATAATCTGGATTTGACAAAATCTCAACAATTAAAAAAATATTAAAATTTCTTTTTTTTCAAAACGAACACCACCTTCAATAAAAATTAAAAACTATTTTTTTGAGTACTGTGACCCATTGCCTTCCTTCATGATACCCTTTGAATTAAAAAAAATTATACTCAATATTATATAACTATTTAATTTAAAAGTATTCTTTTTTTATTAGTAGTCGAATAGCCCTCTTTCAGGAATCATTCCTTAGTCTGGCTCTCAACAGATACCTCTCCGATATGGTTGCACCTTCGGTCCAGCTACTCTGTATCCCTGAGCACTCAAGCCCCCTCACCAACGGCAAGGTCTCATGATTCATAGAGGAGGCTCAAAAAAGTATAAGGGCCTATAACACCGTAAGATGACATAGCATACCACACGGTCACTTTCTGGTTGTGCAACGGACGCTGGTGTAGCTGCGTAGGATTTTCTTGTGTCCAGTATCTGAAATTTTGCTTGTTAATAAATGCACTGAGGTGGAAATGCGCTTCGTCTGACATCCACAGTTCGTGAACAAACTCTTCGTTATCATTTATCTTCTGAAGCATTACATTACAGAATTGTGCTCGCACAACTGCATCGTTCGGTTTCAGTTCCCGGACGATCTGCAACTTGTACGGATGGTATTGCAAGTCCTTCACTAACATTCTTCGAACACTTGAACTATGCAATTGTAAAGATGCTGAGAGACGACGGATTGACCGATGTGGACTTCGTGTGACAGCATCTTGGTAAGGTTGAACATTCTGTGGTGTACGGACGGTTCGCTCACGGCCTGGAGGTTTCTTTTTCATTGCCGAACCAGTTTCCTCAAAATTAGATATCCATGTTTTAATTGCATATGCTGATGGAACACGGTCGTGCCGTTTCAGATTAAAATGACGGCGAAATTCTCTACGCGCTCCCTCCACACTGTCATTGTTTTTATAAAACGCTTTGATAGCAAATGCACGTTGCGCACCACTCCAAGGATCCATGACAACTAAATGGCAGGTTACGTTAGAGAGGCTGGCGCCACTTATCAAGTGGTGCCAATCGCCCACGGCTATTAAAAGCAACAGGCACAAAAAGCAACAGAACTTAGTGTATACAAATTGCAGCCCAAGTAAAAGCGTTATTGCTTTCAGATCTCCACAAATATGCCATAAATATTTCTCATACTGAATCCTGCTCGATACAAGTTTCATATTTTCATAAGACTCCATGTGAACAGCGTATGCTAATGCTATTGATGGGTATTTATGTCCAATGTGAAATAAAACCGCTTTCAAAAGGTTTTTTGAAAGCAGTTTTTCAAAGCTTTGACGAGTTAATAAAAAGTCGCCATTCGTCAGGATGTTACTATGTCCCAAAGCTTCCAGTAAAGACTCCACATCATTACAGTATACTATGTTTTTGTACTGACAGAAGAAATGTTCAAATTCTGACCGTCACGGAAAGCACTTATTTATTGTTTGGTTGTGAAAGATGCCATCCTTTAGCCTGATGCCAGTATTTCTGCTTGATTCTTTGATTAAATTTAGAGATTGAATCGCATAATTTAATTCTGATTAATTAAATGGGGTTCAGTATAGATTTTTCTTCATCTCCTGATAAGTCAGCACAAGATTCGACATTTTCATCTTCATCTAGGTTCCATGTTTCTGGCGGTACTAGAATTGGAAGCTCTTGGCTAAGTGGCACTGGCCGCATGGCAGAGGGAATATCAGGGTAGTTAACAGTACGTCTAGTTTCAGCTGATTTATCTGTTATATATACCAGATATCTTTTTTACACAAAAAAATTAAGAGTCTGTGGCGTGATCCTTCGGTTCTCTCCAAACCATTGGAATTGCACTCACTTTACTGAACAACATATACTCACAAATACGAAAGTCAGCCACAAAATTGAATGCTACACGCACGCACTCGCGCGCACGCGCACATATACACACACACACACGAAAACTCGCACTTGAAGAAGAATTTAAAATATTTCTCTAGTCTGCATAAAACAGTTTACAAGTAAAAATGAGTGAATGATATGTATATAGTAAGATGAAAATAGGAAGCATGATGAAACACATTCTTCTTCGTTTTAATTAGTGTGTAAATAGTAAGCATAATGACTAAGGTCATCAAAAAATTAATGTGATAACAATTGTTGTCAACTGACTGTAATAAATAAACAAAAGCTATTTAGTTGATAAATAATATAATAAAATACGTTCACAAAATGCTATGAGTTTTGAGGTTACACTGTAATGAAAAAGCTTCATCAATTACAAAGTAAAATGGAGGATTTGTTGCATCGTGTGACAGCAAACAATCACTTGGTATGTTTAAATACTATTTGCGAACAGTGTCCCAATTTAGATTGACCAAAATCACGACCGTTAAAGTTTTGTCGAGAAAAAACTTCCACCGTTGTTAAGATTCCATCTGCGTCACTGCATGCTATTAGTATCGATGAATAATATAATTTATTATTAAAATTTTTCGAACCCGTGTTAAAAGTTTTTGCATTCTAATATGTTTACCATCGATTGATCCCAAGCAGTTTGGAAGATTCCAAAGTTTAAAAATTGCAATTAATTTCCTTTTTCTTTAGTCAGTATGGCCAAATTTTAAGGCTATAGACGTACCAAATCGCTTTTGTAGTGTCACCAACATCTCCTACTGTACTGTTTCCTCTTGCAAAATAAAATGCTAGTGAATTAAAATAGTGTAACCACTAACCAGATACTGAAAAAATGTTTTATCATTAATACCGTGTGAGAAATGTTTAAAATTTGTTTTAATATTTTAAATTGCAGTGTTTCTTGTATTGATTATTATACTTCTTATAATGATAATTGCAATAATTTCTTGTAATACCGAATTCAATTTTCAGAAAATAACTTCGCGTTATTATTTGTAAGAGTAAAATAACGTCTTAATATTACCAGTGGCCACTGTATCTAAATTGCATTTTTGTTGGTCGTTGGGCTAAAATATGTATCTTTTATTTTCAATGTCAAGTTGCAAAGAAAAGCGGAAAAAATTTATTATCAGTTTATATTAGAAAGAAGAAAATCCCCAAAAGTGACCGTGACAGAAAATCAGTAAAGCCGTATTATTTAAATGAATGCACGCATGCACTTTCTACTTCCTTAAATGAAATCAAACATCTCTGCTACCGAAAAAATGCCAACTAAGTGAAAGAAAGTCTGCTTTATCTGAAATCTGTAAGATATTTATTTGTTATTTCAGACAAAAAGAAAGATACCAATAATTAAAATAACGTAAGAAAATGTTTTGTAATGAGTATTCTACCTGTTTTTGAAGAACTCTCTACACAAGTATCAATTCTGGGCTTTCCGAGGAAGGATATTTGTATTGTTGGATGAGATAAATTTTAAACCTCCTAATTCCCAATTACTGACTCGTTTTCCTCTCCGTCTTCATATCAGTCTAAAACTGACTGATATGAAGACATTCTGTAACTTATCTTCATCGTAACATAGTTCCTTCGCACATATAAATGTTTTTCTGTTGCGATGGTGTATAGTGGGTAAACAAATCCACGCTTTCCGACTTCGATAAGACCGTTTCTGAATACTGTGCATACAAATCTTGTCGTAGACGCGTGGTGGTGCTTCGTAATGGCGGGAGGGCGGCTCAAGATTTGCTTCATATAGTATCGGCGCATACAGTCCATTGTATTCGCTAAGATTAATTAAATCTTCACACCACATTAAATGTACGTTTCATTTCATTTTCAGTAGGTTATAGGTCCAGAATGTCCCATAATAAAAGTTTCATATAATATTACGACGTATAATATATATTGTGACGGTTTGAGATTAAGTTGTGTTGTAACGTTTAATGCAGGTCGGCTAATACGTAGGCCTACGACCGAATTCAATTGTAATAGTAATACACAGAAAAAAATCTTTCAAGGAATGAATGTCAGTAATCGGTAGTTGAAAGTTGTGCCAGTAATTTGACTACTAGGATTTCAAACAAAAGTAACATTGAAAGATATGGATGTATATTCGATATTTTTCACGGATCGATACTGAACTCAGAAAATGAAAATGCCGCATGGATGAACAAAGATGTTTAAGGCACAAAATCAAATTGTTTTTATAATATCGGAAAAATTAATAACGATACATTTAACTATAAAACTTCGTCTGATATGTGATCAAAATTGAATCGTATTTTTGAACAAAAGTTGACCACAAGTATTTACTTATTAAAACAGAAATTCCTGAATTATTTATACGAACGTTATTGTGTAGTAAAGTTGAAGAAATGGTCGGTTAACTTAAGCAATTATGTGAAATAGTATGATTTAAAAAAAAAAGAAATGAATTTGATGTCGCTACCTAATATTTTAACATTTTACATCTGCATGTAGAATCAGTTCCAACTGAAAATCAGAAGTTTAATGATTCGTTGTCGAATTTTTAATTAAAGAGGAAGGTTTGAACAATTGCCTCGGTGCCGAAAAAGCAGTTGCCTGACAAGTAAAAGGAAATGTTTTAATGGCAGAAATTATTGACAAGGAACGAAAAGGATTTTAATTGAAAAGGACTGTAGAACGAAAAAGGTTATGAAAGATAAAAGTCATGGGTAATGAAAAAATAAATTATATAGTTACAACAGTTGTGAATGGGTTTCATCATCATTAAATAGTGTTCTGTATGTATATAAAAGTAAATTTATTTTCAGTGAATCGTACTTTGAGTTTGGAATACAATATGATTACGGATCAAAACGCATGGAAATTTACATAGAATAACAGCTCTCATGAAGAGCTCTCATGAAACGTCAAAAATGTTTAGCATGGACATTCATTTCAATCGTTACACGATACTGTTTTAAATCTAAATCATGAAGAATATTACGGCAAGATGTATATAGTACACCACATAATTAATAGCTTACGTATAGATTTTTTCGAACCGGTAAAACTTCTTCTTTGTATATCGGCTACGGCCTCTGGAGTGCTAATGGAAGGTTGCCTATAACGTTTTATGTTTGAAACAGACCCGGTTGTACGTCATTTTTTAACCAAATCGTGTATGCTATTCTTTGCTGAAATACTGGCATTCGGAAATTTTACCCAGAGTATTAGATGTGTTTTTTGAAAGATTCCAGAATGCACATAAGCTTCCACTGTAACAACCCGTTCCTCGATCGAATGTATTTTAGGAAATATGACTGCAAAGAACAAAATTATATTTTTTCGAAGTATGAACAGATTGAAATTGACAATAGGAAATAGTAGTTAATTTACACAACCAGTTGTGGCGACGGTTGCAGCATTAAAGGTAACCTCAAATAACTGAATTCGAGACACATCTTACTTTATAGTGATGGTGTTATCAGAAATGCCTCAGAAGTTGACCAAACAATCATATCAATAGAAAATTAACATCAATCATTATAATACAAAACATCAAAATAATAAACACCATAGTTCATAGCACAAGTACATATTTACAATAGGAAGCAGCGAAGACCTGCAGCATCAATACACACATACTCAGGTAGCCTCATGCACAATTAATATATAACAAGTAAACATAATGATACAATCACATACAGTAGCAAAACTTAATACAAATCGATACAATACTACAAGTACAGTGAAATAAACACTAATAACATAATACTCATGAATCATAAAGCAGGCAAAAAATCAATGATACAGTACATCCACAATACATAATACTTACACGATACAATGCATCATACTTACTGGGGGGCAATCATCAGACAAGAAGGTAGAGTGTCCATAGTTTCATCGTATCCAGGCGAACCCCTCACGTGCGGAGGACCCCTAGTCACTAGCCGTGAACCTATCTGTCCTCGAGCCCTACGACGCCTCATCCTAGCACGTGAACTCCTCTATCCAGCGTGCGTTCTTCAACTTCACAAGTTAAGTTATTGTAACAATTGTACAATAGCGGCATGGATAATGCTGTTAAAAGCGTTTATGACGCCTATCGGTGGACTGGCCACAGTCATTCCGTATTACTCTGCGTGTCTCGCAGACGGCAGATATCGTATCAATGGCACACCTGCCCTTTCGGAAGTCAAATTGACTCGTAGAGAGTCCGCCCGAGTCTTCGACAGTCTCAACCAATCTGTGTTGAACCATGCGTTCCAGTATTTTTGCCACTGCATCCAGCATAGCAAGCCTGTAAGAGGTGGGTAGCTCAGGGTCCTTACCGGGCTTTTTGACAAGAACTAGTCTTTGCGTTCTCCACCTGTCCGCAAAGACTCCAACTTCCAGAAATGCATCAGGATCAGCCTGTGCTACCGTCTTGACCACAAAGTTACGCAGTTGGTCCGGGTCGGGAAACTTGTATGCTGGTATGCGCGCTGTAGCAGCTGCCAGCTCTTCTTTGGTGAAAAAGTGTGGAAGCTCCTCGTCGCCTCGTTCACCCATCGCAACAGGTTCACCACGGGGGAAGATACCTTCAATGATTCGACCTATCTCGTTTCTATCCCGAGTAGCGGGTACCCTGGGTCGCATGGCTCTTTTAACTAAGTTCCGGTAGGGTCTAACCCAGGGAACTGAGTCAACTTCAGCTAGTAAACGTCGCAAGCAGAATTCTTGGACTCGCGTATGAGCACACCGAGTTGTCTACTGCTCTCCGTAAATTGGGCGGTGTATAGTGCCCTGAGCGAATCAAGGCGTGCACACATGGCCAGTCTTCTAAGTCTGTGACACTCCTTCCGTTACTCATTTATGTCATGGGTCCATCAGTTATCAGGTGGATGACCCTTACCACAATATGTCCTTGGAAGCATTGCATCACAAGCTTCTTTGATAATGTTAGCCAGATGAGAGGCTTTCTCCTCCACTGTGGCTACTCCAGTGACAACCCGCAAATCAAGAGTCTCAGCCAAAACTCCTGCATCGAGAGTCCTAACACTCCAACCTGCTACCGTATTCACAGCGAGCTCGCGATTGTCATTAACAACGTGAGTCATAACTATGGGTTGGTGGTCGCTGGCAGAGAGGCCCTCCCATACTCGCCAGCCATGGATCCGTGCAGCCAATCCCAGTGAAGCGAATGTAAGATCTTCCTGAATGTGTACGCAGTACCGTTCTTAAGGCATGCCATATCCAATGCCGCAATACTCTCCACCATTATTCTGCCTCTCAAATTCGGTGCCGCGTTTCTTAGCAGTCGATCGAATACACATTCGACCTAATATTCCTCAAAGGTGTTTACATTTATTTAAATGCAATTCCCTCCGACTTTCTTGGACGTTTTATAACAGTAGAAGAAACGTGGATTCATCATTATACTCCAGAGACCAAACGTAGGTGAGCAGGTTAAAGTGCGCAGAAAAAAACGAAAACAGAACCATCAGGAAACTACGGTTTTTTTGGATTTTCGTGATATGGAGTATTTAAAAAAAAACAGAACATCATTGGGGGACAGTATAAGGCTAAGGCTTCACTACTGGACCAATTGTAGGATACTATACTGTATACTACTGTATACAGTATACTGTATACTGTATACTTTATAGGATACTATAATGCCTAAATGTCCACATCTGGCCAAAAAGAAAATTACCAATTCACCACTATAATGCCACTGCATAAACTTTTAGGATTGTTGCTGCAAAAATCCATGACCTATTCTCCTTAGTGCCTCTACACTGACCAGATCTGCTCCCAGGGATTACTTCCTCTCCCACACTTGAAGAAATGGCTAGCTGGTTGAAGATTTACCTCAAAGGATGAACTCAAACCTGAGAGAGCCACTTATTTTGAGGAGAAATTTTTTTATACTGAGAGTATTAAAAAAATAATAAAAGTCATTGGACTAACTCTAAATGTACCAATTGGCAAGGTTGAAAAAAAAATTCTGCAAATCTTGTTTATTCTTTGTGAGGCTGAGAACTTTTCAAATGTCCCTCGAATACAGGTAAATCCAAAGGTACACCAGTAGGTTATATAAAACACATTTAATATACACAGAGATATAAATATAGCTGAATGAAAATAATTTTGATATATAAATGTCCCACATTATGGCAAAGTTATATTTTTTAACAAGATTACACCTTTGTAATTAATTCTACATTTATTTTTTGAAATATTGCAGTATGTGTGCTTTCTGTGTAACAACTAATTAGTGTACTTAATAATTAATATTTAATGTTAGTAGTATTTGTCAATTGATTATTAAAACTGACGGTAATTATGATTAATATTTTCATTATTATTATCAATAGAGATTCATTATTTCTGTGTTTGTTATAAATGAAAGTTTTTAATTTTTTTATTATGGTTGGTTGCTATTTTCAGTTTTAGTTCATTTATATTGCTAATTGCATTATTTTGTAGGTATATATATATTTGCTTGACCTGACATATAATCTATCTGCTGATATAATTAAAATTTTCTATTCTAAGAAATAGGCATATGTTATATTAGTTGTTTTCCATAAGTCTGAGCATGGTTTTTGTAATAGTTTATAATTTATTTTTATTTTTGTGCTAATATAACAGTATGATAGGCATATTATCTTAATTATAAAAAATGTGTTAAATTTAATACTATATATTTGGTAATCGTGAGTTTAAAATGTAATAAATGTTGATAATTTAATTCAGTCAACTTTTAATAAAGTAATATGCTAATTTAAATTTTAAACCAATTACTATAAATTAAAATAACTAATCACAGAGTCAACACCTTTGAAAATGCATATAAAATAATCTGTTACTAATCTTTCTCCAACTGTTACTGCATAGGTGAATTCATTAATTGAACAAATTAATGCTGAACAAGCATTAAAGTGTATGTATACTGTTTTAAATGTCAAATGTCAAATGTCATTAGCTAAATAAAATTAATCAATGATGTATATATAAATCATATTCTGAAGTTACAGAGCTACAAAAAAAAAAAAACATTACCTTCCTTCTAGTAGAGTGAGATATAATAAATTTTCAGAAAACTTTAAAATTTTTTCTTAACTTTTTAGTAATTGATGGAATATAAACATTATGTTCAACAATGTTTATGTTTCTTCTGTTCTTTTGTCTGTATATTGCAATTTTTTCTTCATGGTATTTAATCCTCATCAGTTTATTTTCAAAATTACATAACATTCTCTTTTCACAAATCTTAAACCTTGAGTCTTCTTTTAGCTCTTTCAAGTGTATGCTCTAATACACATCATATTTCAAAATACTTGAAAATTATTTTTGTATACTGGATAAAATTATTTTTTGTAAAAATTACTTCTTTCATTTATATTTCAGTTTTCAAAAACTGCTGCGCAAAAGACTCATTGAATGTGGCTGGACCGATCAAATAAAAAAAATTTGTAAGGATATTATTAGAGAAAAAGGAACAGCACTGACAGTTAACCAGCTTATTGAAGAAGTCTCTCTTAAAGCAAGAAGTAATTATAATACATTATCAAATTCATCCAATGCACAAAATGAATGTTTTAAATGTAGTATGAGCATCTGTCAATAGTTCTGTTGACAGAGGAAGTGGATAAACTATTGAAACAACAGCAGTGGATCGTACAGTATAACTTCAGTAAAAATTTGTCTTTTTTAAGGAATCAAAATTTCTATATAATCTCCTTTAGAGTTTACCTTCCTGTATTGTTATGTTACTGGCTAAACATGGATACTAAAAAATAAACAATTCTCTACAGAATTTCCAAGAGAAATGGAGATTTCAATTCTAGTCGTACATAATTATTAAGGATTAAAAAATCCTTTGTTCATAATACTCAATATACTCAAATATAAGTTTACAATATACTTTTTATTGGAATATAATTATATTCCAAGGTGACTAACTGTACTACGAGCAGTGTATGGAACAGTTGATCAAAGCACAATATGCTTTTGCTATTAATGTTTTATACGAATAATTATAAGGCTAATAGGTGGATGTTTGTGTCCATTTCAGTGTTTAGTGCTGATGCCATCAAAACATGGATCACTAACTTAAAGACATTGATCCTTTAGATGGTGATTTGAAACAAACACATATGAATGAGAAACTGTTTGTATGCCACATAATAGTAATGTTTTTAGTAATAACTGACATGAGTCTTAAGTGTTTTGCTAAATGCAATTCAGTAAGCAATAAAATTGCTAGTACAATAAACGGTTAACTAGTGAGCAATGGATTTTCTATCAATGTTAAGGATTTCCCTTACATAAAATTTTTATTTTATCACATTTAAAATTTTTTGTTAATTGTATGAACTATTTGACCATTTTTTGCATTTAGATTGAGAAGTTTATTTTGTGAATAAATAGAAGGCATATTTTGTGAATGAGTAAACTGACTGATGCTGCTAGAATGAAAAAACTAGATAATTCCATATGATGATGAATTAGTGACTGTAGTCACTAATCTGCTGACAAAGTAGTCACTGTCATCTGCTGACAAATAGTAGGCTCATATTTTTTTAAGTAGGTTTGGGAAGAGCTACAAATCAAGGCAAAGTAATGTGTAACATATGATTCAACATGTCTTACAAACCACATAACACATCTCCTTCGTGTAAACTAGTTTAAAAAAAATTGGCTATTATGTATATTTCCATAATATCTAAGGCTTCTTTTTCTAAACCGATTAATACATTGATCACTAAGGTCCACTGATAAATCTTTCTGTGACTAATGGAGATAATTAAAAAGCAATGTTTATTTAAGTCACACACACAATATTGGCAGCCTAAAAATTCAGAAAGAAATCTTGAACATTTTTGAAATATATGTTGCATAGCCTCATGTGTGATGTCATCAGTTTCAGTTGTGACTTCACGGAAATGGAACACATTAGACAGATAAACTAGATTAAAGTAGATAGATTTAAAAAATAAATATATTTAAATTTATAAAAATTGTTTATAAAAAATGTTTCCCAGTGAACTCTGTATCGACCTTCCTTGTCAGAAAATAAATTGTCTACATGTCAGGCTCATTTTGTAGAACAGTATTACATTGGATGGTTGTGTTGGATGATAATGCAGCAATGGCAGAGCTGTAATACCACACAATCCTGCAATGCAGGGGGGTCTAAAGTCCAAAGAGGCCCAACATTTTATTAAAATTATCTAATTTCAATTAGATTAAAAATACCCCGACAAAACTATTTTTTTGTTATGTTTTGCAAATTATATACAAATAGCCCTATAGTAACAAGATCTTGTTTTTTTTTGTTATTTTTAAATAAGATAATGTATAAGATGCCCGGCGATGCCAGTTGTTATACTGTTGCTTACTATAGTTATAAGTTATAGGTTGTAGATAAGAGTGAGATGGAAGTGGTCAAGTGTGTTTATAAAATACTAAAATTATTATTACTCCTATATTATAATAATTATATGTATTATAATTATTGTGAACTGAAATATAAATCAATAAATTTTAGATACTTGTATTTTTTTATTCCATTTTTAAAACAGTGCAGTTATGATGTATTGCTATGGTTATAAATTTTAAGGTGTGAAGATGGGAAAGAAACTAATTAGTACTAGCGGTGCAGCTAAAAGAAGAAAATTAAGAAGAGAGCAGGAATGCTTATCCAGAGTTCAAACTTAACAAATTTCAAAAGCTTTACAATGAAGCCAGAAAACCAAAACATGTATACAAACAAGAAAAAGTGGGAAAACAACAATACTGATAATGAAGACAAAAATGTGGGGTTCTATGGTGTTCAAATGTGGAGGAAGATCAATCACATTTGCTCAACAAGTTTTAAATACTGAAACTGAGAGTACTGCGTCATTTTCAGCTAATATTATGAATTTTCAAAATAAAATATTGATTAACTATACAAAAAAAATTATTATAATATCCAACTCATGTAGATCTATAGACCATTTAAATGAGATTCAGCACAAAATAATCTATATATTTCAGAGAGTTTTTATAAAATTGCAACGATATATAAACTGAATGGGTATGGCTGTGTTATTCTCCCAAAATGGGTGCAGTGCATTGCAAACCTTGTTGGTTATTTTTAAAAGAAATGAATGATAAATGGCGAACACAAAACATACAGATTGGAAAGATCTTTCCAAAAAGATAACACTTGACAAAAGAAGTAAATACCATGTGCATTGTTGTTATATATTTCAAAAATGGAAAAATAATTAAACAATTGATGGGAATTTAGAAGAACAACTATGATATGAATTAAATTTTTGGGCCAAGTTTTAGAATGACTTTTAACATAACAGAGTAGTCCTTTCTAAAAGCTCTGGTATTTTGTGGTCATCATGAAATGTTCAAAGAAGTATAATTGTAATTTTTTTGACCCAAGTACAACTTTTATCAAAATTTGATATTATTATGAAACAAGTTATAGAAAAACTGCATGGAATGCAAGTCATAATAAAGTCATAGTGAGATTATTCACTGCCTTGCAATACATTTGAAAACATATCTGATATCAATAATATACTTTTTTTACTATTATAATGGATTCAACTCAAGCAAGATATAACAAAAAAAACCAACTTAGTCAAATAATTAGATTTGTAAAAAAAAATGAGAGACAAACCAATTGGAATAGAAATAAGAGAAAATGTTTTGGTTTTTTAAAATTCACAATCAATCAGCATCAGGTTTATATAAAGAACCAATAAATTTTCTGGAAAACTGTAACATAAAATTAAGCAAATATAGGGGATAAGGATATGACAGAGCAAACATTATGATTGGAGCATACACCGGAGTCCAGGCTCTTCTTAAAAAAACAACCTAATGTTATGTACAACTGCTGAAAATATTTACACATTTTTTGGTTATGGTATTAAAAGGTGGGGGGACTTACTGTTAAAATTGACAGGTGAGTCACAGATTATATTAAAAAAATTAATCCTACTAATGAGTAGGATTAATTTTTTTGAGCCAGAAGATACACTTCACTTGCGGCAATCAGATTACATTTTATTGATTTATTGAAAGCTCTTACTAAATTAATTTTGAAAAGTGATAAAAAAGAAGAATGAAAAGAAGCAATCTCAGCTTGTAAAAAAATGAATAGATTTGAATTTGTTTTCCTCTGCATAATTTTATCAAAAATTTTGAATAAAATAAACTTTGCTTCTAAGTTATTTCAACTAAAAAATTTAGACCATTTTGATGCATTATTCAACAACCTTAGATTTGATAATTAGACATTTTCCGGGTAAATGTGTTTAATGAAATTCTAGAGGTAGCTTTAATAAATTCATAAAATGTTTAAAGGAATAAATGAAATCACAAATATATTTTCATTCATGCTGCCAGAAAATTTAGTGAAATTAAATACGGTAATTTTAAAATCTTTAATCAAATTACTCAGAAAATTTAACAAATAATTTTTGTATGCAGTCAATGTTTTCTACTATGCCGAGGAATGAAATTATCACAATTTCAAATATGAAAAAATTTGTCAAGCTGTTAACAGTTAAATGTTATCAAGTTTTTCAGATGTTCTAACTGCTTTATTTTTATTCTTAGCATTACCAGTCACTGTGGCTATAGCAAAAAGATCTTTCTCAAAATAAAAAATAATAAAAAATTATTTAAGAAATTCTACTGGAGAAAAACATTTATATAATTTATCTCTTATAGCAATAGACGCAAAAATTGCTAAAGATGGAAAAAAGATTTGCAAATTTAAAATCTTGAAAAAAATTTCACGTTTTATAACAATAACTAGATAAACATTTTCAAATACTTAATCATTTTATCAATACACCATGTTTAGTAATTTGATATATTTAATATAAGTTAAAAATATAGTTTCTATTAGTATATTGTATTTAGGAGATATTTTGTACAACTACTTCTTTCGGTGAATATTTTCTATCATTTATGGAGTTACTATTATATTGTAATCAAAATATAACCAAATTCTAGTTTTTCTTTCTGGGGGCCCAAAATTAAATTTTGAGGGGGGCTGAAAATTTGCTGTTCAGCCATTGTAATGCAGCTAAAATTTTGAAACATGAATTTTTTTAAATTTTAGCAGTCAGATTTTTTTCAGAATCACCTTTATGCTTTCTCTTAATATATTGGCAATCTCATAAATATGAAATTTTTTTGCGATTACAACTTGTGCATTTATTTTTATTTGGGATACATTATCAAATCCATTTTGTTTTTTAAATGTTCTCACATTTTTTTATTTGCAATTTTTTGAAATTTGTTTTGTTATTGGGTTTCATATTTTTCACATATTAGCTGGCATTCTATTGCTTTTTTGTTTCTCAGACAATAATAACCTAAAAATAAATTATTTTATGCTAGCTTTTAATTCCTTTTTTCAAATGGAAAAATGTGAAATTTTAAACTACTTGATATATTTCTTTATCAATCGGGTTCAGGAAAACATTCTGTAGTAAAATCACTTTAAATGATATAATATTTGAATACTTTTGGAAAGTAAACTAGAAATAACTTACAAATCCATTTTTTTTTCACCTCCATTCTATTTTTTTTTTTAATTTCATAGAAGGCACATGTTTATGGGTTGGTTGTTTATTTTCCTTTATATCAGAGTTATGAAGCCGTGATTATCTTTTTACTCTTGTTTTAGATTCAGCAAACAGCTAATTCTAGATCAGTCTCTATTCTTACTCATTCCCATCCCTTTATATGAGGTTATATTCAACATAATTTATTATTTTTTGATCTTTCTTTATTTCCCATAAATCTATATTTCCCTTTTCAACCCCAAAGTTGAGTGAGAAAAAATCTCTTGTTTGTGGTTAATATTGAAAGGGACTCTATACCTAGTTTCAAGTTTCTAGCTCTTTTGATCACAGTACCCTTTTTAATTTAACCCCTTGTAAATTTTTAATCAAAGTAACCACTGCCTGCTTTTCCTGAGAATCCTTTTAGGAAGATTTAATAAGAAAGCTACCTACTGTAATGGGTGCCATGATTTGACTTCTGGAAAATTTTGACATATCTTTGCATTCACATCCCCCAGACTCCAAAACCATCATCAATTCAAAAGTTTATATATACATGTATATATATATATATATATGAATCACTCATAACTTACCTTGATTTAAGCCCTTATACAGACCTTTTTATCCCTTAATAATGAAAGAAGAGGAATAATACCTTCATACCAATAGCTCCTCCAATAAAGATAAACATTCCTGTCTATTTGTAAACATAGTTTCAAAAAAGATGTTTCAAATTCTGTTTTTCCCCTGAAATTTTCTAGATATTTTCCAATATTATAATTATTTCTGTTTTGATAAAAATTATAATACATTATACAGGTCTGTTTTGTTTCTAATAGTTATATTTCTTCAATTTTTATGTTCAATTGATGTTACAAAGATTTTCCCAGAACTAAATTCTCTACAAAATTTATTATTTATAACTTTGTTTTCCAGTAATTTGCAACACCAGATTTTTTGTGTTAATTTTCTCAAAGGTTACTTAAAATATGGTTCTAGGACCTGTTTCATTCAAATTTTTATGTCTTAAACCATACAAAACAGTCAAATTTATCCTTTAATTTCACTCTCAAGAATTTCAGTACACCTTCATTTTATCCTAGGAGCAAAAAATTAGGTCGAAGTTTTTTGCAAGCTATAACTAGAAATGAAGTGTTTCTGGATTCATTCTTATATGAACTTTTTTCTTCATATACATGTCCTGAAACGCTTTCAGTTTGAGACACTCTGTAGAGTACTATATTCTCTTCGTTTAATCTTTACTGCTCACCCAATAATGGAGTTGTCTGGATAAAACAAGTTTCAAAAATTCATTAAAATCACTGATGAAAGATTCATTCAGATCGGTCCAATGGTTGAGTTTTAAGTGAACATCTATACCAATATACATCTACAAATTTGGTCTAATTCAGTTAGAAACATTGAACTGTATGATAAATACCATTCTTCATATATGATACACTTTCATCCACTAAAATTCCTTGAATGGTACACAAAATTGTAATTAGAATAACAACAATCTGTGAATATGGTGTGACTTTTTCCCAGTTGTGTGAAGTATGTAATGAATCCTTTTCTACAGAAAGGATGGCATTAATTACTTTGCTCCTTTGCACTATCTGTCTCAGGGTTTTATATGATTGCATGAATATAGAAAGAACATATATCAGAGTTGCTTTTTCTGAGAGTAATAATGATGTTCATTATACACTCCTTACTGTTGAAAATCTGGCATGGGATTCTCATTATCTCTGGATTGGCTCTCATTTTTGAAGTGACTAGCCTCATGTTAGGCTACAACCATTTTAAGCACATAGCTTTTTATTATCATTAGTACACAGGCAGATTTATTTCATAGGTAGCTTTATTTCATACATTCTGTTAAGGAGATTAGACATTATTAGCAATTCATTTAGACTTTACCTTTTCACTTTCTTGTGTAATTCAAAGGTAATCGTCGATTTCTTAGCTTAGGCATCAGTATTAAATTTATAATTAATCACAGCTAAATCAGTGAGCAGGACTAAAATCTTATTATAGCAACAGGTTGAAACAGTTAATTTTTAAAAAGTATGCCTAGTCTTACTCTGGGTTCTCAGAATCAACTCAAGGTCTAAAAAGCTTATAATTCTTAAAAAGCATTTAATGACTGAAATAGATTTTTTTACAATATTTTTACTTTTTTCATTTAATTTTGTCATGACAGATAATGTTACAATCTTTTTCAAAAACCCAATCATTTTCAAAAGTACCCTAAAAATTTTCTGTTTTTGAATCCCCACTTGTCCCCCCCACTCTATCCTTAATATTTTCCAATTGTATCAAAACCTTTAACACAAAGTCCTTCAAAGACACATTCCAGTTTTTTTTCCAGTACTCCAATTACTACTGGGAAAGTTTATTGTTTCACTGAATATTATATGGTGGATTGTCCATAACTATTGCATAATGATAGTCTATTTCATGTAATATCCCAAGTTAACCAGTTTTTAAATCATATTTTACAAAATCATTTTTGCTCCCACTGTGTATTTTTGTTAAAATTGAATTAACATGAAGCTAGTAAGTCAAAGAATATTACCAATCCATAGATAATAAGCTGTCAATGGAAAGTTAGGAGTGAAGTATTTTCCCTTGTATTTTGGGCTTCTTTACTGAGCCAATTAAATTAATTCAATATATTGTTTCCAATGAGCTAAAGTGACATGAGCTAAAACTGAAGCAAACCAAAAATAAAGCATTAACAGCAAGTAGATGTTTATATACAAAAAAAACAGCCTATTATTTTTTATTTTTTTATTTTTTGAGGTTTTTAGGGGCATCGACTACTTTGGTCATTAGCCCCATCACACTTCAAAAAAAAAAATTAAAAAAAAAGGTTCAGTGATTCACATTCTAATGAATCAAAAATGTTCAAAATTTTACATTTTTCTATAACTTCTAATCCAACAAATTACTTCCTAGGCTTTCTTTTCGGCCATCCTTTCTTGCACCGTTTTTCCATCCTGCGAACAGCCTCAACTTCTGACGAAAGAGTGTCTGAGGCCTCGGACATGGCATCGTCTTTTCTTTCTGATGCCAATGACGTTCGCCGGCTTACATCAGGTGATGAAAGCTTCATTGGTGCTGTTAACATCGTTGCAATTGAATCTAAACTAGCAAGCGCTGCACTTTCCGCGGCTGATGAGCTGGATTCTATCTCTACTGCAGTGCTGAGTCCAGCTGAAATAGATGCTCTCACCGAAGCTGTTCTTTGGGCTTTTGGAGCCTCCTTTGTTGCAGTTTTTATATCACCTGCGTCTGGTGCTTTTTCAATAATAACTTAATAACTTGCACCTCCATTTCGGTAGACTTGGATTTTCTTGTCACAATTTTTTTAGGCTTGTTACTAATCGATGGAGTGATCTGTTTCTCATTATCAGATAAGTCAAGATTTTTAATTTTTACGTTAGTTGGTGGCTAAACGATCGCAGATTTAGCTGGTATTTTAAACGGCGCTGGTGCGTCTCTCATGTCAACGGCGTCAGTCCGAGGATGAGCCGTCTCATCTTTACTTTGTTTTCTCTGATGAGTCGACTCAATCTTTGAATCAATGATTCTTTCAATCATTGTCGCAAGACTTGGTGCCATCGTGTTAAGCAACTGCTCCACATTAATTTTAAATGTGGAAGGGGCAGCCGCTGCTTCTGAATAAGAAGTCGATGGTAGTGGTGTACGCTGATTAACAATTTTATTCGCTTCAGGATAACTGACCTTATGAAGCGTTTTAACTTCCTGAATGGCTGTTTCTAATTTATATGTAGGGCAGTTCCTTGAACGACAGTTGTGATGCCCGTTACAGTTAACGCAGATTGGAGGGTCTTTACATGGGTCACCCTCATGTGTTTTCTCTCCACATATACACATTTCCTGCGCTTCACATCTAGCTGCTGTGTGTCCGAATCGTTGACACTTAAAACATCTCATCGGCTGCGGAATGAATGCCTGTACATCAAGCCGATGGATGCCAGCTCGTACCTTTTCAGAAAGGTTCGGCCTATTAAATGTTAAAACATGCGAGGCCGAAGGAACAACTTCACCATTTGTTCGCATGGTTAGTCTGCGACACTGAGTCACTCCCTGACTCGACATTTCTTGTACAATTTCTTCTTCTGTACAGTTAAGGAAATCGCGACAAACAACTCCTCTGGATAAGTTAAGTGTGCTATGCGGTTGGCCAGAAACCGCAAATTCACCGATCTTCTTCAACGTCTGAACTTTCTGGCTTTGCATGTCGTTGATGGTTTCGACATGCAATACGTTAAAAGTTTTACGAATTTCATTAACAGGACCACCAGCACAATTTGTTATTTTTCTTGCGATTAAAAATGGGCTAACCTTTTGAAAGTTTCCATTCTCCTTTGTAATAATTAAAAATCTTGGTTTGGGAGCAATGTTTCCAAACAACGACTTTCTCAATTCCCTACTGATTTTGTCAGCTTCTCTCTTGATTTTATCTGACTCCTTGCTCTTTTTCCTCTTTGCTTGTGGCGAATCGGAGGTTTCTAAACGAGGGTGTTTACGTGCACCCTCTGCCACGTTAAGTTGTTGTTCAAGTATGTTCATTTTGTTTATCCCTTCTGTAGCAAGGCCTAGCCACCGGGGTACACCCCCACTCCAGGGCTACTAACCTTGGAGGTCCGATCCGGTATTCCGGTGGAACCGGCATATCTCCTGGCAGAGAGACTCCAGGCTCCTACTCACCTAAGCTTTCAGAGCTCCCATGCACCGATATACATGGGCACCATTGCTACATGCTTGCCATCGCAGGGGGCATGTGGACAACGGAAGGGTCTCCGTCACACCTGCAATAACATTGACCCTGGCCCCCACATCGCCAGCTCTAAAAGTGGTATGAGTCCATTTCCAAAATCGTTTATTATTCCATTTCCTGCAGGTAGCCGAAAAATCCGGTCCGTTTAGCAACCTGAAGTTGGAAACAGGTCAAACATAAAAACGTATAACCGAGGAATTTACTCGGAACCCCATTAACCAGCTATGTGTATTGTACATAAGTACAGCTGTTACCGCCCTGGACGTGGAACGTAGATGTGTTCCGGACGTGGGGATTACCTACCTCAGGGCCTATTATTTATTTGAGTATTATGGAAACTGACACCTAAAATGACATAACACAGATGCAACAGTTAAACTGACAAAATTAAAATGTAATAAGAAAAAAAATGTAATTCAAATGTATGTAAATGTATTAAAAAAGCCAATGTCAAATAAATATTTCCAATGTCAGTAAAATTTTAATAGACTAAACAACAGAGTCATCAATAAAAGAACTGCTACAACTAAAAATATAGTTATGTAAGGATGTTTTATATCTTCTACTATAGTTTAAATTTGGTTCGTTTTGCCACAAAAAAATAACCTACTGAAATTCTGTGATTACTGCTTTTCCCTGAATTATATTTTTTTTAAAGAATTAAAATCAGTGTAATAATTATACATATTACAGTGTATATGTGTGTGTGTAATATGCAACAGCAATATTTGATATTAAGGTATGGTAGTAAATTAGTTTTATAAGTGTTGCTCATTTACACATAATTTATATTTAGTGTTCCATAAGTTTCCATACACAGTGCTGTGTATGATGTTCATTCCATGTTTTCTGTCAAATTCAATTGCAACCTTACGATTGTTTTCTGTACCAGTCCTCGGTATGATTTCAATTTGTTGCTCTTTATTCAAATGCATTTTTTTGAATATCTGAATTATAAAAAATAAAATAATAAAAATGGTTTTCATGAAAAAACAGTTATTTCCTATGAATGGAAACTTATGGGACACTCTGAATCAGTAGTTTGTGATATATGTATTATTAATATTTGAAAATGATTTTAGGTATTTTGCCAACTTCAGTAAAAAAAGAATTACTTCAGAGAATTAGAGAACAAGTACTTGTTAAAAAAAAATCGGTAAAGAATTTATAATAAAAACATGATTTAATAAAACACAAACTTTGCCAGATTTGAGTAAATAGTCCTTTTGTCTCCAGATCAAAATAAAATTTATAAAAACCAAAATGATCAGTGTAATTTAATATATAGATTAATTTCTTGTTAATTATAAATATATTTTTTATAAAATTTCTGTATTTTTTTTGTATGAAAAGAACTATAAACAGTATATAATAAAATAAGTTA
Source organism: Lycorma delicatula (assembly GCF_047948215.1). Classification (NCBI taxonomy): domain Eukaryota; kingdom Metazoa; phylum Arthropoda; class Insecta; order Hemiptera; family Fulgoridae; genus Lycorma; species Lycorma delicatula. The sequence continues at coordinate 225,280,770 of NC_134456.1, read as the reverse complement.
AATATTTACTTTCTTTTCTACTTCTATTGGACTTTTTACCAGAAATCATACGGCCTCACAACAGCTTGTAATAAACCCAGTTCCAATTTAGTATTAGTTCTTTTTCAGTTTAATACTAACTGGTCTTCAATAATTAGGATAGCAAGAATATGGGAATTAAATTTTTGTTATGTCAAGAGGGCTACATCACTTAAAATTGTTTTATTTCATAAAAACTTTGTATTTGCTCTTGGATGTCTTTTCAATTCCTAAACAAAAAATAATTTTTGTAGCAGTTTGTGCTTAAGTTGGTCATGCAAAATCATCAGTCTTCATGAGTTGATCTCAACTGTGTAAAAATACTATGGTGCTTTGTTACTGCAGTTGTTAAGGTCATTCACATTTCTAAGGTTCCTAGTAAGCTGTAGTTTCAAATTAAGAAATGCCTGTTAAAAAATTATTGTTTCTTGATGATGATCTCCAAACCACTGGGAGAACCATAAGCTACTGAGAAGTGCCAGTTTTTTTAAAGTGTTAATGAGCCTTCAATTGCTGCAGTATTCTGTTCAATACCCCATTATAAGAACAGTGTGGTTTAAGATGTCAGCAGAATACTAGGAGGGAAATTTTTGGCATAATTGATTAGCAGTACTTCTTTGCTACTAGTTGAGAGCTTTCGATTGTTTGTCATAATTTTTCAGAAAATGTTTCATTTTTATGGGTTGAAGGGTTCAATTTTGGATCTCATTTGTTCCTATTTACAAGAGCATAAACAGGCATGTTCAATTTAGTGTGAATACTGCTAAGTATGAGCAAATAATTCTTTTAATTATACCAGGATTAATTTTAAACTTTGTTTGTCATATGCATTAATAACCTCGCAAGAATTGTAAATTATGCTGCTCAATATATATATATATATATATATATATATATATGTATATGTATGTATGTATGTACGCAGATGACGTGACTATTTTCTGACTGAAAAAAATAGTATTTATTTAACAATGCAGAAACAAATTTATTTGATGGTGGGATGCTTTAATCTTGATTTCTGGTAATCAACTTTAATTTTCAGATTGATCATTCTTTGCAAACTCAAACTTTTTATCACTATACAGTACCGAGTGATACTACAGACCATTAAAGATTCAATATTGAAAGCATTACAAGAGAAAGTGAGAGTAATGCCAGGGACGAGGAAAAGGAAGGACTGGATAATGCAGAACATGTTGGATAAGATGGATGAATGCAGACAATGTAAGAATGTTACTTCTGAAGAAGGGAAAAAACAATATAACAATGAATTACTGAGATTAACTGAAAATGCTAGAGAAAAATGTATGGAACAGCAATGTGGAGGTGAAAAGCTGGAAAAACAAGAGAAACATAAAGAAATGTGTAGAACTGTTAAGAATATGATCAAAATGGAACCCAATAGAATAAGCAAACAGGATATGTTAAATAACAATATAAGAATGACATCATGTGTAGAAAAGATGGCTATTTGAGTGGATTACATGAAAGACCTAAACTACGTTAATGATAATCAGTCAGGACTGGTAATTGCAGAGCAGTAGGAATGTGAGGAGTAGCAAAGAAAGCCAGAAATAGTAAAAGTGGAACTAGAAAAGGCTAAAGGATCTAAGAGAAAAGAAAACAATGGGTTATGATGGAATACCATCTGAAGCTTAAAGGTTTTGGGAACAAGTGAAATTCTGATTAACAAATCTAGTCAATATGATCTATGAAACACGGTAATGGCCTAAAGATTTAATTTAAAAAAATTCTAATACCATTACTGAAGAAACGAAATGCCAAAGAATGCAAAGATTAGAGGACAATTAGTTTTATATGTCATATTACCAAAGGTGTTACAAGGATAAAAGAGAATTGAAGCAAAAATTGAGATGAACGTGATAGACCAATTTGGTTTTAGAAGAGGAAGAGGGATTCGAGATGTACTGGGATGCCTGAGGATGCTTGGAGAAAGGATGTTGAAAGTGAGCAGAGATATGTATGTGTGCTTTGTTGATTGGGAAAAAACTTTTGATAGGGTGAATTGGAATGTGTTAATCTTGAAAGACATTGGTAGAGATTGGAAACACAGGAGGCTTATTAAGGAACTATATACCAAACAGAAGGTGGTAGTGAGGCTTGGAGAAGATGCATCAGAAGAATTAAGTATTGGAAGAGGAGCGAGACAGGATTGCTGTCTGTCACCGATATTTTTTTGTATTTACGCAGAAAGGTTAACTGAAACGGCAGTGTTTTGTGGTTGGTGGTGAAAGAATAAAAATGATCAAATATGCTGATGACCAGCAGTGCTGGTGGAATCAGAGAAGGAGCATCAGGATGTATACTTTAATATTAGTAAAGTAGGAAAAAACTAGAGATGAAGATTAATACAGGAAAATCCAAAGTGATGAGAATGAGCAAAAGAGAAGGTTCAGTTAACATAGTATTGGAAGGAAAAAATATAGAACAAGTTGAATGGAAGAAATTAAAGAGTAGAATAGTGATGGGTAAAACTGCATTTGAAAAGGTTAAGTGACTGTTAACAGCAAAAGTAATATAGATTAAATTAAGGAAGAGATTTGCTGTGCTAAATTTGGAGCGTGGTGCTGTATGGCAGTGACTAGGACTATTAAGAAAAAAGCCTTGAAATGTGATTGTGGAGGAGAATTTTGAGGGTGAGGTGAAGTGATAGAGTAAGGAATGAAGATGTATTATCAAGGATTGAGGAAGAGAGGAAGTTAACAGCAACAATAACAAAGAGAAAAATATCTTGGTTGGGACATATCTTATGAAGAGACTGCCTGCTAAGAATGATAATTGAAGGTAAACAAGGAAGTGGAAGAAGGCGGATTGGAATGCTGGAGGATATCAAGAATGGCAGAAGTTATAGAGAAATGAAGGATGATGCTGAGGACAGAGAGAAGTGAAGAGTATCCAACTGAAACCTGTCATAAGACAGATCTACAAGAGAGAGAGAGAGAGGGAGAGAGAGAGAGAGAGAGAGAGAGAGAGAGAGAGAGAGAGAATTGAATGAACAAAATTTCTTGTTGATGAGATTTTGACATGACAAGATCATAGAAAATACTTAGAGGGTAAATGTAATGAAGGTTTTTTATTAATTTTATCCCATTTCAAAGATGTTAATAGTTCAGTTGTAAAATTGGATATTTCAATGGTCCATTTGTATTAAGGAGTTATTTTGGGAAACATTCGTATACAGTGAACAACACCATTTTCTGAATACAAAAATAAAATGCAGTAACTGATGGTAGGGTCATTCACACTAGGATTTTCAAAGAGTACTGTATATTAACTCTGCTTTGCATAACTACAAGGGTGGTTCGGAAAGTAAAACCTCTTGTTTGGCTATAAATAAAAAACCTGTATAGATAAAAAAAATGATGGAATGTATAGATAACCTGTATAAATAAAATTATATACACCTTAAAACTACAGCTTTTAACTATTTTTCAACACAGTTGCCATTTAAATTCAAACATAGAGTCGTAGAGTTTCACTAATTTATTAATATCTTCTTCATAAAATTCAGCCGCCTGGGTACCAGCCAAACTTTCACAGCATTTTGAATTTCTTTGTCATAATCGAAGTGCTGCGACGCAAATCTACTGTGAAACTTTTAAGAAACTTAGGCGAGCCATTCAGAACAAACATCGCTGTATATTGTCATCTGGTGTTGTTTATTTGCATGACAATGCTCGTTCTCACAGTGTTTGAAGAATTCAATAACTTCTGAATCGACTCCAATGGGACATTTTTGATCATCCCGCTTACAGTCCAGACTTGGCGACGAGTGATTTTTGTATTTTCACTCGCATGAAAAAATGGTTTGTGTTGCAGCACTCTGATGAAAACAAACTTCAAAATTCCGTGAAAGGTTGGCTAAGTACCCAGGAGGGCTGAATTTATGAAGAAGGTATTTGTAAATTACTGCAATACTATGACAAATACCTGAATTGAAATGGCAACTGTGTTGAAAAATACTTAAAAGCTGTAGTTTTAAGTTGTATATAATAAAATATTTTTATGTATGCAGGTTTTTTATTTAAAACCAAACTAAGGTTAATTTCCAAACCGCCCTCATATTTATTGAACAGATCTTTGTGTTCATAGAAATCTCCTGTTTACTAGTGATGCGTTTCATCATTATACTATTTTACTGCTACAGTAATCGGCTCTTGTATCATACACCATATTGCTTTTTTTGAGAGGGTTGTTTTTATATTGGTTGCCACTAATACGATTAACTACCTAAATCTACTCATGTGAAATGAAATAAAAAATATTAAATTAAAAAAAAAAATGTTTTTGATATAAAATTGATAAACTGATTTTATTCTATGAGGATGATATGGGCTAAAAAGCATCTAAAACTAATTGTAAATATTCTGGAGCTTTAGATATTCAAATATATAAAAACTGACAATAAGCCTATGAACATTTATCTTAAATTTTATTACCTACTTAATAAAATGAATCAACTGTATTATCACTATGTTGATTTACGTGCAATTTTTTTGTTAATATATCTATGACAAGTTGTCATTCAGTATGGTATTGTATTACTTAATAAAACAGATGCCTTGATGTGAGAAATAGTAGGTACAATAGAAACAAAGTGCCTAGAGGGGCCCTTCAGCTTTCCCTTACCCCTTATCCTTCAAACAGTTGTATTTTTATTAAAAGTTTTTTTTTTTGGAGTGTCTAATCCTGCAAGATTCTCCACAGTGAAGATGGCTGGGTCCTGTAATAACAGTGTAACCCACCGGGTTGGTCTAGTGGTTAACGTGTCTTCCCAAATCAGCTGATTTGGAAGTCGAGAGTTACAGCGTTCAAGTCCTAGTAAAGCCAGTTATTTTTACACGGATTTGAATACTAGATCGTGGATACCGGTGTTCTTTGGTGGTTGGGTCTCAATTAACCACACATCTCAGGAATGGTTGAACTGAGAATGTACAAGACTACACTTCATTTACACTCATACATATCATCCTCTGAAAGAATTATCTAAACGGTATTTACCGGAGGCTAAACAGGAAAAAGAAAGAAAATGTAATAACAGTGTAGTCTTTAATGTTATTTGATAGGAGCTTCTATGGGCAGTTTCAAGTAATTTTACATATCTTGCACAATGAGCCCAATGACTAAAATACCTTTTGGGCAAAGTTAGGCCTCTTAATTCTTTTTAAAATACAATAATTCTTCTTACAATACAGGCTTTACTAAGAATTAACCAAGAGGGAATTATGTAATTTCTACATAGTCTTTATTAATATTCACTAAAACCACTTTAAAATTTTTAAAACATTCAGAACCTAAATATCTAATCAATTTATCCTATTTTGTTATCCTATTATTTTTATATCTATTAATACTTATACAAAAAATTTATGAATTAGGTCTATTAGTCCAGAATGTGACCTTCACTATAAATATTGTACATCACTAGGATATTCTGTTTGGGATTTTTATTTATAAAGTACAGATTATATACATATATATTTGTTATAGAGCCTAAACTTTATTTTAGGTTTTTAAAGTAGAAATATTAAAATATTTTGAATTTGTATATTAATAGACCAAGCACCAAAACTAGGTTTGAGAAAAGTGCAGTCAAAGTTTGGACTTCATGAAAATTCAATGATGTATATAATAACTGATCAAAGTTTAGAAAGCCAAGTAGTCACAAGATAGGGATGGATTGTTGTATTGGTGGGGAGGAATACCAAACATATACACCTTGCTACCTGAGGTCCTATGCTATTCCCTCCAAATTTTGAGAATTTATACATTTTAAATTATAAATACAAATTTAATTTTATATATTAATTTAAAGGTTATTATAAAAATGTTAAAGTACTGTATTTACGAAAAGTTAATTTTAAAATATTTCATGGGAAAGATTGATCTGTGATCTATTTTTTTGAGGTCATTCATGTGAATTCTGATGATGCCTAAGATGCCATGCCATTATGACAGTCAGTCATAATGATGATGATGCCAGTAATAATAATATGTACGGTCTAATTCTAAGCATCAGACATCTAGTATACATAGCTGATGTTAACATGCAAGCAAATGGATTCTTTAATACAAGTATATGTTGAACAGTATCAGAAAAAGGTAAGTGCACGGAATACTAACACATTTATTCCAGAGGTCTGATTGTGCCAAATGTGTTCAACAGTTTGTCAACACATGGCCTTATGACTGTGGCCAACACACAAATCTTCTTCAAGATCTATCAGTATATTCCTTTGTTAAGATTTAATTATTTTCATTGTAGAAAATACTGATTTGCACAAGTATAACTTTGAAAATGGCACTAAAACTTTTACCTCTTTGCGATTGTGGGATTCTGACATTGTGTATAAATTCAAAAGGACTTTGAAGTGTCTAGAAATTTTATCTTAATGTTAGAATCACATGACAAGTTTATCAATTCATTTTTTCATTACAGTTAAGTTAGTGACATTTTGTATGGTGGTCACCAAATGTACCAAACAGAGAAATTATCTATTCTACCTTTGAAACGGACAAGGGAGGTAAGTAATTTATTACTGAAGTTCCCTCAATATTGAAAAATCACTATGTTGAGGGATGGCAACAACAAACACTAGCACAGTGTTACATAGTGGGAAGAGTAAACTGAGCGCTGTTGCATCACTCAAAATTACTGGCAGAAAAAAAATTTAAACTCAGCACTGTTACATATATTGATTAATACAGTCTCTCTGTTTAGCCTCTGAAACCACCATAAGTTATTACTTTGGAGAATGATATGTATGAATGTAAATGTAATGTAGTCTTGTACCATTCCTGAGGTGTGTGGTTAGCCCAACCACCAAAGAACAGCGGTATCCACGATCTAGTATTTAAATCCGTAGTAACTCTACCTTTACTATACAGTCAGACTCAAAATAAATTTTACTGTCAAAAATTTTAAAGTTTAAATAATGTTTAGATACTTTCTGAATGGCATAAAATTTATTTTTAAATTCTAAAATTTTGCAACACCAGATGGGAACCACTACACTATAATATTACAATTAAGCTCAGTCAACTGAAATGGCTCTGTCAATGTGTTTTACAGTTATTGTGTACTAACCAACCAATACAAATGAGGCATTTGCAGTTTATAGTAAGACAATAATTTTCAAAATTTTTGCATAGGCCATCTTTTGCTTCACAAGCTTTAGTAAATTAAGTTAGGTTGAGAAAAAAAAATGAGCGGCCATCTTTTGCTTCACAAGCTTTAGTAAATTAAGTTAGGTTGAAAAAAAAAAAGTTACTACTTCTGCCAACAGATCAGAAAGAACAATCACAGAAAATAAAGAGTTTTAATTTCTAAGGAAACATTTTATTCATTCAACTTTAAATCTCTTTATTGTTGGAAATCAATCTATTCTATAAATAACACACAGGTTGCAGAAACTTATGTTGGGGATTCTTTCAACACATGATAGATATCACATGAGGTGTAACAAACAGCTTTTGTCTCTGGGCCGAATTGGAAAGAAAACTTTTTCACAAGCCAAACAAAATATTAAAAAATGTTAAAATACAACGATTCATTGAAGTAAACAAAATCTTATTATGGAATTTCTTTTAAGTTGAGCTGAAGATTATTAAATATTTCTTGGCAAGTTTTTTTTAAATTTCTGTATTTTCCATTATTCAATTGCTTATAAAAAAAAAAAGTTAATATTGGAAAATTTTTCATGGGCCGCAAAACCATGCCTGTATTGTGGATATATAATGTATTGATCTATTTTGTTACAACTCAGCAAGTTTGCTTCAATCATAACCATATATTATTTAATATGCATTCAATCATACTGCAGATTACTTTCTAAGAGACTGCAATTTACATCGTTTTTATTGATTCTAAGTCATGAGGAAATCCCAAGCAGCAAACTAACAATTAGAAAAGTTTGCACTCATATTTTCATAACCATGAAAGATAAACAAAATGAACCAGCATTGCGAAATAAAATAAAATAAAATAAAATAAATAAAATATTCTGTTTTACTTGGTATAAGTTTTAGCTTTCTAACTACAACTTAATGGATTAAGTTGTAGGATTCAAATAGTACTTAAGTTCTTAATGGATTCAAATTAGGTCCACATTATAATGTGTTGTTCTAGACAACAAAAATAGTCAGTTTTCATTCTATGTGATGACAGTTAAAGACAAACCAGTTTTTATTACCTGTACAAAAAAATTGAATTATGGAAAAACATTTTCCCAGCTGTGACATAGATGTGGCAGAAACTTGCCCACTGTGAAAAAATTCCACAGAAATTATACAATGTTTTTGCATAATATGGAATCTACCAAACTCAAAAACATTAAGAAATAATTGAATTCACTAGAAACTTTGTGTATAATACGAAAATATTTTCACATCTATTTACTTTTGTATACTACAATACTACTTTCACCACTTGTTCATCCACTCTACACTGTTTACAGGTAAGTACACATCTTTTAAGGACCAAATAATGATGCTTCAGCAGATACTGAAAAGATGGGAGAATGTCCTACCAGCATTCTTTTTGCTTTGTCAATATGGTGTAAAATATTCCAAACTGACAGTTAGAAGGTGAGGGAGAATGGAAATATCTAAATCCTTGTAAAATATTCCCATAGGTCTACCGACCCTAGAATAACCCACTCATTTTTTTACATGTTAGCGAACCAGTCGAAGTCATTTGGGATTGAATCACTAATGCAGTATCAAAGAATATGCACATATCTGGACTAATGTTTCACGCAATGTCAAAGAATATAAACATATCTGGACTAATGTTACAAAGTAAAGTCTTTGCTGTAGCCAAATCTCCCATAAATGAATTCAAGATGTCTATGGAATGGCTGGGTAGTTTCAAGAAGATGCACAGTATTGTGTGTAAATAACTGTGCAGAGAATCCAAGGACGTGGATCAAAGAGTAGTGAATAAGTGGAAAACTCTCTTAGTTAAAGGAGAAGTGTTCTGGAGACAAAATGTCCAAAGAAAAGTTCATGGTGGTGTTATGTGGGAATATATGGTAGGTGAAATGGAAAAGCTTCTTGTAATTTAGAAAGCTGTGAAACTTACATGCTACAAAAACTCCCAGTGTGGTGCAACAAGGCTTGGATGACTGTTGCATTAATGGAAGAGTGATTTTAATGCCAAAATGAAGAAAGAAAATTGGAAAGTAATTGTTTACCTTGACAAAACCATGTCATCCAAAGATAACTCTGTCCAATATAAAACTCACTTGGTTTTCTCCAAATACAACCAGTGTATTGCAGCTATGGATATGGGTCTTATTTACACCTTCAACTCTCATTACAGGCAATATCTGATGTAATGCCTTTACTGAAAATTGAAGCTAACAATTCGTATACTTTGGCGAGATCTGTGTCTGTACTAGACGCTGTTAAATACATTAGCTTAGCAGTAAACAGATACTGTACAAGTGGAAGCCTTGTACAAGCCTTGTGGAAGTAAATACTGTACAAGTAAATCAAACTTGTCAAGATAAACCAATTTCATATAGAAAACTTCATTAGTTCTTGCCACTTCAAATCAGCTATTGCCCTTCTAGCACAAAAAATGATGAAAATGAAGAGAACGCTGTAGAAACACAACTGAGATCTGCATATATAACAAGGCCCTTCAGACTGTAAATGACAATTTTCAGTTCTCAGCAAAGTTAAGGACTGTATAAAAATGCTCTGCACAAGACAAGTAATTATGCAACATAAATGCATTTGCTGCAGGTTTGCAGATGTCCCCCCATAGGTATGTACTCGAGTATAATTTATACATCACATAAATCTAACTTTCTTACATTCATTAACCTCTTACTGGTCTTTGGCGGTATACCTTGTCAACATTATTCCAATAAAAATTACCCTTGATATCGTCTGTCATTATGTCAACAAAAAGTGCCTCTGATATATTATTTTATATATTATTAAGAGATATTATTTTATCTGACAAAGTATTTCATTGTTGTGCACTTGCATAGTTCTTTTAATAGCCGTGGTTTCGCACAGAGCACTGATTGCATTACCTTAGGAAATATTGATGTTTGATCCAAACAATGTGTTGCTAGGTTATGTTGACAATTTTTAAACACTGAACGTGCATATTATTTTGTTGTGCTTATACTAATTTGTCTTGAATTGCTTAGTGAATACATAGATTTAGTTAATGATGTATTACACATGTTTTCATTAGAATGGCTACTACATCTGGAATAAATAAAATATTTTGGATGATATTCTGATTAAATTATTTCAGAAGTCTCCCAGTACCTAAAAAAGTTAGGAATTCAAAAGAAAACAAAAACCCCGCACACAAAACATTAGGTATTGAGTGGTTAAGTTATGATGGTGCTGAAATATTTTGCCATCTAAAACAATTTTCTAGTACTCCAGATATAAGTGACAGTTGATGATCCTAATGATGTTTACTCTAAATTATTTCACTGATGAATTCAATTAATTGTTGAACAGACTAACCTCTATGCTGGAAACATTTTACAAAATAAGAGGCTAAAAATATTTTTGAAACAAACAAACAGTAATGAGATATGAAGACAGGTGTAATTTGGAAGTCACAAATAAAGATTTTTACACAAATCTTTTCTATAGCATGATTTTCAAAAGTTTTGTCTGTAAAAGAATGAGATTTTCTCTTGTTTCTTGTAACTGACAACCCCCCTTGTAATCTTTCATATCTGTTTTTCATTATTTTATCAAGAGATTAGTTTAATTCTACAATCCAGAAAAAAATGGCAATTTACGAGAGCTTGCTTCTGCGGAAAGGGCAAAGTTTTATTCAATTTATTTGAATTAAACAATTATGGTTTTGAATAAAAACATATCCTCTCAAATCTAAATTTGGTTATATTTATAAAAAAATTAATAAATTGAAAGACCCCAACCCAAACTTGGTCATAGCTCTAATGTAGTCATATTTCTAACAATGGTTAAAGTATCCACACAGACAACTTTTACTGGTTTAGTTTGTGCTATTAAGTAACTTAGTTGGTACTGTTTAAAGTAACTGTGTTTTGTCTTCTCCCTGGTTTGGCTGATCAAAAACTATATAAAAATGATTGCTTTATTCAAAAAAGATGGTAAAATGGTGGTTTGAAAATAGCAAGACAAACAGGAGGCATTACATTCATCAACAGTCCATGACTTAAAATAGCACTGAAGTACTGCATAAAGGAAAAATAAATTGGTTTCAACTTTAAATCAATGATCAAAACAGCAGAGGGGATCAAATGCTTGGTGCTTATCCATTTGAATGCAAGAAGTCTGGTATAAGAAACAATTTAAGACATTTAAACATAAAATCATTTTTAATGCTCATGTTATTCATGCAAAAAGTGGAGGTAAACTATCTTCACTTCAGTTTAGATAGGCTCCAATTCAAAGTAGTTGAAAGGCCTCATGGAACAGATTCCAGAAAAAGGCAGGACTTCCTTAGGCGTTTCCCAGAGTATATTACTAGAACAGAGAAAAAGACTGCTCTGACTCGAAGGAGCAGTTTGTTCAGCAAATAAAATTACAAATGAATCTTGGTACTACTGCACTGAATATGACTTTGCACAGCTCCTTGCTTTAAAAATGTTCATACTAAAAAGAACTAGCAATTGAAAAAAACTATCCAGTTTAATTTTTATCTTTTATTATCTGCTTGTCTTTAGTAATATTTTAAATAGTCTAGTATTTTTTAGTCATTAGTGTAACACTTTAATAAGTGCAGTTAAATAAAATATCAAACCAAAGATCAGTAAAATTTTTCATTTAATTATCCACAATATTTATTGTCAAAGAACTGTTTAAATTTTGTTGCAAGTGTTAATAGCGATAGAAAAGTTATAATAATTACTATTATGACATAATAAGAACCAAATCAAGATTACTGTCAGGCTCTGTTAATAAAAACTCATATTTCTTATTCTATGACTGTAAAATGGGTAAGATGCACATGAATATGGCTATTAAATAGACTAATGCTATAAAATATTTTATTTTAAATTTATACATATTAAGTTGTTATCCCATTCAATATACATCTCTCTCTCTCCTCTATCCATCCCTACAATGCTCCATGCGAATTTTCCATTGTTCGAAACAGTCCAGGAAGTCACCCGTGAGCTCTTTCACAGAGTTAAGCAAGGACCTTAAATAAAGATAAGAATAGTTAAAAGACTCAGATTACCTTTTTTTTCAATATTTTTATAAGTTTTTGATGTGGAAGGGCGAACTGAACGGACATCATCTTCAACATATTCTTTGCCATCTAGGAAATGCTTAACCATTCAAAAACCCACACACATCATAAACATTCATTGCCATATACTTTTTTTAATAAAAGATAAGTTTCAGTAGCGGTTTTCCAAGTTTTATATAAAATTTCACAATTCTTTGCTCTTAACACTTATTTTTCAGCAAAACAAAACACAGATGTTATCCAAACAACGGCCACGGCCAGACTAATATGTCTACAGAAACTGGAGTGACAACAATTGAACAAGAAGCCTTCACGCTACACAGCTGTCAGTCAAACGAATTTGGCACATGTGTAGGCAGTTCTTCTGTAGCAGCATTAGTCATATTTTATGAGCAAAATATGACAAAATTAGATGTGCTCAACAGCTTAGCGTTAAATGAAAAAAAGAAACCAGTAAGGGGTTAAATAGCTTCTGTAACCATATTAACATGAGGTGCTAATTACTTGATGCATCATACTCTGCCAAGGGATTGATGACTTATTTCTATTTTACATTCCTGTAATCGAGCTTGGGTTAGTTTTATGTTGCTAACACGACATAACACTCTGAAACATGTTTTCAATGCTATTATTAAAGTAGTAAGTACACTAATTTGAATACTATTTAAATACATACAATTAAGTAAGACAATCTTTATGAAAACAAAAGAGATTCAAAACTCTTAAGTAATTCTGTTTGCCTGTCAGCAACTAATATTTGCAAAACTAAAGTTCAAAAAACAATTGTTTTATTAATTTCCCCCTCAATAGATATATAATTATACTAGATGATCAAAAAAGTAATGTAACCACAATTTACAAAATATTCTGCGTCACTTCCTTAATAATCCAGGCAAGAGATTTTATCTACCTACTGTACATGCTTGTTACATCCATAACTAAATGTGTAATAAATAAGCAATCAGCTCTTTCATATAAAAGAAACCATTAACTTATTTATTGCACCTACATTGTTGAGGATTTGAAAATTGTAATCTGTCAACAAACAGTGAAAAGGCTTTTGCTCAAGATCATCCAGATACGTAACTTTTTGGGAAACAGTAAGTGATGTTGATTATAATTTTTCACGTTTAGAAGAATGTAATTTTATCAAAGATATGAGATTCACTGATGCATTCATCTACAAAAATTAATTAGTAAAATGTGGTACACATTGGATTGATAACATTTTTGTATTATTTCCTCTCTTCTTCTGCTTCTTTCAATATGTGTAATAAAGGTTATAAATTAAGAAAAATCATTTTCATGAAAACTGTGAAACATTATATTCAAATTTACATCTGAAACTATTAACTGATAAAGTAATAATAAAAAACTAAAAAATAAAATAAAATAAATTATATATATCACACAAATAAACTGCATATAGGCTAATAATATTAAAATCTGCAATTTAACAAAGCCTGAAAACAAAAGAACTTAAATCACTTTTTTTCACAATCATATACTTATAAATATAACATCAATAAATATAGTGTTAACTGGAGAACTGTTGCATTACTGACATATTCTGTAATAATAAAAATTAGCAATGAACAAATGTCATTAACTTAAAAAAATAAACTACAATAATTCTTATCATTGGCACTGGCCTTTTCTGATTTATGAACATCTTCATACTTATCAATAAATAATTAAAACTTGCATTTCTAGTTTGTTATAGAAAAAAGGCCACGATAATATATTCCAGTATAAAAAAAAGAAAGTTAATTACAATATAATCAATTACATCTAAATTTCAGGCAGTTAATATTATTCTACATGTTTTATTAACTTGCATTTGTGTATATATATATTTAATTATAATGTTTCATTATTATTATTAATAATATTAGTGTTACAGTTTACGATAGCAACCAAAATTTATTTATATATATATTTGTATTATAAATCAAACGTTAAAAAAAAGATGAATTTTATGTAGTTGAATGTCAACTATTGAATTTTAAAATGCACCTGAAAACAAAAGATTTACCCAGTTAATTTCGGGTATATTTTAACAAGTATGGTAAGCAATAATTAACAGTGGAATGGATTTCTACATTTATAATAGCCGTAAAAAAAATTCGGGCTTTCAACGCATTATAATTATCATCTTCATTATCATTTATTAATATTAAAGTAGGAGTGTTCGTTTCTTAGCCAATAATACAAAAAACACAAGTTCGAACCTAATTCATCAAGACAACACGAAACAAATTAATGTCTTTCGATTGCATCAGACCGAAACGTGTGGTCTCAAAAAGAAATGTATTTATATGATTTTTTGGTGTTACATTCACTCCAATTCAGGCGGATCATCATCCGAATCAGAATCAGCATCCAAGTAGTCTAAGTTTGGTTTATCTCCTGATCCACCTCCTAATCCACCCATTGACCGCATCATCTGATAATAAAGAAATTAAATTTTAGAATCTTTTTATTACATTAATAATATTTAAAAATGGTTCCAAATGTACATATTTGGTATTAAAAAACACAATGAATATTTATTTCTCTTACTTTTTAATAAAAAAAAAAAAGAACTTATAATGAGAAATCTACAATTTACAACTATAAAACACAGCTAACAAACATCATAATGCTCAGAATTCCCAATTTCCTTATAATGTATATATACAAATATATATTTGTAATCAGTCTGCTACTTTATAAAACGATATTAACATCCAGTAAATTATTTTGGTATGAAGTCACAAAGAGTAATAAATTGATACTGCTTCTAATTTGGCTATAAATATAAGCTCATAATAACTACATTTATGTTCAGGGTTTTCTAACACTGGCAAAACAAATTAAAATTAAATTTAGCAGTTCACTTAAACTTAACACAAATAATGGAGTCTTCAAAGATAATGCAAAAAGAAATTAATAGTAAAATATTTTTAAAAAAAATTCATGATTGAAATTTGTAACACGACAGCAAATTGATACAGCTGCTGTCACAACCATAGCCAGTTAGGTATATCTATTAAACACTTATCGACCAACCAAAGATGCTATAATTAGTTAACACTAATGCAGTTACATTAGAAATTGTAGTTGTAAAATTTGTACTTACTGTTCAGTCAGTCATCTTTTTTTTTTTGAACTCACTGAGGGTTAAATTAAACAGAAAAAAAAAAGCTGGTAAACAAACACTTATTTTAGACATAAGTAACACGCAAAACATTAAACTTACATGAAGCTTGTGTACTAAGTGTTAATACAATCAAATATAGCTTCCTTCTATTTTATCATTTAAACATAAATAAGCTTTAATGTTTATATTATTTAATGGAGACTAAACAATGAATGGTGGTAGTACTTTAGTATGCAGTCTACAATCAAGTTTACGCTTTAATATGCTGTCTACCACAAAACAATCCCTTGAAGTTATAATACTTGTGTAATAAACAGATAAGGAATACAATCATAGTCACTGCATGAGTATATTGCATAATCCTAACACAACATAACAAAGCCACTGTAAATTGATTTTATATGCAACAAAACTTACAAGTAAATTGTCATCAAGTGAAACTCCATTTATGATAAACACAACAAACATCAGAAAGAAAGGCTAAAATACATCTTCATTTTTCTGCAGAATTTTCCAGCTATCATCAAGATGAGATATGAAGTGTTTCTCCACAACGCTTTGCATTTTCTTCAAAATTTTTAATCTTTGCATGAAACCAAGATTAGATTGCTCAATCAACTCAAGATTTGCATCAAACAGAGACTGCCCTGCATATGGGTGTCTGTGTTCACAAAATTCTCTCGATGATTCACTGCATAGAGTTTAAAGCTAAGCGTCGTGAGATAACTGTAGGATGCCTACTCATTAGAGACGCATTCACACTGTATGATGGGGAGCAGCGTAATTTTATTCCCTTGCTACACCCAAAAATAACACACTTCCTTTCTTAAAGCCAGAAACCCAGGGTCCATCTACCTTGCAATTGATTTCTTCAGTTATTCTCGACTTTGGCATATTATCATATTCAGGCCATTCATCATCATTCAACGTGCAAACCTTGTATTAACATCTTCCTGCAAACCTTGCCTCGCCGATTTTAATTCAGGTATTCTACAGTACTAATATCACAGAAGAGTGGGCATGTAATATACTCTTATTGTACTAAGCACAGATTTATTAGAATAAGCCTCAAGTACTTAGGCCAAATAATTAATCTGTACTTAGGACAATCCTTGTCCTAAACACATACATTGACATTTGAAAGTCTAAATCTGCCCACAGGGTGCTTAAATTATAATACCATCAAATGAACTGAGAGAAAATAAAAATATCAGTACGCCTGGAATATTTTGCAAAGGAATGAAGAAAAATAACTGATAACTTTCAAAGACTTGTAGCAAGAAATATTGAATAAATTTTCCTATTGCAAACATGAAACAAGCTATTAACACTCAGATCTACAGATAACATTCAAAAAGTACCTGAAAGATTGAAGCTGATATAATGAACACCAACAGAATTACAGGAAAAAATCAAATAACACAAACACAGAGATCTACAAAATGTGGCTGGAAACAAAAGTTAATAATAAATTTTCCACTTCATTAGGTTTTGGTAATGAACAATACTTGACATCCTAAAATAAATTATGTAAATATCAAATTAAAATTGCAGAAGGCAAGAATTGTACAAATTAGTATGATTAAATCAACTATGCTGTAAATGTACTACTTCGACAAAATATTAAAGGATTACAGACAGTCATGATAAATTAAGTTGTCACTATGTCTTGTTTTTAACTTTATTGAGTTTATTAAGAAAATGTTTCACATCAGCAAAATATATTAAATGGCTAAGAAAAAAAATTATTACCAGCTGAATGTTGAAAAGTCAGTACTACACTCATACCAATCAAAATTGTCTTACGCAACATAGATTCAGACCTACAACCAATTAAGTCGACCAGTTACCTAACAAGGGGAACACAACCTCATTCTGGTCTGTGCAGGAGCCAGGGGACAAACCCCGCACCCCCACCAAGTCCCATCATGGTGTCTCACGTGGCATTACCAAGTCACAATCACGACCACCACTGGCGGAGGGAAACCACGCTCTCTTGTCACATGAGTTAACATACCTCGGCAGCACGGTCACCCCACTAGCAGAAGCTAATCACAAACAATACCAATATAACTGTGGCATGATGCCAATGCACCTACCTCCAACCAATCCAATGCCTAAGCTGGAATCCTACCAAAACAAGAGTACCTCAATTAAACTCCCTCTACAAACTTGCACCCTTGCGGTGTGTAGGAAACCAGCCACTATAGACCACTCCTTGCAGATCATCCAGTTAATACGTTGATCCAGAAACGAATGTACTCTTTCAAGTTCCCTAACAGCTCGTGAACGTTTGACCTCGTAACGTGATCCACTGTATCATGTCCCACAATCCGGGCACCAACTCGAATCCACCAAACGAAACCTAGCCAAACTCCCCCAAAAGGCACCATGCTCTGAGAGAAACTGTGTGATACCTACTGCAGGAGACCCATTCAATCGCACCTAAATCAGACACTATAGGAAATATACCATGGGTGTAGCGACCTGGGGGATTTGTCCCAGCTGACCTGCCAAGACGCAAGGTCCTTATCTTAAATCTCCTGCTTTTGTTCTGACGTCAACAGATTGTTTACCTTATGCGTTCCCTATGCTCACTAGCCAAGCTATTTATTGGTTTGACTGGCTATAACACAGACTGCATCTCACGAGATTGTTCTATAACCAACTATAACAGCCAGCAAGGGGAGTCGCTGGGCCCACAGCAAAATGTCTGCGCAATACCTAAAAGCAATGTGGTGAGCCCAGACAGGCGCAGCATACAGCATAATATAGCTTCACTGACACCTTTGTAAAGGATACGCATGGTATGGAAATTCAACCCCCAATAGGGATGAATGACTACGGATTCCATAAAAAGCATCAGCGGCCTTATTTGCTACATACTGTAGACGTTCCTTGAACCGAAAATTTTCATCAAGTATAAAACCCAGGTATTTTTGAGTTGTAACGTACTGAATGGGGAGACCAGTCATCTGGGCCTGGATTCGTCAGTAGCAGCCAATCAGCCCTTGAGCAACATCATTATTGTGGTTTTCTCTGGGCTGAAAATCATCTTATGTTGGAGACTCCACAGTCAGATTGTCTCACAAGCACTCAGAACTCTACATCGTTACATGAATCCCCTTCAATCAAGCAGCGCGTCGTTAGCATAAGCAACACAACCATACAGCAACCTTAAACGCAACATCGAATCAAATTCTATGATCCGAAGAAAGGGAATCAGAACACTGCCCTGAGGGCATCCTTTAATTAAGGTCTTACGAACCTCCAAGCTGCCGTCACGCAGGGAAACGGTCTGATGGCTGAAATAACTTGACAGCACTTCTAGTTCATTTCATACACACTTACACTTCTACATCTGAAACAGGGCAGTGGGCCACCGTAAATTGTTAAATGCCCCAGATATGTCCAGGAAAATCCCTAATACATATTTACATGGACAAGAGGAAGCTATATCCATCACCTTTAGTATGGCATCCTCAGTGCTCTTACCCGGTCAGAAACCATATTGGTTGTCCATTACTAAATGATCAGTGGCCAATCTAACATTAATACGCAACACTGAAAACAGTATTGTGAACATGTTTAAATATAGAACAGAATTATTAAGACTGTTGCCGACATGCAAACTGACAGGGTTTGCAACAGCTAACAATGATAACACTGCTAAATTTGTCACCAGACAGTGACTATACAAATGATACGGAACCATTAAATTAAAAAACTATATTGTTCTTTTCTACATTTGCTTTTTGTTAAAATAATGAAATGAATGTAGTATAAACTCTAAAAATAACTAAAATAAATAAAAAAATAGTTTTAAAATTGGACATAAAAAAATATAAAAGCAGCATTAAGACAGATAATAAATGTAACTGTCACGTTCACCATACAAGCATGCATCTGCAATAAACACATACATATATATGCAAACAAGTGTGTTAATATTTATATTCTTTGTACCTTTCTGCTTTCAACAGGAATACTCTTTGCATTCTTTTCCAGCATGTTCATAACAGAATTTTCTAAACTTGGATGAATAATAAAAAAAAGGAAAAGATCATTTAATATATCTAATTATAAACCTCTTCTAATATATTATCCTTCTTATATTACCTCTTCTAAGTCTTCAGACTGTCCATTTGCAAATTCATCTTCACTATCATCTTCATCCTTCCATTTATCAAAGTCAACCTTCAACCAATGAAATTTTGTTTTCTCTTTGGTCAACTGTGGCCAGTACGGGCCTTCTTCCTTCTTCTTTAAAAATAGCTCTATGTTTCTATCTCTCACAAACTTTGCCGATTTCTAAAATAGAACAAAAGATATTAAATAACTTAAATGCTCACCTAAATCAACACATGTGCAAACTGACAATACATAACATAAGGTTTACAAACAACAGATTACTGTAATAAAATCCATAACTTTAATAATCGGTATTCTTCAAATTGATCAATTTAAAAATTAATTGAAATAAATAATCCCATAATGCTCCATTATGAGAAACCATCAGGCTGCAAGAGAAACAGCTTAAAAAAGATTTTTATCATAGTACATAATATACAAATGCATGGTATAAACAATCAATAGTACACAATCTTAATCCTATCTGTTCTGAAGTAGATCTCTTGCATATGTCATCTCCATCTTTCTCTATTACCAGCTAAACTTTTGAGCTCCTGGAATCTCCCATTTCCTCTAAATAATTTTTATTCTTTTCTGGGCTCTTTTCTTATGTCTTAGGTTATTTTCTCTGTATTGACATATCAAAAGACACTGCCAATAGTCATTTGACTATTAAAATTATGCATTTAATGAGGTTAATGATTTTTTAATAATAATATTGTCATGTGCAAATATAAGGAAAAGTATGAAATAATCTTTCAAGAAGTTGAAAACATCAAAATATTTAAGTGGAAGAAGAGTGCAAATTATACGTTGAAATGTGGGTGTGAAGCAGTGTGTGACTATGGAAGACACATTACTTCTATAAAGATAACTTTAATATGACAGGTAAATAGGAACAAGATCTCAATTACGATGTAGAACATAGCTGAGGAAAGAAAAATTGGATAAAGTCAGTTAGCATGTTAATTAAAAAATTAATAAAAAAACTAGTTTTGTATATAGAAAAAATATTATATAAAATATGTACAAGTTCTTTAATTTTTATTTGTACATACTAACAAAAAGAAGAGAATAAGTTTAAAACTAGTTAAATGTCTGATAAAAAAAAAATTAATAAACTTGTCCTATGTTTATACGAATATGAGTAATTTCCTTTTTGAGAATTCAAAGTTAAAATTATTGATATAATCCTAGCCACATATTACACATTACATAATAATTATTGTGATTGTGACTTAATTGTTTATAAACAATGTTTTTAATTCATTTATCATGAATTTTATAAAATTACTATTAAACTGTTTCCAATTTAATTACTTTGCACAGTGTTTTAATACAGTGATAATTTTCCTACATTTTAATATTAACTATATACAATGAGATACACTATTTACAATAAGTGTTGCTAGTTTTTTCTTTTCTTAAATAAAAACTAGCATAATTTTATAATTTATTATTCTTTTCAATTGTATGGGTTTAAGATTTTAAGAAAAACAGAACTGAAATAGTGAAATTAATATTCCCAGACGCTTTACAGCAAAATATGCTCTTCAGAAGTTGTATATTGGTAAATTTGAGTTCTCTAGCCTCACCTGTGATTTTTATTTATTTATTCTAAAATTTATTTTTAAGTTGAAATAAAGCATCAGAACTATAATTAGTTGCTGCAAAACTAGTTATACTTAAGATAATAAACCCTACAACTAAAACCTAAATTTTATACAGATTATAACTTCTTTCTTAATAAATAATGCCTCTTTCACCATTTCAGTCCTGTTTTTCTTAAAATTTTAAACGCATACAATTGAAAAGAATAATATATTATAAAATTATACTCTTTTTATTTACGGCTTCTGGAAACATTAATCCCACTTTTATTTTGACTAACTAATATCGTCATATTAATATCAGCTGTAAAAAAAAAAAACCATTATGAACTGACAAAAAAAAAATTACCTCTGGGTCAATCTCTTTGTACAATGTTAAATTAAATTCGTGATTTTTCTTTTCTGTTCCACCAACTCCTTTAAAAAATATTTTGTCATTTTCTAATTTAATATCAGGATTTTTACAATCCTCAAGACAAATAGTCATAAATACACAATTTGTTCTTTGAGCCCACATCACAGGTGGAGGAACAGGACTGCTATAAAAAAAAATCAGAAAAAATCATTTATTAACTATTTTTACTAAATCAATAAAAAAAACTCACGCTACATTTTAACTATAAAAACATAAAACATAACTAAATAATTGATATGAACTGGTAGCTTAATCTCGTCAATTAAACACAAAGTGTTCAGATGATTTAAAATATTCTTATATCTACTGTATAGTTTTATAATATCTACAGTAAGGTGAAAAAACAGATTCACAATCTATGTGAGCAATCCCACCGGGTTGTTCCAGTGGTGAACTCATCAATGCACATCAGCTGATTTCGAAGTCGAGAGTTCTAAGGTTCAAATCCTGGGAAAAGGAGTTATATGGATATAAAAGGAGTTTATATGGATATGAATTCTAGATCTTGGATACCGGTGTTCTTTGGTGGCTGAGTTTCAATTAACCACACATCTCAGGAATGGCCGACCTGAGATTGTACAAGGCTACACTTCATTTACATTCATACATATACTCATTCCCAAAGTAATACCTTACGGTGGTTCTGGAAGCTGAACAGAAAGAGAGAGTCTTTATGAGCAGTACTGTGTGCAATTCTGCAGGCCAATTGACAAAGAATAAATAAGGAGAAAGGTAAATTGTAATTCATAACAATTAACATTCAGTGCCACCATATGTGCCAGCTCTGTAGCATATACTGAGCTGCACTGGTTGAAGTAATATTTCCTCCAACAGGCAGCAGCTAGCGCTAGTATTGTCTGTTAGCCATGCACACACCAAAACCCTAGTCATTGTTCCAGTAGCTGAGGTTTCAGTAGAATGACAATTTTTTGGCCGTTCAAAATTGTTTCTTTGTGCTTTGTATTTATTATTTGATGTACCCATTTCTTGATAAATATGTCTTCTATATTTCATCTAGTAAACGACAGAAAAAGTAAAAACTTGTCAGATACCCATGTCAGATTCCAACGGTATTAAATATATTCATAAATATAGACAAGGAAATAATAATCACACAGCCCTAGCAAAAGTAACACGTGACGCGTACGCCAAGATCATGAAGACAAAAGCTGTCTTAGTAGGATCTGAAAACTCCAAGGTGTATGCCAATATTAAGAGATGTAAAACCTGCAGTGGATATACTCATAGTTGAATAAAGTGCAAAAATACCTTCAAAAGACCTCAAGCATGTTTGAGATATGCTGATGGGCATAATGTATCTGCATGTAATACAGAGATTAGAAAATGTATCAGTTGTATTGTGCCAACAAGTATTTGTCTAAAAAAGGATCAACAGAACATTCTGCTGATGACAAATAACTGTGAAGCGACAAGGTGAGATGAGAACAATATATTAGTGATAACAGATTATCCCTGGAAACCAGTCACCATTTGGATTTGTTGTTTAATCTTTGGTTTTAGTTGAGATTTTATATTGAATTCTATTTATGGAAATTGTAGACTATAATCTTAGTGAAGAATTAATTTTTAACAAGACTGTTGAAATAAACAAAAACTCAAAATTTTCCAAGTCTGAGCTATTAATCCTGCATTTTAATGTAAGTATAAAGAAAAATATTATTAAGTTCAAAGCAATGATAAATGCTCTTAAGAATAAATCAGGTGTTATATGTTAAGAAGCATGGCTAATAGATATCAAATTTATTAATCTCACAGGATAAACACATTTTGAAATGATAATAGAATTAACAAAGCAGATGGAGTGATTGTATATGTAAAAAATAATCTAAGGTACTGGATTATTAACGAACAATTTGGGGATTTAAAAACCCTTAGCCTGCTTATTGATGATAAATACTGAATTCAGTATTTTATTTTCAGCAATAAAAATGCGTTAAATCATTTAATCTTGGGTGACATGAATATTGATATCATTGACCTTTAAAAAAAAGCTGAAGATTATTTTTATATTTTGTTACAGGATTACAATGATGGAACCTACATTAATCACATTTTTATCGAAGGAATATGTCAGGCAAGTGCTGGTAAATTGTTGGATTTTATCACTGATCATTACACCTTATTCTGATTTCACTATATGATTCATATTTATATTTTGAAGCCAAATTTATCTTGCTAACAAAAAAATATTTTTGCGATTACGTGAATCTGAACAATGGAAACAAATTTTTAACATAGAAAATAATGAAGATGCACTGGCCCTACTGACTGAAAAACACCAAAATAAAATTTCCAAAAACTGACTGAAAAACACAAAACCTCCCAACCCTGATTAATTCAGTTAATACCAAAAATTGACTGTACAAGGCATGGAAAAATGATCAGGCTGATTTAACTAAGAAAGTGAGGTACCTAAATTATTAAAAAAATACTTGAGAGCCTACTCAGGACAGCAAAAAATAAATGTGAGCTAAACTATATTCAAAATGCTGACTCTAAAAAATTGTGGCAATATGTTCATAGTAAATTGGACCAGAAGACAAATTCGATAAGTAAATGATCAACATAATGATTTACATAATGATCAACAATAAGCTAATTTTTTCAATGAGTTTTTCGGATCTGTGGTTACAAGGCTAAATTAGAGTGCAACTTCTCTGCAACAACATGAAATACCAAGTATACAATTTAATCAGCATTCACTGTTCCTCACACCTATAAATGAGAGTGAAGTTATGAAGACTATACATGAACTCCGAAATAAAGCTGGAGGCAGCAATGCGCTCCATGCATTCACCATGAAGTTGGCAGTACCTTACATTTCACTTATTCTTACACATATTATAAACAATGTTATGGAGCAAGGTACATGTCCACTGCAATTTAAGATGGAAGTTACACACCCAATCCATAAGGATGGATCAAAGACTCTGGTCAACAATTATCGACCTATAACATTGATATCCAACCTGGCAAAGGTATTTGAAAGAATAATTTTCTAGACTGTACAAGTTTCTTATAAAACACAATTAGTGTCAGTTTGGTTTTCTAAGGAATAAAGCCACCGATGATGCTATTGCTCACCTATGCAAATTTATTTACGATAGCCTATGCTGTGGCAGGTCAATGATGGTTGCTTTTCTGGCCTACTGTAAAGCTTTTGATACAGTTTTATCATACGATTCTCCTATCCAAACTACACAATATGGGAATAAGAGGTGTATGCCTATCTCTTATAAAATATTACTTGCAAGACAGAACTCAAGTTGTTAAGGTTAATGATACCAGAAGTCAGCCAGTTAAGAAGAATGTTGCAACGCCGCAGGGCTCAATTTTAGGGCTGTTGTTATTAATTCTCTATATAAACAACTTGCTAATTCTACAGAAGGATCTAATTACATATGATGATATGACCATAACAATGAATGGACATACATGGCATGAACTGGCAGATTCAATGTCTGCTAAGTTTGATTGAATTTTCTCATGGTTATATCAAAACAACCTTACATTTAGTATAAACAAATCAGTGTTCATAACTTTTGGCAATTAGAGAGATTCTATACCAGACAATATAGATATCACGATCGATGGTCAGCACCTCAGGAGAGTCAAAACTAGTAAATATCTAGGAGAGACATATGACTAAAGTGGGAAGTGCAGGTAAACAACATAGTTTTCTACAGGTTGAAACAAGTATTATCAAGAAAGGCAGATATGTTGCAAGTATACTATGATCTTTTTCACAGTATGGCAGTGTATGGAATCATCAGATGGGGTGGTCTTTATGGTTCTTAGTAAAAAAAAGTAATTTTAAAATAATTGGAATCTGTGAACAGGATCCGGACAGATCGTTTGACATCAGGTATGTTTGTTGTGAATTCTATTGTGAACCTATATAATGAACTAAAAAATGAGTGTATCCAAATCCAATTAACACTCATTTTAAAGTACTAAAACATCAATTTTTTTATATTTTTAGTATAGTTTATTTATGTACGTTTTAATTGAGTGAGCGTATACTTTACAATTTGTGTAATATATAATTTTTTTAAATTATACACAACCAACCTATGTACGGGTATTTATGCCTCCTCTAGATCCTTTTTGTATTATGTAAATGCTTTAAGTTATTTTGTAATAAATATATAAAAATAAATATAATCTAAAAAATTATAAACATTACATTTCTTAGTGAAACAAGACTTACTTTAACTAAACAAGAATTTCATGTAACTGTCAGAATGTATTATGCAATCACCAGTTTTGATTTTTATATATACTGTTATAGTACAGGTGAAGTTTTACAGGTGGAGCATATAACCCAACGGTTTGGTCTAGTGGTGAACGCATCTTCCCAAATCAGCTGATTTGGAAGTTAAGAGTTCCAGTGTTCAAGTCCTAGTAAGGTCAGTTATTTTTACATGGATTCGAATACTAGATCGTGGATAGCAGTGTTCTTTGGTGGTTGGGTTTCAATGAACCACACATCTCAGCAATGGTTGAACTGAGACTCTACAAGACTACACTTCATTTACACTCATACATATCATCCTCTGAAGTATTATCTGAACAGTAATTACCAGAGGCTAAACAGAAAAAAGAATGGTGGGGCATATGCATGTTTTGCAAATTTTTTTTGTTTTTTTCTGTCCGAGTATAGTGTACGTAATGGGGAAATTAGGTTCTTTGCAATGTCAAATAATTGTAATTAACTCTTTCTAGCCATGGTTGAAAATGATGTCAATCATTCTGTACCATCAAAAAGACATCCCTCAAACGTATAACAGCTACATATAATAAAAAGAGAGAAAAACTATCAATCTATGACATAAAAGAATGCTTGAGACATGGGAATCAGACCAAGATGTCGAACCCAATTACAACTGCTCGGAATCTGAATTTGAGAACAACACTAACAACGATGTCTATGGACAATCATTTACTGTTACCGACCCCCACTCCACCTTCTAATCCTCCCTTACGAATACCTTTTTCCACAGTACCTGGATTGTTAAACACACCGACTGACAATAGTTCTCTAGGTTTTTTTATTACTAACAAATTCCATGTTTTTTTGCAATGATTTTAAATGGTACAACTCTACAAATCAACAGCAATAGCCCCACAATCACGGATAAAAAATTTCGGCCAAGTAAGTTTGCAAGAATTTTAGACATTTTTATTATTACACATGGAAACAATAAAATTTCTGCAAATTAATGTTTACCGAGAGAGATTTACTGTACAAAATTCCAATTTTTCCAAAATTTATGAGTAGAAACCACTTTCATCAAATACTTTGGGCTTTACACTTCAATCAGACGAAAGAAAACAGTGGAGATTTTTTTTAATCTCCATTACTAAATTTTTTTTAACAACCTTATGGAAACTATTCACCAGCGAGAGAACTTTGTATTGATGAATCTACAGTCTTTTGGAGAGGAAGGTTAATTTCCAACAGTTTATTAAAAACAAGTGCCATAAATATAGTATCAAGCTATACATGCTAAACAAAGCAAACAAACTGACACTAAAATTCTTTGAATATATAGGATCAAACAAACTTGACGAGTGATCAAGCCATATCACAAAAAGTGTTGAAAAACTGATGAAAAATAAACAATCCATGACTCTCTTGAAGAGACATTCTTAATTTTTATACTAGTGTTGAATTGCTATAAAATTTAGAGTATCTATTTATACAGGTACATTAAGTTCTCTAAATACAAACCAGGTGACGTAAATAAGAAATTAAAAAAGGGAGAAATGGTGCAAAGCTTCACTAATAAGAATGTCTGTTCTGAAGTGGAGAGACAAGAGAGAAATTCTTACGATCTCGGAATCTGATGGAAGCAAAGTTTAAACTTAAACTACTCTTACAAAAGAAATTCCTAAAGCTGTAGCGGAATACAATACATGGGTGGAATAGATAAAAAGGATCAAATGATCACTTTTTACTCATGCGAAAGAAAAATGCTACATTGGTATAAGAAAATAGGCATCCATATACTTTTCAACTTCTGCTACTAAATTTGTGTAATCTATATAAAAACATAAAACATGTACTCTTTAATATGAATTTAGAAATATAGTTATATAAAAGTTATTGGGAGATCCTGTCTGACGAATTCTTGTTTCGTCTGTCTCAATTTCCCACTTGCCAGCTTTATAGAATTAAAGAAAAATAGAATTAAAAAAAATGATTCAAGGTATGCACTGTACACAAAAAGAAAAGTGAAGCACATTTTACTGTCCGAAATGTTCTGATCAACCAGGGTTATGTCTGGATAAATGTTTTGCAATTTACCACAAATATCAGCATTGATGAAATTTCACTTTTTTTTCAGTAGGCAAAATAAAGTATGTTATATGATAAGTTTTTAAATTTTCTGTATGAATATAGAAATTAATATTCTGTTTTGGAAAACTTTTTTTGACTGTATTATTTTATTTTTTCTTATTATCTTCATTAGTTTTTTTGTGTACATTATAAAAATATATTTATTCTACTTATTTTTTTTTTTTTTGTGTGTGTGTGTGTGTATGATGTATAATTTCACTTTGAGGTATATGTGAATGTGCACATCCATGTGGGTGTCCCAAGTAAGCATACACCCGCATCTGCACAAAATGTTGTATGTATGTGCCTAACATAATATTACATGATAAAATAATGTAGTTTACATGACACAGTAGTGTTGTGCTATGTGCCGCCTCAGTATATGCTATAGATGTTGTATTTACTATATTTGCCATAAAAAATTGGCAACAATTTACAGTTATAGTTTCGTCTCAGTTTGTAGAAGAACTTCAATTGTCTAAATTTATTTTATCTAACAAGTATAACAAGTCTTCTTCTTCTATGAATCATGAGACCTTGCCTTGTATCGCTCTATGAGTGATACAGAATAGCTGGACCGAAGGTGCAACCATATTGGAGAGGTATCTATTGAGAGCCAGACTAAGGAATGATACCTGAAAGAGGGCAGCAGCTCTTTCAGTATTTGTTAAGGACGACTTAAACTGCCATATCAACATCACTCAATCCTCTGAATACTGCGCAGCTGAAAGCAATGATGCAAAACTACAGCTGCTTTTTTCCAAGAAATTCATATAACAATGATGGAGGCACCTTCCTTTGTAAAATACACCGGAGGTAAACTAGTCCACAGTTCAGATCTCCAGGTGCGGACTACTAAGGAAGGGGTCAGCCGAAAATTAAAAAATAACATTCTACAAGTTGGAATGTAGAATGTTAGAAGTCTAAAAAAGGTTGGTAGGTTACAAAATTTAAAGAGGGAAATGGACAGGATAAATGTAGACGTAGTAGGAATTAGCGAGGTTCGGTGGGAAGAGGAAACGATTTCTGGTCAGGTGATTTTAGAATAATTAACTCAGCTTCAAATAATGGGCAGGCAGGAGTAGGTTTGAACAAGAAGATGGGGAAGATTATTTCAAAATGCATAGTAATAAGGATAAAATCAAAATCTAAACAGACAACGATTGTTAACATCTATATGCCTACAAGCGCCCATGATGATGATGATGAGGAGGTAGTGTGTATACAAAGAAATTGATGAAGCAATTAAATACATAAAAGGAGATGAAAATTTAATAATAGTTGGAGATTGGAATACAAGCACTGGAAAAGTCAAGGAAGGGAATATAGTAGGTGAATAAAGGCTGAGCAAAAGGAATGAAAGAGGGGACTGACTTATAGAGTTTTGCACAAAGTATAATTTAATAATTGCAAACACCCAATTTAAAAATCATAACAGACGAATATATATACATGGAAAAAGCCAGGTGATACTGCAAGGTATCAGTTAGATCATATCATGATTAAGCAAAGATTTAGGAATCAACTTGTCGAGTGCAAAACTTACCCTGGAGCAGACATTGATAGCGACCATAATTTAGTGATAATGAAATGTAGAAAACCCTGAAGAAAAGGTGACAGATGAATTGGTGGAATTTAGAGAAGTTTGAGGAAGAGGAGGTAAAGAAGATTTTTGAGGAGGACATCGCAAGAGGTCTGAGTAAAGAAGATAAGGTAGAAAATGTAGAAGAAGAATGGGAGAATGTTAAAAAGGGAATTCTTAAATCAGAAGTGAACTTAGGTGGAACAAAGAGAACTGATGGAAAACATCTGATTTCAGAGGATACGTTGAAGCTGATGGATGAACGTAGAAACTATAAGAATGCTAGTGATGAAGAAAGTAAAAGGAACTATCAACAATTAAGAAATACTATAAGCAGGAAATGCAAACTAGTGAAAGAAGAGAGGATTAAAGAAAAGTGTTCAGAAGTGGAAAGAGAAATGAACATTGGTAAAATAGGCGGAGCATACAGGAAAGTAAAGGAAAATTTTAGGGTACATAAATTAAAATCTATAATGTGTTAAAAAAGATGGTATACAGATATATAATACAAAAGGCAAAGTCAGAGGATGAAAGGGGAGAAAATACTGTTATCTGAATTTAAGAGAGCATTAATAGATTTAAATGGCAGAGAGGCTCCAAACGGAATACCTGTACAATTACTGCGCAGTGGAGGAAACAATAGATGGATTACAAACTGGTGTGCAATATTTATGAAAAAGGGGAACTGTCATATATCAAAAAGTGCTATTTATAGTCATGATGCCAAAGAAAGCAGGATCAGACAAATGTGATGATTACAGTACAATTAGCTTAACTAGCCATTCATCAAAAATTTTAACTAGAATTCTGTACAAAAGAACTGAGAGGAGAGTGGAAGAAGTGTTAGGAGAAGATCAATTTGGTTTCAGGAAAAGTATAGGGGCAAGGGAAGCATTTTAGCATTCAGATTAATAGTAGAACGAAGATTAAAGAAAAACACACCAACATACTTAGCATTTATAGACCTAGTAAAGTTATTTGATAATGCAGACTGGAATAAAATGTTAAGCATTTTAAAAAAATTAGGGTTCAAATACAGAGATAGAAGGATTGATAACATTTACAGGAACCAAACAACACTAATAATTGAAGAATAAGAAGCCGTAATAAGAAAGGGAGTCTGACAAGGACGTTCCTATCCCCGTAATTTTTTAATCTTTACATAGAAATAGCAGTTAATGATGTTAAACAAGAATGTAGATCCAAAGTAACAATACAAGGTGAAAAGATAAAGATTCTACGATTTGCTGATGATATAGTAATTCCAGCCTAGCATGGATGAAGTCCTACACAAGAACTAACGCATAAAAATAAACAAGAACAAAACAAAAGTAATGAAATGTAGATGAACCACTGAATGTAAAAATAGAAAGAGAAATGATTATGGAGGTAGAAGAATTTTGTTATTTGGGAAGTAGTAGGCTAAAGATATGCAAAGCAGGAAAAATGCCAAATAGCACAGGCAAAACGAGCCTTCAGTCAGAAATATAATTTGTTTACATCAAAAATTAAAATGTCAGGAAAAGATTTTTGAAAGTATATGTTTAGAGCGTAGAGCTTAATGTGGAAGTGAAACTTGGACCATCTGAGTACCTGAGAAGAAAAGATTAGAAGCTTTTGAAATGTAGTGCTATAGGAGAATGTTACAAATCAGATAGGTGGATAAAGTGACACATGAAGTGTTACGGCAAATAGATGAAGAAAGAAGCATTTGTAAAAATATAGTTAGAAGAAGAGACAGACTTATAGGTCACATATTAAAGCACCCTGGAATATTCGCAAAAAATTATACAGGCAGACATTTGGAACATGTAACACAAATTGTTAGGGATGTAGGGGGTATTCCGAAATGAAACTACTAGCACTAGATAGGGAATCTTGGAGAGCAGCATCAAACCAGTCAAATGACTGAAGACATAAAAAAAAAAAAAAAACAGTTAACAATAATGTAGGAACTAACTCTTTTACATAAGAGTAAATTTATCACAAAAAAAAAACTGATGGCATCTGGGTAAAATATATCCATAAGGGGGTAGCAGTATAAAGTTATTTTGTGGCTAATAACAAGAGCAATAAATGCCATTATCTAGGAATAGAAATAAAATAAGAAAATTGCCAAGATTATAACAAAATTATTGTCAATGTCAACAAAGTTGACATGAGTAAGTATAAAATATTTAAAAAATTATTTTAAACGACTCATCAATTAACCATTTAAATAATCATTAGAAACCTAACAAATGTTTGTGTTTTTGCTTAGAAAAAAGCAGTTACTTGCTTGAATTTTTGCACATTCAATAAAACTTTGTTTATTTTTGTTATATACATTACAGTTGTATCCTGCATATTCAATAGTTGTTGAATACTACTGTTTTATAAAATGTACCTATTGTTTTATATGCTTATGATTTTTACATCTTACAAAAAAAAACCTAAAACTGTTATGTAAATACAACACTACTCCATAAAATTACATATTAAATAAAAGACATAATACAGAATCTCAATTGGTGTTTTTAGATTTCAGATTTTAACATACCATTACAACAAAAATTATAACTATATTTGAAGGGCAAGTTAAAAATATATATGCTCAAATCAAATATTTTTTCAAGCATAAAAAACTGAAGAGTTTTATTGAAGAGTTGTATTGTGTTAGTTGTATTGTGTTCATCAAGAACACAATAACAAAACTACCTCAACTTTTGAAATAAGCAGCATGTGTTAGGCAATATCTATCTTTAGACAAATAAAAACATTTATCCTCTCACTACCCAAACTTAACAACAACCATACTTTTATTTTATTTTTTAAATGCTTATTTCAATTTTTCTTCAGTAACTTAAATATTAAAAATACTTTTTTACATATAAAAATTGTACAGCATAAGATCAAAAAGCTTTAATGTTATTTCAAGTATGATATGAATATCAGTTCATTCAAGATACTAATTTAATTTATTCAGGTATAGTTCAAATTTATTATATGCAGTAGGTATATCCATACTGTACTGTCTAAATATGGCACTGTGAACACATACACGCATAATGTGTGCTTTCTATTAAGTGCTTGTAAGTTGGGCTGACATAATTTAAATTTAGGTTATTACTTTAAACATAACCAATCAAAGAATATTAATTACACAATCTTTTATCAGACTGGATATTGTATACAAACTTAAATCTTATAATCTTTATCGATTGATTAAACAATTTTTAAACACCATCAGACTCTTTGGTAAAGTATAATTTTTCAAGCCTTGATTCCTAAACTCTTTGGTAAATTATAACTTGCTTACTTTGGTTATAACTAGGTTTACTTTTTGGTTGATAATTCACAAAACACAACACTGAATTTGTAGTTTACACTGTCATAGTGTTTTATTAGGAGCTACAAATTTAAAATATTAATTTTCAATTTTTTGTGAAGATCGTGTTATTTTTGCACCTACATGTGTGTTGGTTGCTAAATTCTCAAGCAACCTACCTTTTATTTATAGTCAAATCAAGAATTGAAGTCTTCAGTGACTTAGTATAATGTAACTGTAACTGTACAGGTAAATATGTAGTTTTCAACAAACTCAGGTCAAACATTCCAGACGTATGGTTAACTGAAACCCAACCACAAAAGAAAACTGGTATCCACGACCTAGTATTCAAATCTACATAAAACCAGCAGCTTTATTAGAATTTGAACCTGAGAACCGCTGACTTTGATTTAAGAGTTTACTACTACTAGACTGATCTTTAACATCCTTTAACATCTATTGAAAAGAATTTTTTTATTTTTTAACTAAGGGATACAAACTTTTAAATATAGTATTTAAATAATAATTGTAATTTTACAGTACAAAACTCTGGTATCCAACACAAACACTGACACTAACTACAAACCTCATCATAGAAAATACAAGCAGTTTGTTAAACACCAGATACAATATTTACAATTAATTATCTACTACACCACAAAACTCAAATACATATCTTCTTTCCATAACAGTGCACCTTTATCACTTACAATCATCAATAGATACTTGAGGTCTTGTTGGACATATAATAAAGTAATTTCCAATTAATGATTTTTAAAAACATCAACTGTATAATAAAATATCTAAAACCTATACTTTCATAATGAATGAAATCATTGTTAACACCAAAGTAATAGACAATTATCAAATTTAATAAAATATATAACCTATCAGTTATTAATGAAAAGTATATACACTGTTCTCTTAATTATTAATTCCATTCTAACTAAGTTATTATGTCTAACTTCTACTTGACTCAGATTATTATATATTACATTATAAATTAATGGGTATTATTATTTGATTTCATTCAATTGCTATTTATAGATTTTATATGTTTATACAGTATATAAGAGTGTGTATATTGTAGCTTGTTTGTTCAGTAGTTGTGTAGATAGAAATAAGGATGTGCTGTAGCATCACAGCAATAGTTTGCGGTGGAGGTAAACAACTTGTCAGGTAAGATCAGAACCCTAAGAGTGTACAACATTGTGTTTATATACTTTTCTGAAAATACTGAAACCATTTTTTATAACCAATAACTGGATTTAATACTTATAATCAGCCTTTGTTTGCAGCTGTTATTTGTTAATAAGTTTATTAATGTATTAGTGCCATTAAAGAAACTTTTTTTTTTTTAGTTAACTTTAATTGAATTGTTTATAAATTTATCTTATTGTAAACATAAACCCATGTCAGAAAAAAAAACAGTAAAATTGGGGGTGGGAAGAGGATTATCAAAAGTCAGACCCCAGCAGTTATATTCTTAATATTTATAATTTTATGAAAAAAGAAGCTGAAGAAGGGAAAGCAAAAAATTTAAAACAAATTCACAGTCGTGTTTCTAAAGTGACTGGTGCATCCATTAGATCCCTTCAGTGCATTTTAAAGCAACAAGAACATGAAACTAATGGAAGAGAATTCAGTATGCCTTGTAAAAAAAACCGCAAAGGATGAAATTGAAAACTGACATGGGCAATTTCAACAAAGGTTATTCAGAGGACGGTGAGTAAGTTACACTCACAACATGGAGACTCCCACATATTTGCCATTAGTAAAAAAGCAAATAACATTTGAAGAGGATACATTGGGCTCTTCATATTGTCATAAAAATTTTTTACTTCCATTGGAAAAAACTGAAAACAACAGCAAAATTTTGATAGAGAATGATGATATACAAGATAAAAGATTGCATTATCTGCGCTCCATAATGCAGTACAGAGAAGAAAACTGTACAATTATATACATGCATACATTCTTCCTGCAGAGAGCCAAGAATGGACTTATGGTTCTTCAGAAGCGCTGAGAGCAACCAATCCTAAAGGGAGTTGAGCAATAATAATTAATAAGGGAGGAGAAAATGATTTTATCAAAAATGCTCTCCTAACAGTTAAGTCTTGTCAAAATGCAGGCTATTACCATGATGATATGAATTTCAATAATTTTCAAAAATGGGTTGTGTTTCAACTGCAATCAGATCTGTCACAGATCTATAGTAGTTATAGGCAATGCACTATATCAAGATGATCAAATAAATACAGCCCCTAGTTCGAATTAAAAAAAACCCTTACATGATTAACTAGCTCATTAAAAACGGGATACCATTTTTACTATAAAAGTTCAAACTCAAATTGTATATGCTGATAAAATTGTAAAAACCATGATTTGAAACTGTCAAAATTGATTCTTTATTTGATGCTGAAAACTG
The DNA here is from genome assembly GCF_047948215.1 of Lycorma delicatula. NCBI lineage: Eukaryota > Metazoa > Arthropoda > Insecta > Hemiptera > Fulgoridae > Lycorma > Lycorma delicatula. The sequence goes on along the minus strand of NC_134456.1, from coordinate 225,245,529 downwards.
ATGTTTGGTGGTAAGATTTACCATCTTTTATCATCCACACTTAAATGCTACTGAGAATGTTTGGGCATGTGTTAAAAATTACATGGCCAAAGGAATTAACATTCACTTTAGAAGACACAATATAACTAGCAAAAGAAAAATTTAGAGAAATAAATGTAAATTTCTTGAAGGAAGTTTGCAAAACTGTGGAAAATTGTGAGATAAATTAATTATTTATAACTTATCCAATGTTAGCTGAAATTCTGTGTGTTTTATTGTAAAATTACATGAAACTAATTTCAGTTCCACAGATGACAGTGATGATAAAAAGGACAAATTGAGTGAAATAGTGTAACTTGAAAGAAATTAAATATGTTGTGCGTTATGTTAACATGTTAATTTAATGTGTCTAATAAAAATTATTTATGGAATCAATTTGGAAATTATGCAATATTATATGATTACTTGTGGAATTATGGTTAAGTCACTGGTTTTTTGATAAGTTAATTTTTTATATTACTATTAGCATCATGAATTGTTTCAACAAATATTGTTTCTGACAAATTCGATTCTACTGATATCAAATGAGTTAATATTTATATGATTTACAACAAACATATGCTTTGGTTAATGTTTAATCTGCATATAGTATTGTTAATTGAGTATGTTGGACATATGGTAATGAATCTTTGAATAAAAATAATCATGAATTAATGTCACCATCCACGATCATAAAGCTAAATTTATAACTAAACTATACATAGTAAAAACAAGATCAAAGATAAGCTTTGTTTTACTCAAGTAGATTTACGTTGGGGACATAAGGAACTCTGGCAAAGGCAAAATTATAGAGCCAAGTTTCTCTATGATTGTAGATGAAGGTTTGTTCTCTATATTGCTGTCTGCAGACTGAAACTCTCTCCATTACTGGATTGAAACAACTCAAGAGTTTGCGCAGCTCAAATGCCACTACTCGTCAAACTAATTTTATATGTATATAAAATCAGTTATTTATATATATATATATATATATATACATATATGCAATTATAATATAATTTGAATAATGTAACTGTATATTAAGGTTACTTAAATTTTTAAGGAATTATTTTTGTTTTACGTTCCCTTAAATCACATGACTATTATTTGATGCTCAATTAAATCATTACTCACATATTTTATATATGATGTGGTTCCTTTTCAATACATGTTACAATTAAAAAGTTTCATATTTTTTTCTAATTTTAAACTGAAGTTTTTTTTAAATTTGCAAATGGCACAAATGAGTTTATGGATTTAATATATCTATATTAGTCACATGTTCTGATCATTTTATGGCATTTTTTCAAACTATTCGTATTAAAAAGTTAGTTTTTCTACCGTTCTGGGGGTTTTAAACTTCATTTACAAAATTGATAATATATTTTATGCATTTTAATAAACCTTACATTTGAACAAATTTGATAAATTACACAGTTATTGTCACGATTACAAAATTAATTTTAGTGGCCATTTTAAGGTGAACCTGATCAGCTATTGAGATAGCTTAGATCAGGTTATTTATGTATTTTTATAATCCTTTAATGATGCTTAATCAATATCAGCCACAAAATGTTTTCACACATATACATATTGAATATGTATATGTAATGAACTGTTTTCATTGAAAATTGTTAATATTGAGAACATAAATTCACAATTTTAAACAAAACGAGAGATTATTTTTACATTTTTTTAAATTAAAGTGACTACATATAATAATTTTATTAAAAAACTTTTTTATAAACTACAATAATTACTTTAAAAACTATTAACAAGGCCAATTCTAACAGTCATAATAAAAAATTCTATAAAATAAAAAGACTGAAATCTTAAAAAACAATCTTTGGAATGATAAATTAAAAATACCCTTTAGGTAAGTTACTTGACATAAATATAATAAAAAACCTTGTTACGTATTGTTATATTAAAGAAAACAAATTTTTTAATCAATGTAAAAGTCAATTTTATAATCAAACTACGATTTAAATCACTTATTTCAAAAAATATACAGAACAAAAAAGCAGCAATGAGAAAATAGTTAATGAACAGGTGAAATTTAACAAATGAAGATATAAACTTTATTTTTGTTGTGTGTATTCCTCATGTGAATTATAAAAACACATTTCTAGAATTTTTGAAATTCCAAGTTAAATAACTGAAATATATTTTTTTAAATTTCTTTGTAACAATGAAGATATCAACCTGATCTGTGCACTAATTACACAATAATTATAGAAAAATAAATAATAGTAACACTAGCTTTGGATCTGAATGCAATCATTCATTGTATATATTACATCGGGTAGCAATTAATAGTGCACCACTTAATGAATAAAAAAAAAACTCTCAGCATGCCTGGAATATCTGAAAGGATCAAGTGACTATATACTAAACTAAACGACAACACTGTCATACAATGTAAAACTGGAAGAGGTAGATATTAACAAAATAATTGAAGTAGTAGTGAAACAAATACAATAGTTATAAAATTTGTACAAAATAAAACTACTCAACACAATTAAAGAGGAAACAAAAAATTCAATCACGATACATAACACAATCAGGAACATTAATAAAACTATCAATAAAAGTAGTCCTTTCTACAAGTGCAGAATTACTAACATGGTTAAAAACCAGAATGAAAGTGAGGAGTTAAAAATAAAACTATTCTATTTCAAGTGCAACAAAACCTTACACTAATTTTATTGTAATTGCAAATTAAAAAAGGTAGGTTATAACACTACACAGTGTGGTATTATACAGTACTATACAATAATTGTGTCTAATTTTCTATTATTAAACACGTTATCTGTAAACATAAATTTCTTCAGTGAGAAATTAATGAAAATGTGCATAAACCAAGACTGCATCTTTGTTATAATTTTGAATGACGAGGTACTTTGTTATAAAAATTGATAATTATGATACACACTTTCTGATCATAGAAAATGTTCAAACTGTATTACAAACACAATTTAAGTATGTAGCTTCTTCATGTACACACATTCCTTGCTTCAGCTTATAAGATATTCTAAGTTTACATGGTAAAACAATAACATCCTACTGAACACCATTATTCTGATACTTCCAAATTAGAACGATTTACCTGTTAATTACAGCAGATTTACATTAATTTCTGGGAAAAAATTTGCCCAAAACTTAATGTTAGCTAGAAAAAAAATCAAAACACAAATAACTTATGAACAATAAAATTTAATGAAAAATGTTAAGTTGGTGTGATAATGGTCATTTTACAAATTTCTTCCACATATTAAATAATTTATGTTCATTGTGCAGCCCTTTTAAGTAGTTTCTAGAAAACATTTACCAGAACAAGTATGAATATTTAATTCTAAAAACCGGTGAACAAGTGCAGCTATTAATACTTAAAGTAAAGCAAAAACCATGTGAAACAGACTTACTCCGCAGATTCCTTAACCATTATTTAAAATAGATTCAGTAACTTTGGAACAAAGTAGAACCCAGTGTGACGTTATACGAAGCACGAGTGCACGCTGATATTTCAGTATTTAAAGCCAATCAATATAATACTTAGTAAGATCAGGCCAGCAAATAACTTCAGTTATAAGTTATTTTTAACTATTAACTCAAATTATAAAACGGATTTTAGATAAATTAACAAATTAATCGACGCCGAAAAAACTCGTGTTGCAACGCAAATCAATAAGAAAGAACTACCATCGCAAAATGGCGGCGATTCGAATTACACAGAGGGGGGTTAGCTGCAATGACGACCACAACCTACCGAACAAAAATAAGTAGACTTTAGACATGCTCAGACAAGAATTATTTAATAAATAAAACCAACTTACAAAACAAATCGATCAGAACAAAACTAAACACTTACTTATCATCTCCAGACATCTTTAGTTAAATCAACAATAATCTGAAATAACTATAAGCAGCAACAGCAAGATTTCCTCTCCATGTTAAAAACAAATTTCCCTTACTTTGGTGAAGTAGTAGAAAATATTAAAATGTTTAGTCACTGTCGTTTCCTTTGAATTATTATTAATTTAATTTAAAATAACAGTTTCGTCGCAAAAATACCTTCGAAACAATCTCAATATTCAAAATCGTACTTTTTGTAAAAAAAAAATAACAAAATACACTAATTATTTGCGTTAATTTCTTCTTATTATTTAACTAATAGATCTAATGCACATGTTAATTATGATAATGTTAGCTATTGACGTAATATTGGCAATATTCCAAAAGCCATTTAGTTTTTTTATGGTTACTTGGGTTAATTCGTAAGGTAGTTCATTTTATTCTTTTTTTTTTTAGATTTCAGACTAATCTGACGAACATTTACTGAGAATTTGAATTACTTCGAAAATTATGAATGGTATTTACAGTTTTAAACCTTAAAAAATTCCAAAATCTATTTTTGATTTCTTCCTTTTAAGGTTAGAACTTCGAATGGATAATGTATATATGTTAGACGTGTAAAGAAAAATAAAACTATTTATTTTATGTAAGCAAGTTATTATTATGTAACTTGCTTATTTAAGTAAGTTAGAATACCAAAATAAACATTCCAAATTAACATATTGTCTTCCAACACTCCCGATAATACTTATAATGCAGCTATACAAAGTATAGCCAGTTTTCAGTTCAAATTTTGTAGATAAAACAACTGGTATACCATTGTAAGTTAATAGTAACATATGTTAATGCTACTCCAACAATATTTTTACATACAATTGTCAACTTTTTTTTATGCACTGGATGCTATTAGAAACTTACATGTAATGAAAATACATGAGAAAAATGTAAAATTACAAAAAAAACTATTTTCTACAGTTAATTAGTATTTAATAATAGCATTAATTAAAAAATAAATTGCCATACCAAAATACCAGCCATAATGCAAGTCGCTAAAACAAAAATGGATGTGTGTTAACAAACGTGATTTATAACATAATAGAAAAAACACATTTCCTTAATTGCATACAATTTCAGTTCTGTGTCTGAAGATTTTCTCTTTTGCTGAAAAATGCTGGATCACTTGGTAATTTTTCTTAACATAGGGGATTTATCACATATATCTTTTGTTTCCAAATCGTAAACAAACATCACCTGTGAGATGCTACAGGTCTTAAGAATAAAATTTAAAATTTTGCTGTCTGAGGATTCTATATACAAGCATTTCTTAATTTATCACTTAATTTAAGCGATAAATTAAGAAAATAAGTTCTGAAAGAACTCTTGTCCCTATCTCCAATCTAGTGGATTCACAATACTTCATAATGATACTAAACGTAATCAACCATTTGTGTTATTCTGTTGATAAAGCCACTAACCAGTTCATCCACCTCTGGGAAGGAGAAAGATTCTGTGAGTTAAATGGTTGTAGGAGCTCATGGTAATGTCCACTGCTCATACTAACACAGGAAAGTTTTCTGAAAAAAAGTTTTACCAGAGGTGAGCCTTGTATCTATGTTTTATTTGGTATTATAAATTAGATTATCTTTCTGATGAACAATACCCATGTCACATTTATCATTAATCCAGGATCCTTTCATAATGGCAAAGTTATATATTCCTATAATAAAGTAGGTTTATTTTGGACGATCTTTAAACTTTTTATTCTGAGCTAAAACAGTAAGGCTGTCTTTTACAGTTACAGGTAATACTTGAAATCCCAACACAAATAGCTAGCAGATTTGAGATCTTTCAACAATCAACCCTGCAGTCTCTAGTTTTTTCTGGTTTTATCTTAAGTAAATTGATAAGTTTTATCAGCACATAAAGGTAGCTCCTTCTAATTTGGAGAGAAGTAAAATGACATCTTCCTTTACTAAAATTAAGTTCTACAACTAGCAGCAGCAAACATAAGTGCTGAAGTCTTCATATCCTCGCCATAAAACCAAAGTCCTTCATTAGTTAGTCTCAGAAATAATGCTAAAATATAGAATGATAAACTAAATATTAATCAACTTCAAAATTAATGGAAAATTTCTCTGAACGTTTTAAAGCCAATTCTGCAGTTCCTGTTTTTATTACTTTTCTGTATAATCTTGGGAATTTTGTTAGTAAATTTGAAAGTACAGAGCACGTAACCTTTTTTCCTGAGAATGTTGTAGCTTTACACAAGTTTTGATTGACCTTGCTGTAGGCTAGTTTTATACATTTTTTTATTGCTAGAAAATGTGCCTCATTACAACACTTTTATTATAATTACCAACCAGGTGGTCTCTTACCTCTAAGAGAATGTTGTATTTGAAATGTAAATTGAAATGAAAAAAAAAAGAATGTCTGCCTGAGTTCTGAAACCAGAGAAATAAACAATTTGGTAGTAATCTTAAAATCATTTTTTGCAGCTTTTTTTAAAAATTATATCCTTTTGTTTTTGTAATAAAGTATTAAAAAGACAATTTTCTGAGGGCTTTAAGAGAAAAAACAAAATTATCTTAATTTCAACAATGTTGTAAAGAAATTATGCTAATGTAATCACTTCTCACTATTTCCTTCAGGTAATTGCAAAATTTTGCTTCCAATAAATTTTCATTAGAAAAGAAGTACAATAATTTGTAGCATAAGTGTTAGTTTCTCTTATGATTGTGATCCATGTAAGGGAACTTCAACTGATATTGGAGCTGTTTTCCCTGAATAATGATAATATATTGATGTATCTGTTCCTAGTGTGAATGTACATCCAATTTTTAATAAGAGATCTTGTAAGTTGATATGTGTTTATGTGTAGTGCTTTTACCATTCTACCTGATACAGTTGCTACACATAAAACAGATCAAGTATGTAAATTACCACACAGAAATGACACACATACTACAACTTTAACTATAAAAGGTTTTATAAATGGTTAATAGGTATTAACCATTTATTAACTATAAAACCCGGTCATGGGTTCAAATCCCAGTCAGACATGGCATTTTTCATGAGATACAAAATTTCATTTCCATATCCCATAGACAAGCTTTGAGATCATCAAGCAACCCAGTGCACTTGAACAAATATGAAATCTAAAAACATTAAATTTGACAATAAAACATATTAAATCCACCACACAGGCTAAATATGTCATTTAATTGCAAGCTGATATTTAATGGAGTTTTAAAAACTAACATTACAAAGAATTTTCTGGTGAGTGGAGAATAATGCTGAAATCAGACACTAATACACTCAAGGATTTTTACAAATTTGTAAAAAATTTGGTTTTAAGGAAATGAGAACCTTAATTTTGACTTCCTTCTTGTGACTAATTGATTAAGAACAGGAATAGAAAGCCTGGCTTTAACCATTTCGTCTACTCGTTTGGCTTTTTGTACAATCTCTAAGTAAGAACTAAAAGTTCTTACACAGTTCTACCATAATGCAAAATCTGTACCATTCTGCACAAAAAATAACAGCCTTTTGATATCTTAAGATATCAATCAGTAAGTCCCACATATAGAGCGCGGCGATTTACTCAACTTCCGTAGCACTTGACTAAAAAATAAAGAAAAAAAATTTTTCCTTGGATAGAATCAAAATAGGGAGGGCAACGTAAGAAGTTTATATGGGTTACTTGACTATCTTTCACAGGTCCGTCTTCCTTCTAATCCAATATTTTAAATTTCTTACCAGTAACATTTATTTTAGTATTAATATCTTGAACATGTTGTAGGGGGTTCTTTAATAAATTAAACTGTGAAAAGATGCCATAACCTCGTGGAGAATCGAATTCGAACTTGAGTAGTGGTGACAAACAATTTTCAACTCAACTTGAAGGCTGCGTTTGAGTAGTGTTTGTATGGTTTTTTTCAGTTTTTCAAATATAGAGAAAACTGAATCTCGTTTATTAAATAAGAAATATTTCAATTTTCCGTTAAATCATGATTTTCTGAAATTTTACAATTTTTTTAAAACTAATTTTTGATCTTCTCTGTATTAGCTTTCTCATCTCATCTCTATGTGTCGATTTCGGTTAAGTTTATAGGTTAGAGAATGTCATCTGAATTCATAAGTGTATTGAGATTGTGCTCGTTTTTTGGTTAGAATAACTTTTTTTGTGCTTTTTAACGTAATTGGTATGAATTTTTCGTTCATTTGCTTTTAAAGTTTGAAGTAATTTTGCTTTTAAAGTTAACGTTACGAGTATTTGCGTTAATTAGTACGTACAATAAGAAATAAGATGAAACTAAATCCGCCGTATTTTAAACGTATTAACTATCCTAAATGGCCGGTACCATTTGAACAATATTTACCATTGAAGTTGAAAAATAGGGTGTCTGGCAAAGGGCAAAAGACTAATGATATTGCATGTGTGCAAGAAATGTTTGTGCTGTTTGGATGTTTGAAGAAAAATGAATTTGCCAGCGGTGCATGTGCCGAAGAAGTAAATAAATTTAAAAAATGTTATTATACGCATTTGTCAGATTCAAAAAAACGCGATGAATTAATGAGAACTGGTGTACCACAGCCTGGTGCAAAGAATCTGAATCATATGCAGTTGAATACACTTCTCAATAAGTATCCTACTTAAACGTTTATGGATTTTTTTTTTAGTTGTGTAATTCACACATTAGTTTTTTTAAAATAATCTTCAATCTGTTCTAAACATCAGTTTCTGTGTTTAAAAGCATATTCAATTAAAAAAGTAATGGTTAAACATGTAAAAGTATGTTATTTGTTGTTTTTCTTTTTCCTGTTTAGCCTCTAGTAATTACCTTTCAGATAGTACTTCAGAGGATTATATGTACAAGTGTAAATGAAGTGTAGTCTTGTACAGTCTGTTTGACCATTCCCGAGATAATTGGTTAATTGAAACCCAACCACCAAAGAACACCGGTATCCACGATCTCGCATTCAAAATCCATGTAAAAATAACTGACTACTAGGACTTGAATGCTGGAACTCTCGACTTCCAAATCAACTGATTTGGGAAGACGCGTTCACCACTAGACCAACCCGGTGGGTCTATTTGTTGCTTCTAGTTACAATTATTTTAATATGGTAGGACCAATCTGATCAAATGCCTTCCCTGTATGTTTTAGTTAATAGGAAGTTTCTCTGTTTTGATGTTCATTTATTTTTAAGTATTCACTCATTTAACCCAGTTAGTTTATTGGACTATTTAAACAAAATTTGAAATAAATCTTATATGTTAATTTTTATTTTGTAAAATGCATTTTCCATTCAGTAAAATCTTATACTATGTACCAAAACTGATGTATAATTAAATTTGTTTTTCATAGCAGTTACTGTGGTTATTTTAAGTTTCTTATGATGTTCTAATCCATCTTGAGGTTTCAAATTTCATATGACCAATGAGATTTTTGGGCTTATGTCATTATTTGGCATTTAGTTTGAAGTTTGTGATGTAAAAACATCAGTTAATTTAAATTATTTTTTTATTCAATGTAATTATATCTATCCTCAGTAATTTTAAATAGGTTTGTGAAATATTTTTATTTATGTATTAATAATTTTTATTTTTTTACGTATTAATATATGCAAGGGTTTATTAAAGATTATATGTTATAATGATGTATTCATGTTTAAATTCATAAAAGTAGATGGATATGAGACATTTTCTTTATTTCATTTCCTGATAAAATTTTCTTCTATTTTAAAATTAAAGACAATATAATAATAGATTTCTGAGAATGCTGGTGTGTACTCCTTTAATTGTGTACTATAGTTTGTGAAAATTTGGTGGGAAATTTAAATAAATAATTAACTTTTTATTTATTATACTAATGTAAACAAATTAATTCAATTTTAGTTTCAGGTTATAAGTCTTAATTACAAACTGAAACTGATTGCTGAAATGTGGATAATTATTGAAAGGAAATATTATTATAATATTATTTGAAGTGAAATTAGAGGATGATGGATAGTAACATTTTAATATTAAAGCAAAGAGTCCAATGAGCAGTGATGATCTTTGGCTTAATGCTAGGAAAGTAATGTAATAAAGCATACTATCAAAGAACATTCAAGTTCAAATTAAAGTAACTGATTATACTTTAATAACAGTTTCAGAAGAGCCGAATCAGAATTATCTTCAATTTTATTCATACCTTAATATACCATAGTAGATATGCTTAGAATCAGGAAAACACAAGATCTAAATGTCGGAAAGCAAATTTGGTTAACCCATATAAGGTCAAGTCTGCCCCTTACTGTTAATTAGCAAGTTTTATGAGTTATGGTTTCATGTTCAGATGTTAATCTGACTAACTAATGGTCGTCAGAGTTGCAATTGAAGATGACTGACAACACTGTTCATAAGATGATTCATCATTCACATGACTAATAATATGAATCATGTGGTGTAGTCTCTCTCTATAGTGACTATATTCTGTTTAAACATAAATTTGGCAAAGTGTCCTACAAGATAGTGTTAACATTCATTGAAACCCAACCACCAAAGAACACTATTATCCATGATCTAGTATACAAATCCATATAAAATTATGGATTATTAATCCATATAAAAGTATCCATACAACGCCTTTACTAGGATTTAAACCTTAGAACGCTTGATTTTGAAATCAGCTGATTTGTAATGACAAGTTGCCCACTAGATCAACCCAGTGGAACTATTGTCTTACATTGGTAATTTATAACTAACCTCTCGCCACAAAAGTTTAACCTTAACCCTATCCTCTCAAATCTCCCCCCTATCCTATGTCAGAATGGATTAGCATTTTAACAGGTCTCGATAACTCACAAGACTGATAGTCAGTTGACTAGAGTTCTGATAACAGTATGAACTTTGATCTTGCACAGGTCACATGGTTTCCAAACCTGCTTTTTGATATTTAGATATTGTGTTTTCCTAATCCTAAGCATATCTAGTATAGTATAAAGAATGAACAAAACTGAAGTTAAGTAATTGCTCAGAATACCCGATTTTGATTTAGTTTTCTCTGTTTAAGATATAATATGGTTTAATCAAAGTGAATAAGATTCTTTTTCTTTCTATATAACTATACTTGAAATAATTTGTTATTTCTTATCGTATTTACTTGTTATTGTCACTGTATTGTACTTTGAGAAGAATAAGAATTTAATAGCTGATTATATTAAATATAGCTGAAATTAAATACTGATTATATTCCAGGAAAGTTTATTTAATTTATTAATGCATGTATATTTTAAAATTTAATTAAAATGTAAAATTGTTATTTGAATGTAATGTAATTAATTTTTATCTGTATATATTTCTTCTTCAGCATTTGGAAAAATATAGTTAAAAGAAGAGACAGACTTATAGGCCACATACTAAGGCATCCTGGAATAGTCGCTTTAATATTGGAAGGACAGGTAAAAGGGAAAAATTGTGTAGGCAGGCCACGTTTGGAGTATGTAAAACAAATTGTTGGGGATGTAGGATGTAGAGGGTATACTGAAATGAAACGACTAGCACTAGATAGGGAATCTTGGAGAGCTGCATCAAACCAGTCAAATGACTGAAGACAAAAAAAAAAAAAATATATATTTCTTCATAACTTTCATTTCATCTTCAGTTGTATGCAAATGGAGGACCTGTTGCACTGGCTCTGAAGTCATATAAAAACTGCTCAAATAACTTTCTATGACTGTTCAGTCCATCTGTATCAACTATTTATTTAGGTGTAGACCTTTCAGGATAATGATCATTTGATCTTTTCATACCTTTCTATTGTTTTCAATAAATATCACAGCCAATATTCCTACTAATTTTAACTTTATTTTACATATTTCTATCATGATCATTGATTAGAATTGGCCAATCATTTTGTATAAAGTTAAAATATTTTCTTTTTTTTTTTTTTTTAATAATTTTAAATTCAAATAAGTTTTGAATATTCCTCAGGTGAAGTAATGAAAAATTACAATTTAATTCCTGAGAAAATTGAGAATTTCTTTATTTCTCCTCTAATAATCTCTTCAGTAAAATATTATGTTGGTGAATATAAAGTTAGATGTTGTGAAAGGGTAGTAAGTTACTTAGCGTAAACTGAATATTAGAATTTCATATATGTATATACTAATATATATAAATATAATATATACTATTATATAAATGTGAAAGATTGTAGCAGGTTCTGTAAGTTTGTAACAGCATCATGTGAGAACCAACCAACAGATTGCTTTCAAATTCTCAGGATGTTTTTATGTTATCCTAAGGAAGGTTAAGCCATAGATCAAGGCCATTACCCCCTAGGGAGTAAAGAAAAAAAATTAATCCTTTTACTTAATTATATTTCTGTTATTGTAGCAACAAAAATCCAATTAAGTAAAGTAACTACTTTTTTTTTTCTTTAATGAATATGTGTAAAATATTTATTTAATAATCTCACAACCAAGAGATAACAAAAACACATCAGGTCCAGGTTGCAGATCCCTCTGGCTAGATGGGAAGGGGCGAGTGAAGCAAGCCCTGATCAGTTTTATATATATATATATATATATACATACACATTCCAAAAACAAAATTCAGTACAATCCACCAAAGTACAGAATCAATAAGAGCTCTTACCTTGTTTGATTCATTTCTTTTTTTCTATATATCAAAAGCGCTTTCGAGGAATTTCCTCATCAGTTGTAAAAAATAAATTATTACACGTTAAAACATTCATAAAACACTAAACGTAATATTATTACATATATGACATAATACATATAGTCAAATAATTAAAAATCTTTAACTTTAAAAACATTAAACATTTTTTAAACATGTTTGTGGCCAGCCACTAAATACAGCACTGTACTAATACAATATAAACTTTCCCTGCTATCTGTAGCAGCTTTGATAGAGTATCATTATTAAAATCTGTCTGCAGATTGATTAAGCTGAATTTCTGTCTATATTTATATATATATTTTTTAAATTGTCAAATTTTTTAATATTATTATTTTCTTTTGTGACTTCAATTATTTCCAAATTAGTTTCTAAGTCAGTATTATAATGTTTATTCACTATTAAATGGTCGGCAACATTAGAAAAACCCGATTCTTTGTTTATATAATATCTAAAATGTTCTGCAAATCTTACTTTAAATAATCTATTAGTTTTCCCAGTATAAATTTGATCACAATCATTACATTTTATTTTATAAATACCAGACACAGACAATTAAAATCATTATTATAATTATGGTTTTATAAATGTCTTATGTGGTTGTTGGGCTTATATACTGGTTTATATTTTTTATCATTTCAAACATCAAGGATTTTCAATAATATTATAAGCATAAGAGTATTTTATATAGATATTATCAACACTTTTATTTATAACTTTCAATGTTGTTAGGTTTTTAGATGCTTCATATCCATTTTTTATTGCAATACTTTTCATAATATTTATTTGTGCATCTAATTTTTCCCTGTTTTTCTGTGTGTAATGTATTGCTCTATTCAACATGTTTGTAAGTATATTAATTTGTGTGACCATAGATGATTGGATTTTCTATTAATAGTTATTTTAGTTTTTTATTTAGTTATTAATAGTTATTTTAGCTTGAAGAAGAGGAGGTAAAGAAGATTTTTGAGGAGGACATCGCAAGAGGTCTGAGTAAAAAAGATAAGGTAGAAAATGTAGAAGAAGAATGGGAGAATGTTAAAAAGGAAATTCTTAAATCAGAAGCAAACTTAGGCGGAATAAAGAGAACTGGTAGAAAACCTTGGGTTTCAGACGATATATTGCAGCTGATGAACGTAGAAAATATAAGAATGCTAGTGATGAAGAAAGTAAAAGGAACTATCGGCAATTAAGAAATGCTATAAACAGGAAGTGCAAACTGGCGAAAGAAGAGTGGATTAAAGAAATGTGTTCAGAAGTGGAAAGAGAAATGAACATTGGTAAAATAGACGGAGCATACAGGAAAGGAAAAATTACAATTAAGGAAAATTTTGGGGTACATAAATTAAAATCTAATAATGTGTTAAACAAAGATGGTACACCAATATATAATACGAAAGGTAAAGTCGATAGATGGGTGGAATATATTGAAGAGTTATACGGAGGAAATGAATTAGAAAATGGTGTTATAGAGGAAGAAGAGGAAGTTGAGGAGGATGAAATGGGAGAAACAATACTGAGATCTGAATTTAAGAGAGCATTAAAAGATTTAAATGGCAGAAAGGCTCCTGGAATAGACGGAATACCTGTAGAATTACTGCGCAGTGCAAGTGAGGAATCGATTGATAGATTATACAAACTGGTATGTAATATTTATTAAAAAGGGGCATTTCCGTCAGACTTCAAAAAAAGTGTTATAGTCATGATACCAAAGAAAGCAGGGGCAGATAAATGTGAAGAATACAGAACAATTAGTTTAATTAGTCATGCATCAAAAATCTTAACTAGAATTTTATACAGAAGAATTTAGAGGAGAGTGGAAGAAGTGTTAGGAGAAGACCAATTTGGTTTCAGGAAAAGTATAGGGACAAGGGAAGCAATTTTATGCCTCAGATTAATAGTAGAAGGAAGATTAAAGAAAAACAAACCAACATACTTGATGTTTATAGACCTAGAAAAGGCATTCGATAACGTAGACTGGAATAAAATGTTCAGCATTTAAAAAAAATTAGGGTTCAAATACAGAGATAGAAGAACAATTGCTAACATGTACAGGAACCAAACAGCAACAATAACAATTGAAGAACATAAGAAAGAAGCCCTAATAAGAAAGGGAGTCCGACAAGGATGTTCCCTATCTCCGTTACTTTTTAATCTTTACATGGAACTAGCAGTTAATGATGTTAAAGAACAATTTAGATTCAGAGTAACAGTACAAGGTGAAAAGATAAAGATGCTACGATTTGCTGATGATATAGTAATTCTAGCCGAGAGTAAAAAGGATTTAGAAGAAACAATGAACGGCATAGATGAAGTCCTACGCAAGAACTATCGCATGAAAATAAACAAGAAGAAAACAAAAGTAATGAAATGTAGTAGAAATAACAAAGATGGACCACTGGATGTGAAAATAGGAGGAGAAAAGATTATGGAGGTAGAAGAATTTTGTTATTTGGGAAGTAAAATTACTAAAGATGGACGAAGCAGGAGCGATATATAATGCCGAATAGCACAAACTAAACAAACCTTCAGTAAGAAATATAATTTGTTTACATCAAAAATTAATTTAAACGTCAGGAAAAGATTTTTGAAAGTGTATGTTTGGAGTGGCGCTTTATATGGAAGTGAAACTTGGACAATCGGAGTATCTGAGAAGAAAAGATTAGAAGCTTTTGAAATGTGGTGCTATAGGAGAATGTTAAAAATCAGATGGGTGGATAAAGTGACAAATGAAGAGGTATTGCGGCAAATAGAATAAGAAAGAAGCATTTGGAAAAATATAGTTAAAAAGAAGAGACAGACTTATAGGCCACATACTAAGGCATCCTGGAATAGTCGCTTTAATATTGGAAGGACAGGTAGAAGGGAAAAATTGTGTAGGCAGGCCACGTTTGGAGTATGTAAAACAAATTGTTGGGGATGTAGGATGTAGAGGGTATACTGAAATGAAACGACTAGCACTAGATAGGGAATCTTGGGGAGCTGCATCAAACCAGTCAAATGACTGGTTATTTTACTTGCTTTTAGTTTTGTATGTGCTGAAAGTATAATAGCCTACACTATAGAAAACCTACAGCAAGTAAAATAACTATTATTAACAGAAAATCTAATCATCTATGGGTACACAAAATTAATATATTTACAAACATGTTGAATAGAGCGATACATTACACACCGAACAACAGGGAAAAATTTAATGCAGAAATAAATATTATAAAGCGTATTGCAGTAAAAAATGGATATAAAGTATCATTGATTGATAATATTTATAAAAAACAAAATTTAAAATCTAAAAACATAAGTGTTGAAACCTATAAATAAAATACACAGTATTGATATCTTCAGTAAAGCGCTGGAAAATTTCTCTCCTTAAGGTAGGCGAACCTGTGTTGTTCATGACCACACTAGTAATGTACACTATGCAGCATTGTTGTCTGTAAATTGTCACATTGTAATACCTTTGATTACAAGTGAGTTATTACATTAAAATATGAATAGGAAAGTCAATGTTGCTGCCGACTGTGAAATATATATAGTCATATAGTTTTTAAACCATCAAAACACTAAGCCAGCTGAAATTCATAGGCAGTTGGTTGCTGTGTACGGTGGTAATGTAATAAATAAAGGGAACGTCAAAAAATGGTGTGAAAGGTATAGAAATAACAGAATTAATGTGCATGATGAAGAACATTTGGGGAGCCTTTGATAGTCACCATGGACTTGTTGAAACGTGTCGTTGGTGAAATCAGAAAAAATCGTTGCTCAATGATTTCAGATTTGTCCCTTTTACTTACTGATGTTTCAAGAGCTGTTATTGGTCGCATTGTTCATAGCCATTTAGGCTTCAGTAAGTTTTGTGCATGTTGGGTGCACGTCTTAACAGAACGTCACAAAAAAAATCTGAATGGAATCTTTTAAATTTTTGATGCGCTACACAGAAAAAGGTGATGAGTAGTTCCTTAATTTAATTCTTACCGGCGATGAAACATAGATTTTGTATTACACCCCTGAGAAAATGTGGCAGTCAAGTGAATGGCATCATCCTGAATCACCCAATAGACCAACAAAGGTCAAGCAACATAACGCAAACTGATGGCCAGTCTTTTGGGATTTGTTTGGCATACTGCTGATTGACTTTATGCCAAATGGAAAGACTATAAATGTAAAAGCCTATTGTGAAAGTATGTAAGTTACTTAGTATTTAAATTACAGGTTCCTCTAAAAAGATTTAAAAACCGCCAGATCTATTAAATTTCAATTATAAAAAATATACAAAAATCAGATGGGTGACAAATGTGGAGGTATTGCGGCAAATAGAATAATTAATTATCATTAAAACATTAAATTAAATAATTATTAAATAATGATTTGTTTGGCATACTGCTGATTGACTTTATGCCAAATGGAAAGACTATAAATGTAGAAGCCTATTGTGAAAGTATGTAAGTTACTTAGTATTTAAATTACAGGTTCCTCTAAAAAGATTTAAAAACCGCCAGATCTATTAAATTTCAATTATAAAAAATATACAAAAATCAGATGGGTGACAAAGTGACAAATGAAGAGGTATTGC
This sequence comes from Lycorma delicatula, assembly GCF_047948215.1. NCBI lineage: Eukaryota > Metazoa > Arthropoda > Insecta > Hemiptera > Fulgoridae > Lycorma > Lycorma delicatula. Next base: position 225,228,397 of record NC_134456.1, on the reverse strand, counting down.
GGCAAATAGAATAAGAAAGAAGCGTTTGGAAAAATATAGTTAAAAGAAGAGACAGACTTATAGGCCACATACTAAGGCATCCTGGAATAGTCGCTTTAATATTGGAAGGACAGGTAGAAGGGAAAAATTGTGTAGGCAGGCCACGTTTGGAGTATGTAAAACAAATTCTCAGGGGTGTAATATTAATTAAAAAATATTAATGCAAAAAATGTTCTTCTTTTACAATAATGACCATATTACCAATTTATGATAATTACTTCCAGTAACTACACTGTTTTCATTTTCTAATATATTAACTGCAAGAACTGCACCTGTCAGAAAATCATGAACATAATTAAAGACAAGAATAACGTAAAAAATCCTTCTAAATAATGAAAATAATATTTTAATGAACAGATTCATGTGTGGATTCAGAATTCATTCATGGATGTAGTCTCTAATGCAAGGGGGACAGGAAAGTATGTAGCAGAGATTTCTTTGTTGAACAAAGAACAATATGAAGTAAACACTTTATCAAATTTAAATAAATTTTTTTATCATAGGATTTATCTTTTGCTGAAGTTAGCTTTGCTAAATGATATTGCTAGCAGAAATCTGTTGGATGCAGCAGCTTCTCCGAATTAACATTTTTATAATTGAAATTAAATTAATTTTTATCGGCAACATGGGTGGCTTACTGATGGGTTGTCCTGCTGCAGTATAATGCACGGCCACATGTTGCAGATCTGACACATGATTTAGTGAGAACATTTGGATAGGAAATTTACGATCACCCACTGTATAAACTGGACTTAGCTCCTTCTGATTATCATTTGTTTGGGAAATTGAAAGAATTTTTGAGTGGTAAGCAATTCACGGGTGACGATAAACTTAAAAATGCTGTTAATCAGTGGCTAAATGGACTGGCTGGCAGGAGAATATGATGAGAGTATATTGAAGCTGGTGTATCACTAAATAAATATCTTTATGTGGTGATTATATACAGAAATAGCATAAGGTATGCAGTTTAAGAGAAATAAAAAAATATTTATAAAGTTTTGAGAATAAATTATTTTACAATGAAATTGACTTTACTTTAGAGATAATAACCTCTCATACATAAAGTACTCTTATTCTAATAATATTGAAGATCTAATTGATGTCTGAAATGACAAAAAATATAAACCAGAATATAAGCCCAACAACCACATAATAAGACATTTATAAAATAATTATAATAGTTTGTATGGCATTTATAAAATAAAACGTAATGATTGTGATGAAATTTATATTGGGAAAACTAATAATCATTTAAAGTAAGATTTGCAGAACTTTTTAGATATATAAACAAAAAATGGGGTTTTTCTAATATTGCCGACCATCTAATAGTTAATAAACATTCTATTACTGACTAATTTGGAAATAATTGAACTCATTTACTGAACTAATTTGGAAATAATTGAAGTCACAAAAGAAAATAATAATAAAAAATTTGACAATTTAGAAAAATATCATATGTATAAATACAAACAAAAATTGAGCGTAATCAAGCTGCAGACAGAGTTTGATAATGATACTCTTATCAAAGCTGCTATAGATAGCAGGTAAAGTTTATATTGTATTAGTACAGTGCTGTATTTAGTGGTTGGTCACAAACATGTTTAAAAAATGTTTAATGTTTTTAAAGTTAAAGATTTTTAATTATTTGACTATATGTATTATGTCATATATATAGTAATGTTACGTTTAGTGTTTTTTCGCTCGCCCTTTCCTATTAGCCAGTATCGGACCCGATGACTTTGTTATCCTCTTACATATACACACACAAGTGCATGCACGCACACACACACACACACACACAATTTATTAGCAACTAATGACCATAGTATTCAATGGTAATTGAGATTGAAAGGAAAAATAGACAAGCATCACATACACAAGCACCAGACATTGTGAATGCAGGTTGGTGCTGAAAAGATTAATACAAAAATCTGTTAAAATCGATTAAATATTTATTTAACAAATAATTTTACATTATAATAAAAAATACAAATCATTACTGCACTATACCACAGACTATAAAACTATCAATGCATGAAGATTCTTTCTTAAAAATATATTCTAAATATTTCTTTATATATCTAATTAACAATAACAATGTTAAATTATTTATCACAATAATAATAATTAGAAATAATACTTGAAAAAAAAAAATCACTTTTTTACAGTTTTTATTATTTTTTTTATTGTTCATTATAAATTTGATTTCAAGTTATCTAAAATACATTAATATAAATTATTGCTTTTTCCCTACTATTAGCTTATAAATTTGGTAAAATAAAATATTTAATATAAATGTAAATATGTAAGAGGATTGAAAAACTCAAATAATGCAAAGTATAAATTATAAATATATAAATTGATCAATAAGTGTACTTAAATCATGTCATTAAGAAATTATTATGATTTTAAAGCTGATTTATAAGATTTTTTTGGAAAATCATAGAGCAATAATGTGACAACAAATAAAAGTAATAAATATAGATAAATTCAGAAACTTAACTTAAAATCTTCAACATAAAAATTAAAAAATATTAATGCAAAAAATGTTCTTCTTTTACAATAATGACCATATTACCAATTTATGATCATCACTTCCAGTAACTACACTGTTTTCATTTTCTAATATATTAACTGCAAGAACTGCACCTGTCAGAAAATCATGAACATAATTAAAGACAAGAATAACGTAAAAAATCCTTCTAAATAATGAAAATAATATTTTAATGAACAGATTCATGTGTGGATTCAGAATTCATTCATGGATGTAGTCTCTAATGCAAGGGGGACAGGAAAGTATGTAGCAGAGATTTCTTTGTTGAACAAAGAACAATATGAAGTAAACACTTTATCAAATTTAAATAAATTTTTTTATCATAGGATTTATCTTTTGCTGAAGTTAGCTTTGCTAAATGATATTGCTAGCAGAAATCTGTTGGATGCAGCAGCTTCTCCGAATTAACATTTTTATAATTGAAATTAAATTAATTTTTATCGGCAACATGGGTGGCTTACTGATGGGTTGTCCTGCTGCAGTATAATGCACGGCCACATGTTGCAGATCTGACACATGATTTAGTGAGAACATTTGGATAGGAAATTTACGATCACCCACTGTATAAACTGGACTTAGCTCCTTCTGATTATCATTTGTTTGGGAAATTGAAAGAATTTTTGAGTGGTAAGCAATTCACGGGTGACGATAAACTTAAAAATGCTGTTAATCAGTGGCTAAATGGACTGGCTGGCAGGAGAATATGATGAGAGTATATTGAAGCTGGTGTATCAGAAATAGCATAAGGTATGCAGTTTAAGAGAAATAAAAAAATATTTATAAAGTTTTGAGAATAAATTATTTTACAATGAAATTGACTTTACTTTAGAGATAATAACCTCTCATACATAAAGTACTCTTATTCTAATAATATTGAAGATCTAATTGATGTCTGAAATGACAAAAAATATAAACCAGAATATAAGCCCAACAACCACATAATAAGACATTTATAAAATAATTATAATAGTTTGTATGGCATTTATAAAATAAAACGTAATGATTGTGATGAAATTTATATTGGGAAAACTAATAATCATTTAAAGTAAGATTTGCAGAACTTTTTAGATATATAAACAAAAAATAGGGTTTTTCTAATATTGCCGACCATCTAATAGTTAATAAACATTCTATTACTGACTAATTTGGAAATAATTGAACTCATTTACTGAACTAATTTGGAAATAATTGAAGTCACAAAAGAAAATAATAATAAAAAATTTGACAATTTAGAAAAATATCATATGTATAAATACAAACAAAAATTGAGCGTAATCAAGCTGCAGACAGAGTTTGATAATGATACTCTTATCAAAGCTGCTATAGATAGCAGGTAAAGTTTATATTGTATTAGTACAGTGCTGTATTTAGTGGTTGGTCACAAACATGTTTAAAAAATGTTTAATGTTTTTAAAGTTAAAGATTTTTAATTATTTGACTATATGTATTATGTCATATATATAGTAATGTTACGTTTAGTGTTTTTTCGCTCGCCCTTTCCTATTAGCCAGTATCGGACCCGATGACTTTGTTATCCTCTTACATATACACACACAAGTGCATGCACGCACACACACACACACACACACAATTTATTAGCAACTAATGACCATAGTATTCAATGGTAATTGAGATTGAAAGGAAAAATAGACAAGCATCACATACACAAGCACCAGACATTGTGAATGCAGGTTGGTGCTGAAAAGATTAATACAAAAATCTGTTAAAATCGATTAAATATTTATTTAACAAATAATTTTACATTATAATAAAAAATACAAATCATTACTGCACTATACCACAGACTATAAAACTATCAATGCATGAAGATTCTTTCTTAAAAATATATTCTAAATATTTCTTTATATATCTAATTAACAATAACAATGTTAAATTATTTATCACAATAATAATAATTAGAAATAATACTTGAAAAAAAAAATCACTTTTTTACAGTTTTTATTATTTTTTTTATTGTTCATTATAAATTTGATTTCAAGTTATCTAAAATACATTAATATAAATTATTGCTTTTTCCCTACTATTAGCTTATAAATTTGGTAAAATAAAATATTTAATATAAATGTAAATATGTAAGAGGATTGAAAAACTCAAATAATGCAAAGTATAAATTATAAATATATAAATTGATCAATAAGTGTACTTAAATCATGTCATTAAGAAATTATTATGATTTTAAAGCTGATTTATAAGATTTTTTTGGAAAATCATAGAGCAATAATGTGACAACAAATAAAAGTAATAAATATAGATAAATTCAGAAACTTAACTTAAAATCTTCAACATAAAAATTAAAAAATATTAATGCAAAAAATGTTCTTCTTTTACAATAATGACCATATTACCAATTTATGATCATCACTTCCAGTAACTACACTGTTTTCATTTTCTAATATATTAACTGCAAGAACTGCACCTGTCAGAAAATCATGAACATAATTAAAGACAAGAATAACGTAAAAAATCCTTCTAAATAATGAAAATAATATTTTAATGAACAGATTCATGTGTGGATTCAGAATTCATTCATGGATGTAGTCTCTAATGCAAGGGGGACAGGAAAGTATGTAGCAGAGATTTCTTTGTTGAACAAAGAACAATATGAAGTAAACACTTTATCAAATTTAAATAAATTTTTTTATCATAGGATTTATCTTTTGCTGAAGTTAGCTTTGCTAAATGATATTGCTAGCAGAAATCTGTTGGATGCAGCAGCTTCTCAGAATTATTATATTTTTTAAACAGTCTGTTGTTTGCAGCAGCTTCTCCGAATTAACATTTTTATAATTGAAATTAAATTAATTTTTAAAACAGAATAACCATAAAATTCTCTATGACTGAGGTTACAGGTTTTGGATACGGTAAGGTAAAAGTTAATAAACTGAACTACTGTGAATCATATTGTTTTCTTTATGTCACTTGAATTAATGGCTGCAAGAGTAAACTGTATTCAGCAAACCTTTGAAAAAAAAACTTAAGTAGCAATCACTGTATTTTCATAATCTTTCTAGTAACCCTATTTTATTAAAAAAAAACTGCTATAGTGTAATATTTAAACTATATGACAATCCTAACCTAACTGGTACAAATAGTTAAGGTATTTTGTATCCAAATATTTTCACATACCATTGTGTTTTTTTTCCTGCTGTATCAGAGTGACATCAATAAGATCCCAGAGGAAAAGAGTGCCATGACTTCCACCAAGTAGGAACACAGCACCGTTTAATGCAAGACATCTAAAAATGTTAGACAAAAATATTGAATGATTCATTTATTCTCAATTAAAACCTTTTATTACTGTTATAAAAAATGCCTATATATATATATATATATATAGGCTTTTTGATCAGCATTTTTTTATCTTATTGTGTATATATATTTTCATCTTTTACTAAAAAAAAAAAGCTGACAACATAGTTATAGGTCTTTACCGTCGTGCAGCTTTTTTCTGATGCACGGTACACACACAACTTAAATTATCGTTTTATTTAAATATAATATTTTTTGTTTATTTAATTCAAGGTATCCTAGGTATGTGCATGCGCTTTAGTTTTCATTCATATGGGTGTGGCGGAACTAGTGGCCAATTTAATATAAAATTCATTCATTTATTCAATCTTACTGCTCACCTGTGAGGTCACAACATAACAGACGACTACAACAGTTACACGTCAGTGTTACACTAGCGCTCGTTGCGGTGAGAGGGGGTTCTATTGAGGCAGTATACCCATTTAGCCGCTAGTTTATTTAGTTATTTTTTGCGGTGGGGGTTTGATTTTGCAAAAATATTTTTTAATTGACAAAAAATGTGCCTAAGGAAAATAAGACAATTAGGTGAAGTCTCAAGGTACTGAGGTGACCTTGCTTCACGCCATTAATCTTTTAAGTTGAAAATTTAATGGCATTAATGCCCTGTATATCGAGGCAATCTAACCAAGTTTGGTCACAATCGGTTCAGTAGTTCTGGAAATATAAGGAGTGCAAGACCAAATACACACACATACATATGAAAAATCCGTTTGGTTTTTTGGGTTCCTTAAGTGTCAACAGGTCAAGATCCAGTGAAAATCCCATACACTCAAATGGGACCATTTACAATACTTTCCCTTTTAAAGCTATAGCTGTGGTGTAGTGCTAGATGGGAAAGTAAAAATATATGTAATTTTAATTCTTGTCTTAATGTACATTTGTCATAGGAATCTCCTATATGTTTTGCTGCATCAATCTATCAGCATTGTCAGGTAATAAAAATATCCACAATTACTTTTCATCAGTCTTGCATACAAAAAACACATCACAATATTTATGTAAATGTACTTAACTATACATATTATCAGCAGATTAAAGTATATTTACAAGTGTAATGTTATGTGTTTTTTTTTTATACAACACTGACAAAACTAACTGTGGATATTTTCATCCCTGATGATGCTGATACAATGATGCAACCAAACTGAAACAAATGTCAGAAATTCCTATGACAAATGTATGGTACGACAATAATTAAAATTATGTATGTGAATTTAGTAGGAAAAAAAAATATATATACATATACAGATGGTTCAATTTAAAAGAAGCTCAGAAGTTTATACTGCATATATTGATACGAGATGGGTAAAATGATGTGGAAGATGTTGGTACGACTGGAGCTGGAATGGGGAGGACTATTTATTGCTTTACATTTGAGTTTTACCAATATGTATCAAGCATTGGGTTTTCAACACGGTTGCATAATTATGTTATTATTGTTAACTGTTAAACAATATGTATTCATGTTGGAAACTTATTTAGAGACAACATTTCATGTTGTTTGTTGGCAAACATTCAGGGAGAAATTTGAAAAGGAAGCATCAATGAAAAGTATTATTCAGAAGTTAATCAAAACATTTTGTAAAACAGGTTCGATGCCAGACCAGAAACATATCTGACATGGGTAGGTTTTAACGAAGCAGGTCATTAAAGTGGCAGTAATATCTCCTCTTAAATCTTTGTAGAGACTAAGCCAGGAAAAGAACACTTCACAAGGTTCAGTCCACACTGCAGTGAAGAAAATGTTATCCATATTTTATGCTAAAAGGTTCACTATTGTGAATGGTTCAAGAAATTCATTGACTCCATTGTTGCAACAATGGCATTTTAGATCAGGTGTTTTTTCACAGATGAAACATGGTTTCACCTTGGTGGGTATGTTAATAGTCACAATTACTGGACTTGAGGTACTAAAAACCCACACATTTTCTTTGAACTTCCCCTACACCCACAAAAAATAGGCATATGGTGTGAGGTTTCAAGACGACGAATAGTACCATCCTTGTTTTTTTTTTAAAAAACTATGGATGCTACTGTCTATCAAGAAATCACCCAAGAGTGCATAGCATTACTGCAAGAGGATGAGCGTAACTCCTGATTGCAACAGAACAGTGCCATACAGTCATTGTTCTATGGAGTTGCTACAATATTTTTTCATTGTAAGAATCATTTCTAAAGGATTTTTTTCTGAGTGGGGTTTTTTTTTTAGATGATTGGCTACATGCATCTTTAGCAGCGGAATCCGCACATTCATTATAGTATACATACATCTGTATATAGTACTGCATCTGGGTTTGTTTTCAATAGAAGTTGGTAAAACATTTGCTGAAAGAAGATAGTTTTTTCTATTATATATGGTGAGGTCATAATTAAAATTTATTGGATCGAGCTTCCACAGAGGATATAAACAAAAACCAGGTTGGGAAAATAGATTTGTCAAAATTTAAAAGGTACAGTAAATGCAAGGCATGAACACCCACTGGTGCTGCATAATGTGGATGGTTTTCAGAATTGTTGTAAATGAGAATTTGCAAGGACTGCTTTAACAACCAGGTGATTTGGTTATCCTTTAAGATGGTAGCAGCTGGTCCTGTCTATCCCAAAGTGATGGCTCACCGCAATCATCAAGTATGCTTGCAACAGGTCTTGATCTAATGGTACCTGTAGCGAGACAAAGAAAAGCGTGGTGTACAGCATCCAGTATCTTAAGCACAGTATGATGCGCTGAAGAGTATGTGATGCAACCATAATCCAAGTAGGACCAAACTAAAGAATAATTAGAAATGTAACATACATGATTGGTCGGCTCTCCACTTGCTGTTGCTAAGAACTTGTAGCAAATCTAGAATTTTTAAACCTCCTGCTTTTAACAGTTTTATATGTTTGATTCATGTAAGATGATAAGATGACTATGAAAAAGCAAATCTAAAAGTTTAACGTCAAGAGAGCTAGCAATTGCCTCTCCATTAGGACTTGTAGAATAAAAGGATCTCACAGGTGAGAAAAAGCTACATATTTTGTTTTCTCAAGTGAGAATGTGAAGCCAATGCCCTGGACCGTGCTTGAATATAAAATGTAATATTCTGTAGTAGTCTCTCAGCTGTGGCTGCTGATATACACAGCAAAACATGGCAACAGGTCATGATATACACAGAAAAATCATCAGCAAATAGAGAATACGAAAAAGGTGGCTGCACACATTTAGTAATACTACTATCATGGCTATAGTAAACAAGGTGGCACTTAATACACTTCCTTGAGGCATTACATTTTCCAAGGAGAAGCTACTTGACACAGAATCTCAAACATGAACATGGAAAATTCAATCATTAAGAAACCCCTAATAAAGAAAGGCAAGCATATGTCCCACGACTACCCGTTCTTTAGGTGTGTTCAAGAATACTATATTGCCAGGCCATGTTGTATGCCCTCCTGATGTAAAAAAAAATAGCAACAAATTATTGGCAGAGGAGAAAAGCATTTTGAATAGCTGTTTCCAGTGATTTCAGGTGGTCGTTGGGAACATTGTCTGTCATTGGTGGAAACCACATTGTTCTGGAGATATCAAGGCACACTTCTCTAAATACCATGTAAGCCTGCTGTTCACCATTTCCATCACTTAGCACAAAATTCTTGTCAAGAAAATAAGACAGTATTCTGAGCAGCAGGCTTTGTCTCTAGCAGGTTTAAGTATTAGCATGATAAGTACTAGGTTCTTGTGCAGGCATCAATACTCTAACATCTTCAATGCAGGACTGAAGACCCCGAACACTCAACTGGAAAATGTTTGTAAATGAAGGTAATAATTATAGATATATAGAATTACAGTTGTCTAATTAAATATTATAAATAATTAAACTTTTTTAGCACATACTTCAGTTTTGAGCAAATGTTGCAGTGTGGCCATACTCTTGATATATGAAACATGGCCATGGGTTGGGAGTGGAAGGTCATACTCGAATCGAAAGGTAAACTACTTTTATTTTCTCCGGTGTACAGGAATGCTGAATGTTAACACAAGGGAAGCTGTAGGTTCTTCCATTCCACTCTGAAATTTCATTATTCGCTTCACCTCTACAACACCTTGGGGAAGGAGCCCATCTGCTATTTCAGTAATGTCAATTTTTAGAAGGTATCGCAAAAAATTACTCCACGGCTTGTATTCAAAGTTTTGTGACATATACTTATGTTTATACTGCCCATGTTGGTGAGACATAAGAGAGATCTACTTTGTTCGTCATTAAATTTTTTGATTAGTATTGATCTGTCTCTTAGTTTCTTGATGTTCTTCAGTGAACTACATGATCCTGATCAACAAAGATTATTTCAAAGAACAATGAATCTAACATTTTTCAATAGTGATGGATGCATCACTATTTATATTATCTTCTACAGAACTGTTATCCTTATCAGACAACGCTGATCAAGGCCTTTTCACAAGACTATTTTCGGTGGTTTTTGCAGATGGATGTTGCAACACCACACAGTGTTATGTGTAAAAAGGAACAGTGTAAGGAGTTGTGTTGCCGTGTATGTATGTTGTAATTTGTGTAGTGTTTGTAATGTGGTATATATGTATGGTGTAAAAGGTTCAGCTCAGTGTGAAGTGGGAAAGGAAGCTGCATAAACTAGGGCCATGGGGGCATCTGGGTCCCCAAAGTTTTAAAGATTAAGACTTCAAGTAGGGGACACTAAAGGATTGTGGCATCAAGACCCCTTGATCTACTAGTCAGATTTCTTTCTACGGGGTTACTTCAAAGAAACTGTTAATAGGAGCAATCCAAACACCATGCAGGAATTGAAGACAAACATTACTAATGCCATCCAGTAAATAGATAGGCTATAGTTAACAAGAAAATCAATGTCGTCAAGTTCATAAAAGTAGCTAGACATCTATTCCAACACCTGTAAATTATTATGTAAATGTTTGCCAATAAATTATTATTTATAGACTAAACTAGTTGATGGGGACTCTTTTAAGTTGAACATCCTGTATGTATGTATAAATGTATATATATATATATTATATATATAAGTTCATATATATATATATGAACTTAAATGTAGTTTATTTAAGTGTATTTTTCTCTTGATTGTATAGAATTAAATATAATAAAAAGATTACCTTTACTAATTTCTTGGGTTAACCAATCAACTATACAAACTTATAAATTAAATACACAACGCCTCACTTAGAATTATCTAAGCTTCCTCAGGTTATAATACACATTCATACACACATCATATAAAATTCTCTTATATACTAAGAAATTAGGATGGGTCTACCCATCCTACACAACAATATTTTATCCCCAACCTTGTAATAGATCCCCCTACTTATACCTGACTCATCTCATCTTTAGATAATTATCTCTACATAACCTGATTGCTATTTCCTGTGTGTTGAAACCTTTACAATGTACATATTTTTTTCGAACATTATTTTCCTTAAAACTAAATTTACAATATATCATTTTTTAAATTAAATTAACATATATGTTGCGTAATTTCTATTGTTTATTAATTCTATTTCTAAGTTCTATTGTTGACAGCGTTTGTATTTTTCTTGATGTATATCATCATTTCTAGAGTGATCCTTTTACATGCATTTTTTTCTTTGTCTAATATAAGGGTGCTGTTGAAATATAATGAGTTTTCATGTTCTATTGTATGTTTTGTGAGCGCTTTTTTTCCTATATACACTGCCTTTTTTTCCTATATTTATGGGCTTTATCTTTTTTTTAAGGTATTGAGATGTTTGTCCAACGTACAATGCGTTACAATCTTTACACGGAATGCTGTGTACTACATTGGCTTGTTGATTTTTTCTATCAGCGATTTTAATCTAGAAAACATACTATTCAGATTATTGTAATATTGATGGGCTATTGCGAAATCCTTTTGTAGCAATTTTTTAATCTTTTCTGATGCATCTGCGACATATGGTAATGCAGCGTAATTCTCAGTCTTATTATTTTTATTAAGATGGTTGGCTGATAAATTATTATAGCGGTTATGAATTGTATTTTCAGATAATTATTGTTTACTAATATATCTTTTGCTTTTTTTTATATATTCTGGTCTATCTTCGGGATTTGTAAATTTTATTACTCTGCAAGATTGCAGAGATGCCTTTTAATTTCTAAATCTTTATTTTTAATTACTGCTATTGAATCATTAGTATAATAATTTAAAAAGAAAAGTTAATTTTTCTCTACCGATTACTTCTGATCTGATCACAGATTGAGTGTAATTCTAAGTGAGTGTAATTCTAAGTTAAAAGTCTTAAAACCTGAAATGTATAATAATTATAGTCATTGAATAAGGCAGAAAATTAAATTTACAAGCACAAAATAATGAACAGAGAAAAAATTAAAAATATTTGATATTGTTAGAAAAAAATAAAAATAATAATTATTTTTTTCCTCAGCAACAATAAAGCGATGCCCATTACGGTTTCTTAGATAATAAATTGTGTCTGTGGCATATATAATGATAATAAATAAGATGTAAAATATATTTACAAATTAAAATTGTAACACAAAATAATGAACTATTAAATAGTTTATAAAAAGGAAAATGTAGGTACATCATTAAGAAAATTCCCTTTTCTATTTTTTAACACTTGAGCAAAGTACAGAATGACTTCGCTATAATGCAGCTGTTCGTTGACAACTGTTACACCCACATTAATGGCTAACTGTGTTATTTTGAAGATAAAGTGGTAAACAAAACAAACCGGTGCCAATTTAGTCAATATTGCAAAATAATTAAAATATTACTGAATGTTACAGTTAAAAATGAAATTATGGAATAAAATAAAATGTAGAAAAATAAAAATACAGTACTGAATATGTGTTGTGCAGTATTTACATTTTTGTAGCTGCATTTACTTTTTACATTGTTTTTTTTTTAGACTGTAAACTATGGTAATTGACAGATTTTTAAGCACTTTCCCTTATATCCTAACTGAAAATACAGTACTGTAGTAACTGCTTTGAATTCAAAGTATTAAAAGTAATATTCAGTACTATTTTATTAGAACACATTATTACATTAAGAAAACACATCTGAATGTATATAACTCAACACTTTTATTTAAGATTAAAAGTAGGAAGTTATTTTTGTTTGCTTGGAGTTCATATTTTTTTTTCAACTATGTGTAATTATAGAGAGCTAAATGATTTTGTGTATTTATTTATTCTGTTCCATCTATTACTAAATATGTATACGTAGTTAAAATGCAAGTCTATAAACCTAGTAAAAAGTAGAAAATTTGTTTTATCTAAATACGGTTCTCAATTAATATCCGTGTTATAACTTATCCACACTATTTTGAACATGTTATAAAATGGTCAACTCTATTTGATGTAGTTACAAGCTTCTTACTAATGAAGAATAATGGACTTAAAATCATTTACATTTGCCTTGTCATATCTTAGTGCCCATAAATGGACAGTAAAGATTTTATCTTTCTACAAATAATTCCATAAAAATATAGTCCTTTGTTTCTGTAGTTTTAGTACTCAGTAACTTGCTTTTCTTAATATTTTTAAATGGAGTTCTTCAAAATATAATTTCATTCATCGTTACCCTCTTTGCAGGAGATAAAAGTATAAATCAGAAGATAATTTAACCCAGCATTTCATTCATTGTTGGCTATCAATGTTGTCCACAAGTGAATTTTTTTTGATGAGACGATTAAACTGACTTTATTTGCGAACAAGATTAAAACAGTACTGTTTTTTTATACCGTCTTGATTACTGAACTTCTCATTTTTAGTATAAAATATCTTGGATCTGAATAGTCAAAAAACCTTTTTAGGATATAAAATGAATTGTCACAACTTTGTCTGATACTGGTAAATGTAAGACTTGTTGACAGATGATTTAGTAAATGATTTCTAATATTTCCATGTATTTAGAATTGCAAATATACTACATTTATCTAAAATATAAGAAAAAATGTATTTCTAAAAAATTCTTTTCATTTTTATAACAACAGAACAATATTTATGTCAAATATCTTTACACTTTGGCCTACAATATAAACTATTATGGATCCATTTTCATTTTTAATAAATTGCCAAACCATCCAAAAAAAAAAAAATTAATAAATTTATTTAAACTTAATTAAAAGTTTCCTTTTAATAAAAAAATTCTACCCCCTTGATAAATAACACTTATTAGGTAAAATGAATTTTTTGTATATTTATTTAACTTAATAAAATTGACTATCACTTCTCTTTTTGGTTCATTAATTTTATAGTTTGTAATGTTTTATTGAATTTTTTCTATGGTTTCCTTGATCCTTAAATGCTAAAGCGGTTGCTTTTTTTATTTTATGGATTAGCTTATTTGTCACTACCTTCATGATATACATAATTAATAATTAAATATATTTAAGTACATCATTAATAAGCAAGTTAAAATTAAAAATCTTTTGAACCTTCCCTACAAAAAAAAATCACAAAATATTTCTTTGTTGTACATAAGTAGATTAAGAATAATTTGCTAAATTTAAACGCTTGGATGCAGAGAAGTGTCATTTTCACACAAATAAAGGAAATTGGAAATTATAAAAAAATAGTATAATAAATATAGTTATGCTTTATGAACATATCAAGACAATATTTATAACTACCCATCAATTTGAGAATGCTTTAATTGTTCTAATTTTATATGCTTATTTAAAAAAAAAAAAAAAAAAATTGTTAAAGGATTTGCATGGATTTTATCAAATCAATATATCGAATGTAGCAAAAGGATGCGAATCCAATTAGTTTGACAGTTCTTGTTCCGCTTCATGGTGAACCATTCCCAAAATATGTTTCATAGACTATTGGCAATAATTAAATCCCAAAAAATATACAAAATGGTTAACTTGGATACTTAAATCAATTTAAAAATATGTAATAAACAATAACTTAAATGCACTTTTAAACCGGGTCCTCCTGTTGCATCATAGAGCAACTATAATGACAAAAGCAATGATGCTAATCTCATGTAAATACCTCTTTTGGATGATTAATTAATTGATTTAGGTTTACCTGTATTTGTTTAGCTTGTTCTTTATTTTTTTTATATAAAAATTATATAATAATTATATAATTCCTGAAAGAGGGCAGCAGCTCTTTCAGTAGTTGTTAGGAGCGTGAGTCACAATGACTTAAACGTCCATATCAACATCACTCAGTCCTCTGAGTACTGCGCAGCTGAAAGCAATGGAAAATTACAGCTGATTTTTTTTCCAAGAAAATGTGGCTCTCTGCATTTTCACACAAGAATAATGGAGGCGCCTTCCTTGGTAAAATATTCCAGAGGTAAAATAGTCCCCCGTTCGGATCTCCGGGTGGGGACTACTAAGGAAGGGGTCACCAGAAAACTAAAAAATAACATTCTACGAGTCGGAGCGTGGAATGTTAGAAGCTTGAAAAAGGTTGGTAGGCTAGAAAATTTAAAGAGGGAAATGGGTAGGATGAAGGTGGATATAGTAGGAATTAGTGAGGTTCGGTGGGAAGAGGAAGGCGACTTTTGGTCGGGTAATTTTAGAGTAATTAACTCAGCGTCAAATAATGGGCAGGCAGGAGTAGGTTTCGTGATGAACAAGAAGATAGGGAGGAGAGTGGAGTATTTCAAGACACATAGCGATAGAATCATTGTAATAAGGATAAAATCAAAACCTAAACCGACAACGATTGTTAACGTCTATATGCCTACAAGCGCCCATGATGATGATGAGGTAGAGTGTGTATACGAAGAGATTGATGAAGCAATTAAATACGTAAAAGGAGATGAAAATTTAATAATAGTTGGAGATTGGAATGCAAGCATTGGAAAAGGCAAAGAAGGAAATATTGTGGGTGAATACGGGCTGGGCAAAAGGAATGAAAGAGGGGACCGACTTATAGAGTTTTGCACAAAGTATAATTTGCCAACACCCAATTTAAAAATCATAATAGAAGAATATACACTTGGAAAAAGCCAGGCGATACTGCAAATTATCAGATAGATTATATCATGGTTAAGCAAAGATTTAGAAATCAACTCGTTGACTGCAAAACTTACCCTGGAGCAGACATTGATAGCGACCATATTTTGGTGATAATGAAATGTAGATTGGGGTTTAAAACCTGAAGAAAAGGTGTCATATGAATTAGTGGAATTTAGAGAAGCTTGAGGAAGAGGAGGTAAAGAAGATTTTTGAGGAGGACATCGCAAGAGGTCTGAGTAAAAAAGATAAGGTAGAAAATGTAGAAGAAGAATGGGAGAATGTTAAAAAGGAAATTCTTAAATCAGCAGAAGCAACCTTAGGCGGAATAAAGAGAACTGGTAGAAAACCTTGGGTTTCAGACGATATATTGCAGCTGATGGATGAACGTAGAAAATATAAGAATGCTAATGATGAAGAAAGTAAAAGGAACTATCGGCAATTAAGAAATGCTATAAACAAGAAGTGCAAACTGGCGAAAGAAGAGTGGATTAAAGAAAAGTGTTCAGAAGTAGAAAGAGAAATGAACATTGGTGAAATAGAGAGAGCATACAGGAAAGTTAAGGAAAATTTTGGGGTACATAAATTAAAATCTAATAATGTGTTAAACAAAGATGATACACCAATATATAATACGAAAGGGAAAGTCGATAGATGGGTGGAATATATTGAAGAGTTATACGGAGGAAATGAATTAGAAAATGGTGTTATAGAGGAAGAAGAGGAAGTTGAGGAGGATGAAATGGGAGAAACAATACTGAGATCTGAATTTAAGAGAGCATTAAAAGATTTAAGTGGCAGAAAGGCTCCTGGAATAGACGGAATACCTGTAGAATTACTGCGCAGTGCAGGTAAGGAAGCGATTGATAGATTATACAAACTGGTGTGCAATATTTATGAAAAAGGGGAATTTCCGTCAGACATCAAAAAAAGTGTTATAATAATGCAAAGAAAGCAGGGGCAGATAAATGTGAAGAATACAGAACAGTTAGTTTAACTAGTCATGCATCAAAAATCTTAACTAGAATTGACAACAGAAGAATTAACAGAAGAATTGAGAGGAGAATGGAGGAAGTGTTAGGAGAAGACCAATTTGGTTTCAGGAAAAGTATAGGGACAAGGGAAGCAATTTTAGGCCTCAGATTAATAGTAGAAGGAAGATTAAAGAAAAACAAACCAACATACTTGATGTTTATAGACCTAGAAAAGGCATTCGATAACGTAGACTGGAATAAAATGTTCAGCATTTAAAAAAAATTAGGGTTCAAATACAGAGATAGAAGAACAATTGCTAACATGTACAGGAACCAAACAGCAACAATAACAATTGAAGAACATAAGAAAGAAGCCCTAATAAGAAAGGGAGTCCGACAAGGATGTTCCCTATCTCCGTTACTTTTTAATCTTTACATGGAACTAGCAGTTAATGATGTTAAAGAACAATTTAGATTCGGAGTAACAGTACAAGGTGAAAAGATAAAGATGCTACGATTTGCTGATGATATAGTAATTCTAGCCGAGAGTAAAATGGATTTAGAAGAAACAATGAACGGCATAGATGAAGTCCTACGCAAGAACTATCGCGTGAAAATAAACAAGAACAAAACAAAAGTAATGAAATGTAGTAGAAATAACAAAGATGGACCACTGAATGTGAAAATAGGAGGAGAAAAGATTACGGAGGTAGAAGAATTTTGTTATTTGGGAAGAATTACTAAAGATGGACGAAGCAGGAGTGATATAAAATGCCGAATAGCACAAGCTAAACGAGCCTTCAGTAAGAAATATAATTTGTTTACATCAAAAATTAATTTAAATATCAGGAAAAGATTTTTGAAAGTGTATGTTTGGAGTGTCCCTTTATATGGAAGTGAAACTTGGACAATCGGAGTATCTGAGAAGAAAAGATTAGAAGCTTTTGAAGTGCGATGCTATAGGAGAATGTTAAAAATCAGATGGGTGGATAAAGTGACAAATGAAGAGGTATTGCGGCAAATAGATGAAGAAAGAAGCATTTGGAAAAATATAGTTAAAAGAAGAGAGACTTATAGGCCACATACTAACACATCCTGGAATAGTCGCTTTAATATTGGAAGGACAGGTACAAGGGAAAAATTGTGTAGGCAGGCCACGTTTGGAATATGTAAAACAAATTGTTAGGGATGTAGGATGTAGGATGTAGAGGGTATACTGAAATGAAATGACTAGCACTAGATAGGGAATCTTGGAGAGCTGCATCAAACCAGTCAAATAACTGAAGACAAAAAAAAAAATAAAAATTAATCAAACGGTGGCTAATTTAGAAATCTAAAAATAAAATTCCTGTATTATAAATAATTAAAAAATTTTTTTTAAATTAATAATATTATCATAGCATTAATAATAATAATTCAAAAACTATAACTATTTAAAACAAAATTTCAATTAAAATATAATTATAAGTGAAGACAAGGTGACACAAAGAGCTAAAAGCTATTCTGTATAGGTACGTCCTTCTTGTTACTACACCAAGTCGTTAATTTGATTAATTAACATTGATATCAAGCAATTATACGTATAAGATTATTTCTTACTTTAATTCCTCATCAACAGTTTTTGTAAACACCTGTATTCCTGCAGTAGTGTCATAAACTCTGAAACTTCTATCATCACTACACGATACCAATTTAGTACCATCAGGATTGAATGCAATATCATTTACCGTGCTACTATGTCCTGCAAAAAAAATAAGTATACACATGATATCAAAAAAGTTATTCTGTGTTTAAAGAAATACCTAAAATAATAATAATTTACCATTTTATTGAAAATTATTATTAGCGCTTATTAATTTACTATAATTATTTTTTTATTAAATAGGGTTTGTGAAATAAAATATAAATAATCAAGTAAGAAATAAGTCAATACTTCAGTAAAATAAAATAAGTTAAAGAATAACATTTTGAGACAATCTCTCCATAATATTGTTTCAACTTCATTAAAATGATTTACTCTGAAATGCTAATGGAAAGAAAAATAAAACTATTCGATGCTAAAAAAATTCACGACTAAAAATTTTAGTAATGGATTTTTCTTTTGTAGTTGTATAACTGCATTTATCCACAGACTGTACTATCTACAACAGAGTTGTCATGACAGATTAAGGTTCTGTATAGTTTTAAACTCTACACTGAAAAACAATATATAAACTAATTATATAATACATATAAGAAAGCTTAACTCTGCAGGAAAACATGCAATTTAGTTAACAGCTGTTGAAATGAGATATTTGAAAAGAAAACTGAAGCAGGAACTTCTGATAGTCTGACACAAGTAGTTCACAGGAGGTAAGTGTTTTGGTTTGGCTATAAGATGAAAATAACAAACAGATTACTAATAAAAGCAAGGCCAAAGGGAGTACAGGGAGAGGTTTACCAATAAATAAATGGGAATAATTACATTCATAGAAACTGAATAAGAGAGGAAGTCTATGTGGAATAGTAAAGGACTGAATAATGTATAAAAACAAATGATTAGAAGCTATTATAATAATAAATGTTCCCCATTGGTATATGTAGTAATGGTATTTTTAAACATTTTATGAATGGAAAGAATAAGAAAAAATGTAGATTTTTTTTAAAGAAATTCAAAGAATTATGTAGGTCTGAAAATATTTTTTCAAATAAATAAATAATTAAAGCAGCATAAGAATAGTTTTGGTTTTTTTTTTTGTAAGAAATTCTACTTGAAAAGTTATGTTTTTATTTGACTATATAACAGAAAAACCAAACAATTCAAACAGAAATAAAATTTAAAAAAATCCCTTTTGGCACACCGGAGGTAGATTTTACCGGTGTTAAGTAGGGGATAAAAAAGATTTCCACCTTAAAGTTAAGAAAAACTTCACATTTACTCAATATGACAATGGTTGCATGTGAAAAAAAGTTTCACATGTTTAGAATACGAAAAGCCCCATCTTACAATTCCAGCAACATTCTGGTCATCCGTTGCCGTAAGGGTTGGTCATATCAAAAATTGTTGCGATAGGTAATGTTTAGAGGACTAACGACCACTAAACCAATTCAATATTGTGCCTATTAAGGGAGGTATGATTTTTATATCTGCAAAACCTCATTTTTTCCATCCCCTAGGCCAATGGTTGGCGATATCAAAAATTTTACTTACATAAGTCTTAGGCCCTTATGCAAAGAATAGTAGGAACTTCAAATGAATTCAATATTTTACTTAATAAGAAAGTTATAGTAATATTTTGTTTTTTCAAAAAAGCCCTCCCCATTTCCACCCCCATGGCTCGATTTTGGCCAATAAGATCTCGACCGAGATTTTGGAACGAGTTAATTTTAAGGAACAATTTGAAAGTGATTGGTGCAAAATTATGGCAGTTATCGTGTCCACTTATACATATATAAATGTATATATAAACTTTTAAGTTGATGGTGGTTTTGGGGTCTGGGAGATGTGAAACATGAAGATATGTCAAACTTTTCTGGAAGTCGAATCATAGTACCCATTATCATAGGTAGTTTTCTTATGAAATCTACGTGAAAGAAATAGAATAAAAACAAATTCAGAAGTAGAAAAACAGGATAGCTATTGATTTGGGGTTATTCTTTAAAACTTTTCCATGGTATTTTTGGTAAAGTTTCAGAAAAAAAAATATATGGAACTGAAGAAATGAATGGCTCTTTGTAGCTTAATACTCAATTCAGCCAATATTAGACATGAAGCAATGATAAAAACTAGGTAAAATAAGGGCTCAAATAATATTATACGTACTGAAATTAGCAGGAAATTGTACAACTGGAAGGTTGGAGAAATCCTGCAAAAGCAGTGGCGGCTTGCGTATAAGCATTGTGGAACTGCAACATCCCCTATTTCCACTTGATGTTAACGATAACATTTAATATAATGAGTCCTTTTTTCTTTCTTTATACTTTTACATTTATTAGAAAAAAAATAACTGGAGATATGCCATTGAATGCCTTACCAAAATCACACGAAACAAGTATAGTTAACTCTAACCTACTCGTATTCAAATGTATAGCTTCTGTAATTTTTAATAAGAATTGTAATTTTTCCTAATACCTAAGATTTTAAATATTTGCTTACTTGTCCCTAAAACGTTTTTCTAGACATAGACTACAAAATATTAATCTGTATTGATACTGAACAAATTTTTTCTGGTTAGGCAGGATCACAGACTTCAGGGAATATGAAATTAAATGTGTGGGAATGGAAAATGGGTAGACAAATAATCAGCAAAAAGTGACTTGAATACTGATTAATGTTCTTCTCTTTTTAAAGGTTAAATTGAGATAAAATAAAACCTAGAATGACTGCTACATTTTTAAATAAAATTTTACAAAATACTCGCTTCTTGGATATGTTTGAAGAAAATACAAATGTTACAACTTATAAGCAATCTTCCAGACTGTGAAAATTCAGCAGAAATTGATAAAAATGAATTGATGAGGTGACTAGTGAGAAACAGTTTAAATTAATGAATTTTTTTTAGTAACAGTACACTGATAAACAAAGACAGCAAGAGGAAATTAAGTTAAATTATTCAGTGAGTTAACATAAATATCTAAGCTTCATTAATGAAAGACTTAGTACCTCAATCCCATTTTAATGAATAAAGATTTAAACCAACAATACTGTAAATGTTTTTCATGGTCCAGTTCTTTTAACTTGTGAACAACATCAATGTGATAAGCAGGCCATCTTAACTTTTAGCTATTAACTATCAAATGTGTGTGGATATCTTTCTAAGAGAAAATTTCTTTTTTAAAAAAGATGTGAATAAGTAAAACACTTCTTCATGTTCTTCACAACTTCTGCGTCAACAGTGTCAATTGGCCTGGGAGCCTTTTGGTACTGCATACTTGCAGTCTAAGTTTGTACTTAAATTAAGTACAAAAGATAATATTTTTTCCTCATTTGTAGGTGGTACACAGTGGAAACAAATTTGAGTTCAATAATTGATAAGGGATCTTAACAAAGAAAGGTATACAAATCATTAGAAAAATTAATGAATCCTTTTTTTAAAGTGTTTTCATTTAACTCCCAATGTTTGTACTACCAGATAAAATCTTGAAATCAATTTTTCATTCCTTCCCATAATCCAGTTGATCTGAAATTTAGCAAAAAGGTCATTCCAATGAGAATACATCAATCAGTTATTATTATAATCAACTCATTGGTAACTAAGGAAATAATTAAAACTAAATAATATAAATTAACATAGAGTACGTAAAGAAAAAATTATATATATATATATATATTTATATATATAATTTATATAATACGATGTATATACATGTATACTAGCCCGCCCCTGTAGCCAGAACCTGGGCCCAAGTTGGCCCAGACGAATCTCGAAGCACATTTAGGAGCTCCTTGAGGTCTACTGGGGCCACGAGGCCTACCCCAGGGTTACAGAGCTCTCTTACCTCACTATTCCCATGTTGCAGGGGAACGGCGCTTTGAACACCCGCAGAGCTTGCTTCAGTTGCCATTCCAGACTACACACAGGACTCCACCTCCTGGAACACCTCTGCACTGTTTGTTTTATCCTCATAATTGTGAGAATAATACTGTCAAATAATTAAAATATTCAGGCTTTACAGAAACCGAAAAAGAAAGTAAATTATAAAAAACAGAATAATAGTAACTGTGGTAATTAAAGTACACACATCATTGAAGACAGAAAATTTATAACTTATTTATTTCCTGTGGAAGCAGAAATATGATGTAGGATTATCTTTTTTCCTTTAATGAATATCTTTAATTTACAACTTCTTCTTCCTTGGGGGTGAAGAAATTATATAAAGAGGAAGAGGGTTTTTGTTTGTTCGGGATAAACAAAAAACTACTCTATCAATCACAACCAAATTTTTACCCATATTTCTTGGCATAACTGACAAGGTTTTTAGATATATTTCATCTTGAAAAACCAACTGATCGATTGCTTTCAAATTTTCAGGATACATTCGTATTATAGTATGGAAGGTTTTAAGCCACGAACCAAGACCCTAGCTTCCTTGAAGGTTAAAATATTAAAAATATTCATTATTTTTTCTATCTATTTTTATTATTTTTGTCATATTATTCATTCGGATCATTCAGTTCGAACACAGTAATAGAGACTCACAGTTCATTAATTCAATTCATCAAAGTTTGTGCTTCAACCGGCAAATCTCTACTACTATTCTATTATATGTATATGTATATATATATATATAATTTTTTTTATATAAATATAAACCTTAATGTTAAGAACAGCCAGGTCATGTTCATCAAGTTTGCCAAAGAAGATTTTTGTCAATGGAAAACTCGGAACAGGTAGTCAATACATATATCTTGGCCAACAGATGTCAAGTGAAGGTGATACAATCAAAGTGGAATTGATAAGTTAAGCTTGGATGGCAGACATTTGGGAGACTTAACAGCATTTTCAAGAATAAACTCCCCTTTTGCCTTAAAAAGAAAGATTTGAATTGATGCATCCTGCGAATCCTTACAACTATAGAAATGAGACTTGGAAATTAATCGTTCAATCATAACAGAAGGTGTGGTTTGTAAAAAAAAATATGTAATGATGTATGCTTGGAGTTACCAGATGGGATAGAAAGACCAGTAAATGGATCAGAGAACAGACAAAATATCATTATGAAAATTAAAAAATTAAAATGGCAGTGAGCTGGCCATGCAGCAAGAAGAACTGATGGCAGATGGACTAAATTAGCACTAGATGTTAAATGCCCATGAAAAAGACCCAAGGCTTTTTGGATTGATGATATTATCAAGTACATTGGACTGAATTGACAGAAGAATGAACAAAACTGAAATTAGTTGGAAACATGCTGAAGAGTCCTTCATCATGCAGTGGATTCATAACAGCTGAAAAGATATATAAAATACAGTATACTTGTTTATGTATATACTGGGTCCCTGTCACAGCTTTGCCCGTGCTTTATGGTCACTTGTGTAACCATATATATATATATATATAGTAGGCAAATGAAATACAAACCATTAAAACACAGTAAATAGATAAGTTATTAATTCAAAGAATCAATTTTCATGAGATCCTGCATCTTCAGTTGTTATTGAATTCTATTATTACATTAAAAACTTATTTATTTATAATTTTGTTAATTTGTCAAAATTTTCTTTTATGTAAATTATTATGGATGAATATGTGAATTCTGCTGTCCAGTACTGGAATGATGTAATAAAACATCATAAAAAAAAATTGTATTTTCCTTTGTTCTATTGTCATTATTGTCAACTGTACTTTTATCATGTTTTTAATTAAATCATTATCTTCAAATTTGATTTGGTGATTTATCATTTTATATTTTTGTTTATATTTATAAATGTAATATTTCTGGAGTTTTTTCCTTTTTACAATTTGCATTTTCAAAAAATTATCACACACACACATTTGGTTTAGCTTCTTAAAAATTGTTTAAAATGGTTAATAATAACAAAGATAGTAAATCAATCATCCATGTGACCAAATCTGTAAAAATATTGAAATTCACTTTAAGTTTTTACTTCTAGGTTTCCTGGAGATTGAAGAAGAGCTTATTCATAAAATCCACTATCAAACTGGAAATTTTCTGACATTCATAAATCTGCTAACCATATTAAAGTGTTTTTAACAATTTCTAATTAAATATATAAATAATTATTTACCAGGTAGCCTCTGAATTATTGAACGAGAATCCAATGACCATAAAAAAATGTCGCCATCATCTGTACCAGATGCAATATGTTCATTATTACTAAAAACAAAATAAAAAAAAAAAGAATTGATTCAGTATTTGCAAGTACAATTTGATTATTTATTAGTGCATTTGAATATTGCTAATATACTAATGCTCCATTTAAACATAATTTTTGCACGGATAAAACTGCCACTAAGAAGGGTTCTTATGCTGATGTAAATTAGGTTATAAATAATTTGATGGTACTAGTAATAAATTTTTCATATTATTCAAATTTACTGCTCACAAGCTTATTAAAAGCAATGGCCACTTAAAACTAACAAAAATAAATCCTTTATTAGAGTAAATGCTGGTTTAAAAATAGAAGAAAATTTATTTTCGAGATAATTCTATCTTTATGCCTTCAAATTGATTTTTATATTAAAAAAAAAAAAAAACATTAAACAAACTACAATTGTTCACTAGATGAAAAGAATTTTCAAACATACTCTGGAAATTAAGTGTGCAATAAGTTGAAAAATATAGTGTCTAGTTCACAAAATAATGAAGCAAACATTTTATTTTTCTAAGTAAGAAGTATTTATGGGAAAAATAAATTAAAAACAATAATTTAACCCTTCTGCAATGTTTTTTGTATAATAAACCACTCTAATATGGTAGTATACTCTAATAAGAGTTATCAGAAGCAATTTAATAAATTTAGATGAGTTTACAAAACTCATCACGTAACTCTCCAGCAGCTTTCATAAAAAAAATTATGTAACTCTGTTAATAGTGCGTGCATAAATTGAATGATTTTTTTTTCATTCAAAATAAATTAACTAAAATTTTGGAATCAATTTATCATGTATTATGTATGTACTTGGTGCATATTTTTATATGAAAAGATTTCTTTATGGTAAAAGTATAAAGAGAGCATAGCACATTGACTACATGTTGATCTTGAAATCAATATGTGTTGTAGTCACAACAATTTGATATGAGTAAAATAAAATTTTTATCAATATTATTAATTACAAGAGAATACACTTTTACTTAAGAGAGCAAGTATATTTAACATCATGACATATTTATTGATATGCTAATTACTTAAGATATGTATGGCTCATATTGGCGGTCAGTTGGCTACTATTATTTTTATTTTCTTTACCTAATTCAGTTAGCTTATAGAGTTCAAGTAAACATACTGCACATACGAGTGTTCAGGTGGCAAATTCACAAATCCTAATGCATATAAAAGAAACTATGCAACATTAATATCCCCTTACCATGCGCTATTATATTTTACAATCAATTACAGATATATTTTAGATTTAAATAATTTAAGATGTGTTAAATGATCAATAAATATTTCTTATCTTGTTTGACATATCTGATAATCCATTAGTATTTCAGTCATTGAAATTGTTTATGGTTACGTAGTTTCCTTGAGTTTTTTATGAGTTATAAAATTGTCAATTGTCCACTAACAGGAAAAGTTCACTAATATTTTTGATTAAATTTCTAAGAGGTAACACATCGCTAAGCCATTTCTCAAAAGAAATGCTGTTCATCTTGTTATGATTGTTTCCTGTAGAGTTAGATTAAAAAATCCAGAGACCACCAATGACACACCCAGTATCACTGCTGATATGCATAACTGTGAGTGCCTACCTTTACCTGAGGAGCCTTTCTACCTTTAAAGGCCTTGCCTTACTACACAGAAAGGCTTCTTTTGATGAATTCACAGCTTTATCTTTTGAAACAAAGCTTTTCTTATGGCCTTCGTTAACCCAAATTTCATCCGTATAATACATTCTAAGGCCTTGCCTCATTTTTTTTATTTCAGAGAGGTAATGTCTTTGCCATATAATGATGCCTGTCAATTAAAGCACTTTCCCGACCCTGTTTTTCATTTTTTAAATTCATACATTTTAATAATTTATAAAATGTTGTTCTTCAAAAATCTGGTACATCGTTATCATCATTTACAACTTGTAACACTTTGTTGTAGGCAGTTTGTTTCAAAACTAAAATAATATACTTTTTTACAAATCACATTTTCATTGAAATTATCAACTTTTTCTTCAATTGACCCATGGGATTTTGTTTTCTTAGGAGACAAATTGCAAATCATGTAGTCCAGTGAAGCAGCACAACTTCCACTTGGCAGTTCTATTAATGAGATCCAATATCATCCAATGGTAATGCCGTTGGATTACTCTGTAATTCACTTTTGTAAACATTTAAAATGATGGTGTTTTTCCGTATGACTAAAAGGCTTTTTTGTGGCCTTTTTTCAGAGGGAATATCAATAATCATGCACTATTATCAGCTGAATCAGCAACAGGTATGTGTCACAATAATGGTATAACTCAAGTCGTACAGACACAAATCTAGGAATACACTATACTCACATTCCAGTAAACATAAAAAAATTGCATTATACTAACTTTAATTAACATTAGAGTAAATAAATAAGTAACAGAATCACAAAAATTGAACACAAGAACAAAAGAGTGACAATATTAAAAAAGATTTAATAGAACTGAGAAGACATAACATTAAATAAATGTTTGATTACATGACTACTATATGGCTAATTAAACGGTGACTAGTACATGAATAATGAATTTAGTGTTATAAATATGCGTTGTGAACCAAAACTGATACACGGGATGTGACTCAGCAGAATCATTACAAACTCACTAACACAAAAGCAATGTTTGTTTATTCTTCACTCTATATGCTAACTGAATGCAGCATAAAGGAAGATAGATTTGTAGGAATATATTTGTTGATTACTAAATAATAGGTAAACCACTGAAACAAGCAATTATAAACAGTTTTTTTTTTCTAGTAACAGATTTTTTTTCTTTATAACATTGAATTATAATGGAATGTTTGACATCAGTTCAACATTGAATAAGACTTTTGGTAAACAAAGTAATACATATACACCTATAAATACAGCCACCACAATAGTTGCAACATTACAAAATCTCAAATGGTCTCTCTTTCATTATTTAGTTTCACTTGGCTTGTCAAACGCCACTTATGAAGGAATCTTCATAAGAATCTACAAACGCATCTGTAAAATCCAAATACTGTAGGCATTAAATGATGCTGATATAGTCATATGATTTCTTGCTATCAACTTCTGAGACTTTAAAATGTTAACAAAGATATTACTCAAAATATGCTAACAACTAATGAACTATATTATAAGCAACTGCATCCTTTGGAATAATCAGTCCATATTTATTGAAGAACAATGATGGGAATGCTGTCACCATCATCACATCAGGGTAATGAATCTAAATGATAGAAAATCACTTCTTCATATACTGGAGAAACCTAAAATTAATCCAGTTACATTTTAACAGGATGAAAAAACCGATCACATAACTAGGTAATCAGTGAATGGAGTTAAAAGACTGTTTCCAAACTATATTATCTTCTGATACACTATACACTGACTTGAAGAATTTGTTAACTGAAGTGGTGGTTATCTTCAAGATATAGTGTTTAGAAATTATAATGTTTTAAGGAACGGTTAAATGCAATTAAATTAACAAATTTTAGTAAAGGTATTTTTAAAAGTATAAAAAAAGGATGCACATTTTAAAAGTGTTCTGCTTTATTAGCATACAATTTTTTTTTTCAATTCAGTTTTTAAATTGTCAAAATAACATTAAAAATTAACATAGATTTGTGCTTAAATTTTGTAAAAATATACATCTATCAACAAGCATTGCAAAAGAAAAAACTGAATTTTTCTAAGTAATAAATAAACATATAATTAATGTTAAATAAGCAATAGTACAGTAGCAGGCAGCCATATCTGTGTGGTCACTTTGAGAGGTATCCAAGGTGATAATAATAATAAATATCTTAATTTTATATAATAAAAAAATATTATAAAAATATGTAAAAAAAAAAAATAAATAAATAAAAATACATTTACTTACTGATCTATACTAACAGCAGTAACTTTAGTATCATGTTCTAATCGTGCTAAAAGTGATGATGCAGGTTTGATATTTGTGTATGGAAACTGTGCTCTCCATACACTTACAGAACAATCCCAGGAACCAGAAACAAGTATCCCTTTTTTTGAACCCCAAATAAGACAGCTTACTGCATCTTCATGTCCTAATACTTGATCCAAAACTTTACCAAACTCAACATCATATATTATTCTGAAATAAAAGAATTATCGAGCTCTACTTAGAAAAAAAGTAATATTGCGTTTACAAATTGAATGAATTTATGAAATTAAATTATATATGTTACATAATAATATACAGTACAATTTAGTTTAAGTATAAATACATTCTAATAAAAGGAAGACCTGCAGATATAATGAAATCAGAGTGTTATATGATATGGATTAATTAAGAAAACAAAATGACAATATTGCAATTCATCAGTTATAGTGACTTATTATTCAGATTTTTCTTTAAGATGATTTCCTGGTTCCATAGTGAAATTAAACAAAAACAATGATATATGCCATACTTGAGGTTATGGATGATTGTGATTTAATGGTATTAACATCATCCAACAGTTTGTGCATGCAGTTTGCACGTTAAATGATATTTCTTTGGTTAGGTTTTGTTTTTGGATGATAATACTGTTCTAATTTTCCTATAACTTAAAATGTACAATACAAGTCAAGCTAATCCTTTTACAACAAATAAAAATTATGGATTTGTTTTATGAGTTGGCCTTTGTTTTGCAAGATTTAGTTGTTTTTTAATTGTTAAAAAATCTGGTTTTTTTTTAATTTTTTTTAAAAGTTATGTAGTTTGGTAAAAAAATATAAAAGAATGTTATTACAAAAATTTAGATGCAACAAAAACTGGTGGCTACCAGATTTCAAATGAATGTTGAGAGATGATTTTCATTTTCAAATGAATTTTGTAAGCTGCTATTGTCTGTAGTGTTGCAACATACTCTTCTTATCATTTAATGGAATTTGTTTTTAGAATTAATCTACTCAAAAAACAAAAACTTAATTAACTGTTTTTTCCATCCGTGTTTGATTTTAAATACGATTTTTAAAAGAAAAAATTATATAAGGAATAATTTAACAAAAAAAAAATTATTTTTTTAATAATCTCTAAAAATAAATTGAAAGTCTGAGACTGAAAAACTGTTTTTTGTCCAGAACACATTTGATTTATGAGATTCTTGAGAAGAATCTAATGTTACATGGAACAAGGTCTTATAAAAAAGTCATCAATGAATTACATCTTTCCGGCTACGCTGGTGAAGTAAGCAATTCTTTTTTGAAAAACTTTCTGGTTACATCAGAAAACTAATTTAGAGAATGGATTTCAAATTTTTATCCAAACTGTACGCTACAGATATGAAAACAACATTTCACAAAGTTCAAAACCAACCAATAATTAAGATTTTGGATGCATGACGTGACTATGGTCTTTATGATGTCTATGTTTTTGAAAAAAATCCTACGATGAAAGTTATGATCAATCAAAGTACAACACTCTTACAAAATATTTGAAAATATGTTTTTTGAATATCCAAAAAGCTCAAAAATGTAACTTCAATTGCTAGGAGAAAGAAAAAATATGTAACAATATTAACCAAAAATATTCAATTAACCAGCTTCACTTATTTCTTCAGACATATTAAAAAAAAAAAAACATGTATCATAATGGATTTCAATGTTATTAATTAAAAAATCCTTTTTCTTTACTTCCTTGTACAAAATAAAGGAAGTATTGTGATTGCGAAAAATTTTGGTTTTCAAATTTCAATGGAAACATCCATTTTGACCATCCCTGAATCTATTTTGACTAGTTTCGGCATGACGTCCATACATATGTATCTAGCATAACTCAAAAACAATTAGCAGCAGTATGTTGAAATTTTGGATTTAGGACTTTTGTAACATCTATTGTGCACCTCCCCTTTTGATTGCAATCGACTGAACCAAAAGTGTCCAAAAAAGTTTCTTAACTGCAGTAGTAAATCCTCATTGAGAGCTTTTCAACAATATATCATAAATGGTACTTGTATTTATTTGTTTCAGAGTTATAGCCAAATAAAATTTTAATTAATGAAATATTTTTATCTTACAAGGGAAAGGCACATTGGTTCAAATCCAGCTTCATCTCCTTTTAACTTTTTTTTAAAATTTAAATATATTTATTTATTAATCTCCGATTGTAAAAATATTTTTACAATAAATAAAAATTCAATAACAAAAAAAAATAAAAAATATGAGAAGTTATTAATGAAATAAAATTTTATATTAAAAAAAATGTGTATATGTAATTTATAGGCGTACTAGGAAGTCATGTCGTGTCATCAGATTTTTTTTTATTAAATATAAAATTACTTGATGTTATATTTGCTTTTCTTAATTTTAATTTTTGAAGCCAAGATGCTCAACAATATAAGGTAATTATCAAAGTTTTTAATAACAGTATATTTGCATTACAATTTCAAAAAAAAATATGTGTTGTACTTTAGAATATCAGGGACTCGTGCATCAGGGGGCTTCTGTGGCACCCACACTCAATGGGAAGTATATTTGGGTAAAATTAATTTTTAAGAGATTAATCACTAAGTGGTGATAATAAATCTAAAACGTAACTTTTTAAAATTATTCAAAAAAATATATATATAATAATATATAGATACACACATACAAATGTTGGACTGACAAATAGATTTTTTGGATTTGGAAGCATTGGAATAAAAAAAATGTTTTTTAATGTCTCCTTAAGGGACAAAACTTAAAAAATACAAATTTATTCTATATACTTTCTTGTTATAGCTATAACAGCATATATTGCTATAGCTGGGAAGAAAATAAAAATGTATTTTATTTTACACTAAGTAATTCTTGCCAAATTAACTCAATTGCCATAAGTGTAACTTAATGAAGAAAATGGTGATGAAGAAATTGTGAGAGCATGTACGTAACTGACCAAATTTTTACTCAAAACTACTAAAAATAAGACTTAAAACACATGAATCACAGAAAACATAAAATCACAGAATGAAAAATTATCTTTTTACTTTAAGAAACCATAAAATTATATAGATTAGTCATATATGATTAACAGAGAGGTTAGGAATGCACAAATTGTAAAATGTGTACAAAAGGAAGAAACTGCACTTACTCATTAGAAGGAACAAGAATGAGCAGTGGCTTTCTATAAAAACAGTCTTAAATTTAATAGTAAAAAGTATGCAAAAACAACAAACACTATTGAATAAAATATATATAAAATGGTACTGAGACAATACAGAAAGCCAATGAAAATATTTTACATCGGGCAGAGTGCTGTGTACATTGCGAAGGAGGGATATTTTCTTTTACCATTTATCATTTCATATATTACTTTTCTGATTTGCTATTTAAGAATGTTTATTAGGTACAGAAAGAATTATATGATTTTCTATAACTTGTACGAGGACCTAAAAAAAAAATTGATTTGAGTTGAGTATTTTCTTTTCCAAAATAATTAATAATTTTGTTAAAATTCTGTTCATAACAGTCGGCGATGAAAATTATTTAAACCTACAAACTATTTATTTAAGTACAATAGCGTGCCAATTAATCCGAACACAGATGTTATTTAATAAAAGGTAACTTTATTTAGAATAAAAAATCATACCTGTACAATTTGTGAATATCTAATAATTAATATGTCCTTTATTCTTAATCACTTCACATACATAATTTGGCATCAATTCAACAAGTGAAATATAAATTTTTCTGATTTCTTCATCATGAAATCACACTGACATTGCTTTAATTAGATCAACTTTTATGGTACAATTCAATTTTGAGTCATTTTTTGACTACTGCCCAAAATTTTCAATTGGATTTAAGTCTGAAGAGTTACACGGCCACAGGAGCACTTTAATGTTTCATTGTTTTAAAAGTTTTAAAACTTTTTGTCAGTGTGGCATGGTGCCAAATCTTGTTGGAACACTCCATTGCCTTGTGGGGATTTGTTTCGAAGTTCTGTCACAACCCTCTCCTTCAGAATCTTGATGCACCCATCACTTTTCAACATATCAACTACTGAAAGCAATGTAATGTACTGTAAGTCATTAAAGTAATGACTTATCTTCAAATGTAAAACAACCCCAAAATATTTTTTTCTGGGGATGTATAACTGATTGTTAGTATGAGCCGGTAATGTATTTTCATCTGATGCTTTTTCAACATATAGAACCATTTGTCCCTGAACATAAAAATGTGACTCATAGGAAAACAAACATATTTTTCAGTCTTCTTTGGTCCAGTTAGCATGTGCTTTATCTTACAAGAGCCTTTTTTTGTACATTGCTGATGTTAAAAGCTTCTTTATAGCTAGTCAACAAGCTTTCTGTCCCATCTGCAAGAAATCAGCATATAATAGCTGTCATGTGTAAATCTGTTCCGTTGGCTGCTAATTTTCGATTTACGTCCGCAGCAGATAAATTTGTATCATGTTTACTTTTTCTCACTAACAGCTCACTAAAAGTGGAGTAGTTTTTCTTTTACGGTTACATTTGTCTTTCCTTTGAGGTGAAAAGGAACCACTTTTAAATTGTTTTAAAATAGCATTTGCTGTCCCTAGTCCAATGCCATACTCAGAAGCTATTTTTCATTGTGTCATACTATTATGTTTAGAAAGAGAAACAATTTTCATATGCTTTTTTGGAGTTATGTCCATTATTATATATTCAAGACACAAAAAAAAAAAACAAAAATATGACTGGTAAAACATGAAATAAACTCAAATAACACAACTAATTTATAACAGGAAAACTTGTACATAACTAAAGAACATAACCTCACATTTCACAAATTAAAGAATGGGTGTGGTCAAGAAGTGTACACACATAGAAACAAAAAAATTCTGTGTTTGGATTAATTTGCATGCTATTGTAAGTTTAATTTCCTAGAATTTTTTTTAGCTTGAAGATTTCATCACAAAAATTTGAAGCTTATGCATGGGAAATGGAAATGGAATTTTTAGTGTTAAAAAATGCCAATCCTGACCAGGATTTGAACCAAAGACCTCCGGATGAAAGGCCAAGACGCTACCACTCTGCTCCAAGAATTGTTTCAGTAATTTTATTAACTTTTCATTGCCTGCTTATAAACTTAAAATTTTTTTTTGCTATTAACACATTTTGCATAGTGGAGTTAACCACAATTTTCATGCCTGGCAGGTATGTTAATATTTTCTCTTATTGTACTTTTCTTTAATGAACAGCAGCTCTTAAACTCAATTCTATCATTTTGTGTGATTATTGATAACACTAAATGTTTAAAATTTATTACTGGCAGTCTATTTTACAAAATTGTCATATATACACAGTCTGATAATTAAATAATGAAAAAGACATCATGGAGTTAACAGAAACAGAACAAGTGAATATTAACTGTATTTTATTCAAAGTATATCCCTTCAGTATAATTATAATGGAATGACATAATCTAGCAATGACTGAAATGACCTATAGTCTTCTTTTAGGTGATCTGACAAGAAATGTGGCACAAACCATGAAATGAAATTCTTCTTGCCCTAATCTTCCATTAAGACAATGACTCAACACCAAAATCATCTACAATTATTCTCACTACAATTTTTAATTCGTTCTCTTACTCTGGTACTGAGTTACTTTTTATGAATAGTAGTTCGATGGACATTCAAGCCTATCATCAACTTCAAGGTTTTACCAGTTTCGAATCACCTTGAATGTGTTTTCATAAGATAAATTCATGACCGAGAATAATTATAATAATAAAATAAAATTTTACTGACTAACATAGAACAATCCCAGCAACCAGCCATGACAGTTTTTCCATCAGGAAGTACAAGTACAGATGAAAGAGGCATGTTCGATAAGGCAACACTTCTTTGCTGACATAGATCTTTAACTGAGTGGATTTTTAATAATGAGTCATGACCAACTGAAACTATACACTTTTCTGAATACTGCTCTGTGAAAGCAATTGCTGTTACTGCTTCTTTATGAGATGTAATTACATTTTTAGCTTTGATGGTCCATCCTTTTTTTGCTGCTTCTTAAAAAACAAAAATATAAACGTATTTAAAACATTTATCTTGCATCATTATCTATCATAAAATAAAATTCATTAAAAATTAACAGTAAATAAATTATGAGGCTTTGCAGTACATCAATGAGAGTTAAGGACAATATACATTTTTTCTGATCAAAAATTGTAATACAATAAGAAATCTGGACCCTTCTATAGAAGACATACCCTTTAAACTAGACACAACAAAAAATTAAAAATAACTATTCAAATTTTAGATCAAAAACATTAAACTAAAATTTATAGTCAATTACTATAAATTTTAGTTTAATGTTTTTGATCTAAAATTTGAATAGTTTTAATAGTAGAATAGTTTTATTTTTAATTTTTTGTTGTGTCTAGTTTAAAGGGTATGTCTTCTATAGAAGGGTTCACTTTTCCCAATATTAGATAATTTAACTTGTACAAATAAAACATCTGCTGATAAACATCCTAACACGGATTGCATTCAGGAGATTCAAATTAATCCTAAAACAGAATGTTCCTGTTATTATGGTTAGCCTGTCTTATTATACCGACAATAAAAAAAAAAACCCTTTCAGATTGCCACTATCTATCTAATTGTCACGGTACACTCAGATCAACTCAACCTCAAGCAATCTTGTAATTGTCTCAAGCAGTTTCAAGTTTGTTTTGTGATATAACATAGCAATGGTGTTATCATTCTAATCTATCTTCTATTTATATGGTTTAGAGCAAAAATGGTGGAGATGTTAATAAGGACTCTCTTCAGTGAAAGCATACCATCCTATCCGTTCCCTCCCAAGGCCCACTTAAACACTTATCTATACCATCAGAAAAAGCAACAGAACTATTAGATTCAAAAAAATATTTTAAATCCTTACATATTGTTATTTAAAATACACCACCAGTTTGTTGAATTAATTTTTCAACTAAGCAAAAACTACTCATTAAATTGTTTAATACATTGCATTTTATTATACATTCAAGGCCCATCTTTTTCTAAAACACAATAAAATTTAAATCAGCCATTAGGCTCATATGCAAATGCTCGGCAGG
This sequence comes from Lycorma delicatula, assembly GCF_047948215.1. Lineage (NCBI taxonomy): Eukaryota > Metazoa > Arthropoda > Insecta > Hemiptera > Fulgoridae > Lycorma > Lycorma delicatula. The sequence continues at coordinate 225,192,647 of NC_134456.1, read as the reverse complement.
AAGACATAGAGGCTCTACATTAGCTCAGAGGTAGTAACTCTTCCATCAGAAACACTAAGGATACTGTGTGTACGGGAACTGGTAACTTCAGCATGAACATAAGAGGATCAAGAATAAGGAAAATGGAGGGTAGAAAAAAGTGATCTATTCTCTAGAGTAACAGTAAAATAAAACAAGCCAAACCAGAGCAAAGTTCAAGGCCCTTCAGGTACCAAAGATTGAGCCACACACTTTTCCTTAGATCAGGAAACTTTTACTCAGATGCAACAGGACACTACTGAATAATGATCTAACAAATAAAAATATATTTTATAATAAAAATTGTTTTTTACTCTAAAATTAAAGAACCACCTTAGAACAGGTACAATATTATTACTGAGTAGTTGAGAGTACCTACAAAAGAATCCTCAGAATAATGTGGTAAATGGAAGAACTAAGTGAATTACAATCATTCAGCCAGAACACCAATGTAGACAAAAGTTTTACATAAGCCATAATTTAATAAATTATAAGAAAAAGTAGCAAACACTCTGATCAAAAAAACATTAAAATGCAATGCTTATGAATTAGAGCACACTGTGCAACTGTTCCAAGTTTCCCTTTTTTGAAATGCTTTTCAAGCTAACACTAATCATAATCTAAATCTAATTTTATGTTTCACATAAAATAAAAATTAAAAAAAAAATTATTATAAATAATTTTACCTTTCCCTATCTTGGTGCAAGAAAGTGGTTTCTCTATTTTATAAATACATGTTCGCTGAGGATGTGGTTTGGTAAATATCTGTTTGGGTATTTGTCCAAACTCCATAATTTGAACTTCTAATCCATGTCGTTGACTCCAGTCAGACACAGAATCTAAATCCACAGCACCCTCATAACACAGGTAATAAAACACTGAAATTTATAAATCCACCTATAATATATGTAAACATAAAACAGTATATTTTAAAGCTTTTAATACCTTTTATTATTTGCTATATTTTTGTTAATATCAGTCAGGGACAAAAATAACCTAAAATTATAAATCTTTAAATAATACATCAAACCAAACCAAATTTAATTGACACAATATTTCTAATTATTTCAAAATTAGATATAACTTCTTTATGATACTACAAAGTTAAATTACAAATTACTTGAAAATAATACCACATTTTGAAGTAAATTAGTCAAAACTAATTTCAAGAATTTGGTTCAAGTCCATATTCTAAAATAGGCTTAACTATACCTTACCTTAACTTTCGTTATTTATTTATTTTGAGCTAAATTTTTGTCCAAGAGTCCAATCATAGATTATAGTTTAATGATTGTTCTTAATTAGTATCTGGTTGACTTTAATATTAATCAAATACTATTAATAATCATCATTACAGATACCTACCTGGGCCAGATCTCTTGAACCAATTCCATTCTCCTTTTTTCCCAGCGAAATTTTTGCATTAATGATAACTTCCATTTTTTTACCATCATTTATATATATATTTTTTTTTGCCTCTTTTTTGCATCTTCCACTGATCCTTTGAGCACTGTTTTAATCAATCTTTCTCCTCTCATTATATGTCTCACAGCCAGCTACCTGAATTGTTCTAATTAAGCTTCTTTTTTCAATCACTCTCCTCATTAGTTCATTTTTCACTGTCTCTCTATTTATTTTCTCCGATCTCCTCCATTCCTATATTTCAAAAACCTCCAATCTTCCTTTTTCACTTTTTCTTAGGGTCTATAATTTACATCTACACAAAAGTACAATTCTTTATTAATTTTCTATCTTTCCAATACGTTCTTTGACTTTTTAATATTTCCTTAAGGTGCTGGCTATCTAACGTAGTGTGAAGAACTTAAAACTGAACCATTACAAACTACACATAGTTGAGAGACGAAACATTTTTGAAAATATAAATTACATTAAATTCTATATTTACATTAGCAAAAGTTTACATATTTACCATATTTTAACAAAAGATGTTTGAATTGAGAACCCTGGACAGCAATGTACTTTTATGCTTCAATGATCATAATAAGAATCACCTGATGCAAATCATTGATGTCAATGACACTGATTTCTAGTTCAATGTTTGCCTTTAGTTCATTAATAGCGTAGGGATTTGATTGATAAACCCTTCAAAACTCCCAAAGGAAAACAACTGCAACTAGAGAAATTTGAGAAAGTGGAGACTACCACCCTCTGCTGACAGTTTGTTCTATAAAAACTGCATGAATGTAAGATAGTGAATTATCTGATTTGACACATTGCTAATTTTTATTGGAAGAAGCCATAATCTGTTTCATGATCTATTAATTGTGCGTAAATTTCTTAAAAAATTATGAAGTACCACTTCTGAATTGACAGTCTGGCCAAAAAATATTGTCTCCTCACTATACGATTACCAGAAACAGCACACCAACACCAATTTTCTCATCATGGATGCTCAAAGATCTGGTTAGGATACTGAAACATCAAATAACTGATGTTGTGGAAATTAACATACCCGGATAAATGAAACTGTGCCTTGCCTGGCATGAAATACAGCGTGGGTCTATCAGTTCATCAACAATGTTTTTGAGAAGCCAGTCGCAATAATTAAGACAATTTGGTTTGTCTGTTCTCTTAAGCACAGCTGTTATGTGACATGGTTTCAAATTTAAATCACGAAGAATCTTTGTTGTGATAATTTATGTGTAGATTTTTTAGACTTGTAGAAATTCTTCTTTGAATATCAGCTTTGGCATCTGAAGTCTTAACAGATTGTTACTTATTCCACTTTGCTTTTGAAACAATCCCATTATATAGCATTTTTTAACTAATCATGTATGCTTCTCTTGGCTAGGGTACTGGCATTATTCCTCAAATGTTTGACAGTTTTCTTGAAAGGATCCACAATGCAAATAAGCTTCTATAGCAGCAACTCTTTCCTCGATTAAATAATGCATTTTAGAAAAACACAATATAAAGAAGAAAAATATGCAGCACTGAATCATGAACAATCTACAACTAACAAAAATAGACAAGAATAGTAACACACACAACCAATAATAGTGCTAGTAGTAGCAGCGTTGAAGGTGACTTCAAATAACTACAGTTCAAGATAACCCAAAACATCTACTGAATGGCCTGCATTAAAACACCATTAGGACAGCACTTACAGCTCTATTTTTATCTGTAGTGTTTTATATGTTCTTTTCTGATTGATTTGTTCTTAGTGATGATGAGATGTTTGCTGATTTTATTAATATATTTATAATTATTAATGTTTTAATACTAAGCTTTGAATAGTTTTTTTGTGACCATAAAAACAAGTTCAAATTTAATCATAACCTTTGTGCCTTTATTTTCATACTTTTATTAGTGTTAAGAGATAGTTTATTTTAAAACTGTAATTTAGTAATATTAATGATGATAAATATTAATTTAGAATGGAAATAGAAATGTCACTGAATATCTATTACAATTTAGAAAACAGGCAGCAATACGTTTATTTTTTCACTATAGAAATATTATATAAATCAAAATAGTTTTTACTACAGTTACATGAAATGACATACATTTTTTGAAGTTAATTTTCCTTCAATTTTATATGATAAACAGATTAGTGTGAATTACATAATTTAAAATAATGAATATCAAAGAAAAAATCGTTAAATATTAATAAATGAATTTCCAAATAAAGTGCATAAACAGGACTCACTATTTGAGACAAACCTCTTAATCCTTTCAAACCTGTTATTATTTATATTAAAATATACTATAATAGTTATTAATTTAATTACTAACAGTACTCCTTATTTTTTTATTTTTTTTAATATTATAACTATCATTATTAATGTTGAAATTATAATTTTTGGTATAGAAAAACAAAAAATAAGTAAAAAAAGGAAACAACTTTTTCATCTTACCAATCATGTAATTTTGGACATGAAATTTTTTAATTTAATCTGCTTATTAATTTTCTTACATAAAATATTATTATTACTACTTCACTTATAACAATCATTAAATTAAAAAACGCATAATAAAATTAAAAAAATTCTTTTTACTTCCTTGTATGAAGTAAAAAAAGTATTGATCATGAAAAATCTCAGTTTTCCGATTTCAATGGAAATATCAATTTTGACTAGTTTCTGCATGATGTTTGTAAATAGATATGTACATACATATATATCTCACATAACTCAAAAAATGATTAGCCATAGAATGATGTGAAATTTTAGATTTAGGACTGTTGTAACGTCTAGTTGTGCACCTCCCCTTTTCAAAAAGGGCCAATAGTGTCCAAAAAAGCTCAAAATCCAAAAAAATCTGGATTTTGGACTTTGTCTTAACTGTATTAATAAGCCCTCAGTGACAGATTTTCAATGATATATCATAAGTGATACTTATTTTCATTGGTTCCAGAGTTAGATTCCATAGATATCATTTATAAATCCAGAGATTAATTAAAATTTAATTTTAATTGCCAAATAAAATATTTGAATCTTACAAGGGGAAGGTATATCGGTTCGAATCAGACTTCATATACATATATGTTCTTTTAACTTTTTTTTTTTTAATTTAAATATATTGATTTATTAATAATTATTAACCTCTGATTGTAAAAAAACTTACAATAAATAATAATTCAATAATAACAATAAAAAAAATCATAAGTTATCAGTAAAATAAAATTTTATCAACAATAATTATTACTAAATCAATAAATTAAATTAAAAAAAAAGGTTTATAAAAGAAATATGTATATGAAGTTGGATGTGTCCATGGTTACAGATCCGACATGTTCTCACTTACACCACATAACTACTTGAGCGACATGAACAAAATTAATATATAAAAGGCTGATAAGGACACCACAAAAAATGTGATGCAATGTGGTATTCACCACAGCGCAATTATTTAACTGTCCAGTTTATTTAAGAATTGGAGGATCGTATCTCACTTTCAAATGAAATAAGTTTCAATGAAGTGCAGGAAAAAATAGGTATATGTAATTTAATAGGAATAAAGGAAGTCAATGGTGCCCATATCAGATTTTTTTAAAAGTATTTCTGTATGTTGTAACATTTTTAAGTAGAGCCAAATTAAAATTAAACTAATAGTTATAAAAAAACTCTTAATCTGGCATCAACATTAAAATAACAAAAAATAAATTTGAGTAGTAAAAGTATTTTTTACTTTTCAGTATGCTTTTCGTGTTTTACAAGTTTGTTCTTTTAAAATTTTTTAAAATATTTCTTTTAATTAAAAAATGGGAAAGCCTAAAAATGAAAAAATCTGATGTGGATACCACGTGAATTCCTTGTACACCTATTAAATTACATATACACATTTTTTAAAAATGAAAGTACATAAAATTTTATTTCATTAATAACTTCTGATATTTTTTCATATTCTATTTTTTATTATTATTGAATTATTATTTATTGTAATTTTTTTTTATAATCTGAGGATAATAACTATTAATAAATCAATATATATCATTTAAAAAAAAGAAGATGAAGTCTGATTCGAACTGACATACCTTCCCCTAGTAAGATCCAAGTGTTTCACACTTGGACCTTACCATAATCATTGAAAAGCTCTCAATGAGGGCTTATGATTGCAGTCATGAAAACAGGCAAACTCCAAAAAAATATTGGATTTTGGGCTTTTTTGGACACTTTTGATTCAGTTGATTGCAATCAAAAGGGGAGGTGCACAACTAGATGTTACAGCAGTACTAAATTCAAAATTTCAACATCCTATATCATTTTTGAGTTATGTGAGATACGTATGTACATATATATGTACATACGTACAGACGTCATGCCAAAACTAGTCAAAATGGATTCAGCGATGGCCAAAATGGATATTTCCATTGAAATTTGAAAACCTACATTTTTTGCGATCACAATACTTCCTTTACTTCATACAAGGAAGTAAAAAGCTATTCATAAATAAAAAAAAGGTGAGAAACGTTGTACCTCTTTTTAAAAATAGGAAAATAGATGGGGAGACAAAATATTACCAAGTTTAAACTTCTTTCTTTTTCTGTTCAGCCACCAGGAATTACTGTTCAGGTATTGCTTCATAGAATGAATGAGGATGATATGTACAAGTGTATTCTTGTACAATCTCAGTTCGATAATTCCTGAGGTGTGTGGTTAATTGAAACCCAACCATAAGAACATCGGTATTCACAATCTAGTATTCAAATCCATATAAAAATAACTGCCTTTGGTAGGACTTGAATGCTGGAACTCTTGACTTCCAAATCAGCTGATTTAGGAAGACGCATTCACCACTAGACCAACCCGGTGGTTACCAAGTTTAAACTTTGTCTTCTTTCTTTTTCCTGTTTAGCCTCTGGTAATTACCTTTCAGATAATACTTCAGAGGATCAATCAGGATGATATGTATGAGTATAAATGAAGTGTAGTCTTGTACAATCTCAGTTTGATCATTCTTGAGATGTGTGACCAAACCAGTGAAACCAAACCATTAGACCAAACCAGTGGGTTTACAAAGTTTAAACTAAGTCACTGGAACATAACTCCTTATGACTTGGTAGAATAAATTTAGCCCATAATAATAAAACTGCTGGAAACATACAAAATCTGACCGTTTAAAAGGACTAGTGACATAAATCAAAGAACCAGAGAAACAATAAACATTGATGATCTCTTACTGCTATTTTAAACAGTTAGTGAAAATTGAATGGTATTTTTCTTGTAACAGTAACTAGCAAATTTTTTACTGTGTTCATGTGGAACAATATTCTCTGTAACTTGCTTTTCTAGACCCCTTTTCAAACAATTTTCGTAATTATTATTAAACCAGAACTGGCCTTTAATTAACGAAAAGCTAAAACATTTGAAGAACTTTTTTTTTTTTTAGTCAGAACAAAGTTTGATATATTTACTGGTTTATTCAGCAGTAAGACTTAATATAAACAAACAATGGAAAATGACTAAACATGCTAAGACTAATATAGCGGTGAGAACATCTCATTAAATAACAATTATTTTTACAACAAAATATCAGAGGTAGCAAGACTATATTATAGTAACTGCGAAAATGAATTCCTAAAAAAAAAAATAAAAAAAAAAAAAAAATAAACATGCCTCAGGCTTATAACAAACTGATGATACAGAACATGACAGCATCGGTGACACTTAATCTAATCAGATGAAATCAAAATTGTTTTTTTACAATATTTTCTCAAACTAACAATACAAAATTTCTGATAAAAAATAAAAAATATGCCATTTAATATAGTAAACACATAATCTGTGCATATCACCTTACAGTTATGAGCATTTTCAGCTTCTTTCCCCGATTGTTTATAACCAAATATGAGATCAATCCAGTGATGTAAATTGGCTGAAACATAATTAGATTCCAATGCTTGTCGCATTTTACTGATGAAATCTGTAACATCTACAAAAAATGAAATGGTTATTAAAATCAAAGCAATAAATGAAAAATCATAAACTTAGCTAAACTATAAAAATGAACAAATGTGATGCTAATATAAGACTAATAATAAATCTAAGTTTAAACCCAAGGTATAAAATAAATAAAAGAAAGAAAATACTTTGAATTCATCATCATAATCAGTGTTCTGCTAAATAGCAGGTTCTTCCACAGCACTGGCTCTCTATGCTTTTCTATTTTCAGCTAAACTTTTTGTTTTCCAGATATCTTATTACACAAGGAAACATCCCATTGCCTGCATGGTCACCTGATCTTGCAGCATGTGATTTTTTTCCTTTAGTGAGATCTAAAGGCTGAAATCTTTAAACAGAAGCCAAGAACCCTCGATCACTTAAAAGCTGCTATCAAACAATAAATCACTGCAATACCATTGGAAATAGCAAAAAAAATGTGGGATTTCAGGGAGAAGTTAAAGACCTGTATAGATAATGAATGTCGGCATGTGAACAACAAAATTTTTAAAAATTAGTAAAAAGTAAGTGAAAATAAATAGCAAGCACTGTTCTTTCAGATCATATTTAATTTATTTTATAATTTTGCTGTAATATTTATTTTATTTATATTTCAAATTGGGGAGTTATTTCTGTCAGACTCTGTATTATAGTATACTTCTACTTCTTCATTAGGGTGTTAGCTTGTTGTCATGTAAACTTCAATCAACATAATGTCCTTTTTTTGTACCCTTTAATTTCATAGTCATAATTATACTGTTTATATAAGACACCTTAATTATTTTATTCTTAACCTGCCAGGTCTTGTGGTAAAACTCGTACATTTTGAAGTCGAGAGTTCTCATGTTTGAACCCTATCCTCTATCTGCTCCTCTGCCCTACTAGAGGCTGTTGACTGTTGACAGAGTAGACTCCTTATTCCAGAAAACACTCGGCAGGCTGATTGATACACTGGGTGATAGGGTCACCACATCCCTATGCCTACTTATTCAAATAATTTTACTTTGATAAGGTATAATACTCTGATTTTTATCAAAATCTATCATTTCAAATAGTTCTGCCTGGCTAAAGTAAAACTCTTACAACTACTAACTTAACTAATTCAAATTTGATTTCAGAATTTTAACATTAATTTTCTTGAAAATATGAAGTTTGAATTTTTTTTCTGAAAATTTAATACAAAGAATATGTATTTTTAAAGACAGATTTTATCATTTAATTAATAAATCTATTAAAAAAAACATTAATGACAAAAACATTACTCATAAATGCCTGAAAAATGATTTCTTTAATGAAATTTGGATATTTTGATCTTAACATAAAAATATAGTTTCCAGTAAATTCAATTATACAGGAAACTATACAATGCAAACTACACAAACTGACTTTACACAATTAGAAACAAACTGAACCACCAAAGTATACAAAAATTACAGTAAAAGAGTTATAGAATGGTTTGTTAAAATCAAATTTAGAGAGACCATGTTTTATAGTTATTTAAAATTAACGACACAATAAATGTAAACCAGCAGGAAAAAGCAGCAATAAAAAAATAACCTGCACTAATACAAGTTTTCTTTTTTTTAACTTCTGGGACCACCGTCAGGTATTACTTCAGAGGATGAGATGGATGACAATTTTTGTAGCATTTGAAAATGTCAGCCTGACCAGGATTTGAACCCGGGACCTCTGGATGAAAGGCTGAAATGCTAACACTCACGCCATGAAGGCTGGCACACTAATACAAGTCGTATAAAAATTACTACACTTTCTTGAAGATTTACGATACTGAAAGGGCGCACTGTCAATTTCATAATATAATTACCTCTTAATTTTAAACAATGAAAACATCTTAGTTAAACATTTGAAAACAATAATGCATTCATTATAACTACATACAGTTTTTTGTGGCAATATGCAATTAAGTTATGCGATGTTAAAGTTATACATCCGAGACAGAAAGCAAATTATTTTTTTCTAACCTTAAAACAATGAAAATTTAAAAAAATTTAATAATTTGGATCATTCAATCAATTTATGTAGCAATTAATCCAATAAAACATGTAGTTCGAGTAACAGAAAAAAATACCTCAGTTTGTTTCAATTTTTATCACAAACCTTGGTAAGAAAACCATAAACTATAAAAAATTAAAGCCTGTTCTTTACTGCAGTATTTTATTAGCAACTCATTTAAATAAAACACTTTGTCATTTACATTTTAAAAAAAACAACTGTTTCTAATTATTAGTATGATATAATCAATTTTCATGCCTCATAATGCTTATTTTCTATTACTATTTCATTAGCTTTTGTTTTCGGAATGAAATAGAGGTTGCTCTACAAAAAATCTCCTGAACGACTACAGAATTTAATTTTTATGGTTTGTATCATTTAATTGCCATTCATTACTATACATTCATTTTTTTCTAAACTTTGTTACAAAATTATAACAGTTCAAAATCAAATTTTTTTTTTGTACCCAAACTTAAGTGTAGTTGTCGGCCGACAAAGAGATATACGTATTTAACCCACCGGGTTGATCTAGTGGTTAATGCGTCTTCCCAAATCAGCTGATTTGGAAAGTCAAGAGTTACAGTGTTCAAGTCCTAGTAAGGCCAGTTATTTTTACACGGATTTGAATACTAGATCGTGGATACCAGTGTTCTTTGGTGGTTGGGTTTCAATTAACCACACATCTCAGGAATGGTCGAACTGAGAATGTACAAGACTACACTTCATTTACACTCATACAGTATATCATCCTCATTCATCCTCTGAAGAATTATCTAAACGGTAGTTACCGGAGGCTAAACAGGAAAAAGAAAGAAAGATATACATATATATCTTATATACGATATAACCTGTATAGGTGATGTAAAATATATTAAAAAAGTTGCTTGTTGGACTATGTAAGGGCAGTTAGATGTCATATATAAGAACATGAAAAATATTTCCATACTGGAACAACATGAGAATTACATACAGATCACAAAATTTTAAAATAGCAACATATTAAAAGCAAAGACAACAAGGATAGAATATATTATATTTTATAATTTGGAAGTTTCTTAATCTTTTCAACATGAATACTATTAACAAGGGATTTTTACTGTTACTGATAGTTTCACTAGAAAACTCAACTGGTTAATTCCAAAAAAAAAATGTATAGTTCCAGTGTTCTGAAATTACAAAGTAGCGCCATATATCCATGTTAACTGGGGAAAACATGCCCAAATAATTAAAATTACAAATAATGCAGTATACATTTAACCGCATGAAAACTATTTGTCACGTGTATATTAACACTTTTGTATCGTGTAAGGCCTTGTAAAACAATAAATAACAAGTATGTCAGGTAAAAACTAAATTTTTGTCTATTCACTATTTACAGTAACTGCTACATAGGTGTTCTGTACAATACTACTTACAAAAAAATTATTTTTTTAGTCTGTGATTTTAATTTGTTTTTTTTAATGTAATTATTTTTTATTTCATTTTTCTGTCCTAGAATTTTTAAAATGTTGATATAATCTGCCATCTTGATTTCCATATAAGTAAGCAATTTTTCAACTTAGATTAATGCTTCCTTATTGTTCATATCACAAATTGGCTCAACATCGTCTTAGTCATCATTAATAATAATACTGTTGTTATTATGAGATGTGTTGGGCCCATGCATCGGCTCTTTAATGATACCAATTAAATTGTCATCATTTATTTTCTCACAGACTGAAATACATGCATCCACATTTAATCACTGTTGAATATTTACTTCATCAACATTTCTGCAGCCTTTTACATTTTTTAGCGACTGTAGCATTTCAGGAATAATTTTATTGCTTTCAGAGTTTGCTTCTTCTTCTTTTTGAATGTTGCTATTTTTGAAATTAAGCATTTATTTTTTAAAATGACTTTTTTACAATGGGTTTGCAACCTGATCCTAAGCGGCAGATATATTATATATGGCGTCTCTGATTGTTACTGATTTTTAAAACTGTAGTGCATTTCTACTTTCTTGTGTGACTAAGTCCACCATCAGATTTTTTCAGTATAATTGTTTCATTGTCTCAATTACACCCTGATCCTTTGGTTGAACCAGAGATGTGACATTCAGTGAAAGGTTAATTGCTACAAAGTCCCCATTTTCTGCTGTCTGTCTACAGATAAGTGGTGTTGTCTAAAATGAACAACACTGCTTTTTGAGGTAGACTTTTATTACAAAAAAAGTTTTACATGTAGAACAAACTGCTTTTGAACCACAATTCAAAAATATCTCTATTAATCCCTGTGGATGAAAAATTTTAACAGTCTACGAGTAGATGGTTTTTTCTTTTTAAACTTCTAGGCGATCTAGATTTACCTACCACTGCACTTTAATTAATCTTCTCCCAAAGCATTTGCCCAACACAAAATTGTAATTCAATTTTTGTTGATCTTGCAGCCTGATGCAGTTTCTTCTTTTGCAGATGTCAATGTTCGAGTAGGCATTTGTTCTCCAACAAAGCTCTATTTCACTGGTATTATATATTTGTGCGGGAACTAAACCTTTTTTTTTAATAATCTTCAATAATCTGCCAAATCTACAGAACAATGTTCTGGACAGAATAATGTTGTCCCCATTTTATCTGAACTAAGCTTCTCTTCGTGAATCTGTAATACCATGGTGATCTTTAAATTTTTAAACGACTGGATGAAGATTTTAATGTCTAAGCAATTTGTAATATATCAGAAAAACATTTTGCCTTGGCCAAAATCATTGGCTCTGATAAAGGAGTTCCTTGAGAAAACCACTTCACTATTACACTTTCAAGACGCTCACTTGTAGCACCTTTAAGTGATTTTCTATGAGAAGGTCCAGCAAATGTTTCACAACTAGTTGTAAATTGTTACAACTTAGGCTGTCGTTTAATTATATCTTGTACAGTTTATTGACAAATTCCAAACTCAATTCCTAGCAATGTAACATTTTCACCATTTTCATGTCATTTAATAATCACTAATTTTGTCTTGACAGTTAAAACAACTCGCTTTCTTTTATAAGACATGGCATTATATACATTGTATTAAAAAAAAAGACTCACCAGACTATTCAATATATAGAACGTACAATAATTCAATATATAACATATAAAAATATAACACTGTACTGTAAGGCAACATATTAAATTCAATGGCATAAAAAGTTGTAATGTAGGCCTGTTATGTAGTCTATAGAATTGTGTAGTTTAGTTCAAGGTTATGTAACACAAACAATGGTGTGGGCGCGTTACATGTCATACTGTACATGTGTGGAGTTCACTAAGGGAACTAGAACTAAATTTTAGTGTTGCGATCAACATTTTTGGTGGTATGTTGTGTTTATTTGCCTCGAATTACGAGACATTCACAAAATTGGCTCATAATAAATAGAACTAGGCGCGGGGTTTGTGCTTTCGCAAGCTCAATTAGCTAGTTCAGAGGGATACGATGTAGGACATTCAAGATGTCTGGACGAGGCCTACAGCGAAGGCAATAAGCTGAGTTATTAAATCACCGATGCAAATGTCTACCGAGGCATTTACATCGGTGGCATCCTAACGAGGCCAGGCTTATTACTATGAGATGTAAAAAGTCAGAAGGCTTGACTGCAGATGACTGCTGTTAAAGCCCAACAGGGCAAGGAACGTCACTAGGCAAGTGTCTTCCCATACGGGGTTGGAATGTACATGTGTGGAACAGATGTGAAGAGTTGCAGCTATTCAGTACTGTACTATGGTAGATAACCAGTATAAAACACCTTTCTATGATAAACAGCCTTGCCCCTATGAGACTATTTATCTAATAAAATCTGTTTTCCTACATTCTCATGTTCTAACCAGAATACAAACATCACTCAAGTTAAATCTGAAAGCCTACCAGAAAATACAGAACTACAGTACTATTTATATATTGAGGCCTATTATAGAACAACGGAACTTATTCAATATGATGTAAGGGAAGTATGTAACGCATGAATGAAAACCCGAACATGGATAATACGAAACCCAGTTAATTGGTCTTCAGATAATTGGCGCTTTACTGTAAATTGTTAATATTTAATAGTTTTGCTGTTATACCTAATGCAGTTCAACTTTATTAATATACGAGGTACGTTGACGTACTAAGGTTACATTTTACAAAAATTGAAAAATGCATATTTATTAATGAAACTTAGACATATTACACAAGTGCACCACTATTTTTCTACATATCTGCCATTTGGTTCCAAGCATTCTGATCAACCGGGGTATAAATTTTGTATTCTTCTTTTTTTTCTACTCTTCCTCCTTGGACCAGCACCCTGCTCCGACAACATTACTCAGTCCTAGAGGTGCCATAGCCTCAAACCTAGAGGGCCCTCCAGTCTTTTCTTTTTACCTATCCTATGGATCCCAGGAGTCCCTGTTCACTCATCAAGGTGGGACGCTAGAGCATCACCACCCCTCCTGAACAGGGCTGTCTGCCCATCCCTAATCTACCCCAAATTGTGATAATCTTCCTCTTCCACGAATTTACAATGCATTATTCTGCTCACCATAGCGCTTATTACATTCCAATTCCGATGGCTAAATAACATAACGCCCACTCAATTGTCTGATGAGCCGCTTCACCTTCGACCTGGCATAATCCCACCTCGCACACCTGAATATGGTATTCTTCACACAATCTACGTCTTCACAATAAACGCACTGGTCAGAAGCATGCTTACGCATCCAGTGCAGATACTCATTATAACTACCATGGCCGCTAAGAAACTGTGTGAGCTCAAAGCTCAAGTCACCATACTTCCTCACTATATTTTGACCCACGGCTCCAACTAAATTATGTATTCCTGTGCTACATGTTCTTACCACCATCTCCTTTGGCTATTCACCACATTCTTCACCTCTTCACCAATTAAAAAGCGTTTTCCACCCATTTGGTCTTTCAAAAAGGTGAAAAGAAAAAAATCATTTGGTGCCAGGTTGAGACTATGGACAGAATAGTTCAAAATATCCCAAGAAACACTGGTTGTGGAGATCAACTGTTTTGCATGCATGTGGGGCCGAGCCTTATCGTGCAACAGACACACTCCCTTTGTCAGCCACCCTCTTCTTTAGTTTTGAATGGCCTTATGAAGCTTTTGAAGGATTCACAATATCTGTCGGCATTTATGGATTGACCTGGAGTCAAAAAATCAATAAGGAAAATTCCTTTTTGATCCCACAAAAATGTTGCTGTGATTTTTTTCGCAGACTGTTGCATTTTGAATTTTTTTGCTGATGTGGAACCGGAATGCTGTCACTGCATAGATTGCCTTTTGGATTATGGTGTGTACTGAGCCACCCAGATTTCATCCCCAGTTACAACAGAGTTGAGAAATTCTTCACTTTCAAACTAACAACAGTAGACAAACTTCTGAGCAAAATGAACTTGATTTGTTTTTGTTCTTCTGCTAAAATTTCAAGGTACCCACTGCACGAACAGGTTTTAAAGATTTAAACGGTTGATTATTGTTTCATACAGCATAGTTTGACAAACTTCTAGACACATTTCATGAACTTTGTCCAAAGTCAAATGGAAATCTTCATGAATCAGCCGTTAGAGCTTGTCAACAAGCTAATCTCTCAAAATTGTGGTCCACTCTTCTCTTCAATGTTAATGTTTCTTCTACCTTCTTTAAACTCACTATACTACTTTGTTACTTTATCACGTGACATCACATCATCATAAACAGAAAAAATTTTGTGGTGGATGTTGGTGGACTTTTCATTTTTAGTAATAGCGAGATGTTGAGGGCTCGCACTTCATATTTGGTGAAATCAGGAATTGCTGGGTTCATGTTAAAAATGATTCAGACAAAACAAGTCAAGCTAATGACCCCATCTAGGCTTGTTCTCTTCACTTGGACCTCCTTTTAATGCAGGAGAATTAACTTTAAAAAAAAATTTCCCTTGGAGCTACAGACATACTGTAACTTTACTTTCAGAACAAACCTAGTAATAATTGAAAATTAATAACTAAGTTTTACAATATAATGATGTCTACTGTTATTTCAAAATATTATTATAATCTTTACATCAAAAAACTACATAATAATCAGAGTTTAGGTAAAAAATATAATTTTTTCTTTTATAAGCATGTTACAGTAACTAGTAGGCTTCAAATTATTTTTGATAAACTGTTTACAGATTATACCTTTTGCCCATGGTGGTAAAATTACATTACCAACTCGACTTCCATCACTTCTATAACCAAAATTGATGCCAAGACGATTCTCTAAAAAATCACCATTAGTTTTGTCATCATAAAACTCAGGGACAAGTTCTTTAAAGTCAGACATATTTGTCAACACATTTCTCCAAACATCTGGAATACTGAAAATAAAATAATGATTATCATTAATGTTTTTGGATTTGTCAGAAAAAGATTATAAAGAAATGTGCATATGTGTGATTTATCTTTGTAAACAATTAAAATTTACTGCAAATTCTACCATACATAACAGAACCTGTGAAATATTTTCATAGGTCACAAATCACTATTTTTAAAATAATGGTGATAATTAATACTAACCACTGTTAATCCATGTTTAAAACATTACTGAAGCCGAAATAAAACTGCATATAAGCCTTCTACATAATTTATACTATATATACATATTCTATTTCGATATAACTGAAAAACTAATCAGTTCTATTAAGGTAGAATGGTTTCCATAAAAAAACATTTAAATTTTATTTTTGAATGCGTAAAAAAATTTCATCTCAGACTTAATTTTTTATAATTACTTATAAACTTATCAGAATAACTGTCTATTACAAAAAAAGTGTACCTGTTGAACATTCTGTCTGGATGATCAAATCTTCCATTTTGAAGGCATAACATGTAATGTGGAAATTTTCTCACTAAATAAAATAAAACAAACCCAGGAGTTGAATAATGAGATCCATATAGAAACCGAGGATGAGGCATTTCTTCGTAGCGTTCCTGTAATGAAGAAAATTTAAATCAAAGAAATTTATATAA
Organism: Lycorma delicatula; assembly: GCF_047948215.1. Classification (NCBI taxonomy): domain Eukaryota; kingdom Metazoa; phylum Arthropoda; class Insecta; order Hemiptera; family Fulgoridae; genus Lycorma; species Lycorma delicatula. The sequence goes on along the minus strand of NC_134456.1, from coordinate 225,176,199 downwards.
CATGAAGAGGCACTCAAGATAAGAAGATATACCCAAAAAAATGTTAAATTATTAAAACAAGATACAAAGCTCAAATATACGAGGGACATTCAATAATTAAAGAGACAAATTGTGTAGAAAAAACTGTGTATCTTTACAAAATGAGACTTTTACAACTTCTCAACATAATCCCCAACAATATTAATGCACTTGTCCAAACGATGAACTCGTTTTTTTATACTTGATGCAAAGAAGTATAAAAGCCACTTTCCCACAAATTCTTTGACATCCTCATTGTTGCTGAATATTTTCCACATAATGCTTCCTTGAGTGGACCAAACAAATAAAAATCTGAAGGATCCAAATCTGGACTGTAAGGAGGATGTGGTAGTATCTCCCAACACATTTTTTCCAATGGTTTCTTGGGTCAGCTGGGCAGTGTGAGAACGAGCACTGTCATGTAGCAATATCACACCTTTTCTTTGAGATCCGCAATGTTTTTCTCTCATTGCTGGCTTTACTTTTTTCATCAGCATGTCTGAGTAGTAGACAATGTTTGTTGTACGCTGATTTTCAAAAAAATTACTGATTACAAAAGACGACACCTTGGGCATCCCAAAAGATGGTCAAACATGACTTTTCCCGCTGATGTATTCTGAATTTCTTTTGGACAGGTAAGCTGGTGTACTTTCATTCCACGCTTTGTCTTTTGGACTCTGGTTCAAAATGGTGAACTCAAGTTTCATCACACATTAAAATCTTGTTTAGAATAGTGTCACCTTCCCTTTCATAGCATTCTTTCAAGTCTGTACACATTTTGAGTCTTGTTTCCATGTGTTGTTGCATTAACTCTTTTGGGACCCACCTTACATTTGTTTTGCTGTACTTGAGCTTGTTACCGATAATGTTATGAACTGTGCCAACACTTACTGCAACTGTTTTTGCTATATCTTCAACTGTAATATGTTGGTCTTCATGAATAATGTTGCCAATGCGGGTTTCAAGCAAACAAGTTGACACTTCAACTGGCCGGCCAGGATGTTGCTTGTCAATTACTGAGGTTTGACTGTTTTTGAACTGTTCTACCCAATTATAAAAATTTCCGCGGTTCATTCAACTTTCACCATACTGTAAAATCATTCGAGAAAAGATTTTAGCCTGTTTTTTACCTTCAGAAACCAAAAAACGGATCAGTGAACGTTGCTCAACTACTGTGGAAACTTCAAGCAGACATGCCATCGTTAGATGCAATATTGAGGTTATAAACCATAACAATTTTTATTCATCAGCTGTTCTCAGCTCATCCCAGCAATGCCAACCTAGTTATGAAAGTACAAAACTTGTCCTACAAACTGTTTAATTTCTATATCAATTTATCTTTTTAATTATTGAATGTCCCTTGTACATGGCATATAACTAACCTCAAAAACTAATAAAATGACAAAATATTATAAAAAGGATATGATACAATAGCAGAAATATAGTAAATAATAAAACAAAATTATAAAGAGTTTCAAACAATTCAGCTTATGAGAAATATATATATCTACCTCCATGGTGGAGTGGTAGTGGCTCTGCATTTCATTCAGTAGGTTCTGGGTTGCATCCCAGTCAAGACTAGCCAAATTTTTTATATAGCAGAATTCATTTTTTATCATAAAATAATAAACAGAGAAAAAGCAGTAACTGAACATCAGCCTGTAGTTGGTGGAGTGAATACGCAAATATATAATATTAAGCTACAACTGTGATCATATGAAGATTTGTAAAAAGTAACCAAATTTGAAAAAAAAATCATCTGGATGTGATGGTGTGATATCAATGGGTAACACACCATCACTGTCAAACGGTAAATGTAACCACACTGAATGGTTGTAATCAATTTTCTACAAGAAAAAGATAAAAGGTATTGAGCAACATATATGTTTTAAATTAAACTGTCTTAAACTGAGGAAAATTTTCACCAACTTAAAACTACTACCTATTTATTATTTAACTTATTTATTTAAAATTAATTATTTACGATTTATCTATTAAACGTAACATATACTGTATTGTAGAAAATGTGAACCATGGTTGGTGACAGTAATAAAAATTCATTATTGACAGTTGAAAGCTTTTGGCTTTGTCAAACGATGACAAACTATTTAAAAATTATGATCAGATAATGAAACGTGATAATGATAAGGAAACCAAAGCAAAATCATTGCAGAAGAAGAGAAATCCATTCTGTGACCAAAAATAACATGATAAAAAGTTGTTCCAATATGAAGATTATGTGGTTTTTGGTTTCAAATAATTTTTTTGACAAGAAAGCATTGTTCATCAGAATTCAGCTGTGAGGTCAAATACTCAACAGAGAATTTTATTTGATAGAGGTTCAGTGAAAAATAAAAATATAAAAATATTCAACTCATCTATGTAGACTCAATAATTAATCATAATATCTTTTTACATCCTGTACTTAATTATATGAAAGAAACTTAGTATGGGACTAATAAAATAAATTTCTCAATGAAAGAAAAATGAATCAGGAAATCAGTGCATTTGCCAAAGGGTAGGATTGAAGGTATATTAAGAATAGACATTGAACTTAGCACCTCTGCCTTTTTTAAACCCTATGAAAAATAGTAAATTGATTTCATTTAAAAAGTCAAAATGATCATACTGAAGGTGCAAGGTGCATATCAATTAGTAAGTTCTGATATTTAATATAATGTTTGATGATTAGTCTACTATTATTAAATATTGATAAAGACAATAAAATAAAGTGAATGGTGTTTAAATTTTAATAATTAGATTGTTTACAGAAAAACCATCAGATCATACTTATTTTGTAATGTAGATTTGCCCATCAAACACTGTATTTCTAAAAATCATCAATGGATCTTTCAAATCCTGCACTTAGGATTCATGAGTAATGAGTAATTCATCATCTAAATGATTTGTTTTCAAAAGTATGTATAACATAATAGCTCTAATTATTATTTTTTAATTATTTCTATAGTTAGTTTCAATAAATAATTTTCCAAAAATCATAAATATTCTAGAAGAAAAAAAATTTGTCAATACAAGAAAATATATGTATTAGAACTAGTTATAAAAACAATCTGAATCGGGTTAGACATTGGCAAATAGTCATAAAGCCAGGACTTGGAATTAAAACATATTCCGCTTTTATATATAATTAAATAAAGATATTTTTACTTAATTCACAAAATTTCATTATTCAATTAGGCATTTACATAACTGTTATGATACAAAAGAGAGGGATGAAGATACTAATTTTTTTTGAAAACAATAATTTTGTAATAATGAATCGAAGATATTAAATTTGATGACAATAAAAATGTATATTTTAAGAATTCTGAATACATATTTTGTTTTGGTAATTGTTTTATCAAAGTTGCAGAACTTGCAAAAGGCACAAGAATTGTTTAAAAAAAAAATATGGATACATATGAAAACTTTTTTTTTTTGCAGGGTGGATTATAAATACAATATCATAACACAATTATTCTAACTCAACTTCAGATTAAAGTTTTAATTCTTACCTTTAACTTAGAAAAGCGTTCAGGGTTTAAGGCCCCAACTGGTTTAGACAGATCTCTATAAGTTTCAGGATTATCTAAGTCTAAATTCTGAGAACTATAATCAGCAATAACCCATGGAAATACAGGATACTGCGTTAAATCATTAAACGTTCTATCAGCTAAACTGAAATATATGCATAAAGTATAAATTTATGAAAAAAAATGGAACAGATACAACATCTAAATTATAATAAAAATACAAGCAATGTATACCATTAATTTATTAAGTAAACATACTACTGTTTATTATGCTTCATTCCTGTTGTATTACTTGTCTCAATAACTAATTAAAGAGAATTCTTAGATCAAAGCTACGGTAGTAACTGAAAGTAATATACAGAGTGACACGCTGTTTTTAGTCTATTTTTTTTACATATGACATTTGTATAATAAGACTGAATGAAATGATTCAATAAATACATTTTTAAAAGTTTATTCTTTTTATATATAAAAACTCACTAAACAAAAAATCCAGATGTTTTATTTATTTTGAAGTACATTTATTAGAGAAAAGTGCCTGTGACTTGTTTACTAATGTAAGCAGCATCAATTATTTTTTTCAAGTAAAATTGCAATTTTATGGAATATATATCAAAGCAGAATAGTACTAAAATAAGTTACATGACATATTATTATGAAATTTTATATAAAAGGTCTATTAAAATTGTTAATAAAATTAAAAGTTAAATGGTACTAAAAACTGCTTAATAGTGGTGAATGCAACCAGCACAATAACTTAACAGATACTAATGACTACTTTTTATTGCATATGACCAGTGTAATTATCTAGAAATTATGATAAACCACATACTTAGCAATCGCAAAGAATACATTCTATTCAATATATTTTTGTTACTCAGTACAGAAAAAATGAAAAGGTATAATGAAAAGACATTTTTCAATCAAATAATATTTACACTGCTTGTTGGACAACCTTTCAGTCCAGCAGTGAGTAATTTTGACATATATTTCACATTAATTAACATTTTAACATTACGGTGGTGAACTGGAATGGGCAATTAAAATAAACATGTGTTAAAATTTAAACTTACTTTTTATTTTCATACTTATATGGTTATTAAAAGATTAAAATTAAACAACTTATTAAGGGTCTTATAAAAAAAAACATCTAAAAAGATCACATCCTTTTTTGAAGTACATCCTATTTAGGGATGGCAACCATTCTTCATAAATAAGGGTTCTTACATTTAATTCCTTCTGATAATACAGTTACACATCACTGTCACTTTTTCAGTGTGTAATGGTCATGATTCTCCACAACCCAATAATGAAGTTCTGCGTTAAAATAATCATTTCGATGAATGTGGATTACATCAGTTATCAATGATTTTTCAGGATTTTTTGTCATGTTTTGTAGAAATTTAAAAAAAAACAGCTTTCCATTAAAATCATATGTTTAAAATTCCTGGTTTACTTGAATTTTATATGTATAAAAGTTTAAATGCTGCATCAATATTTTTGTCCATTTGTGACTAGATAAACACATCACATGTTGACACAGCACGTCATAATGCACAATATTTTGGACTCTATAACAATGAGGCTCTGAGAGCTTCAACAATTTTGTGGCATTTGGATATTTCTTATTAGGCCTGTATGTTTCTTATGAAACTTCAAAATTTTCAATCCATGTGTTTACAGTACGAGTCAACTGAACTGAATTATAATATTAGACTTGAAAATGATGAAAAAAAACTCATTGCTCAGCTTTGTAACAATCACAATTTTATAAAATGCTTTTATATTAAAGAAAACACATTATAAACACTCCACTGATTGAGGAAAAATAAAGTGATAGCAACCCATTCAACTCACACTATGGCTATGAAGTTAATAATACAAAATCACATGTTCCTATGAAGAACCCTGGGTAATTTTATGAAATGTGGAAGACTTTTTTGGGTAGTTTTATTATTAATTTATGCTGTTATAACATATTTTCTGGTAAAAGACTGATGTTGAGATTGATAGATTTTAATTTTTGGAGTGAATTTTAAGGCTGACCTCAAAATGTTTTATGCCCCAAAATGTAATTTTATTAGAAAGAAATTTTATTATTCAGGTGCAATAATTATTTAACCAATATTCTATTTAGACTACTGATAATCATATTTTTAACAAAAAAAAAAAAAAAATATATATATATATATATATATATATATATATATATATTACTTGAACGCTGAATAAGTTTTTGGTTTTTGAATAAAATAACAGGAGTAAAAATTAAACTAAAAACTTAATATCTAAAATAATATAATCATAGTAAGAATACTGCATTGTAATAGAATTATAGGGTTTTATCCCTTATCATACTCCTATAGTAGGTAGGTAATTTATTTTAAAAAATGTGTTATTTGGGAAGTAGAATTACTAAAGATGGATGAAGCAGGAGTGATATAAAATGCCGAATAGCACAGGCGAAACAAGCTTTCAGTCAAAAATATAATTTGCTTACATCAAAAATTAATTTAAACATCAGGAAAACATATCTGAAAGTAAATATTTAGGGCATAGCTTTACATGGAAGTGACACTTGGGCAATCAGAGAACCTGAGAAGAAAAGCTTTTGAAATGTGGTGCTATAGGATAATGTTAAAAATCAGATGGGTGGATAAAGTGACAAATGAAGAGTTGTTGTGGCAAATTGATGAAGAAAGAAGCATTTAGAAGATATAGCTAAAAAAGAAACAGATTTATAGGCCACAACTTGAGGCATCCTGGAATAGTCGCTTTGATACTGGAGGGACAGGTAGATGGGAAAAATTATGTAGGCAGGCAACATTTGAAATATGTAAAACAAATTGTTAGCGATCTAGGAGATAGGGAGTATACCAATATGAAATGACTAGCAATAGATGGGGAATCTTTGAGAGCTGCATCAAAACAGTCAAATGAATGAAGACAAAAAAAAACTTTTTTTTTAAATGGATAAAAGATTCTACTGATATTCTTTTGCAGTATTTACATATATTACTATTTCGTTATCAGAAGTTTAATGTTTACTCAGTAGTATTTGTTTGGGGTGATTGTTGTTTTATAGATATGGCGTTAAATTATAATCATTTGTGCAAAATTTGTCATGATGAAGTTTCTGCAAAAGCCTAACATTTTACATAAAAAATAGATAATGCAATAATGGTTCTGTAATGAAATTAAGTTTTGGTGTGAAAATTTTGTAAAGCATCTCAAAGAGTATGGGCTGGTAATTGATTGTTTAATTCACATCTTCTGCTTGTGAAAATTGTTAAATTTATATATTGGTAGTCATGAAGTTAGTTCCATTTCATTTGGTGAATGGGAGTTGGAGATAAGTGATAACATTGTGGTTGGCTGGAGCTGTTATTTGTGAGGTTTGTGTTTTTCAGGTAATTAATAAATTGGATGGCAAAATTGGTTGTGCTACTTTAACAATGGAGGTTGATGAGAGTGTACTTTCAAGGAGGATGTGTAACATTGGGCAAGTTTACCAACAATAATAGATCTTCAGGGGTATTTGCCATGCCACCTGAATCTTTTTTATGGTCATGGTGCCTGACTGTAGAGTGGGGCAACTTTGTGTGGTATTATTCGTGAGCAGAGTAACTAAGGTTCTACCATAATTTATGATTTCTGGAAAAAGGATCCGTCATTTGACACCAAATCATTAAATAATTTTGTTTATGCTGACAATGATGCCCATTTGCAAAACACAGAATTGGCATGGCGTAACACTAAAATGAAAAATAGGAGGCAATTTTAAACTCAATTTAAGATGCTTGACAGTTATTTATGTGAGGTTTTGTGGTGTGAGAATGTGAAGAGACAAGGGTGGAATTATTTTGACTATATTATGCAGGGAATTGGTGAATTTATGCCACCACAATGGGTAGTAAGAGTTAATTGTAATATTTTTTATTAAGGAATCTAGGCTTAAATATGAATGTAGTAACTGTTCAAGGGTCATATAAATCTGAATTTTACTGCGTGGACTGAGGAAAAGTAGTGAATGTGGTTGGAGGTAGTTAGTTGGAAATGTGCAGGGAAAGAAACCGGCCAGCCACGCCTGTAGGTAACATTCCCATATCAATAACAGAATGTCTGAGCAGGAGGTACCATTGTCCAGTGCACAAAAAATTATAATCTGATTTCTCACAAACGAAGGTGTCAAATCCTGTAAAATTTTGACTCGACTCCAGGCACAGTTCAGAGATGCTATTCTGTCAAAAATTTAAGTGTTTGAGTGGGCCAAAAAATTTTAAAGTGGCCATGATGCATGATGACAACATTCAAGTTGTTGAGCTAGTGGAAGGTGACAGCCACATAACTGTTATATATATATATACACACACACACACACGTTGTGTTCCAGGACGTACTTGCCGAACTTCAGGAACTGATTCAGGACACCAAAATGAGAAAAACATCCACATCAATGTAAGTCCTATTTTGCTTTGTTTTTCTCTGGACACCATTTTGTGATTTTCAACAAAAAAATTATTTCTCAGGAACGAGTAAACCTACTTTAATTAAATTTGGAAAATCTCTAAGATAGAAAATTATATATATGTATAATTATATTATTTATTATTATATTATATACAATAATAAATAAATAAATGAAGGAGAATGAAGTTTTACACTCACAAGAGAAATTATGTAGCCTTTGACTTAATTCATGTGTGAATATTTATGATTTTGAGACATAATAACTCCAGAAAAAATTATAAAAAATTTAAAAATACTTGTACCTAAATTAATTAAATGAAACTGGATATGGTCTTTGCAACCTAAGAAACTTAAATAAAATTGTTTTTTGAATTAGCTACATTATGTTAACATCTTTATACAAAAAAAGGATCTATTGATTATTGGATAACATGAATTATACATATTTACAGTTAAAATGAGCATTTGGTGATATTAATTTACTGCTAACTTTCAGAACGTTGATTGTGAGAAAATGCTTTATTACAATTGTGAATCCTTACTTTATAAAAAGAACAGTGTGAAATTTTTAGAATAAAATGAAAAGAATCAATTGCTTGACCATAAAAATTCCTTGTCTTATATCATCCTTCAAAGTAAAATGAAATCAAAATTAGTTTTTTATTAATCTTTTTGCTACAGTGAAGCAACTGCTACCCTGGTGTTTGAGTTATTTCCTTATACATCAATATATAAATATTGGTATACAAAATATTGGCTAAGTTGTAGATGTGTTATATATGGGCTTAAGTTAACTAACAATACTGGGCTGTGCTCAATTTTCCTGTTAAACCTAAAACTTGTTATTGGAACAGTTGTTAAAAAAAAATTTTTAATAATTCCTACACGTTTAGATGTCCTGAATTTTAATTTCATTATTTAACAGAAAATTCTTATACTATCCACCAATTTTTGTGGAGAAAGGTTTATATTAAATGGTGTATTTTCATCCTTATAAAGGTTAGTTATTTTCAAAATTGATTATGGTCTAGAAAATGTGATCTGGTATAAAACTTATCAATAACTAAATATGGTATGTCTACCACCAAATATGTTTCCTCTGTTTCTTTATTGCTTGGGTGATGATTCTCACACCAGTATCTAAAAGAAATTAACCAACAAATTTTGGTTCAATTTACTACTGAACAAACTTTTCCCCATCTGTGAAATGTCTTTAAATCTTTTTTTTGTGTTTGTTGAGAGACAGTTTCACATTTTCTAAAAGAAATTTAAATTACTACCAAATGACAGTGCAAGAAATATAACTTCAAAAACATATTGTAGCCCATGACATGCTGTGGAGAAGGTGACTACAGTCTCCCTTAAGTTACACAATTTTGCCTTTTCTAGGATGTTGATGTAAATGTTTTTAAATGCATCTCAAGCTTTTTTCCATCGCTTTATGTTTGGATTTGATCTCAGTCTTAAAAAACATTGATTTATTACAGGACCAACAAATATCCCTTCTTTCTCTTTGTCTCACTGATGCATGGCATTTCTGCCTTAAACAGCCAAATCCTATGCTTTTATTTTTTAGAGTCCTCAAACATAGGTTACAGTAATATTTTGGGGAACAGACTTTATTCTGATCACCAACCTTATATTAGAAGTAAAGATATATCCTCTCCTTACTAATGTTGATAGAGCCTTTTTTATGCCTTTAATGTGAGATTTCCATTGATATAACAGAATCTTCTGGTTGAAGATTAAGACAAAAATAAATTATGAAAATTATTTTACTCACTCAGCACAAAGAAATCACAATTAATTCAGGTTAAGAAAAAACCTATTACAACTGTCTGCCTACCTTTTCAGAGAATGTTGGTTTCAAGTAAAAAGAAATTTAGTTTTGTGTTTGACACAATGCACATGTGTGTAAAGTAGCCACCTTCAGGAATTATTTTTATCCTTACTCACTAATTTAAATATAAAAATAGTTTTGCTAAACTTAAAGTTTACAGTAACATTCTACTGTAATTATATAATAAGTGTTTATACTCTACTCGTGTTTAATTTTGGTGATACTATAACTCAATTATTTTATGTCACTTAAATTTCATTGTTAATTTAGTTTCTCTCCCTCAAAAATGGTAGATGATATGATAACTGAATTCAACTAAACTACTAAAAATCATAAAAAACTATTTCAGGGAAAAACTAAATGTCACTAAGCATTAATTATTTATTAATATATTATTGTTACTTAACAAAGTTAATTAACCATTTTATTTTGAAAAAAATTACATCTTATTTGTAAAACTACGTTGATAAACAATCGAGTTACTGCACACAATTAACCAGGCAGTACGCTTGCGTACCGTAATGCAAGCTAATAATTTTTTGCGTTTTATTTCATCCAATAAATGTAATAAAAAGTATTAATAATAGTAAATGAATGAAAATTATCACCTTGCTTTATGGTGCACAAGGGTACTGCCAGGTTAATTGTCTGCAATAACTTGATTTTTGTCAAGTTGGAGTTTTACAAATGAGGTGACATCATTTTATTCAAAATAAAATGGTTAATCAATTTGGTAAAAGTAAAATTTTCATCAAACAAATAATTATAAAAATATTGAACATTAAAAAATTAAGATGGCTGCTATTTTGAAATTTTTGAAGGTGATGTTTTGAAATTTGTTTATTTTGTAGAACAAGACACTAGTCTTAGCACTGCCAAATTAAATTTAAGTAGGTTTTTCATTCCTAAAAATAAAATTTTTGTTGAAAATCACAAAATGGCGTCCAAAAGGAAAATAAAACAAAATAGGACATGTCAATATGAACCTTTTTTGGTGTTCTGAATCAGTTCCTGAAGTTAAGTTTTAATTTAAATGTGTGTTTTTAAGTGGCTTATTGAATAATAAGCAGTAAAACTGAAATTAACCTTTACAATTAAGATTATATTAAACCTCCCTTTAATCAATTTCTATCCTTTAGTTAAACTCATTACCAAATTCTATGACTTCTAAAGTTCATCTATCTCTGATAAATCTGATTTGCTCATCTTACTGTAACATTTTTTCTTTAACAATCTGTTTTTTTAAGCTTAGATATAAGATTCATAAAATTGTAAATAGTTCCAAGCATTGTTGCAATAGTTCAGACAAACGTTATAAAAGAAAATGATAAAAGTGATGAAAGAATTTTTTTCAATTTCATAACAAAGGTTTCATTAATGATAAAAATTATAATATACTTGACTTTTGATATATTTTATTAGGGTTTACCTAACTGGTTTATCTATACCTATTTAAATTTGACAGAAATTCAACAATTTACAAATATTTTTAATTTTTGATTTTTTTTTAAATTATAATTTTATAATAAGATAACACCAAACAGATTTAAGGTAAAAAGACGTTATTAAAATAACAATATTTTGGATAATTTCCATCTTAATTATTTTTCTGTTTTTTATGATTTACTTACTTGAGATAGAACGTATATTACATAAAACTAAATTTGCATTAATGCAATTAATTGTGAAAATGGAATATGCAAATTCCGAGTGGATAAAGATAAATTACTATGTCTAATAAAAATTTCAATTTTTTGGGTATTAAACAAAAACCACAAATTAAATTTTTGTGTAAATTAAGGCAAGTAAGTAGTTTTCATTACTCTTAAAGGTCAAATATAGCTGAATGAAGTAATAGTTTGTACTTAACAAATAGTTTCATTGGTCGTATACTAGGCTTCTATATTGGTTAACAGAGAAAAAAAGAATTAGAAAAAATGTTTAGCATCATATATTTTTGGAAACAGCAAGAACATGAGAGATGTTCATTGCAAAAGACTTCAATATCTCTTCTATACCATTTTGATTGAATAAAGCTTTTTCTTAATTTTGCAATTTTTTTTTTAAATATTCATATGTGTAAAAATTTAGATTACTTTTGATGATAATAAATAATTGAACTACTGTATTACAGCAATCATAATAGTGCTTTACTGTTTTCTGTTTCTTACACTATAGATTACATAGAAAAATTTTGTGTGATATATACAATCATAAAAGATCGTTAAAAGCTGTTAAAAACAGTTTATGAGCAATGATGCAAGAGTTGTGAATAATCCCTAAAGAGAAGTATTTTTTTAAAATTTATTAAAAAAAAAAAATATTTTTAAACAAGAAAATTGGGTAATCCATAATTCATTCAAAGTATAAACTTGAAATGATATCAATTAGTTACATAGTCCAATATGAAAAAAGAAGGCAACATCAATTTAAGGAATTATGAGATTATTTAAATAAAAAATATGTTTCTGTGCAAACTTACATATCTATTTTAAATAAAAAAATATATATAGTAAAGGTATCAAATGAAAAACTGCGATGAACTGATAGATTATCAAAAATGTAACAATACAATGGAAATAAAACTATTCCAAACATTATACCTGTTTAAATATAGTAGGTAATCATAATTAGATAGAACGCCATTCTGCCATAGAAGGGTTATTTTCTCTTGATTAGATTCATCTAATTCTAGAGAAGGTTGTATCATTATCTCATTATATAATTTATCTCTTTCAGTTTGTGTGTTCAGGACAAGATACAAATATTTAACTTCACAATCCTCTCTACAGTACACTTCCAGACCCTATAAATAATTAAATAAATCAATAACTGCATTAATTTTAACATACTGAAGTTTTATAACTTAAGTCAAGATACATTAAGTACACTAATAATAAAGTTCTACAGAACATCTAGTCCTAATAATATTACCTTGAAATCACTGTAATCAGGGCATTTTGGAAATAGAAATAACTGTTTCATAAAATGGCAATGGAAGAGTTCATGACACAACAATATGGCCAGAATCACATTCATCCTTTCTCTCAAACAATAGTATATTTGTGTAATGTAAATCTGAAATCATCTATTTTTTTCAAAATATTGATATTTTAACAGCAAAGAAATGTTAAATTTTGTTTAATAAAAATTACTACCGAAAATATTTAAATTGCTTGTAAAAATATATAAAGTGGTGATGAAAAATCAAAAGTTGTTAGTTATTCCAATGATAAATTGTTCTAAAAATGTTGCCAGCCCACTGATCAATGCTGATCAAAAAGGTATTTTTTGATGAAGATGTATATTCTTTTCAAGAATAATATAATTCATAAAGAATTACATAATAAAAATGTCTTCATTAATAACAAAGACATGATTAATGGAATGTCATTGCAGTAATCATACCTCCTTACTTGACAACTGATTTTTTTTCTAGAATGAAACTTACCTAGAAGGAAACAATACAAACAATATCATTGTAAAACGAGATTAGTTCTAAAAATGTTTTCAAAAACTTTATGAATGCAGAAATTGGTAAGAATCTAGTTAAGGAAATTAATTTGTAAATTAAACTATAGCTAGCAAATTTATGAAGCTACCTCATATAATTAAATATATACTTTCCAATAATGTGTAAATATAATAGCTACTAGTTTGAAGTGGCTTTGTTGTACCCATTAAATGTAAACTATTAAAAAATCTGCTTCATACATCCGTATTAATGAATAACTTACTGAAATATAATATAAATGCAAAATTCTGATAAATTGTAAATAAAAAAGCCTTTGTGAAGTGCACATTCTATCTGATAAACATACACACATAAAATTATTAAAACAAAATGTTTAATAAGAAGAATTATTATGTTCTTTCATCAATCACAAATTAAAACCGATTATAATTTATCAAAACTATTGCTCTTAATAGATCTGAGGTGGAATTGAGAACTAGTGGAGTTATGAATTATTTTAAATTATATTAAATATATTATTTTATCAACCCATCACTTTCAAATTGTATTTGTTCACATACTTTTTATGAAAACTCTTGAAAATTATATACATTAAAGATATTACAACACTGTAACCCAATGAAAGAATAACATTAGAAAATTACATTTAAACAAATGAAACAACACATTTAATGTAACTTAAAATTAATAAATGAGACTAGTTCTTATTCCATTCAACCAGCAGATTGCATTAATTTAGATAATTTACAAACATTTTTATTTTGTAACTAAAGAAACAACGCAATAATTCTGTATTAAATTGTTTTAAATTAATATATGTACTATTATACTCATCTAATGAATCAATGGATAGAGCAAAAGTTCTATGAAAGAGAAAAAAGAAAAAAACAATAAATGTTCTATTGATTAATAAAACACAAAGACAACATAATTATTTAAACAATAATTGACAACAACCTTTGTACGAGGTCTGTTCAGAAAATAACCAAACATTTTTTAAATATGCGCCAACAGAGATATTTAGTAACATGCAGTTGGCAGCACTGTGTTCTGCAAAACCTCCTCTGAAACCACATGTTCTTGGATTGTTGGTATCAGGTTTAGTTTTCTTGTTATTGTTATTTGATAGCAACATGTTTAAGTGTTAGTAACAATTTTTGTAATGCGAGATTTTCAGAAGCAGTGAGACAACGTAAAATTTTCATGAAACTGCAGAAAACTTTCACAGAAACTTTTCGAACTTTTGAAAAACTTACGAAGATGATGCTCTGGGTTGTACACAATGTTATGAATGGTTTTCACGATTTAAAAGTGGTCGTCAGTCAATTGAAGATGACTCTCGACCAGGAAGGTCTTTGACTTCAACTGATGACACTGATGTTCAGATTTCACACAACTGATGTTCAGGAAATTAACGATCTGGTGCTTGCAAATCGCCAATTGACTATCTGAGAACTTCCAAAAGAGGTTGGTATTTCAATTGAATCACAGTGACATTTTGACTAAAAAATTGAACATACATCGAATTGCAGCAAAGTTTGTTCCTCATTTGATGACCGAACAGCAGAAAGATCATCGAGTGGATGTTTGTCGGCACCTTTTTGAACAAGCCAATGATGACACATTCATGCAGAGGATCATAATGGGAGACGAAAACTGGGTTTATGGCCATGACATTGAGACGAAAGTTCCATTATCATGATGGATTGGCAAAGGATCTCCAAGCCCCAAGAAAACAAGTCAGTCCCGATCCAATGTCAAAGTGATGCTTTCTTTTATTTTAAGTGATGCTTTTTTTTTATTTTAATGGAATTGTGCATTTTGAATTCTTGCCTCAAGGTGAAACAGTGAACCGTGTGTACTATCAAGGCAATTAACAATGTTACTTGAAAAATTTGCAAAAAGAGAACAGAGTTGTGGTGAGATAACTTATGGTTCCTTCACCATGACAATGCACCTATCTGCACTCCACTTTGTCAATTTGTCAGTTTTGTGCCAAAAATTAGATGACTCTCCTACCAGACCTGGGTCTTTGCGATTTTTTCTTATTTCCAAAATTAGAATCAGCGATGAAAGGACGCCGTTCTGAGACTACTGATGACATTAAAGCAAATTCATCATGGACCTTAAAGGTCATTTTTAATGGCCAGGGCTGCTTCACCAACATACATCATGAGTCAGCTGACTCACGATATCATTAACTCTCCAATTTTTCAACCAGCTCCAAATTAAATTCTGTATACAACTGTTTCTAAGATAGTCTTCAAGAAATTAAGTTGTTAATCTTATTAACAACTCCTAAAGGGTTAAATTAAAAATGGGTTGGAAAGTAGTGCCAAGAAAGGAAGACCCAGAAACTTGAAATCTGGTAGGGATATTACTCTTAGATACTAAACTACCGCTAACAAGGGAGGTTTTCCCTATTTATCCCTACGGATTTGAGATGGGTAAACATTTTTCAAGATACACTTCGCTCCAATTGAAATCCAGCTCTGAAATTTTCCAGGAATATTTCCTATAATAGTACTGAGAAAATTTTCTTCAAGTTTGGGAATTCCCTCCTTAAATTTCCTAAATGTATAGTAATTTCCATACACTTAAATAGGATTAATTTATTATCAAATTTTTCGTATTCTGTGTTGATCTCAATATTTTGCACTTATGGAGTACTTCATAAATGTTACTCATTACAGATTTGTAACCAGGAAGCAATACACAGTAAGACGCATAAAAAAGCCTAAATATAACTTTCATAATTTTCAATTTACAGGATTCCATCAAACTCAATGAGCAAAGAATGGTCAACATACTTGGCTCATAAATGCAAAATTATAGTACTTGCATATATGCAAGTTATGAATTTCATTTTTCAACTTATTTTGTATTACAGCCTTGGATAAGCTGATCATATATTTTAATGATAAAATAATAGGTAAAATATCAATAAATATCCAATTACCTAATAGATAAATAGGGTATAGGTAAATATACAATTGCCTAGAAAATTTTTCAGAACTGAATAAATTTTTTTTATCGCTTTGAGTTTCTGGTCTATCAGGTTAAAAAATGCTTCAACTGCAAAGAGTTAATGCTACACAAAAAAATATGAGTTTATTAATAATATGAATTTATGATTGGCCCTTACTTTTGAATTTACAAAAGTAAGGGTCAATCGGTAACAAAATGAAAACAGTTGAAAAAAAAATTTATTAATGGTTTCAACTACTTATATATTTACCTTATATTTCTACATAATAACAATTTTGTTCCAAATACCTTTAATATTATGAAACAAGCTTCTTCAAACCCGCTGCATAAAATTCCGCCACCTGAGATCATAGCCAACTTTGCACTGAGATTTTTAACTTTATATTTTCCATGAATTGTTGAGATGCAAGCTAGTTTTTGAGGTGTAGGAAGAGTTTGTAGTCACTGGGGCAATATCAGAACTGTAAGGGGGATGATCAGAAAACTCCCATCAAATATTTTAATCATTTTTGTTGTGCATGCAGCCATGTGAGGATATGGGTTATCGTGAAGAACAATCCCTGATCTCACCATTTCCCACTGTCGATTTTGAATAGCATACTGCATTTAGATAGTGTTTCACAATAGACTTGTGATGTGATAGATGTTCCAGGTTCCATGAAATCAATCAAAAGCACACCCTTTTGGTCCCAGAAAACAGTTGCAATAATTTCTCGAGAACTGAACTTGTTTGAATCTTTTCAGGTTAGATAAACCGAAATGAAGCCACTGATTGAATAGTTGTTTTGTCTCATTACTGACATATGAAACCAATGTTTCATTACCAGTAACAACATGGGAAAAATTTGCCTACCTCGTGGTTAAAGTGGTTGAGAAATGCATGTGCAGATGTCATTCTGTGATCTTTGTGAGCACGTCAACATTTTTGGCACCCATCATGTACACAGTTTACGACAGCCTAGAATGTCAGTCACAGTTCTCAACAATATTGTGTTAGAAGCTTCTACAAATTCAAGAGATAGATTGCTAATCCTAAAGCGATGATTTTCTCTCACTTTTATATTCACAGATTCAATAAGATTGTCAGTCCAGACACTAGACCTGCCACTTCTCTGTTCATTGTGAACATTTGAACAGCCTTCCTTAAACTCACAACACCACTGCCTTACTTTTCCTTCAATCATTGCGGTAGGCCCATATGTTTCAGACAATTGACGATGAATTTCAGCAGCATTATGTCCTCCTGTTTAGAAATCTAATCGCTGATCGAACTTCATAAATGGCAGGATTTGTTATTATTGCACTCACTTTCACTGTCTTGCAAAGGCAAACAATAATGAACTGACGGCAGTGTTACATGTCCAATAGCCAATTTAAAGCTACTAAAACCTGTCAGTGTTGCCAATCGCTATTTATAACTGATACGCCCTTACTTTTGAGCCTCATGTGTGTGTGTATAAAAATGATAAATACATAAAACATAGTTTTCTAATTCTTTAATTTACCAATTTATATCAGGGAATTATTATAAATAAATATAAATTGGTTGATTTTAAAGAATTAGAAAACTGTGTTATTATATGGAAACTGTAATCACATTAAGCGAATCTTTTCATAATTTGTAAGTTGCATTAAATGAGGGATTCCAGTACTAATTAGAAACTTTCATTTTAAGATCCTGTTATGCATAAGCTCTTCCAGGAATAATTTGTAAAAATGAAATGTTTAAGGCTGTTTAAGGTGCTCCCCAAAATCATGGTCTGCATCAACAACCCAATACTGAATAAGGATTCTAGCTCAATATATTTAAGTGTGTCAAAAAGATGAAATTTTACTTGAGAAATGAAGCTCTAAGAAAATTAAGTTTGGAGAAAGCTACTACATCTTCAAAAAAGTAGAGTACTGCTGTAAAAAGTATTGTAAATATTCAGATAATATAAGTACGTAAAATGTACCTTCAAATTTTTTAAATCCCTTTTTATATAAGAATGAGTAACTTAAAAAATTCAGTATTATTAATTAAAAATTAAATGAATTAAAATAATAAAATATATTGACATTATCACTAAGAATTCTGAGAAAAATTTGACATAATGTTTAAAAACTTCACATTAAAACTACACAAAAAAATGATAACTTAGTAATGCAATATTTAAATAAGTACAAATGTATATAATTAAATATAAACATACTTACAACTTGTCTTAACAAAAATCGTCTTTGAATAACTGATTTTATCTCTTTTAATGGTATCTTCAAATAAAAATGCTGTGAAGAAAAAAAGCTGCAATTAAACGGTTATTAGTAATACCATACACAATTAATGCAATCTGAACAAATTAAAATTAAGCAAAAATTAATTTTCCAAAGGATATTCTCATTTTGAGATGACTGGGACTGGTAATCAGAATTAATTGCAGCCTTCCTTTTAACTACTCATTTACGGATGGTGTCAATACACCATATAATATAATAAGCTCCTCGATATTACAACTACATTCAAAAACACTAAAATCCATTAAACAGTTAAAAACTTGTTAACTCTTTTATTTTGCATAAACACAAGTGAAGAAATAATCCTTCTAAAAATCATTTTGATGACAGTTTTAGGTTGATTCTCCCACACAGGTCCAGAATGATTATGATTCAAAACACTTGCCTTTGGAAGGTCAAAATTTAATGTAGATAATCTATTAGAAACTAGAGAATATAAACTACATTAGTAACAAGAGAATTGAATTAAGAGCAAATTTTTAACAGATTCCATTCTTAAGAATGAGATCAGAGTTTATGACTTGAAATTGATTCAAGCCATCAAACTGAGACTCCTATGTATTATAAACCCTCTACGGACTTTTATGTGGAGTTGAAATGTGGATACTGTAAGGTACTGGTCATTAGATCGAAGGTTTTCAAAATGTGAATGTACCTGTCTAACTAGCAGATTTGTGATTGAACCTTGTCTCAATACTCAAGATTTACTACTTAAGTAAGGAACCAAGGTTATGGATACAATGAAAAGCAGGAAAGTAAAATACTTCAGAATCATATATGAAATGAGAAACATTACAGACTACTGCTGCATTTGAGTCAGAGGGAACCTGGAAACCAAAATTTAGTTAAAGATCTCAAAATCAAGGTTTTTGGTTTACATTGATTGTAACTGATCTCTCTCAGGTTGCAGTAAATAATATAGAAACCACAATGTTGGTAGCAACATCCACAACAGGTAGGAACCATAATAAGAAAATTAATAAAGTTTGTATTTAATTGAATAATATTCTTACATCTACATTTATAAAAGCTGTACTATTTCCCTTTATACACTGTTTCAGCTGAGCTCAAATGCCTTCTACAGGATTTAATTCACAGTGACGTAGCAGAAATCTCAAGATCTAAGTTCCAGGTTTTCCTTAGTTTTTCATTAGCAATATACTTTTGACTATTCAGTTTTTGTTCTAACAAGATATAATAACTCACTTGTATATTGTTCATTGAAACATATAGCTTAACATTATTTTTCTCCATTATGTTAGTTATTAGCTCTTTTTGCTTTAACAATAAAATTCATTATACTTGAATTTTCTGGCACTTACATCTAACTTACTTAACATTTCTAACTTAGATGGTTTAATCCATGGGAGTCAGATACCCTGACATATTCTGCATAATTTGCTGACTACAATAAAAGCTGAAATAGGAGATTAAGTTTTAGAAAATTGTTTTTTAAAAGCACATTAAAAAATTGTCTGTTTTTCATTTCACCACGGTCTTTCTCTTTTTCCCCACAGATTTTTATTTTGAAGATTGACATTTACACATTTAAGCCTAATTACATAAAACAAAGTTAATTTCAAGCAATAAATTAATAGAGTAATTATAAATAGTACTTTAATAGCAAGGTAAATAACAACAATAAATCAGTAAATGAAAAATCGATAATAGATCATAATAATAAAACATTACAGACAGTCTACTATTTTAACATATCACTTAACATAAACACTAAAAAACAAAAATGGTATAATTAAAATTATAACTATAAGACAATGAAAAAAATTACACAGTATCTTATTACAGCTTAGAGGTATTTATACAAATACAGATATAAAACTTGGGTGGCAATTTATGGTCATACTGCTGACATAACTGAGGAAATTTGAAAAAGAAGTGTCAGAAGTAAATGTGTCAACAATTGTAACAGATGTATACAACGGTTATTTATTATGTTGCTTTAGATCTTTCACAGCGCAGTCAGTCATGACCTACTTACCAATATTAAATAATTTTAATCTGAATACTTCAACTCTAAATAAGTGTACCAGTGTTCAGAACGTTATCAGACTGAAGTAGAGATGGCACATGAATGATCAATAAACGTCTATGATATTTGTCAAGTATGATATTTCAGATGGTAAGTTATGAAGTAGCGGATATGTGGGTTCAATAGCATATTTGTGGCGATTGAGTAAAGCAAACAAATTTTGACATTTTCTGAAAAATAGTTAAAATTCAAGTTTAAGCTGTTACAAAGTTTTGCTTTAAAAGGTTTAACCCCAAAGACAAACAAAAAGAGTTACATTCCACTTCAAAGGATTCTTCTCCTTCATTTTCAATGGTAAAAAAGTGGGTTGCTGAATTTAAATGTGGTTGTAGGTCCATTCTAGATGATGAACTTTTGGGATAACCAAAAAACCACTATGATCAATGAAATCATTACAAAAATCCACAATGTCATATTAAATATCAACTAAAGATATGCAAACTTGCTGACATTACAAACATCTTGATAGATTGTGTCCACTACATTTTACTTGATGTTTTGGGTATGAAAAAGCTTTCTGCTGGATGGGTGTCATGATTGTCAATTCAATCTAAAATACATTCAACTCAACACTTTTCAAGGGTAGACTTATTTAAACACAATTATGCAAACTTTCTAAATGTTTTCATACCAGATATAATATAAATTCACCATTACATACCAGAGACCAAACAGTAGCAGAGAGAGGTCAAAGTGAAAATGTTTCCATCTGAAGGTAAAATCATGACTATGGTTTTTTTTTATTCTTAAGGTATAGTGCTCATAGACTGGAAAAAGGAGGACTGTTACTGGGGAGTATTATGCATTGTATCATTACTGAACTAATTGAACACTCTCTTTTTCTGTTCAGCCTCCAGAACCCTGTAAGGTACTACCCACCGGGTTGATCTAGTGGTGAACTCACCATTGCAAATCAGCTGATTTCGAAGTTGAAGAGTTCTATGGTTCAAATCCTAGTAAACTACTTTTATACAGATTTGAATACTAGAATGTGGATTCCACTGTTCTTTGGTGGTTGGGGGGGTTTCAATTAACCACAGATCCCAGGAATGGTCGACCTGAGACTGTACAAGACTACACTTCATTTTCATTCACATGTATCATACTCTGAAGTAATACCTTATGGTGGTTCCAGAGGGTAAACAGATCAAAAAAAGAGGATCAATTAAAAGGTGCTATTTAGATGTACATATAAAGCCAAAAAAAATTATCTTTCACCATATGTGGCTGAATATGTTTTGGTACTGCTTCAATATTCCATGACCTATGCTTCAAAGTGCTTCCACACGTGCTGTATTTGGCTTCCAGTGATTACTTTCTCTTTCCAAACCTGAAGAAATGGTTTTGAATGGAGATTTACTTCAAATAATAGGTGAAAACAGAGACCATCACTTATTCTGCAGATTTAAACAGACTACAGTATACTAATGACATTAGAAAGTTGGTAAAACCATTAGTATAAATATACCAAATTGCAAGATTACTATGTTGAAAAATAAACAAAAATTTACGAATAAAAATCTTTTTACAGGCTGAGAACTTTTTGAACAACCTCATAAAGGGATATCTAAATATAAAAATAAAATCCTGATTTTTCCATGTCATATACTGATTTGTGCCTATTATCATACTAGGCCAAAGATATAAACTCAGAAAATCATTAATTTGTCAAACCTCTATCTTATCTATCTTCATTCTTACTTAAACCTACTGATGCAATCCCATATCAAAAAAATAATTTTTTTCACTAAAACTTTCTCTTTTAGTAGATATGGATATTTTATAATAAAAGAAAGTTTACACAGCTACACTTTTAACAGCGAGTTATAATAAGGAATTAAGCTTTTTTAAATGAACAGTTTTTAATAATGCATCATTTTTTAAAACTATGCATCATTGTTACATATTTTTCTAAAAAAAAGTATTTTTTTATTATAATTTTTACAGTAAAAAAATAACGAGGGATTAATTTTTCAAACTTTTATTTACAAAAGTTGTAAAATTGCATAAAACTTGACAATATATCAGAAGAAAAGAATAGAGCTATTTCCTAAAAATAGAAAGAGAAGGTATATTTCCCACTTAAAATCACAGGGCAAAAATATGTTTGCATAAACAATATTAGCAAGATCATTAGATCAAGTAACATCAGTATTATTTTTGTGCTATTTTTGTTATAAAACTGCATTGCACATATTAAATCTTCTTTTCAAAAAAAGTCAAATAAAATTGTAATGCTTATGCTGTTGAACTAAAATAAATTAAATCACAAAACTGAAATTAGAACCACAAAATAAAAATACTAAGTGTTTAATAATTTATTACAATTGCTAACAAATTATACAGCAAAGTCATACTTTGCTATGTTCCTTGTTGCTCCCTTTCTGACAGGTGATCCTGAAATTCCCAGACTGTGTTGTGCTTATCGGGGATACGGTTTTTGCATGTTGTTACAGGGGAGGGGTTTTAGTTGGTGAGAGCCTGACATTATCTTCTGTGTGGGCGGATGGTGTCTGTTAAGATTTCCCCTCCTCTAAAGTAAAAAAAAATAGTTATACTTATGTTAGGCTCATGAATTGGTGCAAAAAGCTATGAACAATAAACAAAGAAATGACTTAAATTATATAATTGGGCCTGGTAATTTATTTAACAATGTTTTAATAGTGTTTTTGTATGATAGAAATCTTGCAACATACAAAAACACTCACAACAGAAGTCCCTTACAAAGTCCATATGAAACTTAAAATTCTTCCACTGTGCAATTAATGAATAAAATAAAACTGTATTACTAATAACAAGAAATATATTACTGTCAAATAAAATGTTTTTTTTACATACCGGTTCAATTGTATTAAATGGCTGAAAATACAATGTTGAGGTAGTTAAAAGAATTCTTCCAGGATTTACAACCAATGGAGTTATTTTATTTCCAACTATTTCCATAACAACTTTTTCATACAGATCTTCAAACCACACAGGATCAAACTGAACCTTTGCCTGCCTACCTCGCTCAATGGCAGCAATCTATAAAACCAGTTAAAAATAACTGTCAATATTGTAAAGAAAGAATATTAAAAAATCAAACTAAATTACATATAATTAAAAATCAATCACTCGTTAATAAGACAACATTCCCCAGATTTAAGAATCAATGATAATTCATCTGTGAGAGTGTAATTAACTTTTTAGTTTATCATTTTTGTTCATTCACCAACAATCAGTTGGTACAACAATTAGCACCAAGCTTTGGGATCTGTTGGTCTCAAGTTCAATTCTTAGCAAGGGTCAGGCATCTTCTTACTTACTCATCTTCCCGTTGAAACACATGTCCTAATAGCAATAAAAAAATAATAACAAATTAATAAAAATTAATATATTAATCTACTCAAAGATAACATTAATGAACATCAATGGATTTTTATAATATTAAATTTAATTAAAAATAGAATCTCCTTAAACTAGAGAATAAATCTGACTTCACACCACGATTATAACCTTTAAAATACACAGTGCATGGGATAGCTTACATTTTAAAATAAATTGTACATGTGTAGTCCAATAACATTTTTAATATTAAATAATTAATGAGTGAAATTTAAAATAAATCCATTATGAACAAAACATTAATTGATAAAGATTGTAAAAAAACATTAGTCAGGAGATACTGGATGGTTTCAATAAAATTCCATAACAATCACTAAGATTCTAAAATTAAATTATAATATTTTTAAATCTACCCATAGGCAGACACAAAAGATAATCATAATTTGGTTATATTGAAACATAAGTTCAAAAAACTGAAGAAACAACTACGTATAAAAAGGTGAAACGAACACTAACATTAAAGAAATTGTCACTTGTATAAATATTATAACAGACTTATGTATAATATAAAGGCAGAAGAAACCATAAACACCATAAATCCAGAAGATGAAAACCCAAAGAAATTGTATTAACGTATGCAAAGTAAAATAAATTAACATTCAAAACAGTAAACAAAGTCACGTTAAAGGAAAATTTCTGTCGAACAGAAAAGAAAATTATAGGAAAGGTAGATTAAGAAACATAAGAACATTATAATAACTACGCTACACAAACAGTCAGCTGTTTCTATTACTTGAGAAGAATCAAGAATACAGTACTGGCCACACTAATGTTCTTGTATTTTGTCAAATTATGATACAATAACTTTTCTGCTGCAATTACTGTTTCAAACAAAAGAAGCTGATTCTAGGAACTTTCTGAAGCTATATCTATCAAAAAATATATAATACTTTATGGAAGTAAAACATGGATGACAGGAAAGCCAGAAAGATGAAGGAAAATTTTTGAAAACTATTACAGAAAAATTCCAAAAAATTAAATGAGTTGATAAACTTTAAAATGAAAATCTTTTAGGATAAATTGGAGTAAAAAAAGGCATAATCATAAAAATAGGTTGATACAAAAAAAATTAAGGTATCCACATATAAATAACAAGACTCGTGAATAATGTGATATTAGAATTCCTACAGAAAATAAAAACAATAAAGAGGCAATAGATAGTGAAAATAATTCTAGGAGTATTATGCAGTATATATCTTAAGGTTAAAAAAGTCTGGAAAATAAAAAGGAATACTGAAATTAACAACAGATACTGTAGTCAAATAGTTAATTGACAACACAATACTAACAATTCAGGATACTTACTAACTCAATACCTTTCAACGAGAGGAGATAAAGAATTCAATACCAATAAACAAAGTTGTGACCATTTCAACAACACATTGACACTAATTCATTTCTCTTATTGGCAATCAAATCGTAAAACTTACACATCGAGAAGTTTCAAAATTATAAAAAAGCCAAGGACCTACAAATGCACCAAATATATCGATTTAATCCTTCTAGTAAAAATACTGTATGAATAAATAAAACACAAATTTGTGAAATAGGAAACTAGGCAGCTTTTCCGCAAGTCTTGTTTCTGCTTTCATAATTTGTTTGTACTTTTTTTTTTTATGATTAACTCATCATGTAAGCTGGAAGCTTGTGTATGGGACCGTGAAGTGGAAATTTTGTAGCGTATGAAAAATACCATGTATAATCGGCACTCTGGATGAGAGGCTAAGACACTACCACTACACCATGGAGATTGGAGTATACCATTTACAATGGTCATATACAAAGAAAAAAATATTCAAAAACAACTGAATTTAATTCCAACATTCATAAAGCTCTTATATCAAAATGTAATATACCATAGCAGTATTATTAAATTTGTCATTTCTTCCATTTCATTAGCAATAAATGTATTTGAGCATAGTAATTACAATTACTCTATATATTCATCTCAAAAAATCTGATTCTATTACTCATATTAAGAAAGTATTGAACATCGCTTTTTGCCAAGTAAGTCATAGTACATTTTTATATTGTCACCATCTAAGATAGTTTCAGAATGTTTTAAGTTTAGAAAAAAATGACCAAAATGAGAGATTAACAAAGTATGCAACAGTGACTGTGTATAGTATTGAATAATAATATGTGTATAAATAACAAATCTATTTGTGCTAATTTAAATACGCTGGAAACTTTAAATTTGTGATTAAATCATTTTTTTTCATATTTATGCATAGTAACATGCATAACACATAATTCAAAATATGACAAAATTAAAATAAATATCATACAACTATTATATGAAAAATCTGCATTTTCTAAGATTTTTTGCATAAAATAACACACCACTGGTTTGGTTTATTATTTATCCAAATCTATGGTTTTAGAAGTAAGATACTATTTACATGCAATTAAAACTAACAACTTTTTTGTACTGCCATTATAAAACTTATGATTTGGTTGAAAAACTGAGATTTCAAGTTAGTGTCAGAAATCAAAAATTTCATTTTAATGTCTGAGTACTGCTACTGTTAGCGATAATCAGAATCTATAGTGTAATTTGCATCAGTTTCTTTAAAAGTAAAACTACCTAGCACATGGACACACATGCGCGCTAGAAAAAAATTCATTTTAGAATTTAGTATGCCAATGTATAATTTTACATCCAGTAAGAATGGTAAAACAAGTACTTTCAATAAGGAAACAAATAAATTCACAGTTTGGGCTCTTAAAATACCAAGAAATACCATTATACTTTAAAAATGAAAAAACAACATTTTATATTTTTAACATAATTGTTTTATTGATAAGATCTTTTTTGTAACTTTAACAGAAATAGTTCATTTCAATGTAACTAAATATAGATTTTTTGTTCTACAAAAATCAGATATGTAATCTAGTGGATGATAAAATAGACAAATGCAATACAAACCTGGAAATGCTCAGACTTTGCCAGGAATTAAACGAGTTCGACAGTATCTATTTAAGCAGGTACTGTATCAAATTCAGGATACAATTTACTTAGAACTGAAATATGTTACTGGGAATTAACTAATTTCATTGCATTTAATAAATTGGCTGTGAAGTTACCAGATCTAACTTATAACAACACATTAAAAAAAAATAATTGTTACAAATAAAACATATTGTCATTTCACAACAGATTAAATTCACAAAACATTTTAACAAGAGATATAAGTTTTTTAGTAGAAAATTTATTATTTCATCCTTATTTTACAATACTTATAAATGATAATCAACAATTTAATCATTATCAGGAAAAAAAGAAACACTCCAGTAAACACATGTCAACATAATTAAATAAGCTAATACCATGAAATTTTACAGAACTTTCTGCTACAATTATTACACTACTGGACTACCTTATTTTATTAATGTTTTCTAATAACATTTTAAGTGATTTTACAGCGCTCCAAATACTGCCACCAACAAAACGTGATTGCCTCTAGTCAGTTCCAGATAGTTTAGTTATGTTCCGGAAACCTTTACTTATATTAAACTTTACAGACAAATATGGCTAATAATTTATAGAAAATTTACTAATATGGAACTACGCCACTTAAGTATGCTATTGGTTTTTTGTGAAATTGGGGTTAAAAATTAATAATTTTATAATACATTTTACATCATAGTATTAATTTAAAAAATGAAATGGTACAACCAATATTAGTTCTATAGTGTATGCTATAACATAAACCTTCAATTATTGACGATTTCCTGTGTTTTTCTTATTATTAATTTCTTTACGTTTAAATGACAGTTTTGCACATAATATAGAGTTCCAAAATAAAAAAAAACCATAAAATACAGCAAAATATATCTAAATATGGCAAAAAAAAAAAATACTAAACAGAAAGATTATTAAGGGGAAATAGAAAAAAAAAATTTTCTTATTTGTTTTAGATAATCTGGGTGCAGCAATTCCAAGAACCAAAGCAACAATTGCAGTGTAAAACAGTATAACCAGTACATCATGCCTCACCAAATTAAATTTGTTTACCTCTAAATTTATGTAAACCTGGGAATTGTCTGTAGTCAAAGCTCAAGACCAGTGCAGAATTACAGCCTAATATGATCAACTTACAGCACAAATTCTTTTGGTACCTTCTTTCATGTTCCAGTCTTTTTAAGTGCCCTCCAGTATTAAAAAGGCATACTATAGAAAAACAGGATCATATTAAAAAAAAATAAAATATTCATCTCTTTCCATACAAAAATTTAATCTCTTCTATTTAAGGGCATAGTTAAAACATATTAAGTATAAAATAAAGATCAGAATACAAACCATTTGACTCTGCTCTAAAACTGGTAAAGTAGAAGCCCTATAAAGCTGGGAGATTTGTCTAAGGCACACCTCTATGTTAGCATAATTAAGCAGGAAGAAAAATGTCTTTTTCACCTGAAAATAGAATCAACAAGTAAAATTACTACTGCCGCTAAAAAGCTCAACTGTAAAGAAAAAAATTGTTATCAAATTCAGTGTAATTTCAATAACAAAAATGCTCTTTTATTCAGTTGTAAACTGAATCTATGGGATTTTTAAAACAGTACCTTAATGAAACAATATACCTACCACATACAAAAAAAAAATTCCTACTTCCTTCCTATACTAAAGAACAATAAGCTCAGTAAGTTTGCAGCGGGCCTGAGCTACTTTCAAATGAAGATATTTATCAATAGTGGCATATTTCCCACAGATTTTTTATCTTCTTTCGATATTTGACAACTATCAATCTCTTCCCAAATGATACAAAATTTTGTTCCTGTGATTTAAATAACATTACAGATAATTCTTTTGTGTCTGAACATCTATCAGTAAACAAAAAATTCATAGACGCTCTCTTAAGACAAAATTTACATTTTCTCTTAGTACTTAATAACCAAGTGCTGAAATCTGAAATATTTGATTCAAAACTAAAAAAAAAAAATAAAAAAGGTACTTTAACAAAAAGAAAACCTGTAAAAATTTGACAGCCCATAAGCTGGGTAACCCCAATTTTAAGGTTTTGGGCAAAATCAATTATGTAGGAGTAATCCTGAACGGGTAAATAACCTAGAGCACCATTTGGATAAAATTTTAAAAATCCAGGGGCCCCAATAAGGTTTTTAGATAACTAACTGTTACATCAAAACAACAGCTAACACTATGTAACAGAGGCAGGATTGATGTGATAAAAGCAACACCAAATTATGTACAGTCTTGATCAGTGACTGCATCTTGTGTTTTCACAGATGACCTCTTTTTATAAATATATAAAATATATAAATTTTATATATATATATATATATATAAAATACCAAATTTTAAAATATAAGAAGAGGATTCAAAAATCAAGCTACCAGCTTGTTTTCAAAATATAATGTTTGGCTTTTAAAATTATGACAATATGGTAGTAGATTGGGAGTCAATTACACGCTGTTGTATATTACAATTTCCGTATGAAATAAACCGGCTAATCACAAATTTAAAAAATAATTTACAACGAAGCGGCTAAAAACAGAAAAAGGCTAAGGTAATAGGAAAAGGTTAAGGTAGAAAAACTTAGTTCACAGAAAATAGTATTACTTACTGTAGTACAGAACCAAAGGACCTCATTAATAGTTACTAAATTGAAGAAAATAAATTTTAATACATTGAGGTAACAGAAGTAAATTTTATAGAAAATGTTCAAAGTTAACAAAGGTCAGAATAAAAAGATATTTCATTAAAAACAATAAGAGGTAAATGCAGGATCAACATATCCAATCTATTTCAAATAAAAGGGATAGACAGATGTTTTTAAAGATAACCAAACTTAACAGTGTAGTTTTCACTGAACATGGATTGAAACAGGAAGTATAAAAACAGTTTATTAGATTATTAGTCGGTTTATTGTTATAATTATTATTACTGTTGTAGGAATTCACATAAAATTTCACTCACAGCCATGTATTTTAAATATAAAACAAGAGCAAATTGTGTTAATTATGAGGATCAATCATATGTAAATTGGACTTTTATCCTCATGACTTTCATATGAACATGAGTGGGTTGGTGCAGAGGGATACTGACAAAGGAGATGTGTGAAGGGGATGGACACAGCATTTGTGTACCCTGATCAATAGCATCAAGTCAAAGCAAAAATTTCCCATTGTCGGATGAACAACATATTATCATGAAGTTCCTCACAAATAAGGTCGTCAAACCCTCCAAAATTTTGATTAGGCTGCAAGCACAGTTTAGGGTACGACACAAAGTACCCAAGTTTACAGTGGGCCAGTTGTATTTAAAGGAGGTATGAAGCTGTAGGAAATGAGACTTACAAAAGATATCTGAGAAAAGTGTGACAATTGACAACATTTAACTGATCCATGCAAGAATGAAGATGATCAAAAATTTGATGAAATTGTTTCAAACGTGGGTTATCAGTCATCGAAGTGTTCATTTCATTATATAAAAACAACTTGGCTTTGGGATTATAACAAATAAACCATGTGTCCCTCACTATAAATTAGTTTTACCTCACAGAAAATGTTTCCACAATGATAGTTAAAATGAAATCAAGTCAAAAAATAAATAAATATTTTAATCCATTTTGATTCTATTGAGAAGTTAATCTTATTATGCTAGGCTTACAGTTAACAATCAAACATAACAAACTTGTATGTAAAGTCTAGTACATTCTACCTTTTTGTTTTTGCAAATGGAACTGGAAAAAAGTATAAAAATATTTGATAAATTGTTAATCAAATATTATGAAAAATTAAATAATACTATGAAAATTTTCCTTATATTTTTTTTTCACAAGTGCTTTTGTTTTTCTGCAATATATACTGCTTTCCTGAATAAAGTATATTAAAAGTTTTTTCAAAATACAGAATAAGAATGATAATCAAAAATTAAAAATTTAGGTTAAGATGCATTTCCATAAATTATTTATTAAAAACTTTTAATTGTTATATATGTTTTGAATTAAACCACACTCCCATCAAATTCATTTGAATTAAAATAGTTCAGTTTTACATAACTGAGTTAACTGGTTATTTAAAGCAAGCAAATGAGAAGGTAAAATTTAAGGTGAATGGAAATTGTATACCTTACATTTCACAATCAATAAAAAAATATTTAAAATAAAATGTTAATTCTGCTATTATAAAAGTAATAAAACATACTAACTACACATCTATTGAATTATAGGATACATACGTTTTTAAACACGTAAGGTGCTAATATATTTCCTTCTAACATTTCAATGTACTGATTACAAGATATAGTTATCACATTTTTTTCAGATGACAAAAGCCTGAAAACAAAATTGAATACTACTATAAAATAATACTTAAATTCATTAATTAATAATGGAAAATTACTACATTAAAAAAATGTTTACATATTGATATACTTAACATAAACAAATTTATGTTAAATTAACATTTTAAAACTAGCTTAAAAAAATAACCAGATGTAATATTTAGATGACAAAAAATACAGAGCACTGAAACACTTGTAACGCATTGGCTAGAAATCAATGAGATTATTTTACTGCTTTCGTTATACGACTGCTTTTCTGTCCAACTTCCTTACTTCCAGTAATATTTCACTTGTCGAGTCACTTTCTAGTAGGTTATAAAAATTCTTGATAATGTGTTTTAATTAAAGCCTACAGATGCTTATTATTATACAGCACATGACTACAGTCTAGCAAATAAATGAATGCAGCTGGACTTTGACTGAGGTAATTTATCAATAAACCATCACAAAAAAATTCAATATATACCAAACCAAAGTATTCACTAGTTTATTAAAAAAAAATTATTCACATAACAATAAACACTGCATTTACATTATTGAGGAAAACTTGAGAAACAGAATTTTTGCGATCTTTTTTTTTTCATTATTTCTGGCCTCCATAATTTTGACAATAATTTTTTTCTAGAATGTATTATTTTCATATGTTAAAATATGGACCCCTATCTTTGCCCCTCATCAAGAGTAAGGTTGTTTTTCCTCCAATATCTTTACACCCTTTAAAAAAATCTCCATATCCAGTTGCAATATAAAAATTATTTTTTAGATTGGCTAACATTTTTACAATACAAATGAAAAATAAAACTTAAATATTATAGTGGCCCTTTAAGAAAAGTTATATTTCCATATTTTGTTGGATATCAAAATGATTTTCTCACACTGTAAACATTTTTACAGAATCTTATTTCTGTTGAAAATGTAGAAGGTAAAACAAAGATATTTATAAAATTTAGCAACTGAAAGTAAAATAAAAAAATCTGAAATACTTTTTTTTTATTTCAAGTAGAACTTAGTACAACAATGTGGCAAAGAATATTTCTTAGAACACCTCATAAACATTTTTTTTCTGTAATTTAATGAGAATGAGAAACAAATAATAATCATTGAAACACAAATTATGCAGCTACAAAATGACATTTAGAAATACAAATTACTTTGAAACCATTGTGATATCTGCTAGATACCATACACAATGAAATGTATATCAGATCATGAAGCCAACTGTGATGTAAAAATAAACAATTATCATGCATTAGAAGTTAAATACTTTTTACTATTATATTTTACTAAGGACAATTTAATAATTATATAATTCTGTATTTATCACATTCTCTTTTCATTTCATTTCATCTTGTGGAATGTATTCCTCATTTAGAAATAACAAAAAAAAATTATATTGCACATCTATATAAAAATAATAACAAAGAAGGTAAGGCATAAACACTGCAATTTGGGGGTATACAATTAACCGAGTAATATATTGAATAAATTGGATATACATTCACATATAGATAATTATAAAAAATAGTTACAAATACTACACAATATATCAGAATCAAACTTTGCAAATTATTTCAAATAAATAAGAATACTTTACGGAAATCACATTCAAAGGCATTAACTATGACACACAAAAATTATAGTCATGATTTACCACATTTAAGCAAAGCAAAATTTACAAACATTAAATTTGATGAATACAACATATTAAATGAAAAACATACTTCAGAGAACAAATACACTATTTAATCTTGCACTTAACTAGTGTTCTAATAACGTGAGCATAATTAATAAAATCATCAGGTATATGAACAAAGGAAAAAACTGGATTATTTTCTCAAAGATCTTTTGGGGGCATATTTTTAATTATTTAGTGGCTTCTGGTTTTTATTATGTTATAGTCATATAAACATTATTTTATAATGCTTATCTATGAATATAGCAATAAAATCTGATATAATTAAGAACAAAGAACTGAAGTAGTCATGATTAAAACTAACAGAAAATACAAAGCACTAATTCTTTAAAACTTTAAATTATTTTATTAATTTGATATAAATTTTCTGACCAACGTAAATGGCGATCATCAATTTTTCTAATTTCGGCACATTCTTTAAAAGGAATTTTAATTAATGGTTTTGAAAGATCTTTTGGATCAAATACAAGTGATTTTGAACATATTTTTAATCTTCCTAACTGATTTTTTTCAGTTTCAATATTTTTATTTTTAATACTTGTTTCTTCGCAAAGGAACACACTCAATTCTTCAAAATATATTTCACCAGGTTCTAACAGCAACAATGAAAATCTAAAAATGAAGAAGACATAAATAATAAAAACAGATACAAAAATTAAACATGCACAAATATCACCATAGCAAAGACGAACTACAAAAGTAATATTACTTATAAATAAAAATACAATCAAATTAATTTTTTCTGAACAGCAGGTTTGTAAGTTTAAAAAGTAACAAAAACATTCATTCATTTTTTACAAATAACTTCACTTTTCTTTTCTTTTTAAATAATGTACATTATACAAAAATATTTTTTTATTACATTTCTCATATAGTGAAATCTTAAAACTCAGATATTAAAATACCTAACAAAACATTAACTGTACTCTGATTCTACACTGGACTAAAAGCTGAATCATCTTAATTTGTTTTTCAGCATGATGAAATACTTCAAATTAAATGAAAACTATTTTTAAACCACAAAATATTAAATTACTTGCTTTCAAGTAAATTTTATCTTTTGGAATCTCCATTAACAGCAGTGACTAACTCCACTGATGAAAATGCTACATAGCTCTTAAAGATCCTAAGGAAAAAAATGTTTCATTACTTCAAAAGTACGTCTAAAATGTAATAATATTAAAGTATTATTACGTTCTGTCATGCTATCAAATAAACAGAAATTATTCTTCCAATATTGTGTAGCAAGTGCATTTTTCTTAGTAAATGGTATGAAAGTATAACTATTACTACTACTATTATTATCAGTGATAATCTTAAATTGGTTAGGAAAACCCTTTAGCGTGTAATCAGTCTAATTTGGGTTGTACCTTTAAAGTAGTGATTGGGGTATATTTTGTTTTTTTGTTAATTTACTGTGGCTAGATGTTAATTACTGGTTTACGGGTGGAATTTGTTAAATTATGCTGTTTTTGTTTATTTGTGATATGATTACACTGCAATTCATTAAGTACAAGTTTTGGAGGATCCATAAAATCCAAAGTATCTCTCAGAAGAATAATTTAAATGTAATTTTAAAGTAAATGTTAAATAAATTTTAACTTTTTTTGTTATCATCTGTTATATGGCAAACTATAGTTGAAAGTCAGCTGATTAAAAAAAACAAACAATTAACTATACAACATGACCAAGTTAACATTGGATACAAATGAAAACGTTTTCTATTGCAGCTGTTCATGTATTGTATATTGAGTACTGTTATCTTCCTTTATTATTACTAATAAATTTAACAAATTTTTATTACTATTTATATTTAGTACTAATATTAATATTTACTTCTGCATTACCTATTAATGGAATTTTCTATTATCATTAAATTTAGTTTACTTGTTTATTTGTTACATTATTGTCTATTTTGTATTTATTATGCAATGTTTCAGATGTAAACAAGAATAATGCCACAAATATTAGAAAGCCATACATTCATAGCGAATATTGAAACATTATTAACAATGTTATTACATAGATGGAAAAAAAACAAAAAAAAAACGGGAAGATTACTTCAACTGCAGCAGTCAATTCTTTTTTCCTGTAAGTGAATTTAAATTGGGAGCATTGTGGATTGGTGTTGATAACAGCGCTATGCCGACTAAATTTGGATGGAATGTTAATTTGGTCATGCAGTACATATCTATCTATTGTACATCACGAAGATTGGGAAAAAACTAAATTCAACACTAAGATTTTTGATATAAAAATAAAATGGAGATATCTTCTGTTAAAAAAGGCAGTTTCAAGCAGTACTGAAAGTATGAAGTGAAAAATGTATTTCAAATAATTTTCTCAGCAATTTTCATTTTTAGGCTCGCAGCCAGGTAAACATATAATTATGCTCTTTGTAAAATAACACTTGAAATATACCACGAAACCATCGTGTAATGTGGCGCAACATAGTAACGTTTTTAATTAGTTGCCAATATTCTTTTACGTAATATTATTTTTCCACTTATAAAAAAAAACATCATCATGAATAATCACATATCTTATTACCTGAAACCCTAAATCGTTGCTTTTATACCAGCAAAGCAGTGGCATACATAACCTATATATTCCTCTTAACCGAAATATTAAGCAAGACATACGTAAAAAATAATCGAAGACGAAGCCGTTACTAAAAGACTACGCAATCTCACAAGAAAATAATACATTCTTACCTTTCTTTATCCATCAGACACAAATACAACAAAAATCACGTGACAACTGTCAATTGTTTTCGGCATTAGCCAAAATTTATTGCATAACTTGTTTTCAAAACATTTTGCAGTACTGCCAACATATTTTGTAAAATGAATAAAAAACTAAAAAAAATTTTGATTTGCTGAATTTAGTATTTTTGCTACAGTGTTCTAGCATGCCTTCCCATGCATTATTTTTTGTGTTTGCTGTAATGTTTAAAACTTTTTTTAAAAATTTTCATTACAGGTATATATATTTATAAATCTCTAAATAACTACGTCTTAAAAAGCTATTGGCCAGTATCGGTGATCCCTGAGATCGACCGGTAAAGTTTATGAAAGGACGTCTTTCCTGTTCTTTGAGCAACAGATCACCTTTAAAAATTCCTGTTCTGTTAATGCCATAACAAACTTGGTGGATCACATTTTGGGTGTTTTGAGCTGAGGGAATACATCACTGTAACCTAGTGCGACTCGACACAAGCTTTTGATTATATCTCTTATGATTTTTTTTAAATTAAAATTTGGATTGCATCATAAGAACAGGTTTAAATTTCTTTTAGTTTTATGCAGTAGAAAAATTGTTTTGCACTTACTCATGGCCTATTCTGTGAGACAGGCGTACCTGAAAATTTTTGGGACCACCTTTTGATTTTTGTAATAGTCAACTACCTCTTGTGGCATGTCCCAATAAGAGATGCCCTGATTAATCACTTTTGTTTCAAGTTGTGAAGAATACGAATCTAGCAGAAAGTTCATCTTTGTGATTTAAGGCCAAACACTTTTAAACTTTGTACTTCTGGAGGACTATTCTAAACTTTTATGATTATCTGCAGTTAAGTTCTTATGCTTCTGGTTCTTTTAAAGTCTTTCTAAATAAATTATCAAACTGTTGACAGTTCAAGTTACCACCAGGGCCTAATTATTTCTATAATCTGACCATCCAAAATTACATGTACCTCTCAAATTGTATTGATAAGATTTCTACCAATTTATCTGAAAATAATTTTCATATGATCAAAGATTATTCTACAGAGTACGGTCTTACAAACCGCAACTGTCAATTTTCTGAACGATTATAAGTGAAGAATAAAACAAATTGGAAAAACAAATACATTAATTTTCTTTGATAAAAACTTAACAATTTTCTTAATACCCAGGTCTTCTTTTTAGCTTGTCCTTTAGAGAAAAAGACATATTTTAAGCATAAAAAGACAACCCTACTAAACGATCTTAAAAATCAACAATGACTAATGAAAAGTGAAATAAAATACATAGTAAAATAACCCTACCAAAATTACAGAAAGATTGTTTTATTATTATGTTATTACTTCTTTATTTATTTTTATATCTTGCAGTGTAGGAATTCAATAATTTTTTCGAAGTACAATATTATTGATTGATTTCAAACTGTGAAATTTATTGTTGTAGAATCAATATTTTTATTTACATTTTATTCTTATTAAAATTTCTATTTTAAGTATTATTAAAGCTAATACTATATAAACATCAGCTGAAATGATGCATGCAGTTGGTAGACTCATTATTTTATAATTATGCTGTGCATCAGATGTAGCCAGTTCAATGATTCTGAACACAGTTACATAAAAAAAAGTAAAATTGAAATAACCATTAATAAAATCAAGATAAACAGTTACCTCAATATTTGACATTTTTTTATGATTTTAAGTAAAACATCCATTAAAAAATTCAATAATTTATTTAAAAACAAGCAATACATCCTTCTTATGCTCAGAAATAGGTTACTTTAACGGCTTCAATTTATTTCACTTATTTGTGAAATAAAAATCTGAATAGATTGATAGAAAAATTTTCTTTTAAATGGCTATTATTGGAGGTTACATTTCCTAAGTGTAACCAATAGAATAATGTTTATTACTTGGAGTATTGTTTATAGCAGTTCTGCTCACTTAAGTTACCCTTGTATCCTTATTAATATTAATCTTGATTTCATTGGACACCATAAAATTAGTAAACCTATTTTTTATTTAAATAATTTTTAATTTGTCTAGATTTGGAGTAGTATCTACACAAAAATATTTTAAACTGAAGAAATATAAATTCAAGTTTTTTTTTTTAAATTCAAGTCTTTTAGCTCAGGAGCTCGAGAGTACCTCCACTTCATCACCACCACCAACCCATGCAAGCACGGGTGAATGACAGCTCCATGTGGAGTTGTCCCTTACCCCCTTGCATCCTGATATTTCATTTGAAGTATTCCCACACAAAGTTGAAGTCCATCGGACTGCATAACATTGTTCCAATGATGGTAACTACTTTGAGATGCCCAGTTACAGCAGCACAGTCACAGAGTTCCTCGTCCCACCGCGGGCACTAGAATATCATGGACTCCGGCATGTATAAGTCCCAACAGCAGTGGCAGAAGGGGTCTTCAGCTCTTCTTCATCCACACAGGTATGAATGAAAGACCCCATGGCCAGTCACAAATTGTGTCAACAAGAACCTGTTTGCCAAACTTCCTCCTGGCTCACAGCTTAATGTGCATGATCAAATGATGCGTCCACCTTCCTTTCAAGGATACAAACACCTAGCTTGTCAATCTCTGTAGACAGTTGTGTTCGCATTGTCCTTAGACACACTCTGATAAATTTGCACAAGAGCCGCCACCAGCTGCTGAAGTGGCGGCATCCCAGTCACCACCAACACTGCCTCAGTTGAGACCGAGGCGTATGCTGATGCACCTTAACAGCCATACGGTGCTGTACTTATCCAAAAGTCTTCTGTTACACTCTACTGCCATGGATTTCTTCCATACTGGGACGCCATAGAGGAGGATCAAGGTTGCCACATGCGCATACAGCCTCCTCTTCGACGAACAGGGCCCTCCAATGTTCAATAATAACTTAACAAAGTTCTTGACAGTCTGCCCAGCTTTCTCACTCACCGCTCGGAAATGATGACTGAATGACCACCTACAGTCCAACCACACCCCTAGATACTTACTTGGCGACCTCCCATGATTCAACCATCGCAATCGGGAAGGGTGTCAGTCACCGCTTTCCTGCTATTAGGATAAAAAAACTTACCCTAATACAATAATATATATAATAAATTAACTAATTTTAAGATAAATATCGTAAACAGCATTAAAATTGTATTTACATAAATACACAATATAAACTTTATTTATTATTCCCTGAGTGTAGTAGAGGTACATTACAGTTTTTACATAGCTTTTTATTCCTGATAATTTTCTTCCCTTCATGCAAAAATAAATTTTTTTTCCAAAAATTCTGTTGCTTGAAACCCTTCTCTTTTGTGGATTTAGATATATATTTTTGTTAATTTTTCTTAGTTATTTAAGATATTTAAATTATTTCCTCCATAGTTGACACATTATAATCAGTAGAGTTAATATTTCAATTTTTTTTTTATTTCTATTACGAGATGGCAACAAATACTTCCAGGAGAGAGAGATAGCCATGATCAAAGAAGGGTACACAAATATTTATTTATAAATCAGATATCTTTTCAAGAATTTAAAAAAAAAGATAAAAGATAGAATTTATATTTTTCATGTAAAGGACAAGATACAATAAAGGAATTTGATTGTGCTCAGATAACCAAACAATGGGTTTTTTGAGTTAGACTTTTTTCTTGCTATGTTTAATTATATAAAAACTGTGATGTCTATAATAGTCTCACAGAAGAGTTTCCAAGCCCTCAAACTTTTCTTGGAAGATTAAAGAGTGGACATATTTATTTCTTGTAATTTTTATTGCTTCTGATTTCTCTACTTTTTCTCCTTCAGATTATATCTATATGGCAAAATGGACATGAGTATATTCAAATCAGAAAATGTTTTCTTACCTTAAGTAATTTTAACTGTTTTGAATTGTGGATTGTCTAGAAGCCGAGGAAACTGTGTTTGTGGCAGTTAGGAACATCACAAAGTGGTTTTCTATTATTATCTCTAAATTATGGAAACTCAAAAATCATTTTAACGATGTAATCTGAATTTGCCTCCAAAGATGCAATCCTTTTACCAGCGTACCATTACCAGTCATTGTAGACAAACATAATGCCACATATTTTATCCATAATGCCAAATTATTATCCTTGGAAAGTGTTTGCTGTAAGGATGTAGAGAAAATTCTTTTAATTTTCTCTAAAATTGGGTCTGTTTCCAACATTTTAATGAAAAAGTGGATCCAGTTTGACTTGTAGAGGTATCCTACATGAGCTATGCTATCAGAGTCAACTTTATCATATTACCTTCTATAAAAGAGTTCAATCCAACAACTTTTAAGAATATTCTTAACATGAATGCTTTAGTTCCTTTAACATTTCCATCAAATTAAGTTTTCAGAACAAAATTTAAATTCTTCCTGAACATACTTGTTAATATTTACAATCACTTGTAACAGGACCATCAATAGTATATATTTGAGAATTATAATTGTTTATATTTCTGAGCGGCAATTCCATAACCTTTTGGTCATTTTCAACTGATTTACGGCTAAACATTGCATATTCACCTGAACACCTTCCTAACCTGTATTTTTCCTATTTTTGTTTAATTTACTTCACACCTATGAAGCACATCTTCATCAATATGCATTAACAGTTCACCAAAATAACCCTATGTAAGGTTTGAGCTCATTGGACTAAAAATAGAAGGTTAGGACACATTATTGTATGAAATTTCTTGGCAAAATCTTCAAAAGAACACAAGAGGAGTGAGGGGTAATATTGGAGGAAGCCATACTTTTATTTTGCATTTCTACAATCAAAGTAGGGGACTAAAAAGAGAGTGATAATTAATTGTACACGTTGAGAATGCACATGAGTGGAATAACATTCATTTTGGCCTTAATAATAATTTTGGTCATACCACAGTCTGTTTTTAATGAGGAAATACAGCCTCTTGTCAAATCAATCATCTTCTGATAATATATTTTATTAGATATTAATAAATCTTTCCTACAATTGAAATTATAAAAGCTATCTTCATTATATCCTTATTATAGGAGTAAATTCAGCATCACATACTATAAAAGCACTACAAAATGACAAATGACAGCCTTCAGTTAATAGCAAATGTGACAGCAATAATAATTAAAATGTAAATAATTCAATTAAAGAAAGAATAAA
Organism: Lycorma delicatula; assembly: GCF_047948215.1. Taxonomy (NCBI): domain Eukaryota; kingdom Metazoa; phylum Arthropoda; class Insecta; order Hemiptera; family Fulgoridae; genus Lycorma; species Lycorma delicatula. Next base: position 225,135,294 of record NC_134456.1, on the reverse strand, counting down.
CAATAAGTAAAAATAGAAATTTTCATATGTTCCAAATTTCATTATCATATTTCCAAGTATAACCTTCAAAGCTTCAGTGGTGAATTCATTCACTAAGAAAAAAAAAATTATAAGGGGTCTTTCAAATAGAGTGCAAAAAACTGACAGATTGTGATAGTGATGTTGGATTCTTTTTTAAATTTTTCAAGCATCATTTGTTTTCAATAGTTTATGACAAATCATCATTGAATGATACATGCCTCATCATTTACAAATCATAAAAATCTATTACGAAAATATTGAATCGCTTAAAGCTACGAATTGTGCAATTTTGATATTTATGGTGTGCATAATTAGCCAAATAAAAGCATAATTTATTGTTTGGTTAAAAAATTTAAAGAAAATTTTTCTACTTCATATTGAAACACCAATTCACAAAAGAAATGCAAGGAGTCAGGAGAATATTACTGCTATATTGCAAATGTTTGTGAAGATTGAAATATTTCAGTTGAACACCATTCACAAGAATTGGACTTTCCTTCAACAACATAGCAATTTTTACATCAAGGTCTTGGTCTACACTCATGTAAGATTCAACTAACTCAAGTGTTAAAGCCATGGGACCGTTCTTTTTGTAGACTGATTGTTGATTAGACTCCAGAACAGCTTGAAGTGAATCCAAATTTTCATTAAAAAATCTTTTCAGAAGCTCATTTTTGGCTTGATAGCTTTGTAAACAAGCAAAATTGCCATATTTGGGATGATTCGAATCCACAAATGATTCAACAGTGACCAATACACCCGAAAAAAAAATTACTGTTTGGTGTTAATTATGGACCACACCATAATCCAGCCAATAATGTCCCTGGCTGGTGGCATCATTTAGCCCATTTTTTTTAAAAATGAGAAAGGAAATGCTATTACAGTAAAATAATGAACACTATCAAGCTATCAATTGTGATTTTTTGTTTGCAGATTTGGAAATTTTGATTTTAACGAGATGTTATTTCAAAATGATTGTGCTACATGCCAGACAGCTGCTGAAACAACTCAATTATTGCATCAAAAGTTTGGTGATTCAAAATTTCACAAAATGATAATGTCAGTTGGATATCAAGATCGAATTATCTGACTCCTGACTTTTTTCTCTGGGGTTATTAAAGTCACAAGACTAAAACAACAAACCAGTAATGAATTCAAGCTGATGTCACAAAAGTCACAGAAAATTTTGTTGATAGACTTTGCTATGTCAAGTAATGGCTATGGAGGGCACATAAATGAAATTGTTTTTTGAACATAATGTAATGTTATAAGTTCAAAAGAAAAAAAATTGTTTGTTGATGTTACATATTTTTTGTTTTAATACAATTTTACTTTTTGCAATGAAAATGAGAAATTCTTTATAATGTTTTAAAGATTAAACATTTATTGAAATTAAATTAAAAGTACAATTTACAAATAAATTTGAATATTCCACCGAAATTTTCTATAAACCTAAGTAAATTAGATAGAGAAAAAAATTACTTATAGCTTATTTAGTACATTTGCATGAAGATGTGAAAAAAACAACATAAAATTACATTTCTTCATGAATTGTTAAATCATTTTATGGCACCTACTATGCTACTTATACCAACCCAATACTACTACTACCTACTTACCAACCAATAACATGCATTATTCAGTTGAAAGAAAATATTGAAGACAGCATCTCTAGTCATGCAACCCATGTGTAAAAAAACTACATTTATTTAATGATAAGAATAATGTAATTACATGATTCAGAAAACTAAGCAGGATAGATTTTTTATTTTTAAATAAAAAACAATTTTTGGAATTTTAATTCATTAAATTTTGAACATTTTGAATAATGTTAAAAATGTCCACATGTTGATATAGGAAGTCAACTCATTTTTTCTTCTTCAGTGACTTTCAGGTGACACCAAAAATAAAAAAAATGTGAAAGCCATAGTCCATGGGAAATTACAAGGTGATCTAAAAATTAAAAAAAAAATTACATAGTCGAGTTGACAGTGTGGCATATAGCACCATCTTGAATATTCAGTAGGTTTAAGCAAGTCTATGAATTTTGTAATAATTTCTGTATAGCCTTCTCCATCCTGACCCTTGTTTTGTGATGATCCTGGTTGCCACAACACCTCCTCCATTCCTAGCCCTAATGGGCTTTACCAGAGGTCGTCTTTTAGATCCTCTAAACTTGATAATACAACATAGTCATCAGTTTGACCTCAGTTAGGATGCCACTAGCCACCAATGCAAATGCCTTGGGTGTATTTACACAACCTACTATTGCCTTCATATGGCCTCTTCAAACCACGACCTCCTGCCATAACTTACAACCCTCAACTACCAAATTAACCAATTCGTGGAAGCACGACCCCCGTGTCTTCCTCTAACACTGAAGTTTCACACAAAAACTCTTACCATATCTAACTTCAATTAGACTATGTACTCCGATAATTACTTGATCGAGTGTTTACATCAAAAATACTATCCTCATACCAACAAAACAAAGTGTTCATCACAACAATAACAATTTTGTCCTACAATTCCATTTACTCAAAAGACCTATTGATTTACTTAAAAATCAAGAAATTCACAAATTTAATAAGCATCTGATGAAAATATACCCTATTTATTTCTACTCTGGTCCGCTTTTGGGAGTCAGGTCAATGTTTACACTGCAGCTCCATCACAGTGTTCTTCACACATCCATTTTCATCGTAACAGCTAACAAAGAAACAAATGCATTTTACATTGTGTCATCAGTGTCTTGCATGTTCTGCAATACTGCTGTGAATTATTGCCAGTACAGTGTAGTTTAATTAAGTGTGCGTGTGTGTGTTTCGTTTTAATTGGTGTCATACTGACCCATGTACTACACCTTCCTAAATCACATAATTTTTCACACATCCATTCTCATCCTAACAGCAAATATCTCAGCTAACCAGGGCATGATGCCAAAACACCTATCTTGGTGAAGTAAGAACCCAGGTGGACCCCTAGCTACCCGCATTCTTTCTAAAACAGCATCAGACCCCCTCAGCCATCCTTCACAGGGCTAAGAATCTCTAAGGAGGCCACCAACTATGTTCCATTCCCTTTTAGTTTTCCAATTTACCTGCAGATCAAAACCAGAATTGATCAAGCAAGCAAGCCATCAAACGATTCAGTCCACCTTACCTGCCATAAATGGAAACCTTAGTTGTCTATTTCTTTTATGCGCCTAGAGGTAAGTTGGTCTACCTTCTTAGCATCATAATGTAATTGGCGCTCAGTCACAAGGATATCAATGGGCTTAATACCAGAATTAACAAGGACTGCCTATTGAGAGACAGTCCTACAGACCAGTCACAGATAACAAATGCAGGGCTCCCAACAAAATATTCCTATAACATTTGTAGCTTATTCGATGTGTCCAAACAGGTAGCATACACTGTTATATAGAACATGCATGATTCTGAAATTAAGCCCCCAATCAGGGTGAACTACTTTTTGAACACTGAAGAAAGCAGAACATGACTTTTTGGCAGCATATTTGAATGTGCTAATTGAAACGAATATTCTCATCAATGATAACATCTAGATACTTCTACAGTTGGACATACCTAATTCGATGACCATTGATATACGAGGTTGTCATGTAACAGCTAGTCTGTCCTTGAGCAATATCACTGTTTTCTCTGGTGTAAACATCATTTTATGTTGCAAACTCCACAATTGGAGTATCTTGCAAACCTGGGTTGCCTTGAATTCTATCTCATTCTTCAGATCTCCTTTAACCAGCAAAAGTCCATTATGCATTTTTGATGACACGAGATCCACTGGGTACCCTCAATTGTATTAAAGAATTCAATTTAACAACCTGGAGCAGAAGCCCTAAACCATTACCCTGTGGACTACCTTAGTGCTTTTCCTCTTTCTAAGACCCTGTCTCGAAGAAAAAGGGGTCTCTATTGCTGAAATAACTAAATAATACATTCTGCTCATTCTGTGTACAATCATGTTTCTACAACTGAAACAGGGAAGAGGGCCACCACAAATTATTACAGCCCCTGATATGCCCAAAAAGATATGCAAGACATATTCAGACTCACTAGAAGAAACAATATTCGTAACCTTAAGTTATACGAGTGTCTTTCCTGGAGAATGTAAAAGCAACTGATGAATGTCATGCAAAGTGTCATCATGTAACACTGACAGACAGCCATTGTGTTTAAGATTAGGTAGATTTTTTGTTTCACAAAATCTAAAACACAAAAACTAATCAAAAAATAGTAGTTTTATTTGGAACTACCCTACCAGGAAAATTAGCCAAAAAACATTCTGGTATTCAGAATAAAACCAAATGATTAAATAATATTCCAGAATAAATATATGTTGGGCTTGTGGAAATAGCATGCTTATACTGCTATGAAACTACCGATGTAGATAGAGGGATGACAAGTCATTTATGCGTTTTTATCTTTAGTACAGCAAAATATCTTGCTTGCCAGGAACCCTGTATTAATAAACTTGTATGTACCGGTTTGGAGTCGAATGACACTATGAATGAATACACTGACTCCCTTGCTCCTGAAATATTAGATATTCATTCATTTCTTGTTTTTTACAGTGCTTATCTTAGAGCATTGATCTCTCAAACTTTTTCACCCACTGCCTACATTGAGAATCAAACATTTTCTAGCATCCCCAACATTTTTAAACTTACCCTTAAAAATAATAACTGCAATTGCTGTTTTTAAGGTGCGCTCTTAAAAATAGCAATTGCAATTATTGTTATTAAATGTGGCATATCCTATTTCTGAGTTGAAAGTTACATTTTAGTTTGAAATATCAGGAAAACATATTTTTTGCCTTTTTTTAATCAGCCATCGCCTTTCTAGACAGCCTGAACACTCCCAATTTTCTGTGGGCCTTCTACCCCCCCACCATGAAGGCCAACAGCACCCACAAGGAGGCTTTATTCCCCACTTTGAGAACGAAGTGGGAAGAAATGTCTTAGAGCCATTAAAAGAGTTGTTACTAAAGGTTTGAACCTGTTTAGGGATCCAAAATGACTAGTTAGCCTTTTATTGAATTAAAATTTTATTATATTCAAAGTTTATTTTCAAAACACATTATTTTTTTAAAGGGACAACACAATTTAATCATTTCAAAGCAAACTGCATGTCACCATAAGCCTTCATTTAATCAAACTTAAAGTAATTACCTCCACTTTCAACATTAATCATACTTTGAAATTTCCAACTTTGTTTTAACATCGCTGTTAATCAAAGTTTTTTTTTTTATGATTCATATAATAATAATAATGTATTTTATAAGTGTCAAATGGATAAAGATTTTTATTAGGTATATTTTGTTTTATTTCTGATTAAATCCCTCCTTATTTCTGATCTGATCCCTCCTTACCAAACATTAATTAAATCTTGTTTTTTATTTATTTCATCCACTAACATTTTGTGGGAAACCATAATGGGATCCTTTTCCGTTATTTATCTATCAGTAGATTATTGAGGAAATGTTGCGCTGCTGATATTGTCTTACAATCAATCAGTTCCATTTACAACATAAACTGAACACTTATTGTCTAAGGAAGACAAATATAACAATACCAAAATATAGGGTAAGATAATATACCTAGTTACTTTAATCCCTGATCACCTTGATACATCTGAGTGTGTTGTTCCCTAATACACCTGAGTGTGTAACTATTCTGTTATGAATTTTATTTGTTTAGTTGAAACTATTAAAAATGAAAAGGATGTCAGAGAGTTTTTTAAGAGCATGGTATTCTACATAACCCGAGGAAGTGTAATTGGGCCACAAAACGGTTTTAGAGTTACATGGTTGAAAGAGATAGTGTTGTTCTAAACCTGAGTGTTGAAATACAAACAGTTAACGATACATATTTTATGGACTCTAAATTGCCTATCTGGAAAATTTCATTTTTCATCTATTGCTGGTCTAAGAAACTAACAACAGTACAGTTTTGTAAGCAGGAGCTGCAAATCAACCATGACTGAGATATCATATATATATAGATGATCCCAAAAAATTGGAAATTGACGAAAGTCTATCTCCGCAGTTTAAGAACAACATTGGCTGTGTACTTCTGCAACAGTGGGTGTTTAAACATTAAAATTGCAGGTTGTGAAATAAGGGAATGTTTTTGAGCTGCTTCTGAGAACTGAACAGAGGCAAATTTTTGCACCCATCAACAAAAAATGAATTCATCCTGGTACAAAAATTTTATCTGATTAATGGAGAGCATACAATTCCCTTTAAAAACATGATTACACACATCAAACTGGTGCACGTAAATATAACTTTGTAGATTCCAACACCGGCATATAGACAAATAATCAGTTCCATTTACAATCAATCAGTATGTTTTGATTTAACAAAACATTTAATAATATGATAACCAAATTATCTAATCTTAATGAAAAAAAAACTATACTGTGCTACATACTAAAAAGGCAACTGACACAAAATTGTTTAATCCATGCAATACATTTTTATTAAAATATATGTAAAAGTGCATGTCTGAGGATGCAATAAATAAATAAAAATGTTGAATGAGACAAAATTTTTAAACTTGGAATAATTAAACACTTTTCAGCAGACATAAAATTATTCCTTCTTTTATACATTATTAAAATGGTTTTTAGCTATTCCATATTTTTTTTGGACACGTCATCAGACCATGTTCAAAATACATTATTTCACCTGCTGTTAAAATACTTTTAAAAAATAAACAATATTTTACTTAAATAAGGATATTTACATAAAATAAATGGAAGTACTTTATTTTCTTTTAATCCCATAACAAGTTAATGCTTTTCACATAAAATAAGCTTAAAAAATTTAAATATATTCTATAATTTTTTAAACATTCTACCCAAAAGCAATTTTTTAACAAACATTTATAAAAATTTTTTTTTTAACACTGGTCATAAAATATAGTTAGAGTAGAGATTTGAAATTACTTTTCAACTAATAATAACTAAATTATTAATAATAATTTATCAACTACTTTGTACTTCTTTAACTATTTCGTCTACAGCTGCAGCAAAGCTAGAAACAATACAAGAAGGGGGTGGTGATATCTTTAATTCATCATCTTTTCTATATTTCCCAGTCTGTACTAAAAAGCCTCGCATTCCAGCTTCTTGGGCACCTTTCACATCATCAACTACATCCTAAAACATTACAATCGTTAAACGTTATGTTTGGTGAAAACTTTAATAAAATTATTATTATTACTTTTTTTTTTGTAAAATAACTGAACATATAAAAATGGTAACGTTCAAATAATTTACGTTCATAATGATAGAATTATTAAATAGAATTTACAAATGGAAAAATTTCTACAATAAAGGTTATAGAACTTTGGTGAGTTATATTTTTATCTTTTTGAATTCAGCCACTCAGGCTCTCTTCATTTGATATTACATCAGATTATTTTTTATTTTATCTTTGGGTGGTGGTATATTTCATTTTAATTCCACCCTTCAACATCTATTATTTTTAATTTTACACTGTAACATCTATTATTATTATTATTATAAAATATTACTTACACCTAGCATTACATTTTATTGAAAATCATATAAATTTTTATCATTTTTAATTCATATCATATCTGCCACTTTTTACATATAAATTTATCCACTTATCTTCTTAAGATGTATGCGAGTATGTCATATGTAACAGTAAAAAAAGAAGTAGTACTGTCATCTGCTTTTTTATTCTTGGCAATCAGGTTAAAGATCATTTCCATATTCTTACTACTACTTTCTTTAATTTATGTTCGGGCAAACTTTCAACTCATTAAGTTTAATAGTTACAATTTTGAGGTCCTTAACCATCATTTCTGCATCTAAAAGCAACTGAAAATACCAACCAAGTTGTTACCTTTTTTACGGAGATCCAGAAGGGAAGGAATTCTCTCAAGTTCCCTAACAGCTTGTGAACGTTCGATCTCATGTTGGGGATGGAAACAGACGACGTGATCCACTGTATCATCAGTCCCACAATCCAGGCAGACTCGAATCCACCAAATGAAACCTTGCCAAACTTGCCCGAAAAGCACCATGTTCGGAAAGAAACTGTATGATATACCGATTGGGGAAACCCATCTAATCGCACCTAAATCAGACACTATAGGAAATATACCATGCATGTAGCGACCTGTGGGGGATTCATCCCACCTGACCTGCCAAGACGCAAGGCCCTGGTCTTCAATCTCCTGCTTTTGTTCTGATGCCAATAGGTTATTTACCTTGGAAATGTAGCATTCCTTATGCTCATTAGCAAAGATATCTACTGGTCTGACTCTGGCTTTAACACACGACGCCTCCTCTGGTTTATAACTGCCTATAACAGCCAGCAAGAGGAGTCGCTGGGTCCGCAGCAAAATGTCCGCGTAACACCTAAAAGCCAAGCTGTGAGTCTAGACAGGTGCAGCATGTAGCAAAATAGCCTCATTGACACCTTTGTAAAACATACGCATGGTACGGTAATTCAACCCCCCCCAAATGGGATGAATAAAAAGCATCAGTGGCTGTTTTTGCTACATATTATAGATGTTCCTTGAACCAAAAATTCTCATCAAGGATAACAACCAGGGTACTTTTGATACATAACATACTGAATGGGTAGACCAGACATCAGAACCCGTATTTGTCGGGAAGTAGCCAATCAGCCCCTAAGCAACATCATTGTGGTTTTCTCTGGGCTAAAAATTATTTTATGTTAGAGACTCCACTGCATGACTCACCCACTGCATGAGACTCCACTGCAGTCTCACAAGCATGAGCAGCTTGGAACTCTGCTTCGTTACGCGAATCCCCTTCAATCAGCAGCAGCACATCGTCAGCATAAGCAATGACACGACAACCGCATGGCAACCTCAAACGCAACATGGAATCGAATTCTATAATCCAAAGAAGGGGACTCAGAACAATGCCCTAAGGGCATTCTTTAGTTAGGGTCTTATGAACCTCTGAGCCGCCATCACACAGGGAAACAGTCTGATGGCTGAAATAACTTGAGAACACTTCTAATTCATTTTGTGTACATTTACACATCTGCATCTGAAACTTCTTTCCATAAAGATAGGACTACTGAGTTGTGGAAAAAGTAATTTTTCAGACGAGACTCATTTCTTTGCCCAAGAAATGAGAGTAGCCTACATTAGTAAATCGGCAGATAAGAAGACTACTGCGCCAGTATATCTGCAACAAGCTCCCAAACACCCAGCCAAAATGATGTTTTGGGGATGCTTTACACATAAAGGGCCAGGAATACTTATGCCTAAGGATGGGATGATGAAATCAGATCAATACATTAACATATGCCAAAGAAAAATAGTACCACTTATGCAGAAGAAACCAGAATTCATTTTCCAGCAGGACTTTGCTCCATGTCACACCCAAAAAGAGCAAAAGGGTTCTTCAAAAACCAAAAACCTCGAGTGCTCTCATGGCCAGGGAACTCCTCCGACCTGAATCCCATTGAAAATTTATGGGGCATACTAAAAAGAACTTGCGCAAATGAATTGTGGCACAAAAACTGACCTTATTAGTTCAGTGATACAGGTCGAGATGAAGAAATAAAAAATCATTGTTCTACCTTAGTGGAATCAATGTTAAAGAAGATTAAGAGATAATCAAAAACAAAGGAGAGCACATAACTACTAAATTTTAGTAAGTTTGACTACTAAATATTTTTTTCTTTTAAAAATAAAACTTTCTGTTAAAAATACTGTGTTCAGATTAATTTGTTTGTCACTGTATGAGTACACAAGAGCCTCCATAAAATTGCTATGCAGCCAGTAGGCAACATGTTAATAAACTAATATTTTATTGCAGTTTATACACTGTAACATCATTGAGCTGTTACCATAGTTTTTTTCCCTATAAATCAACTGTGTTAAAAGAGTGCATGTACAGCCAATAAAATCAAATTTATTATTACTTTAAAAGTTTTATTCTAATATGGTTTTATAATTTCAACAGAGAGTTTTTTATAGTTCTATAGTGCTAAGAAAGAAAACTATTAAAAAACAATTTAAACATATAAAATTTAATCTTTAAATATATTCTAATAAGTTAATTATACTCTAGTAAGTTGTATTGTAAAGCGCCAATTATCTGTGGACCAATTAACCAGGATTCATATTATCTATGTTCAGGTTTCCATTTGTGAGTTACATATTTCCCTAACATCGTATTAAAAAGATTCTGTTGTTCCATTATAGGCCCATGTATATAAATAGTACTGTAGTTTTGTATTTTCTGACAGGCTTTAGAATTTAAGTTGATGATGTATTCTGGTGAATACAGGAATAAGAATGTGGGAAAACAGGTTTCATTAGACAAATAGCTTTCAGGGTGGTGTTTTCTATTGCAAATCTGCCACAGTACAATATTGAATAGCTGTAATTTTTCCTAACTGTTCCACACAATGTACAGCACGAAATAATAACAATCCGATATCATTATCTGTGTCATCATAACCTTAGAACTAACTACGTAACCTTCTGGGCTACATAGCAAGTCTATGTTACAACTTTCTATGCCACTGAGTTTGATATGTTGCCTTATTGAGTTCAGTACAGTGTTATATACATTATATTACTGTGCATTCTATTTGTTGAATAGTCTGGTGAGTTATTATTTTTTTTAATACAATGCATATAATACAATACTATGTCTAATAGAGAAAGCGTGTTGTTTTAACTGTTGTGATCAAATTAGAGATAATTAAACTATGATATTAGAGATAATAAAACTATGTGAAAATGGTCAAAGTGTTACATTGCTTGCAAATGAGTTTGGAAATTGGCAAAAAACTATAAGATACATAGTTAAACAACAACCTGAGTTGCAACAAATTGTGAAACATTTGCTGGATCTTCTCATAGAAAGTCACTTAAAGTGAGCAACTTGAAAGTGAACTGGGTTTTCCAGGAAAGCTGCAAGGAACTCCTTTATCAGGACCAATGATTCTGGCCAAGGCAAAATATTTTTCTGATAAATTACAAATTGTTGAGACATTAAAATCTTCATCCAGTTGGTTAAAACAGTTTAAAGATCACCGTGATATTACAGATTTCTGAAGAGGAGCTTAGTGGAGATAAAGTGGGGGGGAACGTTATTGGCATTTGCAAAAGAAGGAACTACATCAAGCCGCAAGATTAACAAGGACAGAATTACAATATTGTGTAGGGCGAATGCTGTGGGAGAAGGTAAATTAAAGTTAGTGGTGGTTGGTAAATCTAGACTGTCTAGAAGTTTAAAAAGCAGAAAACGTCCACCCGTAGACTATAATTTTTCATCTGCAAGGATGACTAGAGATATTTTTGAATTATGGTTCAAAAGTAGGTTTTTCTACATGTAAAAAACTTTTAAGTGATAAAAGTCTACCTCAAAAAGCAGTGTTAATCTTATACAACACCCCATATCATCCACCTGTAGAAACATTCACAGTAGAAAACGAGGACTTTGTAGCAATTTACCTTCCTCTGAATGTCACAGACCTGGTTTAACCAATGAATCACGGTATGACTAAGACAATGAAGCAATTATACAGACCAAATCTGATGATGGACTTAGTCACACAAGAAAATAGAAAAAGGATTACAAATTTGGAAATAATATCAATCAAAGATGCTATATAAAATAAATCTGCTGCCTGGGATCAGGTTGGAAAAGCACAGTAAAAAAGTCATTTGAAAAATTAATGCCTAATTTTGCAAATGACAACATTGAAAAAGATGACGTGGACTCAGAGAGCAATGAAATTTTTGTTCAAGAAGTGATACAATCGTAAAAAATAAAAAAGGATGTGAAAATTTTGATAAAACAATAGTGGTTAAATGTGGATGCATGTATTTCAGGCTATGAGAAAATGAGTGATGACAATTTAATTGATAGTTAAAGAGTGATGCCTAGGCCCAACACATCTCATGATCATAACAATACTGATGATAATGATTATGATGATCTGAAGCTAATTTGTGATGTCAATAACAAGGAAGCATTGCTCCAAGCTGAAATACACAGATTACATTGATTTTTTTTTAAATTCAAGGACAGATCGGAAAAAAAGAAAAAATTATTATGCAAAATAAGAAACAAATTAAAATCAAACTTTTTTACAAAGTAATTCTTTTGTAAGCAGTATTACAATATGTAATATGTACTGTAAATAGAAATTAAATTTAATCTTTACCTGACATATTTATTATTTATTGTTTTAACAGGCCTTACAAAATACACAAACATAAAAAACCTATATGGAGCACATAGTTTTCTTGTGGTTAAATATATGCTGCATCATCTGCGATTTCAATTATCTGGGGCACATTTGTCCCCAATTAACATGGATAACACTGATGAACATAATTCTTGTTTCCTAACAGGCAGTACACAATTTTAATCTGTTTTTTGGTGCTGAAAACGAATATGCTCAGAATCTTTCTATCACCCACAATTTTTAAATTTTAATTAAAGGGTTTTTTTCATTTTTCAACATACAGTTAGCATTTTAAGCTACTATGCTGTATTTTGTTAGCTCACTTTTTATTTCTTAACTTTGTTAACATAATTTGTAAGCTATAAATAAACAATACCGAATAAAAAATTTAATCATATCATAGTCACATGTGACATCATATCTAATGCTGAAGAGTGAGTCTTCATGGACAAGATTAATCATGTCTGTGCAGGTCAAAACACGTAGCTGAAAACACAGCTGTGTTGTTTCTATTAAGCACTGGATTTAGGAATGAATTAATTTGTTCAGTCTTAAGTTTGTTACAGTGCAATGTCATAATGCCTCGAAATTGTGTAAATGATGTGGAAGCCTTTTGTTATGTATGTGGTGAGTTTATAATGTAAAAGCAAATAGAAAAAAACATTACACCTTTAATTAAAAAAAGCATATCATTTGTATTATTTTCAGTGTAAAATTGGTGATCAGGATAAGACGTGCGCTCCTCATACATAGACGCTTATTGTATGGACTAATTTTCCTGTATAAGCTGAACTGTTAGGATCAAGACTGCAAGTTTGGAATTTACTTGATAGCTTATGTTGCACTTAGGACAAGTTCATAAACCTGAGGACAGTTGCCTTTAGGTTCGTCCAAGTATAGTTTAAAAGTGGTTCTATTACACAATGGTAAAAAATATCCTTCGATACCAATCGCTTATGTTATTAATTTGAAAGAATCATAAGAGTGACGAAAGTCATTCTTGAAAGAATACATTACAATAAACATCATAGCTGGAACATATGTGGTGATTTGAAAGTTATTTTGTTAGGCATGCAGTTAGGCTATACTACGTACATGTGTTTTCTTTGCGAATGGGACAGCCGAGCTAGGGATAAACATTATGTTACCAAAGAGTGGAAGAAACGAGACAACTTAACTCCAAATGGGAAAAATATTATTCATGAGCCCTTAGTTGAACCCCCAAAAAAAATATTTTTACCCCTTTCCATATCAAGCTAGGACTAATGAAAAATTTTGTAAAAGCAATGAAGGATAGTCCTGGATTTGTGTACAACAGGCAGAAATTTCCGAATGTAAGTGAAGGAAAAATTAAAGAAGGAATATTTGTTGATGCTCAAATAAGAGAGTTGGTCAAAGATGATGTATTTAACTCAGTGTTAAATAATGTAGAAAGTACAGCTTGGGCTTCATTTAAAGACTTTTGCAAAACTTTTCTTGGCAAACAAAAATTTGACAATTACCATAATATTGTTAATCATCTTCTTACTTCATACAGAGCTGGGATGTAATAGTCTGAAAATACATTTCCTCCACTCACATCTGGATTTTTTCCTGGACAACCTCGGAGACGAACATGGTGAACATTTCCACCATAACATTTCAGTAATGGAAAGCTGCTATAAAGGGAAATGGAATACTAACATGCAAGCCGATTACTGTTAGACATTAATAAAGGATGTGTCTAAGGCTATTTATAAAAGAAAAGCATCAGCAAAATCATTCTAAACAGTTATTGCCATGCAAAATTATAAATTTTACAGATTTTACCTATATTTTCCCTTAATTTTTTCTGAAGCATAATTTATTTAAAACTAAGGGTGGTAGAAAGATTGTATTTACACATCTGTAATGTACTCAAAAAAGCAATTCAAGATGTGGTATTAATATCACACTTACAGAAACATTAAAAATCTTTTTTTTGTTTATCAGTGTAATTGGTGCTATACTATATTTACGATTAACGCAAAGTCAAAAATCCAATTTATTTTTTTTGTTGTAAATTTTTTTCTAGGAAGAAGGTTGCAGCCAATTTCATTATAGTTTGTCAATATTTCTTTATTCATTATTTTGTTAATTATAAATTTTATCATTTTTTTAAGACAATGTGGTATAAGAAACAAATGTTAAATATAACATTTGTCAAAGTCTGGAGAAAAAAAGGTTATATATGCATTTTCACCTATCAATGTTGATTACTCCATGACAAAGCTCCATACTTTAAAGAAATTTTAACTTATGAACTGATGAATAAGTTTGTATTAACTTCTGTGGAAATTCTGAGTGGTCAGGAGGATGTCTAGATTTAAATATAGCTCAGCACTACAACAGAGTTTTTCTCAAGGATGATGATGACTCCAGTAATTATGAAATGTGATTCAATTTAGTATTCCCACGACACGCTGATGGGACATCTCATAGCTATTCTTCAAGATATGGAGAGAAATGCAATTTTGTTTTTTTAATTTTTATGACATTCTTTTCCTAAAGTATTACATGCTTAGTCAACAGTGAACATACCTCATATGTAAATGTATGTGAAACAGTTAATGTTGTACACGTGAGTAGCAGCTGTACTTGCATAGTGTCTTCTGTTACACATTTATGAGTCTACTTTTATTGTCACCAATTCAGGGAACATTTTAACAATCATGAAAAATAAAATCAATTTTTTTCTATAGCGGCAAACATATCAAATGATTATTTATTTCCCATTAGAGATTATCAATAGCTAATATTTTTTTGAGAAAAGACATTCTATAACTTCCTTAAATTTTTTTTTTATTCACTTAAGATTATATTTTATTGATGGATAGATAATTTTAGGTAATAATGTTTAATCATTATTGAGAAAATAAAATTTTTTTATATAATTAAGAAAAATTACTGTAACAGTTGTTATAATAGTTTTAAATAACAAATGGTTTGTTAGTGAAAATATTCATTCAACAACATGTAGTTATATAGACAATTTTTACTCTGTAGTGATGCTTCCCACATTTACTATTTCGTAATAGTATGAGTACCTTTCTTTTTTCCTTTTTCCTGTTTAGCCTCCGGTAACTACCGTTTAGATAATACTTCAGAGAATGAATGAGGATGATATGTATGAGTGTAAATGAAGTGTAGTCTTATACATTCTCAGTTCGACCAATCCTGAGATGTGTGGTTAATTGAAACCCAACCACCAAAGAACACCGGTATCCACGATCTATAACTGGCTTTACTAGGACTTGAACGCTGGAACTCTTGGCTTCCAAATCAGCTGATTTGGGAAGACGCGTTCACCACTAGACCAACCTGGTGGGTTAGTATGAGTACCTTGGCAACAGTATATGTCACTATTGATTTGTTTACAAATTTAAAGGTTTTTATTGTTTGCTCAGCTAGTCACAGTATTTAAGACGACTAGTAATGTGCAGTTAATGACTGTTAGTAACTGACATCTGCTTGAAGATGTTCCTCTAATGCTGAGATGCAAAGTATATTTCCAGAACTATGATGCCCCTTTCCACTTCTCTTGTGCCAATTCCACTCACTTAAAATATCATTTCCCTAACAAATGGAACGGTTGTGGAGGTCCACATATCTGGCCACCAAGATTGCCTGATCTAACACCTTTGGATTTTTGCATCTGGGGATGGATGAAACATATTGCATAACAAAAATACATTCTAGTGACAAAATAAATGTCCACATTATGGATACAGCTGAGCAACTTATGGATAGCCCTGAAGAACTAAAAAGCGCAACAAAAGAAGTATAGCAGTATTTCAGCATGACCTGATTTCACCGGGGTGGCTAAAATCTAAATGAAATCTTTCATTAGCTGTAACTCACAAACTAAGCATTTTAGGACAAATATTTATGTGAACTTTTTACATTATTTTCACGAGTAGAATAGATTATGAAAGTCCTGAGAGAAGTTTGTGATATACCTAGTGTGTATATATATATATATAAAACACATTGGCTGTCTTGAGATGTGCTGGTGTTACTCAAGATTCCATTACAAACAGGCTGTGAGTAGCCATGCTGGGTTCTCAAACACACTTTTACATTATACACTGTTATGTATCTTGGCCTGTTTTTAGTGTTTTGTTTGTATGTGGCTTATAAGGAATGTCAGACAATGCGATTACACAGTAACACCATTTTCTGAAACTTCAGTTTCCTGTTTTATGAACTTAAAGTTGTCAAGTGAGTGAATAATTGTATGTTGTTAATGTTATTACTTTTGGTTACTTAGAAAATGTATATGTATATTGTAACTTTAAAGCTTAACATTAATAAAAAATTAAGTAAGTGCACTCACTTTTTTTTTTTTAATATTTGAGGTTAATATTAAATTTTAACTATATATACATAAAAAATATGCCTTTATAACAGTTGTTATTTGTTACGGTCTGAGAGACAGTTTTTCCCTTGTACTCTGTGGCACCAGAACTATGTTATTTCCTTACGTATTATGGCAGCCAACTCACACACACACACGTGCGCGCAATTATTTCCTAACTGTAAATCTCCTACATTTATAATTAAACTGACAATGCTAATAATAATAAACTAATAATTTTATTCATCTGAACTGTTTATTCATAAAAAATTGTATTTTTGGTTAAATGGTTTTCAAAATGTTAAAATACAAATAATTTTAGAATCTATGCTTAATTTTTTTTTTCTAGTTAAATTTGATAGAATTGAAACTTAAATTATTTAAAAAAGATCAAATATCCTAATTTGTCAGAAGAACTTCTGATAAATGAATGGTTTTCATCAAACATTCATTTTATGATTCTAAAATGTTTCATACTATTTCTTTTATTCATCAGATTAACATTACACAGAGCAAGTAGATATATTTAAATTTTGTTTTGTTTTATACTTTATATGGGAAAAATAACATCATGTTCTATTTTATAGTTAGCAGCACCTATGACATTCATACTCATTTTTTAACATATTATGAAAGTATAAAAATAAATTCAGAACGCTGTAGACTGAGGTCACCCAATGACATTATTATTCAGATCAACCTGCAGCTTGGTTTCTTAAATTTGCAGGACACAGGCTCGACTATATAACTGGCTCATGTTTGAAACTGACATTTTCTGGTACCACAGGCAGCAGAGAGTTCTCAGCAATATCAAAATAACATTTTATATTACTGCGATAGCCACTTGATGTTTGGTTTCATGCGGATAGTGATGGCCTTCATCACTTAGTGCAGGCATGGCCTAACCTGCTTGGGTCAGCCATGGTCAGGTACTTCAATGAGATCCTTCAAATTATTTGTTAAGTGTGGTAAGATAAGTCAGGTATATGGATGAGGCCTCCTCTATCTTGTTCCTTATTTACCACACTTGAAAACTATGTTATGCAGTGGGTAACCCAGAGGCTTCATTGTTTGTTGGTTACTGTTAGGATGTTTCCAGATTGTGTGGTGAGTCAGCTGAATCAGGGGACTACAAACTGTATATTCCAATCTGTGGAAGGGTTTAGCTATAGGCATACAATCTAGTAAACCCTTATTTTTTTATAGCTTTACTATTGTCATCCACATAAAACCTGCAAGGGTGTAATTTTTGTATATACTGATACATCACATTACAATACTTAAAGAAATTAATTTGATATGAAAACAATATAGTAATCAGTCAATTATCATCATTAAAACAATATAAATTTTCTGGAATGAAAATAAACATTAAAATACAAGTTTAGCAAATGTGCTAATATTATGTAAATTCATTGTGAATGTGTATCATCACACAGTTTAATATTAGCTTGATTGTCAAGTAAGAATTAAACTACAACATACAGTAATGATTCACTGCTAAAATAAAGAGAAAATTAGCATACCATGTGTATTAGTGATATTTCAAATCTTAAATCAGTTTCATAATAAAATATGTATAAATTGCAAAATTCTTACATCACCAATCATAATTGCTTCACTTGGATCAATTCCATCTAAAGCAGCTTTAAAAAATTCAGGGCAAGGTTTTCCAATTACAGTTGACTTGCAGCCAGATGCATATTCAAGAGCCTTAACAAATGCACCAGTACCCAAAGCCAAACCATCTTTTCTCATAAAGTAACGACTCTCATTAATAGCGATTAGTTTTGCTCCATCCATCAGTAATCTATAAACAAATACAAACAGATAAGAAACTGATTGTAATTCATTATAGAGATTAAAACATTTTTATAATGATATGATAGAAAAGATTTATAGTTCGCCTGAGGAGTGAGTCCCAATAAGTCATTTTCAGGAGTGCTTAACATTATTGGTGTGTTATTCAGTTGAACAAAAAATCATTACTTTCCTCCCGAATTTAGTGCAATATACAAATGTATTATTAGGAATCTTACCTTCATTAGTTATTAACAATAATGCCTTCCTCTATGAATCATGAGACCTTGCCAGTAGTGAGAGGGCTTGAATGCTCAATGATCCAGAGTAGCTGGACCGAAGGTGTAACCATCTGTTGAGAGTCAGACTAAGGAATGATTCATGAAAGTGGGCAGTAGCTCTTTCAGTAGTTGTTAAGGGTGTAGGTCAGAAGGACTTGGACGGCCATATCAACATCACACAATCTTCTGAGTAGTGTGCAGCTGAAAGCAATGGAAAACTACAACTGGTTGTTTTTACAAGGAAATGTAGCTCTTGTGTGTATACAAAGAAATTGACGAAGCAATTAAATACATACAGGGGATAAAATTTAATAATAGTTGGAGATTGGAATGCAAGCATCGGAAAAGGCAAGTTAGTAAATAGTGTAGGTGAATATGGGTTGGGCAAAAGGAATGAAAGAGGGGACCAACTTACTGAGTTCTGCATGAAGTATAATTTAGTAATTGCCAACACCCAGTTTAAAAATCATAATAGAAGAATATACACATGGAAAAAGCCTGGTGATACTGCAAGGTATCAGATAGATTATATCATGGTTAAACAAAGATTTAGAAATCAACTTATTGACTGCAAAGCACTGTTCTGTAGCAGACATTGACAGCGACCATAATTTAGTGATAATGAAATCTAGATTGGGATTTAAAAACCTGAAGAAAAGGTGTCATATGAATTAGTGGAATTTAAAGAAGCTTGAGGAAGAGGAGGTAAAAAAAGATTTTTGAGGAGGACACTGCAAGAGGTCTGAGTAAAAACAACAGGGTAGAAAATATAGAATGTTAAAAACGAAATTCTTAAATCAGCAAAAACAAACATAGTCAGAACAAAGAGAACTGGTAGAAAACCTTGGATACCACAGGTTATGTTATAGCTGATGGATGAACGTAGAAAGTATAAGACTGCTAGTGATGAAGAAGGTAAGAGGAACTATCGACAATTAAGAAATAGTATAAACAGGAAGTGCAAATTAGCAAAAGAAAAGTGGATTAAAGAAAAGTGTTCAGAAGTGGAAATAAAATGGAGCATAAGCTAAGTTAAGGAGAATTTTGTGGTAATATACTAAAATCTAATAATGTGTTAAATAAATCGGTGATGGTACACCGATTTATAATACGAAAGAAAAGATTGATAGGTGGGTAGAATATATTAAAGAGTTATACAAAGGAAATGTATTAGAAATTGGTGTTACAGAGGAAGAAGAGAAAGTCAAAGAGGATGAAAAGGGAAATATATAATGAGATCTGAATTTAATAGAACATTAAAAGATTTGAGTGGCAGAAAGGCTCATGAGATATACAGGATACCTGCTGAATTACTGCATAGTGCAGGTGAGGACGTGATAGATAGTTTATACAAATTGGTGTGTAATATTTATGAAAAAGGAGAAGTTTCATCAGACTTCAAAAAGAGTGTTATTGTCATGATACCAAAGAAAGCAGAAGCAGATAAATGTGGAAAATACAGAACAATTAGCTTAACTACTCATGCATCAAAAATCTTAACTACAATTCTGTAGAGAAGAATTGAGACGAGAGTGGAAGAAGTGTAGTTAAAGACCAACTTGGTTTCAGGAAAAGTATAGGGACAAAGGGAGCAATTTTAGTGCTCAGATTAATAGTAGAGGGAAGGTTAAAGAAAGAAAACCAACATACATGGAATTTATAGACTTAGAAAAGGCATTTGATAATGTAGACTGGAAAAAAAATGTTCAGAATTTAAAAAATTTAGGGTTCAAGTATAGAGATACCAGAACAATTGCTAACATTTACAGGAACCAAACTGCAACAGTAATAATTGAAGAACTTAAGAAAGAAGTCATAATAAAAAAGGGAGTCTGACAAGGATGTTCCTTAACCCTATTATTTTTTATTCTTTACAAAGAACTAGCAGTTAATGATGTTAAAGAACAATTTAGATCCAGAGTAACAATGCAAGGTGAAAAGATAAAGATGCTACGATTTGCTGATGATATAGTAATTCTAGCTGAGAGTAAAAAAGATTCAAATAAACAATGAATGGCATGGATGAAGTCTTACGCAAGAAAATAAACAAGATCACAACAAAATTAATGAAATGTACTAGAAATAATGTAGATGGACCACTGAATATAAAAATATGAAGAGAAAAGATTATGGAGGTAGAAGAACTTTGTTGGAAAGTAAAATAACTAAAGATGGACAAGGCAGGAGCGATATAAAATGACGAATAGCACAGGCAAAACGAGCTTTCAGTTAGAAATATAATTTGCTTACATCAAAAATTAATTTGAATGTCAGGAAAACATTTTTGAAAGTATATGTTGGAGTGCAGCTTTATATGAAAATGAAACTTGGATGATTGGAGAAGCTGAGAAGAAAATATTACAAGTTTTTGAAATGTGGTGCTATACGAGAATATTAAAAATCAGATGGATGGATCAGAAGTGACAAATGAAAAGGTACTGCAGCAAATTGATAAAGAAAGAAGCCATTGGAAAAATACAGATAAAAGAAGAGACAGACTTATAGGCCACATATTAAGGCGTCCTGGAATAGTGCTTTGATATTAGAGGGACAGGTAGATGGGAAAATTGTGCAGGCGGGCGGTGTTTGGAATATGTAAAACAAATTGTTAGGGATGTAGGATGTACGGAGTGTACTGAAATGAACTGACACTAGATAGGGAATCTTGGAAATCAGCATCAAACCAGTCAAATGACTGGTTTGACAAAAAAAAAACAAACAATAATGTAAAGTTTTCAATTAGTTACTTGATGATCGCATAGAATTTTTCTTAAAAAATTACTTAACTGTGTTGAAGTGATGCTGAATTCTCTGATAGTAACCAACAACATATAAATTTTTTACTTATAATAATAACTTTCTGTAGACATTTAATGGTTTTAGTCATCGTCAGATCTCTTTTACTGCATAAAATCATAGCTAATAGATTAAAAAAAAATTTACCAAACAAAATAAAGGATTAATAATTTTTGTAAAATTATTATTTGACAAGAAAATTACAAATATTAGATTTTTCAATAAGCTATAAAACTGACTAAAAATATAAACTGTTATATATAATGCACAAAAATATGAATCTCTAATGAAAACTGCCTTCATGCAACTAAAAACATTTTGAAGTTAGTAAAAATGTGCATTTAAACATGGCTAATTGCAATAAGTAGTATTACCATGTTTGTAGCTCTATTATTACAGCAAATTTAAAACCTGTTTTAAATTATTTTTTGCATAATTGCTACATTTAAAATAAGTATATGTATAAGGATGTTCCTTAATGAAATGGGTGGACTTTAGGAACAATTTTACAGATCAAAACAAAGAAAATGAATACTGGTAAACATGGACTGGAAATGGACAATACATCCATATGTAAATAACACTGATACACAAAAAAAAAATTAATGTTTCTCTAAGTGTGATACTAATACCATATTTTGAATTGCTATTATGTGTACATTACAGATGTGTAAACACAATCTTTCTGTCACCCTTAGTTTTAAATAAATTATGCTTCAAAAAAGATTAAGGGAAAATACAGTTAAAATCTGGAAAATGTTTAATTTTACATGGCCATACCTGTTTAGATGATTTTGCTGATATAAATAAATTTTCCTTTTATAAATAGCCTCAGGCACATCCTTAATTAATGTCTAACAGTTATCGGCTTGCATGTTAGTATTCCATTACCCTTTATAACGGCTTTCCATTATCAAAATGTCTTACTGGAAATGTTCACAGTGTTCATCACTTTCATCTCTGAGGTTGACCGGGAAAAAACCCAGATGTGAGCGGAGGAAATGTATTTTCAGACTATTACATCCCAGCTCTGTATGAAGTAAGAAGATGATTAACAATATTATGGTAATTGTCAAATTTTTGTTTGCCAAGAAAAGTTTTGCAAAAGTCTTTAAATGAAGCCCAAGCTCTACTTTCTACATTATTTAACACTGAGTTAAATACATCATCTTTGACCAACTCTCTTATTTGAGCATCAACAAATATTCCTTCTTTAATTTTTCCTTCACTTACATTCGGAAATTTCTGCCTGACGTACAAAAATCCGGGACTATCCTTCATTGCTTTTACAAAATTTTTCATTAGTCCTAGCTTGATATGGAATGGGGTAAAAATATTTTTTTTTGGGGTTCAACTAAGGGCTCATGAATAATATTTTTCCCATTTGGAGTTAAGTTGTCTCGTTTCTTCCACTCTTTGGTAACATAATGTTAATCCCTAGCTCGGCTGTCCCATTCGCAAAGAAAACACATGTACTTAGTATAACCTAACTGCATGCCTAACAAAATAGCTATAACTTTCAAATCACCACATATGTTCCAGCTATGATGTTTATTGTAATTTATTCTTTCAAGAGTGACTTTCATCACTCTTATGTTTCTTTCAAATTAATACCATAGGCGATTGGTATTGAAGGATATTTTTTACCGTTGTGTAGTAGAATCACTTTTAAACTATACTTGGATAAATCTAAAGGCATCAGTCCTCAGGTTTATGAAATTGTCCTGAGTGCAACATAAGCTCATCAATATTTGTGCAATAAACCAAATTATTTTCATCAATAAAGTACTGAGAGAGTTCTTTTTGTTGGCTTCAAAAGCCTGAAATTTTTGTATTTTTTGAATTAAATTCCAATCTTGCAGTCTTGATGCTAACTTCAGCTTGATTTTTTGATAAATTTATATCCCTAACAGACATTTAATTCATCTTGTGATATAAGATGTGGCTTATTGGAAGATAAATCAAAATCACTGTTGTCTTCTTCTGTACTGCCTGATTCTTCATTGCTGCTTTCATAACATACATTCACTGGTGGCTCAGGAACTGGAATAATTTCATTGTGAGGTACAGGTCTGATTGGAGATTGCAATGAAGCATATTTTACAGTATGTTTAGATTTTTTAGAAATTCTAGACAGACTTGTTAAACAAAAGTAACAATCGGTTACATGATCTTTTGGTTCACGCGAAACCATAGGTACACAACGTGCCAAAGCCTTCCCTGCACCTTTACCGTCACCCTCTCTTAAATATAGCCTTCCCCGTCACCCTCTCTTAAATATACAGAACAATTAGTGCATAATGTATGAGGAGCCCACGTCTTATCGTGATTACCAATTTTACACTGAAAGTACAAATGATATGCTTTTGTAATTAAAGGTGTAATGTTTTTTCTATTTGCTTTTACGGTAAACTCACCACATACATAACAAAAGGCATCCACATCATTTACATAATTTCGAGGCATTATGACACTGCACTGTTAACAAACTTAATGCAGCAATATGACTGAACAAACTAATTCATTCCTAAATCCAGTACTTAATACAAACAACACAGCTATGTTGGGTTGTTTTGACCTGCACAGACATGATTAATCTTGTCCATGAAGGCTTACTCTTCAGTATTAGATATGATGTCATAATATGATTTAATTTTTTGTCTAGTATGTTTATTTATAGCTTACAAATTATGTTAAAAAAGTTAAGTAATAAATAGTGAGCTAAAAAAATACAATATAGGAGCTTAAAATGCTACATACACGGTGAAAAATGAAAAAAATCCTTTAATTAAAATTAAAAATTTTTTCAAAAATGGTGGATGATCGAAAGATTCTGAGTTTGTATTCGTTTTCAGCATCAAAAAACAGATGATTAAAATCATGTACTGCATGTTAGGAAACAAAAATTATATTTATCATTGTAATTAGGTAAAATTACAATTACTATTTTCTATTTTGAATGAAAAAAAATCATTATATCATAACCAACAAAACCCTACCTCTTCTTTATATAGTGCAAATAAAATTTATTAAAACTGCTATAAAATCTTGGTAATAAATTATGTAGAGAATTTAATTTTGTATATATTTTACTTTTTAACATATAATACCAAACTATTAAGAAATTACAATGTGTTTTTGGGATACAACTAGCTTACTTTCAAATAACATCTAAATTATTCTTTCTTAAGATCTTTTCAAAATTAATTATGTAGCTTCTCATTTGAAGTACTAGTGACACTGTTAGTAACACCCACCTTAAAAAAGTCAAGAAACTTCTTTACAGTGTAGTCAAATAATACTCAAGCTGAACAGTGTTTATTCATTTAAGATGTATGCATTTCGTAACCTATTTAAGACAGACACCATAAATTCCTCTATGAAGATAATGCAAGGTAACATAAGTTATTGTCACGGTAAATCCACTGAAGGAACTACAAAATAGCTCTTAAAAGACCTTATGGAAGAACAATTTCCATATAATGCAAAGTGAATCGTAAATAATCTTTAATATTATAAAGTACTATCATGTTTAGTCATTCTGTTCAATGAACAAATAAATCACTACTTACAAAAAGGCAGACATTTATTAAAAAAAATTGTGTATTTATAAATTGAGGCGTAAGATTGTTCTATATTTGACTTTTGAGAAGAAATCAACAGAAAACTACCTATTCCTTATCCTAGAAATGCATCTTATAACTCTTCCCATCAACATATTATTAAAACATGATTAAGAATACTAAACGATTGCTGAATTATAAGTATAAAACAATCCTACATTAGTTGATCTAACAGATTTATCTTTAAAATATAATTTCAAGTTTGTAAGGATGTGGTTTTTTAAATAATGCTATATGTACCTAAGTATGATGAAGATTTTAAGAAGTTCATCTATTTTGCATAAGCTACTGCTGGCGCCAGCAAATATAAGCAATAATTCTCTAATGCGAGAAGAAAAACATTCCATGTTGATACATTTTTACTACCTCAAGGAGCCAACTGATATTTTTATTTATTTTAATATTTTATTGTATTTTAAGAGAATTATATTAATTTTACGTTTTATTTAATTTTTACATTTGTAATCTGGAAAGATGGCACAGTGCATTATTATGCAGTTCTGTGTGCCAACAAAATAGCATTTACTGAGCTCATAGAACTGTACTGTATGTCAAACAGTTGATTTATTCTGATACTCTGTCTAATTTTGTGTAAATTTACAGGGTTTTCTCTAAATAATATTTAAAATTACAAATAAACAAGCATTTATTTAATTTAGAATATAGTTTCAAACGAATTGTCTACAAATTGCACAGGTTGGCAAAATTTACAGGTAATTTGAAAATTGCTTGATCAGAATAAAAAAAATTAAAATAACACACGTAAGTGGTTTAGTATCTACTAGTTTATTTGTAATTTTAAATACTTTTAAAAATTGAGTAGTGATAGTGACTGAGGAGAGTAATTAAAAAAGTGAAATGTTGAGACTGGTGTTGGGTAGGCGGTGGTTGAAGGGAAGTGTGGGAGGAGA
Organism: Lycorma delicatula; assembly: GCF_047948215.1. Taxonomy (NCBI): domain Eukaryota; kingdom Metazoa; phylum Arthropoda; class Insecta; order Hemiptera; family Fulgoridae; genus Lycorma; species Lycorma delicatula. The sequence goes on along the minus strand of NC_134456.1, from coordinate 225,109,241 downwards.
GTTTTGTACTTCAAACTCTGCAATTGTATGATTGGCAGATATGCTACTACTAGTTAGGAAAAAGTTCCTTGAATATCTTCTTTAACCATGGGTGAAATAATTAAAATTATGATATAAATTTTTTGATTCACATATTAGAAACCATTATTCCCAGACTGTTCTTTTCTTAAAAGAGATAAAGCGAATAATGAATATGTGCATGTTAAATAATTGTAAAACATATGAAATTAAATAAATTATTATTTACAATGATAAGAAAATGTTAAACGTGAGACTTCTGTTCTGCCAATAAAGGCCATTTAATTTTTTTTTTTAACAACAATGCAATGTTAAAAATACATCTATACATCTACACTTTGTTATCACTCACTTTATGTAAAACTCTTTTTATTTTTAACAGTGTATGGAAAAAATTAAAAAGAAAAAAATAGAAACAAACTGTTAGCTAAATTGGACTGAACGAACTATCTTATCGCAACAGTTAAAACATATTTCATTTGAAGACTATATGAATTATGATGTAGAAAAAATACTGTTGTGTGCATTAGTAGCAAATTAAACATGGCAACTGGATGTCACTTGAATGGAAGGGAATTGTAAATAGAAAAATTGAGTTCTATACCTGTACAAATGCTATATTGATGACAAGCAGTAATCAACATATTAATTTAATGTATGCAAATTAAACCTTAGATTGTTACACTTAGATAAAGGATACATTATCATTCTTGCTTTAGCAAACAATGGTCTACATAAAATAACAATACAAAACAAAACAGCTGAGAATTAAGATTTGTGATCAAAGGTAAATAAAATGGTGACATAATTTAGACCAATTCTACAACAGCAATGAAAAATTGTTAAGAAAAACATATCTAATTCCCATTTTATTAAAATATAAAATTAACCACAAAAATGGACTCATAATATAATAGAAATAATGGCAAAAAGTTAACAGGAAAAAATTACAGCAATGCCTATTTTCTAATGATGAACTGCTTTAATATATTAAACGATCAGACAATATAAGTGTGATCAAAAAGCTTGTCTTCCAGTTTTTATCTCCTGGGAAAACATGGCTTTATAGCTGGTTTTTGGTACGGGCAATTTCTGACAAAACAACCCTATAAAAATATAATCAATAATCTGGGTGTACAAAAAAAATATTGGGGTTTTTATTTGTTATAATATCTTTTCGATGAGGTGTATAGTATTGATTTGAGGCTAGAATCAAAGAGCAAAAAAAAAACAGTGGCTGCACACATGGCCATATTACATTGATCTTTCCTCTTGATAGCATCATTAGCAAACTCCTGAACAGAAAACCTGTGTTTGGACTTTGTGTTAAATGTAAACCTGTAGTTATAGTTCAATGTGTGTTCAGTAGAAAATTTATTAGTGATTAACCAAGTGATTGTAACATTCGTAGATGGCATAATCAGTCTGAAACATCTGGATGTCTGTGTAAATGTGTCAAGGAGTCCTTGCATAGTCCTAAAAAAATCTCTTTTGGCCCGCCAGAGTGCAGAGGTAGATTTCACAGGTGCTAAGTAGGGAACAAAAAGTATTTCCACCTTAGAATTAAGAAAAACTTCAAATTTATTCAATATGGCAACTGTTGTATATGAAAAAAAGTTTCACATGTTTAGCATACAAGCCTTCTTATAATTCCAGCAACATTTTGGTCATATTAAGAATTGTTTCAGACAAAATTTTTAGGTAATGTTTAGAGGACTAATGATCGGTTAAAACCGATTCGATACAGTGCCTATTAAGGGAGGTACAATTTTTTTATCTTCAAAACCCCATTTTTTTCACCCCTTGGGCCAATGGTTGCTGGTAACAAAAAACCTTTCTTAGATAAGTTTTAGGCCCTTATCCAAAGATTTGTAGGAACTTTAAATGAATTTTATATTTTACTTAATAAGAAAGTTATAGCGATATTTTGTTTTTTCAAAAAAGCCCCTCATGGTCTGATTTTGCTCATTAATGAACTTGACCGAGATTTTAGGTCGTTATATTTTCTGCATCAATTTGAAAGTGATTGGTGCAAAATTATGGCAGTTATCGTTTCCACAAGAAAGTGAAATATATATATAAACTTTTGAACTGACGGTGGTTTTGGGGTCTGAGCGAACTTTTCTGGAAGTCGAATTACAGTACCCATTAAAATAGGTAGCTTTCTTATGAAATCTACCTAAAATCTGTTAGGAAGACCAGCTGACACTAACAATGATGATGATGATGACAGTGCAGGATGATTTAAGGAAAAGTTTATATATGCAACCATACTGTTTATAGCTGTTTGAAGCCTACTGAATATACTGTATGTGCCAAACTCGTTATCAAAATGTTACAGCAGTTAGATGAAGACTTTCTTGATCATATGGTTAGTGAGGAGTTAACAATTCATCTTAGTAGAAAAGTTAATACAGATAATGTCTGTTTCTGGGGATCAGAAAATCCCCATGGAATTTTAAAATGTGAAAGGGACAGCCCAAATTAAATGTTTTTGTGCAATATTCCAATGGCATGTATATGGGCTGTTCACTTTCATTGAAGCAAGTGATGTTAGTCGCAACATACCCAAATAAGCAACAGGAGTTGCTGCTTATTTGGATATGCTGCATGCATGTCTTTTTCTTAAACTGAAAGACGCACCAGAAATTTTTTTTTTCTTTTTTCTGTTTAGCCTCTGGAACCAATGTAAGGTATTACTTCAGAGGATGATATGTATGAATGTAAATGAAATGTAGTCTTGTACAGTCTCAGGTCAACCATTCCTGACATGTGTGGTTAATTGAAACCAAATCACCAATATCCACAATCTAGTATTCAAATCTGTATTAAAGTAACTGCCTTTACTAGGATTTGACTTTGAAATCAGCTGATTTGTGATGACAAATACACCACTAGACCAACTTGGTGAGTAGAGAATTTTATTTGGCAGCAAGATAGTCTTACTGGCATGTACGGGATTGATTAGCATGGGCCCAATGATAGCAGTTGCAGTGGCCTCCAAGATTACCCAATCTAACTCAAATGTGATTTTTTCTTTGGGCTTTTATACGGGATCTTATGTACGTGCCTACACTACCTACTATCTACCTTTGATTAACAGATTTGAAGGAGCTGTCACTTCCTTTACTTCAGACATGCTGATTTAAGTATGGGACAAACTTCCTATCAGTTGGATGTGTGCCGCGTGATAAAGGGTGCTTACATTGAACACTTGTAGGGAAAACTGCAAGTGTTGCCCTTTCATTTTATTTGCAATTTATTAATGCATGTCAAAGTTAAGAGATATTAGCTTTCAAACTCAGATTTTATTTTTTGTACACTCTGTCTATTAAAGTGTGGACTTTTATTTTTATTCTCATCAAATTTCAGGTCATTATGATGACAAGAGGCTTTTTAAGTAAAAAAATTTACATCCATTTCAAGTAACTGAATCAAAATTATTTAATTGTAGAAAGTTTTATAACAAAAATTATCCAACCATAAATTTGGACAGGTTGCTAAAAAAAACAAGAATGAAATTAAAAAAAATCTCTTTTTTCTGTTATCAGTGTAACCCTCCCATACTGAATGTATGGTAAATCATTAGTGGTGACAGTATTAGGAAGGAATTACTTTGTTATTACATGTCCGCTAGTCAGATATTTTTGTAATTGTATAACAACACTGCATTCATTTATTTTAATACCATTGTAATTAATTTCTAATTAATATATTTTGTATAATATTATGTTTTTCAATTATATACATTTAATTATATTATATCAATTATATATAATACTATATTTTTATATCATATATATTATGTGATCATATAAAAACATAATATCAATAATATTATGTTTTTCAATTATATATTTATTATTATATATTATAATTTTATATATATATATATATATATATATACAATTACTAAAAAAGTTAATTAATAAAAAAGAATCATAGAAAAATATAGAAAAATAAATATATTCCACTTAAACATTTGTCTTAGTTCTTTGCATTACACTGTATGTATTATTGTCACATCAGTAAGGCTTTTTTTTTTTTAAGTACTTGATGAAATATTAAGCTACAGATTTTTAATAGCAAAATTAATTATTTATTAATCATTTGATTATAAATAAACACTGATTATTGCTTCAAGAAAATGTTATATTTTTAATATTAGATTGTACTATAATCGGATAGTAGTGGCCTTTATTCCCTTTTTTGTGAAAACAATAAACAAACATTACAAGAACATTTTTTGATGAATATTATTCTAATTTCAGACAATGAAATGTTTAACTTCAGTTATAAACTAACACCAAGTGTTAATTTATCAAATAATTATTATGAGTAAACTGATCTGAAATTTTATAGGGTTCATATTTTAACATTTACACATTTTACAACTTTTCCTGCTAAGAAATTGAATATTTAAAAAATAATGTAAAAGAATAATGTTTTTTTACATTTCTCTTTCAGTTTAAATGGTTTAGTGTTTTATATAATTTCTTTTCAGAAATAATGTAAATTACAATAGATTTTAATTTGGCACGAATTATGTTATAAATATTAAGTGATAAAATTAAAATAGTTCAAACTAAAATGTCTTCTTTCATTACTCTAATTTAGATCTCCATAAAATCAATATTATAAACCTATTTCAGAGCATAAGGCACTACCCATACAACTGACCATACCTAAAGGCTGAATTTAATTTTTCATAGTGGAAATGTTCTGGAGCTAATCCCATAACAACTGCATTTTTTGGTTCTTCTTCCAGATCTAAACCTGTAAAATTATACACAACACAATAATATGAGGATGGTTAAAATATAAGCAATAATTTTTTTCTCCTTCCTTACTATAATAAATCTTTAATGCCACATTTGTGATATGTTGAAATGAGTAAAGTAATGATCAAAATCTTTTATCACTCTATCAGTGACACAAATCTGGACAAGATGGGTCAAACAGTATTGAAAAAAAAAAATTATAAAACTTCTCTCCAATGATTACCTTAAGTCTTCTTAAACTTTAAGTAGATCTCAAATACAGTTTGAAAATGAATGTTTATCAAAGCAAGAGGAAAAATCATTTTTGAAAGAGGTTCTTAAAATTGTAGAAAACAATTTTTCAAACTGTACACTCTTGGCTGTGGTAAACATTTATCTTTATACAGTGATTCTAAATAGTAAAGATTTTTATTACGGAATACTATAAGCCTTGAACTTGAATATTGTGGTACTCCAAATACTGCTTTCTTACTGCTTACTCACCTGGGATATCACTGCTTCATTTGCTCACCAACCAGTATATAAGTGTCACATATAAACTCTCAAATTTTCAAAATTATATTTCTTGAGAAAGAGAAGTAGTTCATATTACTTTATCACATTTACTAATAAATTGTATTCTATACACCAATTGAATTTTATCCAAATTAGTGAGGAACAACACTGTGACCTCCCGCTGTCAGCAATTCTTGTTGTATTAACAAATGAAATGACTTTCAAACTGTACATTTAGTATAACAGTTGCTCAGTTGTACACAAACTGTTAGGTTATAATATAACATAGATTAAATGTTATGGTTCATTATCTGATATAATGAGCAATCAACAAATTATGAATTGCACATAAACATATACTTATTGTTAAGTTGTTAACAAGTCAATATCATAAGAAATGAAATCCAACATTCTGTACTTTTATATCTGACTATTTTCTTTATATATCTGCTTGGTGGGACATCTGGAACTAAGAAACTAATAAATAAAGAAAAAAATTAAAAAGAAGATTAGCATACAGAAAAAAAGATCTCTTTATGGTACATAAGAACAATATAAATCACGTCAGAATAAAGCAAGGTGAGAAAATGATCGACCAGGTTTAGAAATTCACATATTTGGGAACAATAAAAGAAAAAGGAAGACTAAACAGTTGGAAGGATACAGAAGACATATCAGATCAGACATTCTATGATTGATCTCTCTGCCTTCATCATTATTATCTTTATATTTTCTATGTTCATCATAGAACTATCATATGGTAGACTTATAATCACCTCTATTATATTTCTTCCTACCAACTACTACCTTAAGTCTCCTCACTTATTTTAAATATTTAATTTTTAAATGTATTCTTGTTTTCAACTGAATATACTTTTAAGGTAGTTTCTAGGTTTTATCTATCATTTATTCAAAATTTAACTTTAAATTATTTTCCTGTAATATGTCTATATTCCATGACTGTTTTCATTTCTTAAACTTACCTATATTTCATATATATATATATATATATATATATATATATATATATATATGGCAGTAATTATTATATACTACTGTTATTATTATTTATACATTTTAAATAGTTGTTTATATATATAAGAGAAGGGTAGTATTATTTAGTAATAAACTTTACTGTACTGGTTACACCCCCTCAGAGGCAGATGCGGTGTTGTTAAAGCTGGACAATTCCCATCAAAGGATGGTTTGAATGAAGCGTGTAGTTGTGATGAACATCTATCCTGGCAGACCTTGGTAGTGGGCTCGGGTTATGACAGTAAGTTGGCCTGTATATCTGGTAATTCCGGGATGTAGTGTTGCTGTAGGGGCATAACTCACTGATACTGCCTGAAATAGGGAATGCGGAATATTGAATATTAGTTACGTAGTCACTGTGTGATCTCGTAACATATCTGTAATTTTAGGGCAAAATGTAATGTAGTGAATAGATTTTATTAGTGGTAGGTTAAATAAGAATATGCAACAGTGTGGAAACTGCTGTTCCTGCAATAGTTTGGCATTGCACCTCTGAACAAATTGGCTTTCAAGGAAATTTGAAAACATGCTATCTTGGTTGCCTGTCTGTCTGGTGACAGGAAGGTAATCTAAGTCCAGAAAGGTAGGTGGACAAACCCAGGGAGTCATCTGTGGGTACAGAAGGCTCTTTTGACATAGAAGTGGGTTCCTGCAGTTGTCATTTGGAAGGAGTTCCTGTGCTATGATGGGTAGTATGCATGGGTGTTCTCCTGGTGGTTTATGCTGTATGGGCAGTGGGGTGGGAAAAGAGCCAACCAATGCAAGTAATGTTGGTAGGGATACATCCCTTATAAAAGCTTAGATTAGATGAGCCAGTGGTCGCAAAACCAGTGGTGCTCACATGTCCTGCTCTCCCATCTCAAGGTTCGCTCTGTAACCTGGAAAGGGCAGTTGCTGCCATGTCTGTGGTAATGAGTGGGGTAGCAGCTGGGTATGCGCATCCAGATGGCAAGCTCTGAGAACGTCAGATTCACCCATCCTATTCTGATAAAGGACCCCATGATGTTAGGCGTGTGTACAGTGCTGGTTTCAGATTAAGACAGAGCTAGGCCTTATTTCTCTCATATTCAGCTGTCAGGCTTATCTTTAGTTTCGTGACTCTGCACAGGGGATGGTTTGTAAAGCAAAACTTGGTATGATAGACCGACGAGTATATGGTGTCTGGGATGGCAGTGGGGGCCTTGTGAGTCCTGGGTTGACTTCTTTTAATTGTATAAAAAAAGATTTACAACGTAATTGTGTACATAATAATATTATGGGACACCCCTGCTGACTCTCTGCACACGCTTTCTAAAACCCTGAGTTGTCCAACAGTCCAATATGGGTAGCTTTGTAAAAGATTCTGGTTCTTTGTTCACGTAGCGATCATAACACACACACAATTCATTTTAGATAGTTTCAAACACTTTATAAACTGATTTAATCTCTCCTAATTTAAAAAATGAAAAGTTGAAATTGCAACTTATACTTGAAAAATTTCAAATGAAACTCTTCATTCAAAGTGTTGTTTTTCAATTTCAGTATATTGTTACTAGCAGTAGAGTAGTTAAAAAATAATTTGAGAATATCAAAATATAGTAAATCATATCACAGCACACCTACCTTTTCTAATGAGATCTGTATGAAGTTAATTATGTACTGATCAGAATAAAATATTTATTTAGTAAAGAAACAATGACAGGCAAGAAAATAGAGATGTTGAGATTTACTGATGTTTTTTCTGTCAACAGACATCTTGAACAAGTAAGAAGAAATACTACATAGAATTGATTTATAAGCTAGAGAGATAGCCCTTTAAAAATGAACAAAATAATGATATGGATCATAAACGAGAAAACATAGAAGGGGACAGTGTGATAAAACTTTAAATACTGTACTAAAGTTTGAGATAAGAACAGGATGAAGTGTCACAAAAGACAGTTCTAGAAATATGTAAGTAGTAAAGATATTTTTGTTCGTCAACAATGAAGTACTATGAAATAAATGTTAATTAAAAAAAAAAAATGACGATGTAGTTGAAACTAATTAGAAAAACGTTGTTAAAACTTGTAATGAGAAACTATGATGAATATGTAAAAAGATATAAAACAGTATCATTTATTTAGGCCTGTAGTCAATAAAAATTAAGGAAAAAGAAAATAAAGTTTAAAAATATACATATTTAGTAAAAAGTAAGACCATTACCTGAAAGATAAAAAGTATTATATATTAGTAAAAATAAAACAAGTATCACTGATTATACTACTTTTTTAAAGAGCATTTTTTTTGCAGAGGCTGAAATATATAATATATATATCTGTAAATATCTCAAGGAAGAAAAAAGATACAGTACCAACTATATGAAACACAAATTAGACAAAATTTACAATATATCATTACTATTACTAAATATTGTAATTTTAATATTCATTACACTGGTCAACAAAAAAAAAATTGGAACTTAGATAAAAGTAGGTGAATTCAAATGTATTTTTACGCTGAATCTTAAAATGAAATCAGTTTTTCTTCATCAGCCTCAGATTTTTAGTTATGACTTTAAAATATTGAAAAACTTCTTAAATATAGAATAAAAAAATAATAATAATTACAATTAAAATTCCTACATTTATTTTAAAGACATTTATGTCTATCTTCATTTCTTTTTTCTTATTTTCCTTGTGTTCAGTGAAGTTTTCTCTTTTTATTATCCAGCAGTAGTCACTCATAGATTTATCCCATCTGTTCTGATAATGCTCCACCTGCAATATATCTTGGTGAAAACTTTGTCCTTGTTTGTTGCTGATGTCACCCAAGTTTAAAGGGAAAAAGTCCAAATTAGAATGAAAAAATGAATTTTCAGTGACATTCTGTGGCTTAAATTTTTATAGTTCTCAAAGAGTTCATTTATATGCTGATCATGGTTTTCAACTTTTTTGTTTCCAAGAAAACCAGTAATGACATCTTTGAATGACTTCTATGCTGGTAGTTCTTTAGTATTCACTTTGCTGTCAAATATATTTTCATGAATTAATTTTCTTATTTGTGGCCTGATGAATATTCTCTCTTTTAATTTGGCTTCACTTAATTGTGAAAAAACCTTAGCCAAACATTTACAGCGTCTCCATATTTATCTAATTCTTTTACAAAATTCTTCATTAGGCCTAATTTTATGTGTAGTGGTGGCAAAATAATACAATCTGCTTCGCTGTGAGTGTTCATCATACTTAACAGCTTTTACAATTTTTGACATACTTTCATATGCATCTTTCATTCCTACAGCCTGTGCTACTGATATAGAAGAAAAATTATCAAGTTATGCAACAACACTGCTTTTAAACTTTTTTTTTTGATGAGTCTATAAATAAACGCCAATTATGAATAACATATTCAATGTCCAGTTCAAACATAAGCCATTTAACATCATGGCAGGAACAAATTAAACCATCTCTTTTAACCTTCTCCCATCACAAAGATCTGCACTTGATTAGCGCTCTGCGAAAATATGTTGATATCTGACTGTCTCCCTTCATAGTTTTATTCTACCCTCTTCTGAAAAAAATGTCAAAAAATTACAGTATATTAAAGAGATTTAACAGATTCTGACAAAAAAAACCGTTACGATTGGATATTTTTTATGCCTGTAACAACAAAAAAATTAAAACAGTATAAAAATTACAATAATTTAATTACAGAATATTTTTTGCGCATTTTTACCGTGTTTTTTATTAGCAAAATTTTTTTTTTGCTTTGAGTTTATGAAACATAAATTGCTGATTTTAAAAATAATACTTTCAAGCAAATCGGTTGAAAATTGAGTAAAATATGATGAAAAACCCATGTCATAAATCACAGATTAGTAACATGTGTTAGTATAAGTGAAAGTAGATTCAGAAAACTAAACCCACCGGGTTGGTCTAGTGGTTAACGCGTCTTCCCAAATCAGCTGATTTGGAAGTCGAGAGTTACAGCGTTCAAGTCCTAGTAAAGCCAGTTATTTTTACACGGATTTGAATACTAGATCTTGGATACCGGTGTTCTTTGGTGGTTGGGTTTCAATTAACCACACATCTCAGGAATGGTCGAACTGAGAATGTACAAGACTACACTTCATTTACACTCATACATATCATCCTCATTCATCCTCTGAAGAATTATCTAAACAGTAGTTACCGGAGGCTAAACAGGAAAGAGAAAAAAAAAAGATTCAGAAAACTACTTTTTATAAAAATCCCCACCATTCAAAAGACTATTCAGATTGACAAAAACATTTTTACTGTATACTGTTATTCATTACGAATCGATATGTGTTACATGTTTACTGATATCATTTGTCAGAAAAGATATTTATAGACCCCAAGTAAAAGTGACGTATTTATGCCATAAATTCTTTTTTTTTTGTGTGTGCTGTACATCATAATTTATTATGTGTTTCAATACATTGATATGTTGCTACTAAGATAAGCTATTTTTGTAAATAATAAATAAATCCATAATCGTCATAACAATTATAATACACAAGTCACATACACACACACAACCACACATTTCTGAGAAAAATGGTCATATTCTTTCTAGTCTAAATAAAACATTTTACATTGTATAAACGTCGTTCAAATTGTGTAATAAAACTGATTCCTTTGTGAATATAAAATAAAATAATTTACTTAGATGCCATATAAAATGATTTTGTAACAGCGTTTTAAAACTGACGCCGTACATAACCAGTTCCAAGACTAAATGATTTGAAACGGTTAAATTATTTCAATAAATATTCATTTCGATTTTTATATACTGAAATTTTTCTATCCTTTCTAATAAATTCCATTCTTTAATACGTGAACCTAGTAGTTCTGCATGTTGTTTCGACAAATACATGTCACAAATTAGGTTGCTCAGTTCTGCTTGTGTGATGAGGTGAGGTTCAGTATTTCATTCTTCTGGAATGTAATTAATATCTATTAAGTTGAGGATTCATCAGTTGAGCCTTCTGGGATTCAGAAATTTCTTTCCAAGAAATTGGAGCGATTGGAATCGGTAATTCAACACCATGAAGTACTGGTCTCATAGCTGAATGAATATTTGGGTAAGCAATACAGCTTTTATTGTTTGAATTGAAACCAGTAACATTTATTAAGCAAAAATAGGAGTATCATAATGGTTAGCAGGCTCTCTCCATATCATATGTAAGTCAAAAGACAAATTTCCTTTTAACCACGTAATTAGTTTAATATAGCACTTGATGCATGGTACATGTGGAGCCCAGGATTTATCTTGGTCTCCCAAAGGACAGTCAAAATAAAGTTTGTAAGCAGTTTTCAGAAAATCTGATACTGGTTTTCGATGACCTTTTCTAGTGAATTCTCTGCAAATGTAACAAAAAATATTTGGAAAATTTTTACTAGCTCGATTTTTATTCACTGTAAAATTCAAAATGTTTTAATGAATGAAAGTAAACTGAAATATTACAGAAATACTTACTTAACTATAAAAATAATTAAGTTTTAATTTATAAATACTTAATTATTTTAAATACTTCATAAAATTGTTTCACCATGGAGTGCAATAAAACACAGCGTGAAACAAAAAAACACAAATCTTGATGTTCAATAAAATTATACCAAAAGTTGTTCTGTCATAAAACTCTTTCACTAAATTTATGGCATCACTTATGAAACAATCTTTATATGTGTATGATAAAACCATTACCACAACTAAAAAACACAGCAAGTCATACCAAGAGCTGAACTCATACTGAAGAAAATGTCATGTTGAATTACTCATTACTTGACTCACTGACATGAAATGAAATCATTTGACTGTTTATCAAATATAGATCTACAGCATGCATCACAATAAAAATCGGATGTGAATAAGCAAACATACAGACGTACTAATTTATTTCTATTGTTTGTTCCATGAATAATAGAACAAATTCATTTAAGCTGTTTAACTTAAGAATGTTATGTGATGGGTTGTTTCGGAATACATTTTCAGATTCATTATATAAAATACTATATAGAACACCTACTCCCTTTTCAGTTACAATTTTATGTTGATCAGTGTTATTTAACATATTGGGTGTTAAAAAAAACTAAAAAAGAGATTCTTAAAATGAGTGTGCTATTGGAGAAATTAAACAAAATTTCTAATTAACAAAGGTCTGACATAGCCTCTGAAATCAGCTTGGTCATCTAACTGATTTCAAAACAAGCCTAACAAAAAATTTAGCCCAAATGTTAGTATAAAAGTTCAACTAGTAATTAAAATTTAGCAAATGTATAATTAAATTAGCATACTTCAATTAAGTTTACATGAAAAGCTAATGATTCTACTCCATAGCAAAAACACAGATAAACATGATACATGAATATAAAAGTTTCCTCCTAAACGTTGCAGGTATATTCCTCTGAGAAAAATATTGAACATTGGCACAAAAACATGGGTCTGGAAGTGCTTTGTTTTTAAATTTTGACTGGAGAAATACTTTAGAAAAAAATTACACAGCAAAAATGTTTATATGATTCTTGGCCTGAAAAACTAAAAAAAAATGGTTTTAGAATTGTATCTCTACTAAATTCCAAAATGAAAAGCCTAAATTATTAGAATCAAATAGAACACTATTTCAGGTTTAAAGTAAATTTATTTGTTTTAGTGCAGTAAACAAAAAGAATTTATTTTTGAGAAAATGTTTTTCAAGTAAAATCAATTAAAAATAAAAATTTAATTAAACTGACTTATTTATTTACTTCTTTTTTAAGCTATTGTGTACATGCTATAAACGTAATTACAGTCTGTTAATGAGACAAATTTTTGTAATAAAAGAACCGAGCCTGACTAAGCTTCAAACAGGTTACAAAATGAAAGCAGGATTCCATTCCACTGACCTCTGCGGTATAGTGGTAGCTTTGCTGACGAATTAATTATTAGTTTAAAACCAAACCAATAACCACTTTGATACTGTAGAAAAATTCAAACTCAGATTAAATAAAAAAAAAAAAGAAGAAAACGAAGAATTAAATAAATTATCAGATTAATAGTAGCTTTTAGTCAATTAAGAGCTAGTTAGGTTTTATTTTTTAAGGTTGTGTTTTGTCATGCTGAAAATAAATAATTGTTTAATTACCTACCAGTAAACAACAAAATGAGAACTTGGAATAGTTCTGAAAACCAGAACTCATTTATCAAAATATATTTATATACATACAATAATAAAAAAAAAATCTTTCACTCTAACTGTACGTAATTATATGTATATCACATTATTATAAAATAAAAAACATATGAGATTAAAGTACTAATTATGTGTTTATTTAAATATAAACACGTGAAACAATGCTAAGGTAAATAAATAAAATATAAAAATTACTACAATACAGTTCACAATTTAGAAGACACTAGTGAAAATTATTTTGAGCACTTGTTAAGAGGATGGAGAAAAAAGATTTTTATAAAATTGGTATTGTTTAAAAATTCATCAAGAGAGTAATATCGTTCCATGAACGAAAATCTTTTAACTGCATTTTAAATAAATTGGTAGAAAGATTTTTCAAATGGTTTGGCAATTTATTAAAAATGCCAGTGTTATCATAAGGCCTTTTCTTATAAGTGAAGTATTGTATTGAATTATGTGAAAATAGTTCTGTTGACTAGTTTAGCAGGGGGTGGTATTATTTTTTAAGAATTTAAGAATAAGTGACTAATTATTTTAGCAAAGATAATAAAATATAATAACAAGATGCAACAAACTGATTAGAATTCAGAAAAAAATAATTTTCAAAATTTGATTCTTGTTAAAGATAAAAAAAAGAAGAAAATTTTGAACACTTTCAATTTACATGTTAAATAAAGAAACAAATATATTATAAACACAATGTAACTGTAACTAACTAACTCTAAAGCTAATAAAAATACAACCTTCAAATTCTTCCAGTGCTCTCTTATCTACTATTAACATTGGTTTTAAAGATTCAGATTCAATCATCTTTCTAGCAGCAGACAATGAGGACATAATTTCTGAACGTTGTAGATCAAATCCAAGTTTGCATAGCCTCTCAAACAAGCATCTCTGAGATTCTTTAGTTGTGTTTGTAACAAACCTCACAACTACATTTGTAGTACGCAATCTGATAAACAAGAGTAAAAGAAATATTTAAAAAACAATAATAATAATAATAATAATAATAAGTAATTAAAATTAACCTCACCTAAAAGATAACTTTAGGACAATTTTTAGTTTTGCAAAATGCGAGGCAAGTAAAAGACAATTTTTAATATTAAAGATTAAAAACTAAGAAATCAAAAACTATTACTATTTTCTTTCTAAATCAATTAAACAACTAAACAAAACCCTTGATAAAAAGTTACCCTTGAAGTTATTAGTTAAAGATAAATAATTATACAGAACATGTTTAATTAAAATTGGTATCAAGCAATATTTTGGTGGAAATAATGTACAGAAATGCAAACAAATAATGAAGGTACAAAAAAAATGATATGCATCAGAGATATAATTCAATCACATTTCCTCTGTTAAAAAGAAAATATAAACATCAGAAGTAATCATCTTTACTAACAAACAAGAATTTTAATTATTTTAATCACGTAAAACTGGGCTGAAAAGCTTATTAGATAAGATTACACAACCAACATCTGAACAAAATCAAATATAGCACTAAATTTAGATGATTTTTATAATTAGTACAACATAAATAAGTTTTGACTTCATTTTAAATGGAACTAACTTTAACGATATGAAATAAATAAAAAGCTTTCATAATATCAATAGTGTACACAAAACAGTTAAATTTTTTTAACAGATGATACCATAACATAACCTCATCGCATTTTTTATAACATACGTATAAAATCATTAATGCATCACTGACAAAAGAGAAAATAATAGTCACTACAAAACAGGCATACTTTTTTAGGGCTTCAACAGCACCGGGAATAATTTCATTTTCAACATGAAGAGTTCCACTTAAATCTATTAGAACCGCTTTCAATCGACTACTGCCTGCCATTTTCTATGTTATCCTAAGCCTCCTAGTTTTCATTTGAGCACTGTTTCAGCTGTCCTTTTCGCTATTCTACAACAGCTGGAGGCAAAAGATTCCTAACCTTGGTTTGGTTATTTACCTTTCGAAGTATTCGAAATATTGTGTAGCTGATTAAATTCTGCTTTGTGTCAAAATTTTTGGTTTGTAAGTGTTATTTTAATGAAGACGTATTATATGCAGTCTTATATACGAAAAATAAGTGTTTATATTTCGTTTAGATCTTGAAAAATGTTTCGTAGGCCTTTGTGGTATCAGCTGATTAATTTCTAGACTAGGCCTAGCCTAGTCTTAGAAAAGTATGAGTATTTGGTACAATAAAGTGTGAATAAACGGACTTTTTGTAACTTTGTGGTTATATTAGTGTGAATTAATTCGTTTCTCGGTGGACTATATTTAATGCGTAATATTTTATATAACCTAAACGATGACAATGGGTACAGCCTAGATGATAACCTAATTATTTAAAACACTTTATTAATCATGCCGTATCGTTAAGTAGTGTGACGTAAATCTAATATTTAAATAAATGGCTGTGAATTCGTATATATATCAATGTTTCAGTGTAGTTTTGAATGAAATCTAGTTATTATTATTGAGTGAATTTTATTATATTTGTTTGTTGTAAGACATTTTATAAAATAAACTGAAAATATGCCTGCAGTTCCAAGACCAGGTAATGTTAAAGATCCTGAAATTGCTGGATTGTTTCTTCAAGATGATCCTGAAAAGATATTTGAAGATTTACGTGAAATTGGTCATGGAAGTTTTGGTGCTGTGTATTATGCTCGATGCCTTGTTACAAGAGAAATTGTGGCTATTAAAAAAATGTCCTATCTTGGTAAACAAAGCATGGAAAAATGGCAAGATATTTTAAAAGAAATACGTTTTTTGAGACAGTTAAATCATCCAAATACTATTCAATACAAAGGGTGTTATCTTCGTGACCATACTGCATGGCTTGTTATGGAATATTGCTTGGGGTCTGCTTCAGATATTATTGAAGTACATAAATGGCCTTTGAAAGAAGAAGAAATTTCTGCAATATGTGAAGGTGTATTAAAAGGATTGCATTACCTTCATTCACTAGGGCGTATTCATCGTGATATTAAAGCTGGAAATATTTTACTTACAGAAAATGGTACTGTAAAGTTAGCTGATTTTGGTTCGGCAAGCATAAAATGCCCAGCAAATAGTTTTGTAGGTACTCCATACTGGATGGCTCCTGAAGTAATTTTAGCAATGGATGAAGGACAGTATGATGGTAAAGTTGATGTTTGGTCACTTGGAATAACATGCATAGAATTAGCAGAGAAGAAGCCACCATATTTTAATATGAATGCAATGAGTGCTCTTTATCACATTGCTCAGAATGATTCTCCTGTCCTCCAGTCTCCTGAATGGTCAGATGTGTTTCGTCATTTTGTTGCATCATGCTTGCAAAAGAATCCAGCTGAGAGGCCTACTTCAGGGAAATTGCTCAGCCATCAATTGGTAACTCGTCAACGCTCTCCTCATGTGTTGATAGACCTTATACAGAGAACAAAAGACGCTGTTCGTGAGTTGGATAGCTTGAATTATCGCAAAATGAAAATTCTCATGACAGATGCTGAAAGTGAAAGTACTGTTGGTGATGTGGATGACACACCTGAAGAACAGGCTGGAGGTGATAGCAGTAAAAGTAATAGTATAACATCTGAACATTCGATTCATTCTATGGGAGTTAGTGCAAGTTCTCAGGGAAGCTCAACAAATAGCTTACTTCCAGCAGCTGAAGCAACACATGACAATAGTTATCCTTCACCAGTGCATAGCAAAAATAAGCCCACCAATTCTACTGTTTTACCTGAACATGGAGCCAATAATTTTGCTACAATTAAAACGACAACAATAGTTACAAAACAACAGAAGGAGCATATGCAAGAAGAGATGCATGAACAAATGACAGGGTATAAGAGAATGCGGCGTGAACATCAGGCAGCACTAATTAAACTTGAAGAAAAGTGTAAAATTGAGATGGAAAATCATAAACAACAATTAGACAAAGAATATGAGACTTTATTACAACAATTTAGTAAGGAATTAGAAAAATTGCAGATGGTTCAGCAACAAGAACTTGACAAAAAATTCAAGAAAAATTTAACTGCTGAGAAAAAGTTAATTAAAGATATAAGTAGTCGTCAAGATCAAGACCGCAAAGCATTTGATGTACAGAAAAAGAAAGAATATAAAGCTAATAAAGAAAGATGGAAGCGTGAATTAAGTATGGATGATTCGAAACCAAAAAAACAGAAAGAAGCACATTTACAGAGTCAGCAGGACAACCAAAAACAACTGGAAGCACAAGAAGAACAACGATTAATTAGAGGACAGAAAGAATATTTGGAGTTAGAAGTTAGAAAATTTAGGCGGAAAAAGTTATTAAGTTTCCATAGTTTAGAACAGGAGATTTTGCGAGAAGAGTTGAACAGAAGGCAACACCAGCTTGAGCAGGCTCACGCTATGTTACTGCGTCATCATGAGAAAACAATGGAATTAGAGTATCGTCAGCAAAAATCTGTTCATCAGCTTCGTGAAGAACAGATTCAAAGACAGCATACAACTGAATTGCAGAATCAAGAGGAATATACAAATCGATCAGAACGTGATTTAAGAAAGAAACATGCTTTGGAAATAAAACAACAACCGAAGTGTCTTAAACAAAAAGAGACGCGTATTCGTAAGCAGTTTCGTGAAACATGTAAAATTCAAACTCGGCAATATAAAGCATTAAAGGCGCAAATCTTGGCAAGTACACCTAAGGAAGAACAAAAAGCGGTGATTAAGAAGTTAAAAGAAGATCAGCGCAGAAAATTAGCTCTTCTTGGTGAACAGTATGAACAAAGCATAGCAGAAATAATGCAGAATCAGTCAATACGACTTGATGAATCACAAGAACTTGAATGTCATCACTTAAAGGAACGTTTACGTTACGAGCTAGAAATTTTAATGGCATATCAGAGTAAAAACAAGATGCAGGCAGAATCACAGCGAAATAGAGAACGTAAGGAACTAGAAGATCGTGTTTCTGTGCGAAAGGCTTTATTAGAACAGAAAATGCAAACAGAAACTCAGCAATTCTTGCAGGAACGTTCTGAAAGAATCAGACTTCTTCATGAACGTCAAGATCGTGAGCTTGAGCAGTTTGATGAAGAATCTGCACGACTCGGTTTTAGTGCTCTTGCCATTGCAGAAGCTTCCAAGGAATGTTATCCAGATGATGACAGTTTATCCGGTAGTATGCTGAGCTTAGCTTTGAGCAACTGACCAACCAACAGAATGCTTCAGAATACTTCCAACAAAATGGTAAATATTTATTTGGTTAATTAAACCTTTTTTTATTAATGTAAAGTTCTGAACTTTTTAAGCAAAGTTTATGAATGTTTCTTAGCCTTTGATATACAGCAATTTTACCTAAGTTAAAGCTAAGTTAACTGGACTTGTCTGTTCTTTGAACTTAAATATTTAGAAAAGTTAGATAACGTTTTGAAATTTAACTAGTCAGAATGAAGTTAAAAATGACCGATGGTATGATCCTAAGATCAATCCCGATTTTAACAACATTTTACTTTTATTTAGCAAACTGAACAGTTATGTTTTAGTTATTCAATAAATGTTTTGTTTATTAAATTTACAAAAATATTCATTCCATTACTTATATATATTTATAATGTACACATTTTAAATAATTTTATAACATTATAATGTAGTTTGTGTTTTAAAACTACTGTTTTATAACAAACTAAATTAAAGTAAATTTTTAACTAAACCAAATTTTTAATTTTGTCCTTTTAAGTTATTCTAACATTATTATTAAAACTAGTCTGTTTATAACATTAGATATAGTATCGTTTATATTTTCTTTATGCTTCAGTTAATTGCTTGGACAATGTATAGATAGGAATGTAAACGTAACCTTACAACAAAATAAAAAATATTTTAAAGTTTTTTTAATTGTCAAGTTAAAACACTAATTAATATATCATTTAAAAACTATTAAAATTAAACTATTAAATTATTAAACAATTAAAATTTCAGTTGTTTTTTCTATTTATTGTTAATTCTTTGATTTTAAGTACAAAATTTGTTTATTATATTACAGTTTATTAATTTCAATTTAAGATTAGAAAGTGTTTGGCGATTTTGTTATATAGTTGGCAAAAACCACATAACTAAAAAACCTTCCCTATCAAATTATGTTATGTTCAATATTTATATAATTCATAGACGACTATGTACTCTTCTTCCTCGTATTCTTTTGTATTACTGTATTCGGTGTACAGTATTGTTGCGTCAGTTGTAGTTAGTGCATTCTTCAGTTTATCATAGTATACAAAACTTTGACTGATGAAACATTATGAATGTTCAAACTGAATAATACGTTGTTGATGAAAATACCTTTTATATTTGTATAAAAAATACTAATGTAGTATAATTAATTAATTTAAAATTAAATGTGATGTTAATATAAATCTTTTTAAAGATGTTCAGTTGTAAGATAAGCTCTACCTTTTATAGTTTGATAGTGAATAACAATTTACTTGAAAGTTACATTTAAATGGCAATGATCCATTACATTTAAATTCAATAAAAAGAAAATGCATTGGTAACATTGTTTTTTTTCGTTGAATTTTATTTGAAAGTAGTGTCAGTTGGAGGACTGTTGTACTATGTGTGACCATTTTCGTTCTGGTATTTTTGTTGTTTGAGGGTCATTTGAAGTGTCCCAAAAAAACATAAGCTGGTTGCTTGACCAATTCCAAAAAAATTCAAACTTACGTATTTGTTTCCTACATGTCTCAGGACCTTAAAACTATTTTTTTTTTTTTTTTTTAGTTTTTTATTTAAGCAGTTTACCTGTGGTGGCCGTTTTTGTTACGGTGTGCACACCTATTTTTGTGATTTTAAGGATTTATGGAACATATAACTAAAAAACTGAAACAAAAAGCAGTTTATTATATTTTCTCAAGGTAAAAGATTGGTCCAGTAGTTTATATACCTATCTCTCTTCTTTCTATGAGAAAATTATCAATAAAGTTGAACATGAAAAACTGTGAAATTTCACTTTTGGTAATTTTTTTAAAAAGGCAGGAATGGCATACACAGTTTGAATTATTTTTTTATATGTAGGTATACGTTAGTAGTTTTACCTTAAATAATATTAATGGTGATATACTTACCCCTAGAATTTTATGAATTTTTGAAAACTTATTTTTAAAAAAAAATCAAATTTTAGCTTCAAATAACTGTGATGGGACTGGTGATGAAAACCTAAAATTTGCACAACTTATGTTTTTGTAGATGTTTATAGCAAATAAAAACGTTTGTTGTGTATTGTACTAATAAAAAAGTTATAACCTCTCAAAAATCATTAAAAAAAACCTGTTAAAAGTGATACCATTATTCTGACTCACTAAATAAGTACTCCAAGGGGGTTTCAGGCAGTTTACCACACAGGCGGCCATTGTCCCCCACAGGTAAACTGCCCTTTTTTTTCTTTTTTTATTTAAGCAGGTAAACTGCTTAAATAAAAAAACTAAAAAAAAAAAAAAAAATAGTTTTAAGGTCCTGAGACATATAGGAAACAAGTGGGTAATTTCAATTTTTTTTTGAGTTGGTCAAGCAACCATCCTTGGATCATTTCAAATGGATTTGCCTTTGAGTAAAGTTGCTGGTAATATATTTTTTGCTTATTGTTAAGTTTATTCCATTTTAAGTGTTTTGAACTATATAATTCGAGTTAAGATGTCAGAAAAAGATCGAGAACATTAATACAGTGACTTAATGAAACAGAGGACAATTACAAAAGTGTTGTGGGTGATGAAGATCCAGATGAAAGAGAGGAAGCTTTTGTAGAAACTTTGCTAGCTGGCACAAGTATTAGTGAAGACAGTCTTGACACTGACATAGAAGAAAACATCCGAAACATAGAAGAAATTGCATTAGAAAATAAACTTGATTTACGAGAGAATGTAACTTTGCCAGAAAATCCTACGGTCCCAGTTTTTTATAACCCAGAATTCTACATTGACAGAGATAAGGAAACCTGTTGGTTCTTGGAACCACAACAAGCATGGACATCGCATACTCCACAAAAGAACCTAAAGGCAATGCAAAAAATGCTTCCACCAAAATTGAAGCTTTAGATTGTCTTTTGAATGAAGAAATTATTTTCAGAATTGTTCATTGCAGAAATATTTATATCGAAAAATAAGAATAAAATATCAAAGGGATAGAGATGCTAAAAGTACAAGCGTAACTGAAATAAAAGCCATTATTTAGGATACTTTTCTTGGCTGGAGTACTTAAATCTGGCAGGAAAATGTTTTTGAAATGTGGGACAGTAGCAGAGGAACTGGTGTGGAAGCAGTATTTTTTAAAATGAGTGAACACTGCTTTCACTTTCTGATGCTTTGTTTATATTTTGATAACATAAGAACCAGGGAACAACACAAGGCATTAGACAAGCTAGCCCCAATCAGGAAATTTTCTGAGAAATTTGTTTCTAACAGCCAAAGAGCATTCAATCCTTCTGACCACCTTACCATCAACGAGCAGCTAATTGCTTTTAGGGGAAACTGCGCATTTAGAGTATACTTGCCTATAAATCTACAAAATATTTGCAAAAAATATTTGTCATGGTTTCATCATCAAACTTTTATATAACAAACCTGGAGGTCTACCTTGGGAATCAATCAGCCAGATGCTGATTTCAAGGCAACCATTCCTATAAAGGATTTGGTTGATAAAATGTGCCAGCAATATGATGTGGCAAGGAATTCCAAAAGATGGCCATTGATATTGTTTTTTCATCTTTTGAACATTACAGGTGTTAATGCATTGGTTTGCTTGGCATTTCTCCCGCCACCACCACATTTGGTTGCCCTAAAGCATAAGACCGATTGTTTGTGCCACAAACAGCTACCAAGCCATAAAACAGTTTAGCGACCACTGTCCTAACAAGCTCCTAGAGCTAACCTAAAAGCGTGAGTGGAATAAGCATGGTACCACACATCACTTGTGTGCATGTCCCACCACCCACTTGTCATATATCACTAAAATGGGTAAGCGAACCCCGTCGACTATTAAAACATATATGACTACCAATAATTAATTTATCTTGTCAAAAACAGCAATTCGCTGCCATGCCTAGGTCGCTGAATGCCAGCAAGTACCTTTCCACGATTAAAGCGCTTAGAGTCTTAACTGGGTGGTAGCCAGCCATATCTCTCGGTTAGCTTTCTACAGCAGTATGGTAGGAGTCTTTTTCGTTAGGTAAACTACTGATGTCGGTTGAACAAAGCAACTGCATCAAGGAACTCTCACATGGTCCGCCAATGCGGTTCTCGCCTCATTGACTCGCCACTTGTGAGTGGCCAATTTTCCCCTTGACCTCTAAGTTCCAGGGTGGCTTGAGTCCTGACCCTCCCAAGAGCTGGGCAATTGAACATCATGTGTTCGTTCAATTGGACCTCCCTGCAGACGCACAGCTCATCAGCTGCCAGGTGGAACCAAAACAAATATCGGTTTAAATTTACATAGTTGTAGAGCACTCGGGCTCCCGTTGCCCTTAAAAACAAAGGAGAGTCATACAATCACCCCAGATCCTGTATAAATCTATACAAGGACCATCCCTTAGTCATGGTTTGCCATTCTTGCTGCCATGCTTCCATCGCGAGGCTGTCAAGCCTTCTTCGCAGGCGTGAGATGAGCAACTATTCTAAATTTAGAACCGGTGCATTGAGATCATTGTTTCACTCCGGTACAGACCTGGCTTGAAACCGCATCCCAAATACCTCGGCCTCCCTGCCTCTTCGCAATTTACACATAGCTGCCCAAACTTTCACCACGAAATCGATTGGGTAGCCTTTCCCAATACAGTAGTAGCCTCATAGGAGGTTGTTTTAAAAACACCAATGCATACAATTAAGGCTCTGCGCTGGGCACTCCTTAAATTTGTAATAAGTGCTCAATTTCTTTCTAACCTATGTGCCCAAACAGACGCCGTGTAACAGGTCATACTTTCAAAGACACCTCAGTACACCATGTACAAATGACGGCCTGACAGTCTCTAATCCTTTCAAGCAATTCTCCTAAGCTTGTGCATCACAGAGATGGCATCTGCGCTACTTGCCTAATGGTTGCTAAACAGCAACTTCTCATCAAGCAAAACACCTAGGTACTTATGAACTCGAACTCGGCTGATTACACAGCCTTTATACTTAATACAAGGGTTACGACTGTATGATAATTTGTCTGCACCCTTGAGAAGCATAAACTTCATCTTGGGCACAGAACTCCTTAAATTTTGAATGTCCATCCAGCCCTCTGTGTTTGGCAAAGCCGCCTGCGCTCAGTCTTCTAGTTGCGGTCGTGAATTACCACGAACTAACAGGTGTTAGTGCATTGAATATTTTCAGAGTTAATAACAAATATGTTATGATAAATTAGAGGGAATTTCTGAAAACTATGGCTATTGAATTAATGAAACCAGCAATCCAAGAGCAAGTTGGACTTAAAATAATTCCAAAAGAAGTAAAGCGCTGAGTGAAACTACTCTTGCAGTTGGAGGAAGACATCATGCCAACACCACAAACCACTGAAAAAGGATGTTGCTTTATTTGTGGAAGAGCTAGGAACAAAACCACGAGAAAAACTTTCTATCAGTGTAAGAAATGAGTGTGTCCTGACCATGTGAAGAGCGTTTGGAAACAATTACGAAATGGGTAATTTTTAAGACAAGAAACTAATATAAATTTTAAACATTCTTTTTGTATTTTATAGTTTCACATTTTTTTTGTTGGCTTTATAATCTTTAGGAATGAACTTGTAAACATAATTTTTTTATTTATATTGATTCCATGTATATTTACAATTTTATCTTCAATAGTGATTTAAAAATATATTTTGTTCATATAAATAAACTTTATAATTATTATATTAATTTAAAAGGTTTATTTGGAAATCCCCTTCCTAGAATCCTAAAGTTTCAACACTCATTTGTCACAAAAATTAAATAAAAACGAATGGAGGATAGTAGTCCTTCATGCGACCAACCAAGTTTCAGAAAATTGTGTGATTACTGCTGTGTTAAAAAATATTTTACAACTTTGTTGTTATACTTTTCATTCAATCATGAATTCCATGTTTTACAAAATGAAGCATGTAGCAAAATTAAAGTTTCTAGTTAAATATTAAAAGAAATACTGGTAAAAAATTCAGTGTGTGTGCGCGCGCACGTGTGTATTTGTGTCTTTGTACATCAGTGATTATTTTATATCTTGGCAGCAGAATAATATTAAAAAAATCTGAAATTTTGAATGATGCTTCTATATAATGGAGTATTAATGCCATTAAAATTTGGTGTTAATTTCTTATGGGGTGAGGAGATACTTAAGAGTGGGGAGTAGGCATTTTCTTGTAATAGTAACAGCATTCTATTTTAAGTTATTACTTCCACTATATATGCAGCATCTTATCTTTTATATTTAGGGTGTTCATAAAATTCTTTCTTAGAACTAAAAACTCTAGGGTAACTGACATAAATCAGGTTTCTATATAAAAAGTTACTAGTAAATTAAATTTATAAAATAATTGTTTATATTTGCTTATTTTCCTACTTTTTAAATTTTACTTTAAAAACTGCAAAAAATGTTTAATTTTTTTAAAATATGCCTGTTGTGTTATGTTAAGCCCTATTGTAGGCTGCATGATCAGGAGTATAATGTAGAAAATGCATTACAATTTTTATAAAATGCAGAACAATGAATAACTGTGTGCTACCTGAGACATGTGAGTAATAATCAAAGTTTAATTTTGGCAAAATCTGTTAGAAGTATCTATTATAATATGCCCAGTTTTTATTCTCATATATGCGTAATTTGTTATCAACTACTAACACACATTATTGCTCATCAATATTTAAAAGTTGAGTTGGTACACAGGGTGGGAATGGATTGCTGGACTGGTGACTATTTATTTGCTGCCTACAATAATTTTTTTGGTACACTATTCCTTCTACTGAACTATTTCAGACTCTTTACCCTACTTCAAAAATCCCAGGTAGAACTAACTATTGTACGTTTATATCTTTATGCTTTTTAAATATTTTCAAGTAATACTATTGAACACTTTGCTATTCTAATTATAAATAAGGAAACAAAACACAATTTTCCATATTATTGTTATTTAATGCGTGTTATTTCATCAGTTAAATTCTTTTTACAAAAAAATTAAAACTGATTGGTTTAACTTTCCAGATAGTCACTTAGATTTATTTGTCGGTAGTAATTATTTTTTTTTGTGCTGATCATTACAGAGCAGTAAATAGAAAGCAGTTAATGCACATTAAAAATTAAAGTGAATTAAACCCAAAGCTGAAAATGAATTAAATTTTTTTTTAATGAAAAAAAAAGAAACATAAAGTGGTATAAATAATTTAAGTGGTTGTATGCAGTAGATTAAATTGGTTTACAAAAAGTAAATGACATCTTAAAACATGATTAAATTACAGAATTTTAATAGAATGATTAAACTGCGTGTTCTTACAGAAACACAATTACAAGGTGTATTGTGACCTTAAAGTCAGTAGGCATACTTTTTCTTCTGTGGGTGTATAATTTTTTTTAAAGTAATTTTCTTCGTTGGATTTTTTAAAGAATTGTTGATTTCCTTATGTTTTATATTATTATAATATAATTTTTTTGAAAATTTGTTAATTATATTAATTTTGCTGATAAATTATTCATTGTAAGTTAATATTTATGATCGATATAAAGTAAGAAAAATTATAAAGAAATAATAAAATTACAAGTAAGAAAAACTATAAAGTAATAATAACATTACTAAACACAATTCAAAGCACAGTAACAGAAGTTTTGATTAGAATGTTAAAATAAATTTGGAAGAAAAGAAAGAATAAATCATTAATTCTGTGGTAAGCAACTTAAGGATAGTGCCTAAAAATCTAAAATCCTCCGCAAAATTGCATTCATGTTAAAAGAAATATGTTTGAGTTATAAAATGAAGTGAAAGTGAAATGGTTAACACTGCATTGGAGTGCAAGAGATTAGTTCAGAGTGAAGAGGCAAGATTTGGCTCTATGGAGATCATAAGAAATATGCTGTAATGTTATTGTCAGGACACATAAATATAGTTTATCTTTCCATATCCTATCAGTTACTTTAGTAAATTAGGCGGCATTATAAGTTTTTTGCAAAAGTGAGTGCCTGTATTGAGGTAATATTTCTGTTCTCATAGTATCTCTCATATCATAACAGGTGTAATAATTTCCTGCCCTCTATTTACTTTTCTAATTATCTTTTTTAATACAAAGTGTAAGTAATGTCTCTGCTATGGCATGCATTAAATTTTTAAATATTTTCTGGAAATTATTATTTTAGCCATTATAATTTTTATATTTTGGCCATATTATAATTTTTATTTGACTTTTAATGCATTGTTTATTCTAAATTTTATTAATATTGTATAAATATGACATACTGTTTATGTTGTTAAGTAATTAGATGATGATTAGATGAAATAATTGTATTATTTCACTTTTTCTTGTATGAAAAAAAGAAAACAATGATGTACTGGTGTTTCGACTGTGGGATATGGTTAAATGTAAATAAATAAATTACTTTTTTGTGGTTTTAGTTATCAGCTTTTGGTTGAAGATTATTTAAACTTTATCTAGGAAAAATAATGAAAACGTTAAAAATTTTTACATAAATAACTGACAGGTATGTGATGTCTAACTGAAAAAAACAGGGCTGTAATAACCTACCAAAATTAGAAGGATGATACTCACATTATAAAAACAATCATTAGAAGACAAAAGATTGTGATACGACTGAAAACATTCTGTGTGAAAGTGATGAAAAAATTCTACATGAGGAAATAATTTTTTGCTTGTATAAAGTTTTGCAAATTACAAAAGAAAGAAGACTAGAAAAAAGTATCTTTCATAGAAGTTTCATAGCTCCCTTATAAGTGCTAAAACATTTTGGATTCAAGTGGAAAAAATTAATAACTAGCGTGTTAGATACAGTGAATATCATTGCAGCACCTTTTCACTTTGTTTTGACTCAGTTTCTTTATACAATAAGAAAATTTCTGATTATACAGTAGTAGTACGCAAGAACTATCGCATGAAAATAAACAAGAACAAAACAAAAGTAATGAAATGTAGTAGAAATAACAAAGATGGACCACTTTGTCCATGTGAAAATAGGAGGAGAAAAGATTATGGAGGTAGAAGAATTTTGTTATTTGGGAAGTAGAATTACTAAAGATGGACGAAGCAGGAGCGATATAAAATGCCGAGTAGCACAAGCGAAACAAGCCTTCAGTCAGAAATATAATTTGTTTACATCAAAAATTAATTTAAATGTCAGGAAAAGAGTTTTGAAAGTGTATGTTTGGAGTGTCGCTTTATATGGAAGTGAAACTTGGACGATCGGAGTATCTGAGAAGAAAGGATTAGAAGCTTTTGAAATGCGGTGCTACAGGAGAATGTTAAAAATCAGATTGGTGGATAAAGTGACAAATGAAGAGGTATTGCGGCAAATAGATGAAGAAAGAAACATTTGGAAAAATATAGTTAAAAAAAGACAGACTTATAGGCCACATACTAAGGCAACCTGGAATAGTCGCTTTAATATTGGAAGGACAGGTAGAAGGAAAAAATTGTGTAGGCAGGCCACGTTTGGAATATGTAAAACAAATTGTTAGGGATGTAGGATGTAGGGGGTATACTGAAATGAAACGACTAGCACTAGATAGGGAATCTTTGAGAGCTGCATCAAACCAGTCAAATGACTGGTTTGACAAAGAAGAAGACAAAAAAAAACAGTAGTAGTGGTCTGTGCCACATGTTATTTCAGCATATTTTTATAGAATGTGTATCTTATATATATTGCTTGTATAAAGTTTTGCAAATTACAAAAGAAAGAAGACTAAACAAAGTATCTTCCATAGAAGTGTCATAGCTCTCTTTTAAGCGCTAAAACATTTCGGATTCAGGTGGGAAAAATTAATAACTAGTGTGTTAGATACAGTGAATATCATTGCAGCTTCTTTTCAGATGTATATATATATATGGCAATGTTCATATGTGTGTCTGCTATGGACTAAAAATAACTACTGTACTGATTTATGCACAGGGAAAAAGGGAAAGGTTAAATTTTGTGAAGTTCCATAATGTTCAGTTTTTTAATATTTTATCAAACTTTCTATTGTATTTATTTAATCTATATATATACACTCAAATCTAGCAATAGCAAAAGCATTGCTGGGTCTGCTAGTTAATTATCTATTAAACACAGTTAGATATAAATATTTAATAGCAATCTTTTAATACCTCCAGTAATAATAGTAATACTAATACCCCAGTTTTATTTTGTTTACAACAGATGGCTGTTTTTTCAGTTTTTTGAAACATTTTATTTTTGTTGAGCATATTGTGAAACTTACCCCTGTCAAAAAAGAATACATTGGTATTTTTGTTCTAAATATTTCAAAATAGGTGTAACGTGATTGTTTTCTTGTAATGCCTTTTTTTTGTTGTTTATTTTTTAATCGGAAGCCTTTTTTCTTAATAAGGTCAGATGGATATATTGATGTGTAACTAATGTAACATGTAATTTTTATAATCTTTTTAACATTTATTTTTCCTACTTGTATGGACTTACTGGACCACTTTAGTCAGTCTGTGTCCAGTCGCTTTTTTGAAGAGTGTACTGTTTTCTTCTTTTGAATTTGCCAATATTTTTTCATTTGTTCTGATCTTTCTTTTCTTCCATATCTGTAAATACCCTTTTCATCGTTTGTTGTTTGCCTGTATTTGGTGTAAATTTTATTTTCTTGTCCTTTAGTTTCATGATGTTTTCCGTTTTGTTTTTTAGATCTTCCAGAGTTATTCCCGGATCCTCCATATCCTCTCTTATTTCTTTAATCCATCCCACCTCATGAGATGCCCAAAGAAACATGTAGTATTCTGACATGTAGTATCTATGATAGTTTCTAATTTCCTGTAAACCTCTTCATTTGGCACTCTCCACCGTTTGGCACTTTTCCACAATGGTGAAAAAGAAAACACATCAAATAGAAAACATGCATCTTTTTGATGTTGCTTGATTGTACATTTTCTTGTTGTTCTTCTCTATGCTTTTAGGATCGTGTCAATTCTGTTTCTCTGAGGGACTTTAAAGATGGTTTTACTTCCATATGTTAGTTCTGGCTTAATACGTTCAGCCATTGTAGTTTTGTAATGTTTTATTTTCGTGTTTACAGATAGGCATATTTTGTTAAATGTGGACTGTGTTAGTTTTTGGGTTTTTAGCGTTTTATTTGTTCTTTCTTGCCAGGTGGTTTTTCGTTTAAGTAGTATGTTATAATTTCTCCTAGGTATTTAAATTGTTTTACAATTTTTATTTTTTTGTTGATTATTGTTGTGCGGTTTATTACTAACGGGTCTGCTGCCATTATTTTTGTTTTTTCAGTGAGAAAAAGATTTTTAACATTTATTATAACAATTTTTAATATTTGCATAAAGTGAGAAATTTTGATTGTTTTTTGTCAGATTTTTAAGAAACATAATTGTTCCTGGTTTTTTAAAAATAATATGCCGATATATTTTTTTGTGAAAATTACTTAATAAGATGAAATTCTGTGTATTGTAGTATATTGAATGATTTTAGTTGTGTGGTTGTGATGCAGGATGATTAAAAAATACCTAATCATTGCAACGATTTAGTAATTATTTTGATAATGTTATTGATATTCAGTGTTAAAATAATATTAATAATTTTATCTCAAGTGATTTTTAACCACAGATAAAAAAAATTTATATTTTTAATATTTACCTTAGTTCATGATAACATCTACTTTATTGTTGCTGACTTTATATTGCTAGCTTCTAAAAGTAAAAATTTAAAGGTAAATGGAAAAATAATTAGTTTTTAGTATGCATTTTGATTTTTAAACTTAGTCTTACATATAAAAAAGTATATTTTAAGAATTCTTGTAGTTGTATTAAAAGGTTTATTTTTCTTGCACGGCTTTTAATGTCTAGATGAGTTGCAGTTTCTAGCTGCTGATAATTTCCATGTATGATATTGCTTTATTAGCATATGTATGGTTTTATTTTTATTTTTTTAGCACCGTTTATGTTGGTGGTTTGTTATTTAGTTTATCTAAACATTGATTTCCTCTGTATTTCCTGTTTTACTTAAGCAAAAGTTTTATATTCATTTGTTTGCATCGATGATTTTGAAAAAAAAAAATTTTACCTTTTAATGACTTATTAAAGTTATTATTAAATCGTTAAGTTTAGTTTCTTATCAATAACAGTTATAGCATGCATCCTGCTTGCATAAATAAGAAATTAAAAGAAAAATGTATACTTTAAAATCACTGCCGCACGGTTTACAATAATGAAATGTATTTTCTCCTTTAAAAATTACAGTTAAGTATAAATAGAACTTAAATGTCAAGTAAATAAATTCGTCTGACATGACCTTCTATGCCAGGGTGACGATAAACATATATCATTTGCAGTAAATTTAAACCGCTGCAGTATTTTTTTTTTACAACTTATTTTTTCATTTTAATCTCGTTATAGTTAATTGAAGTAGAGAATTTGTTTTGTTTCAGCGGCCAGCCTACCCAGAGAGAGGCCTGTTGCAAGTCACTTGTACTGCAGGTAGTTCAGCCACGTGAGCCGCCTCAGCTACAGTAGATAGAGCCAGTTTTTGAACGATCCAGTTAGAGAGAGCTTTGATCCCGAGTTATTATGATGTAAATTATTTAATTTCTGCATTTTAAATATAAATTATGAAAAGAATGCAAGAAGTTGGAACTGTAATTACTGGAGATTATTACTGGAGTATTATGTTACTCTTCTTTTTTTTAATTTCGTAGATTCTTCTCAAAAATAAACAATGATGTTATTTTATTTGATAAACTCAATAACGACTGATTTTAAACATGTTATTTCTTTTTTATCGTAGTTCACTTTATACTTTAAATATTAAATAATCATTATGCTTTTGAAAAAAATAATATTTATCATTTTCAGTCATATATTATGTCTAATAAATAGATATTTTAATATTATGTTGCATTTCATTAATAAAGAAAAAAATAATGTCAAAGCAATATAATTAAAGTTTTATTTTAATGTAATTGGAAAAAATTATATTATTGTATATTAAATGTGTTTAGCTTAAGCCTTAGAATATACCACTAGTTTGGTTTAACAGTTTTATTGTTTCTTCTTAACATTTGTTTATATTAATATTACTGCATTTTTATTATGTTACTGCTATTACTATACATACTCAAGTAGAAATATTATTTTTATTAAAAAAAAAA
The DNA here is from genome assembly GCF_047948215.1 of Lycorma delicatula. NCBI lineage: Eukaryota > Metazoa > Arthropoda > Insecta > Hemiptera > Fulgoridae > Lycorma > Lycorma delicatula. Next base: position 225,077,461 of record NC_134456.1, on the reverse strand, counting down.
AATTAAAACTAGTTATTCAAAATTGTTCAGTTTTATTATTTTTTTAATGAGGAACGGTTAACTGTACTGATTTACCTTTATTTGTGCATTTCAACTTTTATGAAAGTAGCGTATGAATAACTTATAAAATTAATGTATTCCTTATATATAAAATGTAATGATTTATTAATTTCAGCCTACTGATAACACTTCTACATCGGTTCTGATATTTACACGTTCTGGTCATACATTATTAATCTAGCCGATATGTAGGTATTTGAATTTAATTTTTGTGTTATACCCTGAGAATCCTTTTACTGGAATTATGCAGTTATATTTTTTGATGGTCTAATCGTAGTGTAAAAATAAGAAAAAAATGTTTGCAAGATAACAGATAGATTTTGGTGTTTGAAATGTAAAACTTTCACAAAGATCAAAATATCTATTGATTATAATAAAAAAAGATATTTTAATTTTTAAATAAGCTTATTTTGTTTGAATTTGATATAATTCATGAATGATTGCACATATTTTCTGTAAGTTCCTGTATATACATTTCAAAATTTTGTTGGAAGTTTGTATCCCAGCTAAATTTTATAATTTTAGTGGACTAAAATCAGCAGATTTTACTACACTGTTATGTTGTACTCATTTTTTCTCTGTTTCCTAGTTTCTGTTATGGATTGTGTCATCGTTTAACAATGTTTTATAGAAAAAGATTTTTAGAATTATATATACGTATATATTAAAAACAGCAGGTATTTCATCAATCTTATACTTTTTAATAAAAATATGAGCAAAAACATATCTGAGGTTATAATAAAAAAATAAAATATGTGTGTTTTGTAATTCAAGTATGTATAGTTTTAAAATATTTTCCTGATTGAGGTTAGAAAAGAAACATTTTTGAGAATGAGCTCTTCTAGAGCGAGCCGATGGAGTACTGGGTGCATCCGGAGTCCAACTTTGAGTAGTTTCCATATGAAAGTTGTGAAGTGTACAAGTGTGTGATTTATTACCTGTGTGTCGTGCTACAAAATTTAGTCAGCTGTTGTTTAGCAATATGTAGAGCAATGCTTTTCAGTCAGTCAGTCTGATATAGTAGCAGCTGAAACTGCAAATACAGCTCTCTAGTTAATCATTTTATTATTACATATGCATGCCTCATTGCAATATTGACACACTATTTGTAGTATTAGAATATTTATGCGATTTTCAATATTGCTATTGTATGAGAAAAGTTAAACATACTGTAAAATGATTATGTTGAGGAAACGATTTTACCAGGAAATTAAAAAAAATAAATTTAAAAAATATCAATGAGGATGATTACTAACATTCAAAAGAAGCTAATCTTAACTCACTTGATGCAAGCAGCAAATAGATTTTTGGGTAATGAAATTTTTGCACGGTTTCTTGGAGGCCCAGGAAGAAAGTTTAACAACATAATTTTTTTGTAGATTGTTATTGTCTGTTAAAAGTTAAAAAAAAGGAATCTTATTCAAAGAAACAAAGTCAGCTCATCCCTTTCTTTTTACAAATTTCGTAAATATATTACCGCATTTTTTCTATTGAATAATTAAGTTTTATTAGTTATACATGATTTTGTATAAATTATACACCTTAACTTTGAATTGAGCTTAATATGTGCTGTATTAGAATTTAAATTTTAAAATTGAATTTAATGAACCAATGTTGAAGAAAAAAAGTAAGTATTTGTTAAATAATTATGATAATCCATCAGTAACTTAATTATGTAACTTAATTTTAAATATCGTGACTAAAATTCAGCTACTCAGTTAATACTGACATACTGAAAATCGCACAAGTATCAGGAGTTTTATAAATCAATATGGTTGAAAATTTGAATTAATTTAATCCTGAGAGCCCATATTGTTAAAGGATTTAGAGCTGAAAATTAATGTTTAATTAATTTTTTTTTTATCATTTGTTTAACTGGCTTTTCAGTTCTTATGTATTCATTGAAAATGTTTAACCTTCACTTATTACTGGTTGTTTATTTTTTTTACTATTATGTTCTATATTATTAAGTTCTTACCATTTATATTTCTTTTATTTATCAAACTGAGTATATTTCATGTTCAAAATTAAGAATTTGTATCTAGTTTCTAAGAGTATACTTGATACAAGCTGATTGAGATGTAATCAGAACCACTGGCAAAAAGTTTTATTAACATGGCACACTAGTAACAAAGGTTCAGAGTGGTGTTTATGAAACTTATAACTAAACGTAAAATTTTATGACTGAAAGTAGTTATGGTAGATTTATTGCATAGAAAAGTTAAGTTTGATACCTTATTTTCTTTCAGTTTGTTCTGATTGTCATTATTTACTCATGTGTTACGATTTACTCTCTCCCTTTATAACATCATATTTTATCCTTATCTTCATCATTGAAAAAATTGTCAGTTTTGAAATTCACTTTTACTGTTTTGTATATATATATATATATATACACACACACATATGTATTAAATAAACCATCTAGTACAGAATATTAAGGCAGGACGTAGCTTAATTTTTCATGAAAGTACTTTTGGGGATCCTGGATCCTCAAGTCATAATTGAAATAAAAAACCTAATATTTAGTTTGATTTAAAATAAAAATAAAAATTCTTAAATTTTTACTATTCAATAACCGAATTATTTCAATCATGACTGAGGGGGATGTGGGATCCTGCGAAAGAACTTTAATGAAAAATTAATGTAAGATTTGTCTATCTCAATGTTCTGTACTAGGGGTTTATTTATTAGATTTATTTCAGTATATATATCTATAAAATTGTGTGTCATGTAATATCATATCTTATTTTTACTTGGAAACCAGTTTAAGTTGAATGTGGCACTTGACCATACCGAACATAATCATATTTGACTTGTCACTCACTTTGTATAGCTTGGTTGATGCTAGCAGCTTCAACCAAGCTGCTAAATTATAATTATAATTTAATAAGCATAATAATAAATTATGCTTATTGCTATTTCCCTTCACATGCAATGATGACATGTAGCCCTGATTTTTTGGGTTGTACCCATATACTGTGGTTTGTACCAGAAGAAGTTTGATCTTTTCTGTTCATGATATAGAAACAGATTTGTAACAAATTTTACACCCATTCTGCACATGTTCAAATCATCCCTTACAATTGAATGTTCAGAATTCAGATATAGCATTTTTCAATGTTAACTTTGTTGATCTTGTATGATTAGTGTATATTTTCTCAGTGAAATATGATTTTAGTTTAACAGACTTCCATAAGCTGATTTTTATGAATCAAAGTTTGGCTACCTTTAAACTAATAAAATCTTTTTTTTTTGAAACAGCCATTGTATTGTTGATGAAAGCCTGTGGAATGTTATGAGTTGTTTTATCTTGGGTATTTAAAGTTATGGTAAAATTCAATGCAGTATTTTCACCCAATATGTTAAATTGTTGTGTATAAATTAAAACAGAGGGAGTAAGTAAGTGTATAATAATATACACTGACTCATCTGAGGGTGCTGGATAAAATCATGAAGGCACAAAAAGATCTACACAGTTTTAATTCTCATATTTTATTTGGCCTTTAAGAAAAAAAAAATCAAATACATAATGGAAAGGTCATTTTCCTAATCTTAATAAAAGTTTAATTTAAAATGCTGTTTAAATGAAAAAATAACTATTTAATTGCAAAATTAGTAAAAGTATGAAATTTTCTGTAATGGTGTAGTGTTGCTATATTTTTCACTGTTAATTTTGAGTTGCAGTTGTATATACCAGTTTTACTGCAATAATTAAATAAATATTTATTATAACTAAATTAAAATGTTTGCTTATAACCAGTAAATTTTTGTGATTGTATGCATATCTGGGTTAGATCATCTTCTACAAAGTGAATTTTTGTGTGAATGTTCAAATTCACAGTGTGCTAATCTTGTTTTAATTGCTTGTGTTATTTGTACTAAAGTATACAGTTATTTTTTAATTGATAAAATTTATTGTATTCATAAGGTTTGCTATATTTTCTTAGTTTTTAAAATTTTATATAACCCATATACACATTAGTATGTGCACGCACACTTGTATGTACCCGTGCATGCAAGTGTAAATATATTACCACATGTGTCATTAATATTTCCTGATTAAGGACACTACATAACCTGTAATCACACAAAATAAGTGAGTTGATTTTATCTTACCTTGTAGCTTTTTCAGATTTCAATAATCCATTCTAAGTTATGAAAATATTTCTGGTGATACACTACAGTAATGTATAAATCTACATCCATATTTTTTCTTATGAATTGTTTTCATATATTAGCATTAAAGAAAAGGATTTTTTTTTTAAAATGTCCTATAGAAACCACATTTATTTGACAGAATTTTTTTTCATTAACTAATGATAGTTATTATAACCTTCAATTTTTATGAAGTTAGTGGAAGGGTATTTCTGTGAACAGTCTTCTAAGATGTACAGCTTTTTACTTTACAATTTGAAATATCAGAATTAATATGAAACTGGTTTCACAATTAAGTAGATATTATTTAATTTTACTTGTAAAAAAAAATATGAAACCTTACCTCCAATTTATCCTGTTTTAAAAACATGAATCCTATGTTGATAAAAATCCCTATTATATTGTAAATTGTATAAGGCTTTTTATTTATAAATAGTTCTGTCCTTTAATCTAATTTTATTGATATTATAATTTTATGTACATATACTGGATGTCTTTTATACATTTAATTGGTGCTCATTGATTAAGAGCTTTACAGTTCATTTAAGATTTGTGAAGATACTCATATTAACAGTTTCTTCGTAATCTTCACAGATGCAGTTGCAGATACTATTTCTGAGGAATGAAATTAAGAATAATATTGTTCATTAAAGTAATTCATATTGAGATAATATATTTTTTATTCTTTTAATTATGTATTGGACAATATTTTAATATTTATTATTAACACAAATTTTCAAAAAATGATGAAAAAAGTGAGTATGATTTACTCTTCTGATATTCTGTAATTGTATGGTTTCTTATGTACTACATTCTTAGTCTGAAATCTCCAAGATTAAAATGTTTGTGATAGAAGATTAAACAAACCTGAAATATTGCTAGGGGAAAACATAAACTGTTGTAATAAAGCTTATTTCTTTTGTTATGACAAATATTTTCACTAAATAAAAATAACACAAACTATTTAAAAATAAGAATCACAAATCTGTATAGGGGTTTTGTTTATTTTACTTTCATTAAAAACATCATGATTTTAAACCTTCCTAATTATGAACTTAAAAGTTATGTATTATTTATAAATTACTAAAATGTACTTAAATGTTAAAGTAATATATTAATTTCTTTAATAGGTTATAGAAAGCCTACTTATTTTAAAGAATATCTGCTAATCAAAATTGAAAAAAAGTCCACGAATAAGATAGATCATAAATATAAAAGAGGTTACAGTTTGAAAAATAAAAAGTAGGTTAAGATTTGCTACTTTTAGTTGGAACAGTGTTTGATTCTCCTATGATGAAATAATATAAGGTATTGCAAAGTTATTTTAAATGTGTCTTGCTGTGAATTTGGCTATCTGATATTGTATTAATTATAAAAAAATATTTAATATTATACATTTTTTCCGAGTTTGATTCTAGAGTTTCTACATTGTTACATTTTTCATCTATATTATATAAGCAATAAAAACAAATTTGCACCGTGAATTCATTAGCAGAATCATAAATTGCAAACTGTATTGCCCCTTTTTTTATGTGAAAAATTTGTTAGTTAATTTTTAGATGAAAGTATAAGGATCAACAGATGACCTTATATCTTTTTCATTTAAATATGTTGTAAAATAATCGTATTTACTTTTTATTGTGTTGAAATTGTCTGCTTTAATATAATTTACTGCTTTATAGCTTTTAACTGTTACAAATTTATGTTGATTTTTGATCAAATTAAGTTAAACTACAATCCAAGTAGAGAATAATTTTCAAAATTAAAGTTGCGATAGTTGAAGTCATATTAGAAGTGTTTGTTAAATTTGTTAAAATCTCATTTCCTAGTCCTGAGTAAGACAAATCTTTCATTATTGAAAATGTTTGACTGTTGATATAGCTTTTGAAACACGGGTATAACTTGGTTGATGCATTGTGTTACATTAGGAACTAAAAGTAAATTCACAACCTGACCTTAACCCAGAATCAGTATTACTCTCAGTCTGTATAAAAAAAGTCCTAGACTTATTGCTGTGCTTTTAACTGGTGGGCTGATAATTACCAAAACACCATTTTCAAATTATATCATCTTTAATTCATGTGTAGTAAAAAAAGTTAAAATTTTCCTCAGGTAGACTATTGGTTATTTAAAAAAAATACACCGTTTTCAGTTTGCTTATTAATTTTTGCTGTACCCATTTTGTTTTAATTATATATTATCTTTATACTCGTACTTTATTTTAATTATACTACTTTGTTTCTTGAATAAATTGATGAAAAGTAAATAAATGACGGCATTATAAAAAGAAAGTAGTGCAAATGATAACAAAAAGGTCTTAATAGAAAATATGACACACAATTATAATTTATCTTACAACCACAAATACAAATACATATTCAAATACATTTAAAATTAAAGGATAACATAAGTACAATCTATGTAATATTAAAAAAATATGTTATAAGAGTGATAACGTTTATAAAAAAATAAGGAAGCAGATGTACAACTGGATGTACTGGCAATACAAGGATATGTAAAAATTGAAATACTGCATTACCAAAATATCCTAAAATAAGTATTGATTTAAAAAAAGGATTATTTTGACTTATAAATGTTTAAGTTCAATTCCTGGTAATGGTCTGGCATTTTTCATCTATCATATCATTTGTATTATTCTCTTGTTAAAATAAAAGTGATTGTCTTAGGTTGTAATTATTAAATAAATAAAGATACGTGATTACCTGTGTACTTGAATAATAAAACTAAAATAGAATATTAGGAGAAATATACCATCTCTAAATAAATGTAAAATGATGAAATTCACTGTCGTTTAAGAGAATACCATGCTCTTATTTTCTTTAAACTGGCATAAAAATGATAATAACTGAATTACATTGGTTATAATGTGAGATAAAATGCAATAAAAGATAGGACTAGCTATAATATATATATATATATATGTATATATATATATATATATATATATCTCAAAATAATAATAATAATGTACATATACATATAACACAAAATAAATATGGCTTAATATAAATAATTAACTTTAAATAAATATAGATATAGAACAGGTGGATGTAATTGAGCATCACCTTAACAGCCTATTGTTACTAGAATGAATACTTAATTAAGGAAATGAACTGAAGGTAATATATGTATAAAATATATTGAAATTCATTCTAACAGTGAAATAAGGCTTAATATATTCAATTTTACACATTTGTTAGCTGTTTTTGTTATTTTATGGTCATACATGAGCAATTTTTAGTTTTTCAGATACTTTAGAAATAAAGAGAAAGAAGTAAAACAGTTCTAAATAGTGGGTAAGAAAGAGTAAATGGATAATTGAGATGAATATTCTCATGTGTATGGGAGTGTGTGTGTATATATATTTGTATGTATGTGTGTGTGTGTATATATATATATATATATATATATATATATATATATATATATATATATATTAATCAATTTGCTTAATAAAAATAATTTTCTTGATTCTGCTTTTATATCATTTAAAATTTCTTGAAATATTTGAAAAAACAACCATTTTAAAAATATTAAAATTCATCACTTTAAACTTATTTTAATTTGTGTAACAAACTTTTTCTTATAATAGTGATATGGTTAACTTTGAAATTTATCTAAATTAGAAATCAGTGTTGCCAACCATATTCATTGAAATATCCTTTTTGAACTACATTTGGTAGTTCAAAAGTTCAAATTTATGACTGTATTTGTATATGAACTTGAAGATGTATTAAATACATGGAGCAGTAACAGATTAAATTTATGAACCACCAAGAAATATTTTTTGACAAAGATATTTCAATTAATTTTTTTGATGACTCCTAACTTCTTATGGAATTATATAAGTAGAAATTTAAAACCATGTCCACATTAACTTAAAAATAAGTTTAATTCAAATGAAGTTGCATGTAAACTGATAATTTTTTCTTTTCTTCTATTTAAAATTTTAAGATTTGTCTTAAATCGAAAATGCTAAAGTGAGTTTTTAAAACTGATTTACTGGTTAAAATATTTTGTTTAATATTTATTTATCAAATAATATACGAGTATATTTACTATCAATTACAAAAGTAATTTTATACCAGTGATGTTCTGATCTTCAGTAGATAGATTAATGAAATATTGTTTCGGAGAAAATTTGGTTAATAAAAATTAATGACAGTGCATTATGTTGCGTATCTTTAATTTTTATATATGTTTTAGTCTTAAATTTTGTTGTTATAAGTTTTATTTGTATTTTGTTTTTTATACACTACCTTACAAAAGGAAACCTGCATTTTCACAGTTGGTGTCCAGGGTGAGATCAACATTCTTAGTTGATATTAACCCTGATAACCTAAGCTTATTTTGGTAGTTTAAATAATTTATTTTTAAATATTTGTTATTGCATTTTATGCATTTTATTTTGTTTCTCTAAGATGGAATATAAATTACTGAAAGTATTCATTTCATGTTAAGTGTGCCTATTTTTATTAATTGTGTATAGTTGTTTTTTATATAAAGAATTTAATTAAAATAAAATACATTAGATTTAATGTAAAAAATTAAAATATGAGACAAATATTTTGACTATTGTAATCATTTAATTTTGTTACCTGTGTATTGTAACCTAACTTTGAAAGAAATTGCACTTTTTACTTATTTTTTTTTTTTTTTTTTTTTTTTTTAGTATGAAATATTCTATTTTGATTTAACTTAATTTTAACCTGTTTTTTGAAAAGAGTTCTTTTTTGTGGAAATATATTTTATTATTTATAATTTTTTTGTGAACTTAGACAAAGACAGTGAAAATTATGTAATCATTTGTTTTCTGTTTTATGCATCAGAGTTAGTTTTATTATAGACATAAATATTTGAATTGTATGCACTTGTGTCATCGTCATCCACCTGCTTTTTATCTAAAGGTGATTTTTATAGAACTTGTGTTCCAATCAGTGATGTCCAAATTTTTTCATAATTAGAGTGTAATTTTTGTCACTTGGATCCTGCAGGTTGAAGTATTGTCCTTTATATGTGTCAGTATATGAATCAAGAAATGAACCTTAGTCAGGCATGGTTTTACATAGTTTTAACATGTACCTCATGTTTATTATTTTTCTGAACTTTTGGGTACTTACATATTAACGCCACCACAGCTACAGCTTTATTTAAAAACGAAGTGGTCAATTGGATTTCGGTATTAATACTCAAAGTTTAACATAGATTCAAAACAGTCTCTTTATTAATTTTAATAAATGGTTGTTTATATTTATTTATTTTATAAATATAATTTAACCAAACTTAACCTACGCTAACCTTGACTAATTAACAGGAGTGTTTTGATTATTTAAATAATAAATAATTGCAATAATTACTGAATTTATTAAATAAATACTCAAAAAATTACGGTGTTAATTAGTCAAGGTTAGCGAGCGAAGCGAGCATAGGTTAAGTTTGGTTAAATTATATTTATTAAATAAATAAATATAAATAACCATTTATTAAAATTAATAAAGAGACTGTTCATTTTCCACCGAAATCCAATTGACTACTTTATTTTTAAATAAAGCTGTAGCTGCGGTGGCGTTAATACGTAAGTACCAACTTTTGATTAGATAACTCTAAATCTTCTTTTTTAGCACATTTTTTCATAAAAATTAAATAGCAACTATACGTTGAGTGCAAATTATTGTAATTTTAAAAAAATATTTAAAAAGTTGTTAATGAATTAAAAAATCATCTTTGTAATGCCAGAAGTAAGCTGTTGGGCTTATCGATGATGAATTTTTGTTACCGACTTCCAGTTGAACTATTAATTTACTAATTACCAGATTTCCATATTCATGCTGTCATTTTTTTCTATTTTAATTTTTTTTATTTCCACTATAATTTTTTTATTTTCAAATAATTACAGTATTTCCTGATATCCTTTTGATCTGATATTTTAAGTTCAGCTGATTTTCATAATATAAATTCATTTATTGACTGAATGAATTTGATTTTTATTTAAAAGCTTCTTGTAATTCCTTAAATTTCCTTAAACACTTTTCTCACGGTATGATTTATAACAAAAGTAGACATAAATTATGCCAAAATAAATAGTGGCATATAAATTGCTCTATAGTTGATTCGGATAAAAAAAAATAATAATGCAATTGTAATTAACTGTGTTTAATATTTAATTTAATTGTAAAATATTAACCTGTTTTATATCTCAGTGAAATTAGGCACTGCAATTTTTATAGTTTTTAGTAATGTGTTTAGTTATGAGTTTGGTTATAAATTTCAAGTTACATTTAAACAGTTCACTTGATAAACCCAATGAATTAGTTATTTATGTAAGTTAACATTAAATGATGAATACCACTTACATTTAAAGAATAGACTGGTAAAATGAACCGTAAAAATAATCTTCTCTTTACCAAGATTTTTATTTTCTTTTAAAAATGTACATTTCTAATTCTTAATGGGGGTAAGGAGTTACCTTAACTATCTTTTTCTTAATATATTTTACTGATGGTTAACAGTAAGTTTTCCCATGACTTTCTATTTATATAATTTTTATCTCATATTTACCGATTATGAACCCTTGACCTGATTTCCATATGAGATAGTTTATAAATGAGTATACGTGCATGCTCAAAATCATATCTAGAAGGCTGGGTTACAATTTTGTACTTTCTAAGCATTTCTCTTCATGAAAAGGTTGTTGGTGTTTAGACAAATTTGTATAATTTTTTATGAAATTGAAAATTATAAATTGCAAAACTAGATCCATCCTGAAACAAAATACTACATGAATTCATTGAACCAACATTTTGTATGCTTGCCAAACCTATCAGAATGATGAGTCTCAAAAGTTTCAGAATCAGTAATGATGCTGAATATAATATTTTAGTTTAAAATGAGAATATGGCCATCCCTGAAAATACAGTAACTATCACAAAGATAAATTTTTTTTTGCAGAGAAATTTAATCATTAGATATTTTTCTATACATGTGATTTCTTCAGAGTATTTAAAACCTCATATCATGAGAAATAATAAAATTCCGTACAGTGATATTGAAAGAAAGTTACTACTTTTGTATACTTATAAAAAATCATTTATATCTTGTAAATTAATTAAAAACCTAATGTTTTGCAGTAAAAATTGTAGTGGAATTTTTTTTTATTTTAGTTGGGACTGATCCTGTATAAATAAAAAAATTATGCAAGTGATTTTTTGTTTGAGTGAAAAAATCCTGTCTTTTCTAACTATTTTTTCTTTTTTTCAAAAATTAAATGGAATAATGTAGTTAGAACCTTACATTGAGTCACAATGTTATGGAAAGATAAAGTTAAAATGAAACTAATAGCTGAAATAAACAATTTGCCGAATGACACAGATATATTTATTAGAGGATGGAGTTTTATATTTTAATTACTCATCTGCAGGGCTGTGTAGTATCAGCTTTGCTAATGTATTGAAAAATCTTTTTCAGCATACCATGTTATTAATAGCAATCATAAAATATCTCAATTCTTACATTTCCATTTCATTAATTTTATTATTATTATAAAATTATGAAATAAATAATTTGAAAAAAACCATTAAGTTGAAAACAAATGCACAAAATAAATAGACTATATCATATTAACTGTCTGACTAATATAATGGGCTATTTTTTTATTGTAATTAGACTAACTTTTTTTACCAAGTGGTTTAAGCTAAACATACATATTCTTTGTATTAGTTGGATTTATTTTATAAAAATTGAAAAAGAAGTTTTTTAATGTTATGGTAGTAAAAAAAGGTATAATAATATTTGTTAAAAAAATATTTTAACTACTTAATGTGTAAATATTTTATTTCTCATTGTTAAAATAATAATATATATAAATAATGATTTATTTTATTTTTGTTTTAGTATTTTTCATTCATCATTTTTCTGGATATTATTTGTCAAAAAACAATGCATTCATATTACATGTGAGAGTATGCTTTATTTGAGCAAAAAATACATATATATATATATATATATGTATGTAGGTATAAGGCTAGTTATAACAAAATAATAATAATAATAATAATAATAATATTAATAATAGTCATAATAATTATAAAGTAATAACAAAATAATATTATTTACATAGCAATAGCCCACATTTTAGTGTTATTGTGTGAAAAAAAATGTGGATTTTTTTCTGATATATATTTTAATATCTTCCATAAATCATCAGTTTATAGTGTAATTAATTATTTTAATATATTATAATAATAAACAAAAGGTAGACTATATCTTATATTGAATTATGTACATACTAAATTTATTTATTTATTTCTCTTTGTAATTTTAAACATTAATTCCTTAATGTTTATTAGCCGATTATTTGTTTTATAAATATTTACTATTGTTAATTATTAAACCTTTTAAATAAAACTAAAAAGAAGCAATGATATCAATATTGAAGTTTGTATATATATATATGATTATATATATATATATATGATTATTTGATATTGTTTTTACCATTCCATTCATTTTTGCTGTTTTTGTTTTATAATTGAAAGTGTGCTTACTAATACTTATTTGAGAATATTTTCTGCAGTACTGGTTAAATGAAGTGTGCTGTTGCCAGCTATTTGAAATACTAGTGTCCTGTAATTTACTTAAATTATGAGATATTTTGTTTTATCTGTTCTTTTTTTTAACTGATTTTAAGTTTTTGTTTGAACGACTTTTATGTATTTTTTATCGCCCTCTTATAAATTTACTTGTTTATTGTAAACCGGTTGTAAAGATTCTTTTTGTGAAATGCTGTATTTCTTTTACTGAAACCATATGATAAAAAATATTTTGATGTAAGAAAATTTCTACTGCGAGCGACTTTCTTTTGCTAATCTCTGATTTCAGTGAAAACTCAATATCTTGCACTGTTGAAAATAAACATTTTTTTTAAGCTAAAGTGTTAGGTATAACAAAATAATATAAGGTACAACATAAGTTAGATATAACTTATGTAAAATGAGGGAGGAATGAAGGACATTTATATGATGAGTTGTTTGTAATTTACAGATTCAGGCTATTCCAGATCTGAGGGCAATACCATATCGTGCTTGATGTTTGGTGATTTAAAATGACTTAAAACTAACTGTGCACCTTTAATTGGATTTAAATCTTGAGTCCTGCAATATCACAAAATAACTATAATTGCTGAATGCATTGTAAATTTTTGCGACGCTGGATATAATCTTAACGAAGCATAAAAAATTAATGTTTTTCATTATTCCAGCCTTAAAATACTTTTATTTAAAATAACTAGTTCCATTATAGAAGGTAACATCTTTTTTTGAAATGAATTTAAGTTTAATATCAATTCTATGTTATTTTACTGTGAGATAATAGGATAAGGAGTTGATTTTACATCTGGCAATGCTGTTTGTAATGGATGTAATAAAACTAAGGCACCAACAGAAATATATAGTGAATGGGAATTTTAGTCTACTCTGAAAAGTAGTGTTTTAGTATGTTATAAAATGAGTTTTTTATTTTATTGTTGTTAAAAATTATATTGTATTAATAGTTCTTTTTCCATAAAAATGGTTCTTAAACTATGTTATTTTATGAAGTACGTTTAATAATGTTTTTTTGATGTGTTTTATGAAAGATTTGCTGTTTCTAACAGTTTTTAATGACATTAGAAGATACTATTAAGGAGGAAGGGGCATAATCATAATTTTCAGAAACATTTAACATCTTTATTTTGTTTTAAAATTTATCTTAGCATATTTCAAAATTGTATTAGTACTATTTTGATATGAATTTTTACAAGCTACAAAATGGTAGTAGAGAACTTAAACAGTAGAATTATTTTTGAAAGAGGAAGAAGAAGAAATAGTCATTAATCAAATTTTTTCAGCTGTATGTATCTAGAAATAAACATCTAAACAAAAACCTGATTTTCCTGTATTTATTTAGTTTCTTTTTTTTATAATCCTAAGTTACTGATTGCTAAGATCATATGCCAAAAATGGAACCCAAGAAAACTGTGTCCCAAACTGTTTGATTTTAGCTATTAGTGGGAACTAGTTTATTTATCTAACCAGAGAAATAGTCTGCCATAGGGGACAGCTTCCCTTCTTCCACTTCGTTCTACTACATCCTTCAATTCAACAGGAGGCCATTATTACATATGGCCGTATTAACTGAGATGTTCCAGCGATAATGGATTCATAAGGTTGTGAGGGCATAGTTCATTGGTTTCCAAAAGACTAGCACTTTTTTTAGGCTTGTTAAGTGGGCAGTTAAGTGTGGTTTTTTTATATAAATATTATGGGGAACTTCCCTTCATCTTACGGTGAGGATTTGGGATTCCTGCTTATGTCCATTCTGCTGTCGGTATGATTTTCTTAAAAGACATGGAAAACTGTGATAATATTGAAAATATTTATTTATATAATAGTTAATAGTAATTATTGTTTATAAACTTTTAGATGAATTAAGAAAATTAGATTTTAATTTTAATGTGTTCTAATTAAATTTGTTGCAATTTGTATCTCTAAAATTGAAATGGAAAAAGGTTATGTGATTATTTTTACCTATTAAATGTTGTATTGATTATTGATTAACATTTTTTACACGGTTTAAGAGCTGTGGCATATTGAAAATTTTAACATATGCCTTGTAATATTTGATTGTCAGTTGTATTAAATATACGTTTATTATATCAATAATGCATGTTTACAAGTGTATTTTAATAATTATACTCAATAATGTACACTCAATAATTTTTCTGTTCAAATGCATTTTTTTTTTGTATACTTTTATTTTCCTATTAAAATATTTCAAAATTATAAATTAGAACTGATATCTTAATTTAATCATTTCTAAATTTAAGGGCTTCCATCATCTAGTCAGTATAAATTTGAGTACACATATTTAATTATAATGAATTGGTTTTTAGAACCAGGCTCCATTGATATGTGTAACATATGTTGTTGATAAATATTACATAGCATACCTAGTGTGAATGATTCTATCTTTCTAAGAAGATAAAAAATAATTTCTCTTTACAATTGACTTGGCTCAAAGATACAGATTCTGTCCAACGTATGATCCTAGCCCATTGATTACAATAGAAAAGCAAGATGCTGTGTTGAAAATATTCTCCAAAGTTGCTCAGTTTTGAATGTTGAAAAACAGTAAAAGAAAGAATATGAGTTAAAGTTACATAAATAAATACATTTCATCAGTAAAAGATAAAGTATACACATAAAGTTTCCATTTATGTTACTCTTTTTCAACTGTAATAATTTTGTATTGCATTTTTTCCTAGAAGTAAACGTGTTTTAAATTCTGTTTTTGTAAAATGTATTTTTTATAATTGTTCATTTTCATTCAATTTTTCTTGTGCGAATTATGGAGTTTTATTTCTAACAGTTTACATTTTGTTATATTTAATTTTTTTAATATATGTGGAATATTAATATTATTCATATGTATTTTTTTTTTAGCAAATTTGTATTATTAATAATATGTTGAAGAATTATTTTATCATACAATACTTAGTATTTTTAAAAACATGCTTTTGATACTAAGTATTTGCTGGCAAAAATCTCGGTCTTTCTTTTTAATGTAAAAGTTAATTAATGATTTTGATTTAACTATAAATTCAAGTTCAAAAAGATACTATAGTTTCATTTTTAATTTGTAAATCGTTTTGTAAATTTATTTGTAGACTTCCTTTTTTAGTTTTTTTATTCAGTTTTTGTTATATGATTATGGCATTATTTAGTTTTTTAAGCATTTATATTTTTATCTGTTATGTATCTATTTTAAGTCCTATATTTTTTTTGTGAAAGATACAGTTGTGTAATTAATAATTATAATAATAATATTTATTATTATTATTATTATGTAACCTGTACTTGGGGAGTTGTGTAGACTTAGGAAAGAATAAATTCTTTCAATGCAGTGAATTTTATATACATATTTATACATAATAAAATTTATGGTAATTACTGAAATAAATAGAATATTATTTATGGTAGTCATATAATTAATGCATTGTAATAATAAATGTTGGTATTACTGCCAGCAAAATATATACAGTATATATTTTTTGTAAATATTAATTAATGTTATGGTCAAGTAGTCCAAATAATTTTAGCATAAAATTATTATGGATCTTTTAAATTATATTATTTATATATTTATATAAACATTTGACTCCATTGCTTCTTATTATGAAGCAGTGATTTATGTAATATTTTGATTTTTTATGCTTGTAATGAAAAATTTTTAGTATATGAAGTGTTTGTCTACTTTATATGCTTGCATTATAATAATTATTACTAAGTAGTTGTATAAATACAAATAGTTAATAATATTTTAATTTGCTAACAGTCCATAGTATAAAGTAAAAAAATATATATATATTATCAAATTTTATAATCATGTATTTAATGTATTCTTGCATCCCCATGTTTGTATGCATTTGCGTTTCAACATTATACTCTCCCTGTAAACAATAAATGTTTGAAATTGTAAAAAAAATATCTTTTTTGTTATTACTTTTTTATTCGAATCAGATTATAATCCAAGAGAATATTACGAATCTGCCTTGAAATATTTTCAGTGTTATTTTGAAAAATGTTTTACGGGTGAGTTGTAGGTCTAGTAGGAATAAAAAAAATCTCAAAATAAAACATGTTTATTTGTCTACTGATTGTCATGAAATGTAAACCTAAATCTGGTTATGTCTTAGTTATCCTTGAATATTTTGATTTCTTCCTATTTAGAGCAAACAGAAAATTACAGTTTTATCTGTATTTTTTAAAAAACAAAAACATAAGATTTTGTTTTATCAAGCTGTTTGTGCAATTATCTAAAATACACAATTGTACTGTTAGAACTTGTATTGTAAGATATTTATGTTGTCGAGGTTATAGAACTTCTGAAATAAAGTTATGTAATTTAAAACATCTGTTGTGAGAACAACCATTCAGAATCAAAACATGCAATTGGAATAAAGTTAATACTTGGATGTCTATTTTTATAGCCATAACTAAAAAAAACGAAGTTTTAACCTTTATCTCTTCCAATTATTAATCATTTTCTAAAAATTTACCAATTTTTAGTTAACAATTTTTTTAATGGGATCTTTGAAATGAAACTGAATCTGTTACATTTAGTATTAATGAATATTTGTTTTGTAATGTTATTATTAAAACAAATGTTTTTTCTTTTTTTTACCAGTAAAATGTAAAAAGGTACTAGCAGATGAATTAAAAAAGTAGAAAAATGTAATATCAGGTTGCTGATAGCAACCTTACTTTGTAGTTAATTTGACAGCTACAGCACTCTACTAATGCAAATGCTAGAAATGTGTAATAGAGAAATCACATAGATAAAATCAAAGCAGATAAACTTCAGATTATTAGAAGTTATAATAAATTTGTTGGAGACATTGATAAATCAATATTTTACAAAATGTCCTACAAGCCCCATACCACTCCCTGCCATTAACATGTTGCTATTGTTTTGAAAGTGTTCACGGTATTCAGTTCCTAAGAAATAATTTCTTTATCGTGGTTGGTATCCCTGCTCTCAAGGTCTCACAGGAAACTTACCCGTTCTTTTGTTTCAGTTGTAAAACCATATCTGATGTGAAAGGATGCAGTTATAGTATTGAGGAGAGGTTGGTGACATGTTTTCGATGCTCAAATGACGACACTTTGAGAAAACAATACCGCATAAAATTACTGGATTTTCCTGAATGCTTTAAGAAGGATCCAACAATACTTGACTGCAAAGCAACAATATCCGATTGGAAGAAATGTGCATTTGCTTCAGGGGTGTTAAAGACAGATCGTGAAGTGAATGAAAGAAGAGGCGAGTGTAAACATGTGTTGGCATCACTGATTTGATTGAGTAGTCTCAAATAGAATATATTCATAAGCAGGTGCCAAATTTAATTTAGCACAGTCAACAATCATGATCATATTAAAAAATACATAAATATAAGATCAAATGTGTGAATAAATTATTGGATGTAGATATAGAACAGCATGTTGTAGGTTGTCATGCTTTAATAGCATTAGTTTCCAAATACTGTGTCGCACATGAGTGTGTTTTCTGATGAATGTGCAATTTATTGCAGTTCTAGAGCTGGACTGTGATTTTCTGAGCTAAGAGAGAAATTCTTATTTTGTGCATGATCTGAATGGAATCCATATGTCATGATACGAGTAGGGATGACATCGTAATACTCATTCAAATCATTTTTTTTTTTAATTCAGATTTTTATTTATACACATACTCTGTATGAATGGTGTTTCTTGTTTGAAAATATTGGAAAGATGGTTAATACTTAAACTTAAACAGATTCTCAAATCTACAAATGATTTACAAATCTTAATGCATTTCTTTAGATGGTTTTTACAGATAATGCTTGTTTTAGATATAGTATTCAACATGTAAATGAATGTAGATAGATGTTAATGTGTCTGATTTACAGAATGTAATGTTATTTAGGAAGAATTTAATGTTCCTAAAGGAATATCTGTGATAAATTTGTACAGATGCCACAAGGAAAATTAAAAACTGCAAATACCATCTTAGAAAAGCACAAGTTAGAAACTTGTCAGAATAGATTGGTTCAAAAACATTAAAATGTTTTTGAACCAATGTATTAATGTAGATATAAATTAATTATTCATACTTATTAATCTTCTACAAAAATTTTCATTTGAAAGTAATGCAATTGTACTAAAGTAAACGCAGGAAATCTGATTACCCAAAATATTTAGCCTATGTCATTGGACTTACATAAATTGTAAACAGAAAAATATAAAACTAATTAAAGAATAATCAATAAACATGCAGACTCCATATCTGTAACAATATCATTAATAACTCTCTTTCTCTGTATGTGTGTGTCAAAAACACACACACACACACATATATGTATGTATATATATATATATATATATATATATCAACAATACAAGTATAACCACAGAAAATAATAATCTGATTAGAGAAATAAAAAACAATTTTTTTTTGTTTTTGATTGTGTTTAAGTTGTTTATTTTGACAGGATTAACTGCCATTAGGAAAATTGTTATCCAATGGTGGTAGATAAAAGTTGCCACCAAATTTCACTCTATAACATATCAGAATCAGTTATTCATTATATATGTAAACACAAATAGTTTTAAATGTAGCTGGGCTACATACATTGATTAAGTGATTTAAATGCCATGTAAAATTAATAAAACATGGTAGATAGTCTACGAATGATTAGATTGTCACATTTGCTATTATCTCAATTCTAATTGAATTTTTGTATAGTTAAATTCATTTTCTGTGGAGATTTTACTTTGGTTAATCTTCTTTTTAACTAATTGAAGTGGTAGACATTTTTTATTACTCATAAGATTTAGTAACAATGTTATTTTTAGTATTAAATCATATAAATTACTATATCATATAATTTAATTTAATTTTTTACATATAATTTACTGTTACTGTCTACTGTTCTTGGGGAACATATTTTAAATAAGGTACATATCTCAGCAATTTGGCAGTATTTCATTTAACAAAATTAAAAGAAAACTTAGCATTACAAAGTAATACACATTTATTTAAAAGAAAAAAATATATAGATTACTGATACGGTAATAAAATTATCTGCTGCAGTCAAACGTTATTATGTATTTACATAGTAACTGGTAACAAAAAAAATTAAAATTTATCTGAAAAGATATTTATTAAAAAAAAATAATTTATTGCCATTTTCTATAGATGAGTTGGTTAAAAATTTCTCCACTCTTTAATAACACTTGCCTTGCAGTAAGTTATAGGAAAGGTTTTCTATTAACAAATTTTGGTTGATTGAAATTAAGATAGAGTAGGGTTTATTTAATTTCTAACTCAGCTGTGTTTTCCTTTCCATTTAGTCTTTTATCCAATAAATTCTAAAGAGATACTTTTGGGCAATGCAACCATACCTGGTAGCAAATACATTAAACCTTGACCATTGGATCTGTTACAGGCTTTATTAATATTTAAGGTTAACTATTAGCCTAAACCATAGAATCATTATTTAGATTTGTTAGTTAATGCACATAGGGATGGTAGATGTATCATTAGGAAATATAACAAACTTTTAATAATTAATTTTTGAATAATAAAATATATAGATGAATGAAGGCCATTAATATATATATATATAACCGGTTCGATAATTGAACTTAGGTAAGTAATTGTAAACCCACCAGTTTGGTCTAGTGGTATGCATCTTTGCAAATCAGCTGATTTAGAAGTCGAGAGTTCTAAAGTTCAAATCCTAGTATAGGCAGTTACTTTTATACGGATTTGAATACAAGATTGTGGATACCAGTGTTCTTTGGTGGTTGGGTTTCAATTAACCACACATTTCAGAAATGGTCGACCTAAGACTACACTTCATTTACACTCTTACATATCATCCTCATTGATCCTTTGAAGTAATTCTTCAAGTAACCTTTGAAGGTGGTTTTGGAGGCTAAATAGAAATAAAAGGTAAGTAATTGTAGGAATTAACATTTAGACTGTTCATTGAGAAAACTGATACTCATTATTTTCTCTCAATTAATAAAGTTGTAACCAGCTGATAACAGGACCTATACCATGACAAGACCGCAGCTTATGTTATCAAATACCTTTGAGATAAATCAGTAAGTACTATAGCAGCAACGATTGACACATCAAATCTATCAGAAAATCATTTATGACTCTATCTATGTTTTTACCTTTTCTAAAACTGAATTAATTATTGCTAACAATATTACTAATTTGAAAATAATCTATCAATCTATTAACTACAGCTTTTGCAAAAACTTTGGAAATTCTGTAGCAAATAGAAATAGGGTAATTATCATATTTTTTGAGGGAACCTTTTTAATAATTTTCAAAACATTATTATATTTTGGTAAATTTGCAAAAATCTTAGTTTTAAAAGAAACATTACCATGGGAAAAGTTTAGTTTTGAGAACAAATCTATTATTCCTTTCCTGATGCTGTAGTAGATCAACCACATACTTAGCGATTTTTATTACATGTCAGCTGTAAATAACTAATTAGGTGAGGCTTGTGCCACAATTTGCTTGATTGTACATCACATAATTTGATACTGATTATTTTTACATTTTGATATTTTTTTCTCTTTTTGAGAGAGAGAGAGAGAGAGGAGCCACACACACACATATATATATATATATGATAAGATGTGGGTTAGTATCTGTTGATACTCTGACACCTGATTCTGCAGAATCAAATTTCACAGCTGGCTGTGAATTGTTTAGTATATCTGCAGATTTATTGAATGATATCTTTCACTCAAGTCCTGGATTTTGTTGGGCTTATTGAAAGTTATTAACTTACTGAATTTCTTTAAGTTCGTTACATCGGTTTTGGAAGATATATTTATTACAAAAAAGGTTTTTCTTATATTTAATAATAGATGTTAATAATAAATTTTAACAATAAATGTGGCAAAAATTATTTGAAGAAATTTTGTATTATAACTCCTAATCGATGGCAGTGATAATAGTATAGTGAGTGATATGAGTGTTGGCTAAATATAATGCATATTCATCCATAAGTTGCAAGTAAAACTTCAAATTAAATAAATGTGGTATAAATGTACATCTTTTTTTTCTACCAAAACCTACAATTAGTTTTCGATATAGTCACTGTATAGTGCCAAATTTAATAAATAAGGAGGGTTGGAGCATGTTCAAATTTCAACTTCATAAGAGCCTTGGTGGTTGAAGTTGAAGGAACTTTCAAGTTGTATGACATGTTGCTTTATGGGATAGTTCTTCTTTAGAAGTTCCAGTGTGCATTACATTTCAGCCTCCTCTCATACTTTTATTAATGTCATTGTGTTAATTTTTAAATGAACTTGGAATGTAGAGATTGTGTGCAAATTGTTTTTTTTTTTACATTTTTTTGACAAGTTTAATTAACTAATCTTTTTTCTTTCAGAAATATAGTCAGTAAAAAATGGGTTTCTATTGTATACTGATATCATTTATTGTAAGCGTTGTTACAATAATATACGCTTTTTACCGGTTAAAAAGTAAGCTATTCAATTACTGGGATGATTGCGAAGTATCTAGTACAACAATTACTACCGATCTTAAAATAATGCACGATTTATTTTTAATAGAAAAACCAGCAATGATATTTCATAAATATCATATGAATGATATTTATGAAAAATTCGAAGGAGATAGCTTTTGTGGTTTTACATTTTTTCTCAGTAAAAGGTAAAAACAATGGCGAATCCTACGAATTACTTATAAATTCATGATGAACCAACTACGGTATTTTGGAAGTCGTCAGTAAACAAATTTTTTTCCTAGAGTAGCATCATTTTTTAATATAACTATTATAAACGAGAAATTGAATTTTTTTCCAAAAATTGGTTAAAGATATTACAGAATATCGGGAAGCGAATGGTATTAAAAGAAACGATTTCTGCAAATGATTTTAGACCATGATAAAAAAGAGAAATCGATTTTTGTCCCGCTTACTTTCGATTGTTGTGATGAACAAGACAAACAAAACCAAAATGATATGCTTAATAACAGTAAAAAAAAAAATAAATCGAAGAAGGTATGAATCAATTAAAAATTTTAGGTCGAAATGGTGTCGAAAATAGTTCAAGCGGTAAGATTTATTTTTCTAATGATATTTTAAAAACATTTTGTGTAAAAATATATCCAGGCCTTTATTTTCAGTAACACTGTTTGCATATTTAATTTATGTTCTGTTAATTAGTTAATATTCTCGTTATTAACGTATAATTTAGTAAATAATATTTTAAATATCTAAATGTTTACTCCGTGGCGATCTTCTTGGATGAATGGTAGCATCTCGGACCTTCAACTGGAGATCCCGAATTTGAATCCCGGTCAGGCAAGGAATTTTTGATACGCTACGAAAACCATTTCCATATCCCACACACAAGCTTGAAGCTAATTTAACGATATCATCAAGCTTAAAAAAATGCAGCTTCGGCACACTCTTTCTGTGCTAGAAAAATCAATTTTTGCTGTAAGAAGTTAAATATAAGAGCCATTTGGACCTAGTTCTTGACTTAAAATTATACAACATTTGAGAAAAAAATATATAACATTTTTAGAAATAGAAAACTAGTTGAAGCTTTCAGAAATAATATTTTTTTAAAACTAAGTTTATTTCACAGTTAATTTCCTTAAAATTCTTGTTTTACTTGTATTTTACAAGTCAAAATTATTCAGAGAAAGGGTATTGCAAATAGAAGAAAATGGTACTGTAAAGTAGAAGTTTTGGGAAAAATGGGGTTACAAGATGCAAGGCTGGAAAAGTATAGGAGAGATTTAGTCAAAGTACAATGGAGTGAATTTTTTAATGTTTCAGAACCAATAAAAAAATAAATACATTTTAATTTTTCATTAAAACCAAAAATAAAAACTAAATTACAAACTTTATTAATCATTCACATTTTATCTGAATGACCAGTTTAAGATGATTATTACCTTTTAGTATTAAACAAACATATTTTCAACTGCAGAATTGAAAATACACCAAATTTGGTTCCAACACAGTGAATTCGACTGTTTTGGAAGCCATCATCCAAAAATGTTGAATTTACTGTATTGAAACTGACTAACTTACTGAAACTTTACCTATGTTTAGTTTTTGGATCCAATATAATTTGAGTAAAATTTAACGTAAATTTTTATCCCTGTAAAAATGGTTTAGCAAGTATGTAACAGCTCTCTAAACAATGACATTATGTTTTTATATAAACTTTAATTTGATATAAAGGTTGTGTTATTCAGTAATTTAAAATAAATTGTAGGTTGATATCAAACATATTGTTAATGCAAAAAATAGTATAAAAATATAATTTTTAATTCAAATATTCTGGGAAACTTCATGATAAAATAATTTTAAAAAGCTATTTAAAACCAAAGTATTTTGGTATTGGGTATACCAATATAGTATTTTTAGTACTGGGTAGTGGCTGCAAGTTATGGGTTATATAATGCAACGGGAAGTTAATAGAAATCTTAAATTAATCAAATCCTTTATTTACTTCACTGTTTCTTTCCAACCTATTCAAATTTTGACAGGTACAGTTAAAAAAAACAAAAAAAAACAAATTGTTAGGACACAACCCAAATGTTTAAATTCATTCATCTGTTCCAGAATTCTATCCTGTAAAACAATTGTGTGCAAGCCATTTGCTTTTAAACACCATGATTATGTGTTTTTGAAATTAATACTACCTAAACTGTTACGATCTGTTTCTGTTTTTTTTCAGAAACTTTTCATGTATATCCAATAGCCTTTACATTAGCTTGAGTTTGCACAAAGAACTATATAATAGCAGAAACTGATGTAATTATTAAGAAGAGGATGACTGTTTTTATTCCAACATACTGTCTTCAAAATGATCCACGGCACTTAAGTGATCCAAAAAAATTTGATCTAGATTGTTTTAAGAATATGGAGGAAGTTCCAAAAGGAGTGTTTTTACCATTTGGTACTGGGCCAAGAATTTGTATCGGAAATATATTTTTACTAAAACCTATTTATCAGCCACATTGTCATTGGAAAAAACACTTCAATTATTTTAATGAATTGAATGTTGTTTACAATTGCACTTTATGTTTATGTTTTCATTAAATTTTATTTGTGATGATAATGATCAAAGTATAAATACATTTTAATATGATACATTCTATCATTTCTTCACAGGAAATTAGAAAATTATTTTAGTACTATGTTATTTGAGGGGAAAAAATGCTTGTATCCCCGTCTATTAATTCAGAAGTGGTTGAATCCATCAAGTAAAAAATATGTGTTAAAGATTAAGACTAGTCACTGTGAAAATTGAATCTATATAATAAGATGATAATTTGTTATATCTAAGAAAGTTATGCCTTTCTCATTACTGAGAACAGATATCAGTACAAGGGAATTTCTTATGACTGAAGCGATGCCTTTTTTTTTAAAAGGAGAGGTAATGAAATTGTTTCTGCTCAATTGTTTGCTGTACAAATAGTTATTTCATGTCAATTATCATTATTCACATTCATTAGTTATATTAATTATGTAATTGGTATTGTGAATTAATATTCTTCATCATTGTTTGATAGTTAATACAATATTTGTTCTCATATCTTAATAATATCAGAAAATAATCATTGATTAGAATCCCAACAGGAAAGAACAGAAATTTTAACAGGACATTTGACCATACTTTTTCTCTATTTTGAAGATAATTTCAGCAGATTTTACTCATCTTTTATATGAAGAGAATATATCCTACTCACAACTCTTCTGTTGGTTCTGTGGTGAAGTCATACAATAAATAGAGCACCCATTTTCAATCACTTAGTACCATATTATCAGAGAGCTAAATAATTAACAGCTAATTAAAGTACAAGCATATCGTGTGAGGTCATAGATAACAAACATAACTGTTTCCAGTCTTTTAAAGTGGAAATCGTAATTACTGTATTTACTTGCACACACGCGCACCTTTTTTTTCTTAAAAACCAACATGAAATTTATGGGTGTGCATGATACACGGAGATTCCAAATAGAGTCTAATATCTGTATTTACTAGTGTTCTACATGCTGTGAATAATTTATTAATATTTGGTAGTAATGTAAACAAATCATAGTGTGTATTCTAATTATTCTTGATTTCACATCAGTAACTTAATGTTGTTACATCTGTTATGTAGGTAGGTTATATTGTAATGAATAAACCTATGGCATAAGAATTTTTGCTTATCTGTGCATTTTCGGTTATTATAACATTTGCTATAATATCTGAAAATCATTCGGTATTTATGTGTAGAAGACAAGTTTCAGCTAAACACATAACAGTATTCATTTTGTTTTAGTCAACTGAAGGTAGATTGTGTGTTCAGCTTATACTTATACTAAGTTTTCCAGTTTGTATGGTAAGCAAGCTTGTAAAAAACTAAAAATATCTTATAACAAAAAACAAAACTTAAATTTAGAACTACACACATTATACGCAGATCTAATATTCGAATTGGGTGATGTAATTTTTTACAAACTTACTAAAGTAATAGATATTAAAATTAATAGATTGATGAATATTAAATTGAATAATAAAATAAATAATTTAATAAATAATCAGACAAAACATGATAACATAATATAATAAACACTACAGATATTGATTTCAATAATGAAGAGATTAATATTATTAAACATGCATGTAAATTTAACCTACCAACCTTAAATAAAAATAAAATTATCAAAAACACAATTATCAACGTAAAAAATAATTTATTTAAAATTGATAACAGAAAATAAAAAAAAATAAATTAAGAAATAATTTCATTAATGTAATTGATAATATTAAAAATAATAAAAGCTTGGATATCAATAATAAAGATTCTAATAAAAATTTGAATATTTACAGAAATATAAAAAACAATTTAAAAATTAATAATGGATTTATAGTCAAATCAGACAAGACTAATTAATATTCCAGTTATCATCAATAATAATGCATATATGAATTAACATTAAGAAATAACATCTAATATTAAAAAAAGGTAAATACTTAATCAAGGATGAATATACCAAAAAGTATTTTAAAATAACCAATATTAATGCTCCAATACTACTCAAAATATATAAAGAAAACATGCTTATAGGACCCCTTATAAATTATGTTAATACTCCTACATATTAATTAAGTAAATTTTTATGTAATAAATTTAAAGAATATATTAAAATTGAGAATAAATACAGTTTAAACAATAGTTACGAATTAATAAATATAATCAATGATATTAATATAAATAACACAACGAAATTTATTACATTAGATATAAAAGATATGTACATAAACATCGACTCAAATAAAACCATAAATATAATTAATAATACTCTAAATGAATTAAAAATAGATAAAATATAATTTATGAAATAAAAATCTATTAGAATTATGTATTAAATACAACTATTTTAAATTTAATAATAAATACTATAAACAAGAAAAGGGTCTAAGTATGGGATCTCCACTTTCAGCTATTTTAGCAGATATCTTTATGAATGAAATAGAAAACACCTTGATATCCAATACAGTTAATAAACATCAAATTATTTTATATAAAAGGTATGTGGATGACATCTTGATAATATATAACCAACAATTTAACAACAAAGAAAATATAATAATTACAGAAATTAATTCTTTAAATAATAATATTAAATTCACTTTATACAGAGAAAATAACAGTATTGACTACCTAGACGTAAAATTTAACAAAACTTTAACACTAATAAAATCAATATAGACATTTGCAGAAAGTCAACAAAACAGAATACTATATTACATTCTAAATCTTTTCATCCTTGGAGTCAAAAAAATGGCAACCTTTAATTCATTAATTTTTAGAGCATTAAAATACTTAAAATATAACATAAAATTGAATAATGAAATGAATAATATTAAATATATAGCTTTAAATAATGGATATGATACTAAATTAATAAATAAATTATACACCAGAATAAAATATAAAATACTCATAAAAAACAAAATAAAGCTAACGAACAATAATATGATAAATGAATAGTCTAAAATTGAATATAATAAAAATTATAATAAATTTAATAAAATATTTAAATTAAAAACAGCGCATAAACAAATACAAAAATACATAAATAATAAAGACCCTTCAATTACAATAAATCAAAGTGATAATTACAATTCAGAAAAACAAGAAGTATATAGTCTTAGTTGTGAAAATTGTGACCTAAAATATATTGGAATGACAAATCGTTCATTCGCTATAAGAATTAAAGAACATACTAATTGTATTATTAAACATTATAAAGAAAAATCTAATTTTGCCAAACACATTTTAGAAACTGGACATAATTATATATAACTCCAACAAATATATTAAAATATTAGAATACAATAATAATTATTATAAAACCAGTATCTTTGAAAAATTTCATATATATTTAAATAATAATAAATTGATGAATGAACAGGTCAGATTTGATAACAATATCCTATATAAACAAATTATATATTAATTTATTATTAATAGGTTGGTAACGTTTCATTTAATATTAAATCTATTTCATAATAGTCGTAAATATCTTACAAACATGACATTACTGCCTTATTGATGTACGAATTAATTTTATTCTTGACAACCAACTATTATAAACATAACAGTTTAATTTTAAAAACGATTATTGATTTGAATTTAAATTAATATCCCTGAAAATTCCTGAAGATTGATTAACAGCTCCTCCGAAAGTACTAGGATTTACACTTTTTAAATTGTTGGTAAGTGGAAATTTAATTTATACAAAAATGAGTTCTCTGAAACATTTGTATTCATTTACAGTCATTGAAAAATTAAAAGTTATTCGTTTAGCTGAGGAAATCGGTAATCATGCAGCTAGCTGTAAATATGGTATTCTGTTGTGTATAAGTGAGTGGAGAAAAAAAAAGAGAATCTTATGGATAGTAGTAAAAGTAGAAGAGCATTTGGAGGAGGAATTTGGAAATTTCCTCAAGCAGATGAGCAGTTGTTTTCTTACATTCAAGACATACATGAGCAAGGATTTGCTGTTTCACAAGAGATGACACATTAAAAGCCATACAAATCCGAGGGAGATTCAAATACTGAATTTTAAAGCAAGTCAAGAATGGTTAAATTGATTTATGAATAGGTATAAATATCTATTACATAATGACAAAAAAATAAAGATTAAAAAAAGTCCTTTAGATAAGAAGTCCTTTATAAATCATTTATAATATTTTTTAGTTTTGTCCTTTTATCTGTTAAAGTATGTTAACAATAAGAAAACATACTTCTATGTGCCAATGTCTGCCAGATGCCTTTGAGGAAAAATTATTGACCTTCCAGAGACAAGTAATTCAGTTACCTGAATTTCTGTAATTTTTACAGTGTTTATCGATGTACAATAATTTTTGTATAAAATTAACATTGTCTTTATTTGTTTTGCTCACTCGCAATTTGTTTTATAGATCTTAATTTTATTTTGAAATATTTTTTACTGAAGATGTGGATTGCGAGAAAAAAAGAAGCCAAAGAAAATTAGTGGTTTCAGTGACATTAATAAAGGATTCTAGACAGACTAATTGTTTATGAAATGTGTATGTTCATTTATAAAGGCAAAAAAGTGATAACTGGAAGGAATTGAGACAATTATTTCATTTTTGGGGACATATGTTGAAAAAAAAGAAAAATTATTATCAGGCCATTAACTTAAACAGCTTTTCTGTTGTTTGTACCATCTGGTGTACCATTGATCCCAATAAAAAAATTAAGGATTCAAAATTACTACTTAATAACATTCTCATAAATCCTTTGAAACTGTCTAACTGACTCAGACAGTTAAATCATACCTCACCCTGTTTAACAATCTTCCTAGAAACATACAAGGATTGCAGTTGTTAAATTCTAGGATTGCGTTTGAATAAATGGAAGAATTTATTGATTTACAAGTAGACTGTAACCATTTTATTGACTTGAGTTATAATACATAATACTGCGTGATGATAGAATTAATGCGTTAAATTACTTATGAATATACTTAGGTGATTTGATTTTTGACTGTTGTAAAAATATCAAGATTGTATTAATATATTAAAGAGATATTCACCTTATAAGTTACTAGCTAAGAATGAAAATTATTGCATGCTACAATAATGAGAGAAGAATAATCAGCTGATGGCAAAAGCCATCTGGTCAAGCGATCATAGAGGCGTAATGCACTAGTGAATAATAAGAAAATTAATGCTTTTAACACTACCATCTTACAAAGTTTTAAACTGATTAATAACTGCCCGCTAAAATCAAATTTTCTATAAAAATACAGAATGTTATAAATTCAGCATTTGACTTAAAATTAAATAACAATATTACAATGAATTGAAAATTAAACAATAAAACATGTACTGCATAGGCTGTCAGATAATGGCAGTAAACATAACTAATGTACAAGCCTTCTAAACAGACCATTGGATGTGCAAATGTCGACAAACCTAACTACATTATCGAGTCCTAGATGTGTGTGAGTTATAATTCCATGCTTCCAGAGCAAAGGCGAGGTATTTTCATCGGTGAGTAAAACTAGGTCAGCCAAACAAAGATTTCGGGTGGGAAAACGCCATTTATTGTGTTGTAAATAGTCCTTAGACCATCTTTTCCAAATTCATCGAATAAATCTTTGTAATAATTATCATCTACCCAAACAATTAAGAGGGATTTCCATGAAATTAGGATCAGGAATTGTAGTAAGAGGAGAACCAACAAGACAATGACTGAATGAAAGTGGTTCTGGGTTGTTAGAATCAACTGAAATCGCGAACATATGTCAAGAATTCAAGCAGGCTTCAATTTGGGTTAATGTGTACAATTCAAAATTAAGGATTGTGTGATCTACAACACGACATAGATGAAATTTGACACTTTTGATAGCACTCTCCCATAAAGCACCAAAATGAGGTGATGAGGGAGGAATGAATGACCATTTTATACTTTGAGTAGATGAAAACAATTGAATGTTTGACTTGAAGTTTTAAGAGTTGAAATGTTTGAATAACTCATGAAGAGTGGTTTTGGCATAATGAAAATTGGAGCTGTTATTGGGGAATGATTGGGAAGAAAGGCCTCTACAAGAAATAAACTGTTTGAAAGCAGCAATGAATGATTCTGAAATTAAGTTACAAACTAACTCCAAGTGAATAGCTTTAGTAGTTAAGCAAATGAAAAGTGTGATGTAAGATTTGATTAAAGTTATAGATTTCTGCCCACCATGATTAATCATAATTGGACCACCATAATCCACAGCACAAGAAGAAAATTATTTAGATGGAATGACTTGAGAAGGAGGTAACTGATAAAGTTGTTGGACCTGTTATTTAGCATTAAAATGAAAGCACCTTAAGCATTTACAAAAGATGGAACGAATAATTGCCTTACCATTGATGATCCAATACTTTTGATGAAGAGAATGATGTGTTAATTGGACGCCAGAGTGCAAAAGATGTAGGTGTTCACTAGCAATAATTAATCTTGTAATGTTTGCATCAGGATGAAAGAGGATGCTTGTTATGATAGGATAATGCAGTGTTCAATCTGCCTCCAATCAGAAGTAAACTTGAATCATCTGGGAAAGGATCAAGTGAAATAAGTTTACTCTGTTTAGAAATAGATTGTTGGTTTTTAAGATCATTAATTTCTGTACAAAAATGTATGTATTGAGATTGATGAATGAAGAAATTAAGAGTATGATTTAATTCTTTAGTGGTAATTCGGTCAGATTATTTTAGTTTAGCATTGTGAATAAATGTAAAACAAAAACTAAATATTTGAATTAACTTAACAATGAATATTTTTCAGAATAATCTATCGTGCACTTGATACGAATGATACTTGAACTGTTTGACATCTTTCAAGTAGACATTCAGAGTTAATGTCACACTCTAAAGAAACAAAATTGCAATCGCTTGACCAGCAGGTTGAATCTTGTGAGACCCAATGTGGACCATGCCACCAATATGATGACTCAATCAACTTATTGGGAAGACAACCTCTAGAGAGTAAATCTGCTGGATTATCATGGGATTTAACATAATGCCAATTAGCTCTTCAAACATGTTGCTGAACTTCAGAAACCCTACTGCTAGATTTTCCATAAAATTACAAAAGTATGTACGTTATGATCTTTATTTAAAAAAATACGAGAATCGGCATGGAGTGATGAGGAAATTCCTTTGTCTGAAAACCATTTGTGAAGGGAAAAACCATATTGCTGTAATAATTGAGAAATGTCAGTCTTTAATTGAGTTACTTCATTCAGATCATTTGATCTCGAAATCAGATTGTCAACATAAAAATGTCCTCCATGCAAGTGGAAAATTGTTTTCATTTTCATTTGCAATTTGGATAAGACATTTAGTGGCTAAATATGAGGCATTGGCTGTACCATATGTAACAGTTCTTAATGCAAAATGTTTTAACTCTTGTTTTGGAGAGTCAGGCCACAGAAAGTTTGTTGTTGATTAGAATCAACAGGTTTAACTAACACTTTTCTGTAGATTTTGGTTATATCTGAAGTGATAATGTATTCTAAATCTGAGTATAATAGTAAATAGATCTTGTCGAACAATAGATGCAACTAATAAGGTATCATTAAGAGATAGATCATTTGTAGTTTTGGCAGAACCATAAAAAATAACTCGAATTTTAGTCGTCAAACTGGATGGTTTAAATACTGCATGATGAGGTAAATAAAATACATTTGACTTACTGACTAACAAATCATCTGAGTTGAGTGCAGATATATGACCTAAATCTAACTACTCTTTGATAAAGGTGGAATAATCATCTACGACTAGTGTTATTCTTTAACCCTTGTTCTAAAGATAAAAATCTACTTGAGGCATTAACAAAATCACAGAGTTCAATGTAATCAGATTTGTAATCAGAAAAATGATTTTCGCAGGCTGAAACATTTAGCGATTGAAACATCAGTAATGTCTTTCTCTACTAACCAAAATTTTTCAAATATGAACAAGAGATTTGTGTTGTCATTACGAGTAAAAAATGGTGAAACAGTATTAGTGCTTTATATTGGTGCCGGTATTAGTGTCGCTGGTATTTAAAGGGAGACATCCAGCGATTATGAAACCTAATATGGTTTCTTGGATAGTAAGACACTGAAGGTTTCAGATGAATTTATCAGGTAAGATGAGATTCAAATAGAATTGAGCACCTAACAAAATGTTAATGTGAATGATATATATTTGAATTTGGATCGACTAAAAATAAATTATCAGGTAGATTGAAGCGACAATCATCAAATGAATGGGCAGGTAGGCTATCTGTTATATTTGACAAAACAGCACATTGTACTTCGAATGTAAACTTTTCATGGCAAGAATGTAGTTTGATTGTGACGCTATAATCAGATTGACATGATTAGTTACTTATACCCGATATAGGAAGATTATCTTTAGTAAGATTAAGTACTAACTTACCAACAAATTTATATGTACAAAAATTTGCTTGACTACCAGAATATAGCAAGATTCTACATGAATGAACATTCCATATTTGTTACTAGTGTTACAAATGGTAGTAGATAAAATAATGTTTTTATTTGCTTGAAGTTTAAGAGAAAAATTGCTTTTAGATTTATTGGTTTCTACCTTAGAATTGTTAACTTCATCTCTGTGAATCAGAGATGGTGCTTTTAGAACAGATTTTACACATATTCTTATTAAAACATTCATTAACAGAATGACCTAGGTCATTATGTTTATGATTGTATATATCAGTATATTGTATATTGTATATTTATGATTGTTTATATCAGAATGACCAAGGTCATTCTGTTTATGTAATGTTTACAAATGTTGTTTTAGATGTTTATGTAAATGTAAACATCTAAAACAACATTTGGCTTGAGTCAGAAAAGCTTTTTTTTTGCCTTTCAGTAGGTAGATCTAGAAATTCTTTACAACAATGTAGATAATGATCTGATATACAGAATAAACATTGAACAGCTTTAGATTTTGAATAACTGACAACATTCTTTTTAAAACCTTTGCATTTTTAAATATAGTTTTATTTAAATCTTTACTTGATTTATTGTAATGATATTTATTAGAAGCATTGTTAATGCTTGCTTGTAAGTTTGATTCTGTGTTTATGTCAATATTTTCAAGTAATTGTCTTCTTGAATTAAGAAATTCTACAAAACCTTTAAAATTAGGAAAATTTTTATTTGATAACTTCTCCTTCCAAATTTTTGAAGAATTAGAATCTAGTTTTGAAGTTAAAAACTGAATGACAATGAACTCATAAGTATTTACAGGAATTCTCATGACTCAAGATAATTCACATATGAAATTATTTTATTAACAAAACTGGATAAATTATCAGCAGACTCCTTGTCAATTTAATCTATTTTTAAAATATTTTCAGTATTATGAATAGAAACTATATATTTGTTATCCAATCTTTTTCTGAGCAAATCTAATGCAACCAAATAATTTTCATTGGTTATAGGTAAAGTTTTCACAATAGCCAATGCTTCATCCTTTAATGATGAATTTAAGTAATGTAGTTTTTGTATATCAGATAAATCAATTCTAGAATGAACTAAATCATTAAATATATTATAATAATGTTGCCAATCCAGTATATTTCCATTAATAAATGGTAGACTTATTGGCTGTAA
Organism: Lycorma delicatula; assembly: GCF_047948215.1. Lineage (NCBI taxonomy): Eukaryota > Metazoa > Arthropoda > Insecta > Hemiptera > Fulgoridae > Lycorma > Lycorma delicatula. Next base: position 225,042,924 of record NC_134456.1, on the reverse strand, counting down.
CTGAATTTGATTGATACTAGTGAAAATTGGTTTACTGTATTTGTTGAGTGATTTTTCTTTAATGGATGTTTGATCTATTAAATTTTTTAATTTACATTCAGTATTAGATAGATCATGTTCAACTTGTGTTCTAGAAATATTGTTGAAATTTGCTTGTAATTCAAGCAAATTTCTTAATTTAATTTGTAAACCATAAGTCTCATTTTGCATTATATCAAAATTATCCGCAAAGGTGTTAATTCTAATAACTGAAGTTTTAATTACACCTCTTGTTTTGATTATTTGGTTGATATTATTTACCTTCTGGTACTGTTATTAACACTTTACTAATAAAATTTTTGTTTACTTTTTTAGATGTAAACTGATTTCAAATTTCTTCTATTCTGTTATGTAATGATTATATTGACATAATAACTGAGTTGTTCTGATTTACCATATCATTACATTAAAAAGCAGAATCATCCAAAAATGTATTCTGGAAATCCAATTTAGGATTGGCTTCATGAAGCTTAATGGCTCAAGAACAAAAATGCAGTCTATTCTTTTTTTCCTGAATCATTTTCAAGAATGATACACCAGTATCACAGATACTTCTTGATGAATTTACTTTACTTGAGATCAAAGTAAATAAAAAATCCCATGAAGTTATTTTATTTTACATATCAGAAGCAGGTGAATTCTTCTTTTTACTCAATATTGCGTTTTTAATAAAATGTTTTCCAGTTTTACTTTTTTGATAGAGGATGAATACCTGATAAATATTTAATAAGTATTTGTTGAAAACTATTTACTAGCTGATTTCTTATTGCTGTAAGTATTTAATTGATTTAAAAAAAATTTCAAATAATGTAGTTGAAGCCCAACAGTTCACTTTTAGCTCAACTAATGACAGATTTTGTAAAGATAATTTACGCAAGTTAATAAATTTTGTTTTGGGTACTGAAAAATTTCAGCCAAATCTCTTGGAAAAATTAAATACCATCAACTAGTCAAAGGAATAAACTTCTTTATTAGACGTACTGTACTGTACATGTATAAAGAGTGTAATAAAATAAGGGTATCCCTAAGTCTTCTGCAGTTAAACATAAAAAAATGAAATCTTAAATGCTCCTATATTTCGAAATGATTTATTTTATTTATTTAAGATCACCAAATCTCAAGAATCCAGGGAGCCCCTGTGAAGAACACAAATCTTATTTTAAACAAGTAGGATAGGATTTTGACACATCATTTTAAATGGGAACAGGAAAAACATAAGTGAGGGTGTATATATACCATAGTTCTTCGAATTTAAGATGCCATCAAAATTAAGACGTACCCTAAATTTAGAAGATAATTTCTGGAAAAAATAAAAATATCCAATAGAAATATTAAAATATTGTGTAATTTATTTATTGTAAATTACACTAAGGCAGATAAGTATTTTGTATATATCATTATTTTTCATTAAGTTCATCCTATTTTGAAAAATGAATACAAAAAGTTAAATTGTAGCTGCTTACAACAATTTACTGAATAATCCAAATATGCAGTAAAAAACCTAAATCGAAAACACTTAACACAATATTTTGGATTATAGTGTCACAAATATAATGCAGTCTCAAGTCTATGTATGTATTTAGTTTTATAAGTACGGTATTTTGTCACTAATCACACTAATTTTTCGTAACTAAACAGTGTGTACTGTTAGCTTTCTATGATTTTGTGTAGCCGTCATTGTCAGTTTCATCTGAGTCGGATTCATTTGCATCACTGTGGTTCCAAAGTACATCAGAACCATCCGTTGCATTCGACAAGCAGCACTTCAAGAATGACCTTTTAACTATTCTGATGGCAAATCAATCCAAGCTTTCGAAATCATTCTACAATTGTAGCTGCTGATGCTTGTTTAATTTTGCCGCTTGGTGTAAGGGGATGATCGTTTTCAGTTAATCGCCGATTGTATTGTGCACGACATACCCAATATCCAGTCATTGTAGCTGACTTGTCATATCTCCACGAATTACAACTAAATCACATTTTCCATTTGACAATTTTGTTTTAATTTAATTTACTAAGCATTTGGCATTGTTGGTATTAACACAATTGTGTAAATTAAATTTCCACTTACCAACAACAATTTATTTTTTTTAATATGTCAATAACTTGTTGGTAAGTGGAAATTTAATTTATACAATTGTTTTAATGTTGTCAGACAAACGATCATGAAAAGCATCCAATACTAACGTCCATCTGGTCTACGTTCCCATACATATCCTAACCAATCTTGCATTACATCGCTTGTCATCGAGGTGTTCTGTTGAGCTCAAACAATTACACCATTACATAACCTTTCTCTTGACACAGTTTACCTGTTCAGAATTACATATGGCGGTAATTTATTTTCATCGGCAGTAGCTCTCAGTTATTTCCTCGTATCCAGCTGTTTTTACTGTAACTTGTTTTTATCCCTTCTCACATAATGTGTAATTTGGTGGCATTTCAAAGAACACAGAAACTTCATCAGCATTACCGATTTGACTGAGACAATATTGTTTCTTTAATCGTAGGTCGATTACATAATGTTGATATTGCACTAATTCATGCTCATAATCAAAGTTAAAAAAAAGGAGATGAAGTTGGATTTGAACCGATGTTCCTTCTCCTTGTAAGATCCAAATATTTCATTAAAATTTTATTTTGCTATAACTCTGGGACCATTTATGATATATCACTGAAAAGCTCTCAATGAGGGCTTATTACTGCAGTTAAGAAAAAGCTTTTTTGAACACTTTTGATCCAGTCGATTGCAATCAAAAGGGGAGGTGCACAACTATTTGTTACAACAGCCCTAAATACAAAATTTCAGTATCCTATGGCTAATCATTTTTGAGTTATGTGTGTAACATGTACATATGTATGTACAGATGTCATGCTGAAACTAATCAAAATGGATTCAGGGATGCTCAAAATGGATATTTCTGTTGAAATCTGAAAACTGAAATTTTTCACGATTACAATACTTCCTTTACGTTGAACAAAGAAGTAAAAAACCTATGATATACTTAAAGTGGAACTAATTAAAAGATTTTTTAAATTTAAAATATTGGTTTATATTGAGTGTGTGATAATTATCTGAAGCAATATAATTTATTAATAGTTACAACACACATAAAAAAAGAAGAAAATAAACGTTGCAATTAGCAGCACTTAAAAAAAGTCTTATCAGTTATAAAAGTAATATAAACATAAATTATTTCTAATATTTTTAAAAATACCCTATAAATAAGAAAATATATATGTATAAATACCTAATAAAAGTAGTACAAATTGTTCAAAATTTACAATAATATTTTTTTACTAATTACTATATTTAATATCTATTATTTAGCAAAGTAGAGTTTTACAAAGTAAAAAGAAAGTAGATATGTGTTTTATTGGGAAAGTTAAAAAAATTCTTGCACAATTATTGCCGTATATTTTAACTGCCAAGTTAATGAATAGCCGGCTGCCTAAATTATGAAGTGAAAAAAACACTTATAGGTTAGACTGTAATATTATATATAAAATGAAAAAAAAATTATATTAATATTTTAGTCCGCACACTACATAAATTCCTACTTATAAAGATTTGATACATTGTTTAAAATTGTTATTAAGATAATAATTACTATTATCTTTTCTGCTAAGAACACTATAGTTTGTATGTTGAGAACTGCTTACCTTTCTTAGCTTCATTCTTTTGTCAGCGTCAACAAGTGATAAAAAAATGATGTTAAGAAAGGTAAGCAGTACTCAACATAGAAACATTATTTTAAACTTTAGATAGGTTAATTTTTATGATCCTAATAAAGATGAGACACATTACTCGTTTGATGATGAATCGTTCAAAACTAAAGAAATAAAGCAAGCACAAGAAGTTAATTAACAATAGTGACCAACAAAATTTAGTTTTTTGTTTGTTAGATGAGAGTGAATAGTTGATTCTTATAGTATTTTTTATGTTGATTTCGTATACGAGTATGTTAATAAATTTTCTCTATCGGGCTTAGTTTTTTGTAATTGAAATTTCTTTTGAAACAAAAAATGTATGGTGAACGTATTATGACAATACATTACATGCACTTTGTACTCGTCAAAAATCTATTTATTTTGGATTTCCTGTTGTAATTTGCTGTAGGTAGACCCATCTTTAGATTCCAACAGTAGTCAGCTAACATTTTTTGGTTCCATTTTCCCTGGTATTGTGTCCATTGTAGGTATCCCATGGTGAAAGCGTTCTACATGTTCCTCACTGATAGTGCCGAGATTATTAGAGAAAAAATCCAAATGTGAATATAAGAAATAGATTTTGAGTAACATGTTACACCCAAGTTCTTTGTAGTTTTGAAGGAGTTCACTTACAAGTTCTCTGTAGTTACTGGCCTTATGGTTTCCAAGGAAGTTGTTTACCACATTTTGAAATGATTTCCATGCAGCAACCTCCTCCAAGTCATTCAAACATTTTTCAAACTCCAAATCACTCATTAGTTTCCTTATTTGAGGTCCAACAAATATATCTTCTTTTATTTTACCATCACTTATATTAGGGAATTTGTTTTTTAGAAGCTGAAACCCTGCACCATTATGATCCATTGTTTTAAACAAAACAAATTTTTGAATAAACTTAGCTTAATGTATAGTGGCGAAAGAAAAATTTTTTCTGGTTTTACTAATGCCTGACTAACAAACAATCTTCTCTCCTACAGTCAGTACCTCTCTCTTTGGCCACTGCTCTTTTATGAAATGGTTTATCCTATCCCTGCTGTCCAACTCGCACAAGAAAAGCAACAGAACATAGTGTATCCAAGTTGCAGTCCAAGTAAAAGCGCTATTACTTCCAGATCCCCACAAATATTTCTAATTCTGAATCCCTGAATCCTACTCAGTAAAATTTTCATATTTTCATAAGACTCCTTCATGTGAACAGCGTATCCTAATATTATGATGGATATTTATTTCCAATGTAAAGTAGAACAGCTTTTAAACTAAGATTGGACGAGTCAATAAAAACTTCCCAGTTGTCAGGATGGTGCTCATGTCCCAAAGCTTCCTGTAAAGGGTCTACATTACAGTATGTTAAGTTTTCATACTGAGAGAAGAAATATTTAAATTCTGAGTGTCTGTCATGGAATTTTAGTGTTTGGTTGTAAAAAATGCCATCTTTTCAGTCTTGATACCAGTATTTCTGCTATATTCTTTGATAAATTTAGATCACGAACCAGATCATTTAATTCTGACTGATTAATCCAATGGGGTTCAGCATATCTATTTTCTAAGAAGTTTGGATCTCTTTCTTCATCTCCTGATAAGTCAGCACAAGATTCGATATTTTCATCTTCATCTAAGTTCATGTTTCTGGTGGTGCTGGAATCGGAAGCTCTTGGTTAAGTGGCACTGGCTGCATGGCAGAGGGAATATAGAGGTATTTAACAGTACGTCTAGTTTTAGCTGTTATCTCAGATATCTTTATTACACAAAAATAACAGTCTGTTGTTATGATTCTTTGGTTTTCTCCAAACCATTGGAATTGCAAACGGCATGTGATGAGATCGATTTAGCCAACCAGTCAGCAATGTTATACAAGAAGCACAGCAAATACGAGGAGCCCAAGATTTGTCCTGATCACTTTTCTTTATTTCCTGTTTAGCCTCCAGGAAATCACCGTCAGGTATTACTTCAAAGGATGAATGAGGATGATATGTATATGTGTAAGTGAGGTGTAGTCTTGTACAGTCTCAGGTCGACCATTTCTGAGATGTTTGGTTAATTGAAACCCAACCACAAAAGAACACCGCATTCACGATCTAGTATTCAAATCTGTATAAAAGTAACTTCCTTTACTAGGATTTGAAACTCTCGACTTCGAAATTAGCTGATTTGCGAAGATACGTTCACCACTAGACCAACCTGGTGGGTCTGTCCTGATCACCTAATTTACATCCAAAATATAGTTGATACGACTTTTTTATCGCTTGAGTTATATTTCTTTTCTAAGACTTCAACGTTACCTCACCACAGATGTAGCAGAAATTGTAATGCAACTGCGAGGCATTGTTATTACATTACAATAACTAACATTGTTTAAAACGAAACACTTTATAAACACACCAATTTAATAAACATACACTCACTTTAGTGAACAACATATATCCGCAAATACGAAAGCCATCTACAAAACTGAATGTTACACACACGAGAACTAACACTTGAATAAGAATTAAAAATATTCTCTAGTCTGTACAACAGTTTATATAAGTAAATATAATAATTGCAAAATTACTAAGGAGTGGATGATATGTTTATAGTGAGATGAAAATAGGAAGAATGAGTCACATTCGTGTTCATTTTAATTAGTGTGTAAAAAAAATGATGACTAATGTCAAAAAATCAATGTGACAACAATTAAGGGACTGTAATAAATAAAAAAACCTATTTAGTTGATAAGTAATACAGGATTATCATAAAAGAATGGTGCGGTTTTGAACATGGTTTAAATTAAAACAGAATTACTTACAGTTTATGTTTTTTATTTTTCAAATTTGTCGTCTCAAACATTTTTTTACATAATTAATAAATTTCAATATGTGCGTCCTTAGTCGCTCGACAAATGCCCAAATGATACTCAACTTCTCTCCAAATAATTAGTTAACATATCTTCGTTAACGGTTGTCATTGCTTCATTAATCCTGTTTTTTAAGTGGTTTAGGTCACGAATTTTTTGTGTACAAACAACGCTTTTGACGTACCCTCACAAGAAAAAATCGCTAGGTGTCAGGTCTGGACTCCTTGGAGGCCAAAGTACGGGTCCTTGCCGGCCTATCCATCGATCTCCAAATTTTTCGTTCAAGGCGTCCGTGACGAATACATTGAAGTGCGGGGGAGCACCATCTTGTTGGAAATGAAGTCGATGAATGTTTTCGAGTTCATCCGGCTGAGGAAAGCAATAATCGGTTAACATGTTAAGATACACAACTCCATTAATTTGTTTTTTTAGCAAAGAAGAAAGGCCCTATTACTAGATTTTTCATCACACCACATCAAACATTAACTTTAGGCGAATCGCGTTGTTTCTCGATAATGCGTGTGGGTTTTCAGAGCCCCATATTCGTGATTTGTGTCTGTTAACGCATCCATTCACGTGGAATGTAGCTTCGTCTGTAAAAATGATATCATCTAAAAACGATTCGTTTTCACTTATTCTGTTCGACATTTCAACAGCGAAATCGTAACGTTTTACACCATCATCGGGTTTCAATTCTTGCAGTATCTGGATTTTATAAGCGTGTAATTTCAGTTTTTTATGTAAAACTTTGTGAACTGTTGATTTTGGAATACCTAATTCGACGCTTCGACGGGGGATGGAGTTCCCAGGACTTCTAATTGCCGATCGTCTAATTAGTTCAACCGTTTCGTCTGGTACACTTGGTCTGCCGGTTGATTTCTGTTTCTTAACCGATCCGGTTTCTTTGAATCGTTTGAACCAACGTGTTATGTTATTTTTGTGCGGTTGATCTCTTCCGAATTCACGTCGAAACGCACGTCGAACTAAAATTACGGATTTTAATTCGGCCATCAATAAAACACACTTTGCTTTGTCTTTATCCGAGAACATAGTAACTCGCTAAACTCACCGCAATAACAATACAAGAACTGACGTTGTGGTTACAACTGATGATAAACAAACTTTTGGGTTGGAGGCTTTCAAGGATATAACATCTAGAAATTTCCCTACAATCTTCCTATGAATTACTGAAACCGCACCATTCTTTTATGATAACTCTGTATAATAAAATACGTTCACAAAATGCCATGCTTATGGAATTCATGCATGATACTACCTGAAAATAAGAATGGCAGTTAAAAAAAAACTAAACCTGATAGAATAATTCTGATTTCATAATCAGCATGAAAAATACTATAAGAATCAGTTATTGAATCTCATTTAACAAAATCATCGCTGATATGTGTAATTAGATAAAGAATAATAAGAAATTATTGGTTCACAGATGTCTTAACAGAATAAATAAATCATTACTTGGTTTCATGTTTGAACAATTCTAATAAACATACTTCCGAAATTACCGTAACGGAAACCAACTAGATCATCCAGCTGGTTTCGAGTTATACCTACCTAAATAAACTTAAATATTAGCATAAAAACCCAACTAATTTTACAAATTTAACAAACCTGTTATCTACGGAAACTGACAGAGAAAAATTCAGATTATCGGCTTACTGATTTAGCATTTTTTTAATGAGAGCCTATTAGAAGTGGCGGCTCGCGTATAGGCACTGTGAACTACAGTTCCCCCTTTCCTCTTGATATTATCGATAACATTTATCATAATGAGTCCTTTTTTTTTTAATTAATTCTTTATACTTGTACAATATATAATCTTTAAGCTTAATGTCAGTAGCAATCCACCGGTTTATGAAAAAGATACAAAAATATTTGTATGGAACTGTGCGCTACACAACTTCAGCGTCGTGGTGTTTGGTTGTCGTGCGCATGCGCACATAGGAAGCTGCACGCGAGACTGCGAGGGAGAGAGAGAACTGCCGCTCCCGCAGTGCTAACCCTAGCGTGCTGGTGGAAGGTAGTTTTCTTTTTACTCTGCGTGTGTATGGAACGTTCCTTGTTCGTTCCCTTTTCTAGTTTAGTCGGTGGAAGGAATATGAAAGCGGTTTAGTTGTTTTTTCAGTAGCGATCAGAAGATGGCGGAAAGCAAGGGCTCTTTGATTGCCAAATCTGTCCAAATACACGCTGGAAGGGAGAAAGAGAAAATAATTAGTAAAAACTAATTATGCATTTGTTTCTGTGTACATAGAAATTTAAATTAATCACCGTTGGACTATAGTGTTTTTAAGCGGACATATTATTACTACTAAAAAATCATACTAAAAAATAAGAATACTAAAAAAAATAATACTAAAAAATCTTATCTGTATTGACATTTTATTATTTATTCCGTTAAAGCAAATACGGTTTTTAAGCATAATGTGCTTAAAAACTGTTTACCATATTCTTGAATGTGATAAAGCGTAGAATTAGATTATTATCCTGCTTCCAGCTATTCTATTTGATTCATTTTTTCTCAGTTCTTCTATTTTACAGAAAATTTTAACCGTGGCCTTTGAAAGGCCCAGAAAAAAAATTTTCTGGTGCAGCACCCTCACTAATTTTAGCTACGAGCCGCCATTCCACACTAATTTTTATAAATTAAATGAAATAGTAGCTCTATATATAAACATTTAACAACTAGTGAATCATTAATATAAATTTTTTTCTTTTAAGTCAAATCTTAGAAAAAAAGATGACAACACAGTTGCCGGACTTTAATGTCACGCGGCTTTTTTTCTGATGCACTGATTACACACACATACACGCATAAGTTAATTAAAAATATTTATCATTTTATCTAAATATAATATTTTTTGTTTAGAGAATTTAATAATTCTAACTAAAGAGCGCATACCGTATTTCATTCGCGCGGGTGTGGTGGTACTAGCGGCCACTTATAAGTTTTTACACTTTAAATATTATTAATTTATTTAATTCTACCGATCACCTGTGACGTTACAACATAGCGGAAGACTACAGCAACTGTACATCAGTACTACTCTAGCGCTCTTTGTGGTGAGAGGGGGTACTAATGAGGCAGTATATCCACATAGCCACTAGTTTATTTAGATAATTTTTTGGGTGCATTTTGCAAAAACCTTTCATTTGTAAATATTACTATTTTTTTAATTGTTAACAAATTAGCCTAAGAAAAATAAGACCTTAATTACGCGAAATCTCGAGATACTGAGGGTGACTCTACAGCTCACCACCTAGACGTTTTAAGTTGAAAATTTAATGGCATCAATTCCCTATTTATAGAAGTAATCTGATAAAGTTTGTTCAAAATCGGTCAAGTAGTTCTGAAGATATAAGGTAGTTTAGGGTGCGAAACTGAATACACACACGTACATACGAACTTCCGGAAAATTTCCATCCGGTTTTTTGGGTTCCTTAGGTGTCAAAATGTAAAGATCCGGTAAAAACCGCATATGCCCAAATTGGACCGATTGCAATACTTTCCTTTCTAAAACTATAGCTCTAGACGGGAAAGTAAAAAAAAATAATACATATTTACAAATAGGCTTTAACCTTGAAGTGATAATATCCCAATTAATTAAGATAATAATATTATTACATTAATTATCTCTATCTTTCTTACGTCACTCAAGTAAAAAATTATATAATTATTATTATTATGCTTTTACGGCCAACATGGGACCACTTAAGTCAATTTTAGTTGGATCTTTTCTGAGAAAATCGTGTTATTTTACTCTTCCGAGCTGCTCAGTATTTCTTCATCCGTTCAGATCTTTCTTTTCTTCATCCGTAAACACCCTCTTCGTTGTATTTTGTCGTTTGTCTGCATTTTGTTTAAATCTAATGCTTTTGTCTTTTAGCTTTGTAATTTTTCCAGTTTTATTCTGTAGGTCGGTCAGGGAAATTCCCAATTCTTTCATATCTTCTCTAATTTCTTTGATCCATCCTACTTCTAGCTTTTGAAACCAGAGCTTTTCAATGATATTTCTTGACAGTCTTGTTTCCGGTGTCCTTATGAGATGACCAAAGAAACAGATTCTTTTTTTCCGCATAGTATCAGTAACAGGCTCTATTTCTCGATACACCACCTCGTTTGGCACAATCCACCATTGGCCTTCTTTTTGGTGTGTTTTATTGATACACGTTCTGACAATTCTCCTCTCTATTTTCAGAATTTTTTTAATTCGTTTATTCCGAGTGATTTTGAAAAGGGTCTCGCTTCCGTAGGTGACTTCTGGCTGTACTACAGTTTTATAATGTTTAAGTTTTGTTTTAGCAGAAAGGCATTTTTTGTTATATGTTGACCGAGTTAATTTTTGGGATTTAATCATTTTATTTGTCCTGTTTGGCCATGTTACTTTTTCATTTAAATTATAAGTTATTATTTCCCCTAGATATTTAAATTGCTTTACTATTTTAATTTTCTGATTGTTTACCGTAATGTGCTCTATTACCAGAGGATCTATAGCCATCAGTTCAGTTTTTTCGAAAGAGATATGAAGCCCTATCTTTTGTGCTAGGTTTTGAAGGCTCATGATTTGTGTTTTGGCTTCTTGAATATAATTTGCTAAAAGAGCGAGGTCATCTGCAAATCCTAGGCGATTTAGTGTGATGGAGTTTTTCTTAGTATCCATTTTTATATTTTTGGGATTTATTTCATACCATTTTCTCATGACAAATTCGAGGGCGCAGTTAAAAAGGAGTGGTGAGAGGCCGTCTCCTTGCCTCAATCCAGTTTTTATGTAGAAGGGTTGAGAGAGTTCACCTCTGAATTTCACTCGACTGGGTATCGGTTAAAGTTAATTTTATCATGTTTACGAGTTTAGGGTGAAGGCCCAGGTTTCTCAGAATATTCAGCATGGATGGTCGGTGTATACAATCATAGGCCCTTTTAAAGTCGACGAAGGTGATTATTAGTTGTTTTTTCCGTCTTTTATATAAGTCCATCATAAGTTTTAGGGATATTATTTGCTCCGGGCAACCTCTCCATGGCCTAAATCCCCCTTGGTATTCCCCAAGTTCCAGTTCAAGTTGGTCTTTGCATCGGTTGTATATGATTCTCGACAGGATTTTGTATATGCAATCCGGGAGAGATATGCCTCTGTAGTTTTCTGGATTAGTTTTATCCCCTTTTTTATGTAATGGATGAATGAGGGCTGTGGTCCAGTGTTCTGGAAGTTTTTCTTCGTTCCATATTTTCACGAGGCATAGATGTAGGGAAGTTTTGACTGAATAAACTGATGAGTGTTTCCAGAGTTCTGCGAAAAGCTGGTCTTCTCCGCTTGCTTTGTAGTTTTTTATTTCATTTAAGGCTGCGAGAACTTCTTGAATTGTTGGCGGGTTGATATTTACCGGTGAAGTTTTAACTGGAGTTTCAGTGTCAATTTCAAAAAGCTCTGGGGAGTCGTCACAGTTGAGGAGTCTATTGAAGGTTTCTGCCAAAATTTCAGCATTTTCTTTATTGGTGTGGGCCATATTTCCTTTTTTTCCTATCAGCATAAGGGTGGGTGGTTCATATCTTTGAAGAGCCTGACCAAAAATTTTATAATAGTCTCGGGAGTTATTTTCTTGGAACTTTCTTCTATTTGCTGAATCAAGTTTTTTTGGGCTTGTCGTTTGGTTCCTCTTATAATTTTCTCAGTTATTTTCCTTTGTTTGGTGAATTCATGGTTAGATTCTTCAGTTTTCTGGGTTTGGTGGTTGATCCAAGCCCGGTGTCGGTCTTTGAATGCTTTGTCACATTCTTCATTCCACCATTGGTGTTTTTTTCTTGGGTTTATAGGGGCTAGTTCTTCAGCTATTTCTTTCAGTTGGGATGTCAGTTCTTTTAAATTATTACTTAATTTGATTTTTTTTGTTGTTTCTTCAAAGATGGCATTGTTTATTAATTTATGTGGATCATAAGCTCTTTTGTTTTTAGGTTGGGATTTTTTCTTTTTATGCGGGGTGAATTTTATTTTAACTTTAATTAAGTAATGGTCCGATCCAGTATCTGTTCCTCTCAAGACTTTTACATTATAAATCTCCTTGTGATAATTGCGATCCATGCAAACATGATCGAGTTGCCATTCCCCTTTTTTACAATCTGGGTGTTTCCAAGTCTTCAATTTGTTTGGCTTTCTCATAAAATAGGTGGATTTTGAGATCATATTATGGTTTCTGCAAAATTCGACAAGTCTTGGGCCGTTCTTGTTAGTTTTCTTTTGGGCAGGCCATTTTCCGATAATATCACGATATCTTCGTTCTTTACCAAGTTGGGCATTAAAGTCCCCTATTAAAATCTTGGTGTGGGTCTTATTTATGTTGTTTGCAGTTTGGTCAAGAAGTTCCCAGAATTTGTCCGTCTCTTCTCTATCTTTTTTAAGATTGTTTTTGTCATTGGTGGGAGCATGGACATTTATTATGGTGTAGAATTTATTGGCTGATTTTAGGGTTAAGGTTGAAATCCTGGGGGAGTAAGACTTAAATTCTACGACTGAGTCAACTATTTTAAGACTGATTGCAAATCCTGTTCCGAACTGTGGGCAATTCTTCATCACACGTTTCCCGGGGATTCCTTTGTAAATTCTGTAACCGTGAGATTCAAACGGCTCTCGATCGGTGTTTCTCATTTCTTGAAGTCCTGCGATTAGGATTTTTTGTTTGTCCATTATGTCTGTTAGAGTTTTTAGTTTGCCGGGTTGAGTTAGAGAATTAATGTTGTGAGTGGCAATGTAGTTTATTTGCTTGTGTTTTATCCTCAATTTTGAAGTTGTGTTGTTTTTGGGTGTTTCCAAACGCTCCGATTGATTGTTATCTTTTAAGCAGCTGCCCACCGGATCCGAGTGCAGCCTTCTCTGGTATTTACCAGACGGTGAATTTTTTCTTAAAAGACCTTCCATATTTGACTTTCAAAGGCAAGTCAGCCTTGGGTGGGAATAAATTCCCGAGTTACAACTCTGGATGTGATCCAGAGAGGTGATTCCGATTTAGTTCACCAGTAGAAATCTCCACGTTTCTAAATGGTTATCCAGACGAACCAACGTGGAGGCGCAAACCGATTTTCTTAATTGAGATTTTAAGTATGGAAAAAGTTTAAATCGGTTCCGGAATCATTTCGTCCAAATTATATAATATATTAAAAAAATTAGGTTTTGGATGGACTTTAAAATTTTTTTGACATTCAACGTATTCACATACTTCCTGTTTAATCACGCCACCGCAGCAAGTTTTCATTTAAACTGGAAATTCAAGAAATGAAAAAGATAAATAACTATATTTTAATATTGATGCCAAAAATAAGAATTAAATCTAAAGTAAAAGAATTAAAAAAAAATTACAATGAAATTGTAAACCGTACGGTAAGAGTCTCGCAGATGTCATTTCTTCCGCTCAAAAAACTAAAATTTCTGTAATATAAATAAAACTGTTTTTAATAAAATGATACTGATATCAAAAAAAGATAAGACACTACATTTCTGTTATAAAAATCTGTTATTAATTTACAATTAAGAATAAAATATACGTTAAATATATGTTATTACGTATATTTAACGTTATATATATATATGTTTTATGTTTTATACATATGTAATATATAACAATAGACATACAATAATAAACTCTTATCGGCCCGATTTCATTTATTAAACTACGAATAAACAAAAGAATTGTATTATTTCTGTAAATGTGATATGTATTATACATAAGTGAAATCGAACCGATAGAGTTTTGTAACAAATTTTTATATTTTTTTGCTTATTTTTTGGAACTCTTTAACACTGTTTATTATCAATTATTTTATATGTATTGTCTATTACATATATTAACATGTATTTTTTTAAACAAAATTTTAAATTAGTAACACATTTTGATAATAGAAATGCAGTGTCTGCTTTTTTTATATCAGTATTGTTTTGTTAAAAACAGTTTTACTTATATTACAGAAATTTTTGTTTTTTGAACGGAAGAAGTTATATCTACGAAACTCTTACCGTACGGTTTACAATTTCACTGTAATTTTTTTTGGATATCACTGCGTTTTGTTAGATTATTCTTTTATTTTTTTATGAATTACTGATTGTTATCTTATGGATTTATTATTAAAATTTATGGCTTTAGAACAAACAAACTGAATTTCACGGCCAATTTTTTTGTTGATGGTCACTTTATACCATATTTTATCATTTTTTAATAAAACTAGTATTCACGAATCGAAGATCCGTAATGTAGTATTGTACTTATTACTTTGTAAGTGTAACCCTCGGTTTTTATCTTATCCGTGGACACACTTTTTATATTATTATTATTATTATTATTATTACATTAACTTATTTCTGTTTTGTGTAACAAATCTTGCCACATTTGTAATACCTTTCTACTGTTCGTGTTTTTGTGTTTTATTAGCAGCTTGTAAACTAATAATTTTATCTTTTTTAATGAAGTGATGGTAATTAAAAACATCGTTTCATTTACATAAGAGCATTTACTATTAAAAGAAGTAGTAGTATTGTTTCTTTAAAATTTATTATTTCAAGTACATTATCAAGTTTTTGTATGTTACCTAATACTACCAAGTTCTGATACCTAGCGGCGCGATTCGTACGACCACCTATTTAAGGAAAAAGTGACATATTCGAGTTCCGCAGTTGATCAAATTGAAAAAAAAACGTTGTCTGACAAAATTCGAGATATTTTTTTATAGTATTCTTTATTAAAAATCTAATTGAACTGAAATAAAATGTTTTCATTTTTATTTTTTTATTTTTTCCCCATTTTCATTTCACTTATAGGTTATGTCATGTTTAGAACTGTAAATGTAGTTCAGTGACTTCGTCGTGCCGTCCGGTTCTGCAGACTCTTACCTGCGAAGTTCTAACGAACTTCGTAATATTTTTGGTAATGAATGACTAAGAAACGAAGAGTAAAAGGAAATGTAATAATGTAGAATCTCTTTAGAATACAGTTTGGTGTGTTTGGCACAAAAGCCTGTTATCACATTTTTGACAACTTACTAGAATATATTGAGTTTTACACTATATTAAACCTTATTTTTTTTTTATATATTCTTAAGTTTTATTATTAAAAAACCTGCTGAAATCGTGGTAAATCGTTCTCGATTTTATGAATTTTGGGCAGAAGAACAATAACTAAGATATTTTATATCTTGTTCCTGAAAAATATCTACATAAATACGTGAACATATATTTTCGTCTATTAATATAAAAAAATAAATTTAGTTTACCTTTCAAGATTCACATCTTGTTAAAATACTTTGGTTACGTTATTAAAATTAAATCAAACATAAACAAATTTTTGAGTGAAAAGCAGAAACAAAAATCACATTCAGTTTGTATGGAACTTAGGTAAAAATTTATTTTCAACTTTTTACTTCCTTTTACAAAGTAAAGGAAGTATTGTGATCGCGAAAAATTTCGGTCTTCAGATTTCATCTCCTTTTCTTTTTTTTTTTTTTTTTTACTTTCTTTACGAAATAAAGGAATTATTGTGATCGCGAAAGATTTCAGTTTTCATATTTCAACGGAAATACTCATTTTTACCATCCCTGAATCCATTTTGACTAGTTTCGGCGTGACCGTCTGTACATACGTATGTATGTATGCATGTGCGTATGTATCTCGCGTAACTCAAAAACGATTAGCTGTAGGATGTTGAAATTTTGGATTTAGCACTGTTGTAACATCTAGTTGTGCACCTCCCTTTTTGATTGCAATCTAAATTAAAATTTTCATTAATAAAATATTTAGTTTTTAAAGTGAAAGCACATCGGTTCGAATCAAACTTCATCTCCGTTTATTTTTTTTATTTTTTTTTAACCTTTCTTTTTTTAATTTAAATATATCGATTTAATAATTATTAATCCGTGATTGTAAAAAACGTTTACAATAAATAAATTCATTGGTAATAGAGAAAAAAAAAATTAGTGAAATAAAAATAATTCCTTGACAATAAAACAAAAAAACAAAAAATGAAAAAAAAATATTAGGGAAATAAAGTTAGAAGTAAAATAAAATAAAATAAAAATAATAGATTTGGTGAAATATCTGATTATTTAATATTAGTTGAAAATTATACTTTAGAATCGTATTATTTTTGGATTTTCTTAGCAAATTCTTATAAAAATTGTATATTTATTTTTAAAAAATCATTCTATTTAATTATTTGACAGAAAAATAAAATACATTTTTGAACTGTATTCAATTAAAGTGATTGTTGAAATTTTTTCACTTGTGCGTAATAAGTACGATATTTCTGTTGTGTATTTAAGATTTTTGGTGTGTCGTTTAAATAAAAGTTAATAATTAAACTGTTCCCGTTTTGTAAACTCCTGTATATCGGTTACAAATATTAATTTTGACCTTACAGTGTAGAATAATCGGTTTTTATTATCGGATTATTTGGTAAACAATTTATTTAAAGAGCGATCAAGGGACTTTTACTCTAACCTTATATTTCAAGTAAGATTGTTGAATAAATAATCGTGTAAATAAATGTTAAAAAAATAAATGTTAATAAAAACTAATATTTTAGCGATTGTATAACTGCCCACTTTTATTAAAGAATTGGAGGATCGTATCTCACTTTCAAATGAAATAAGTTTAAATGAAGCGCAGCAAAAATGTGTATATGTAATTTAATCGACGTACAAGAAAATCATATGGTGTTCGCATCAGAATTTTACTTTTTAATTTATTCTGACGAATAAATTTTTCTTCGATCGGATTTATAAAAATATTTTAATCATTATACAGTTTAAATAAATAAACTGATCTTTTTATACGCTAGTTTTATTTTTTTATAATTACTTTGCATTTTAATATATAATTTAATACTCGTAATTTCCTAGCCAATATTAAGTAAGTGATATATAAAAATGCGTTCAGGAAGGTGGAGGAGACCGATTTAGAGTTTATTGCAGTTTCTTGACCAATAATTTTGAAATTGGTCTTCGCCTTAAAACATTTTATTTAACCGCGAACTTGTGTGAACGCCAACTATTAAAAAAACATCGTATATTTTTGCCTACGCATTTTTAACTTTTCTTATAATTATACAATTGAAAGAGCCTGAAATAAATGAGGGAACAATTATAGAAATTTTTTCCTTATCTATAAATATGTTATATTTCGAAAGCCCAGCTAGATAACAGTTCATATCACCAACACGTTTGTGAATGTACTATTAATGAAACTGTATTCTAGAATCTTTTAATTTTGTTTGCATAAATATTTAATAAACTGTTAACTAATAAAATTATATTACAGGAAAATTATTTAATATTTGTCGCATTTCATATATTTTTAAGTAAGTACTCTTTACTATAAATTTTAAATTGTAATAATATTTTAATTTTAAACCGAATGGAAATTATAAATATATACTGATACATGTACTAATATTAAGTACAACTTTTATTTTGCTGTTTAAACGATTTGTACATACAATTAGAAGCAAAAATTTAAGTATACACAATTGTTTTTTTACTCATTGGAGGTGGATCAATTTTGATTTGTATAAGGTAATTATATTTTAATTAGATATTAAAAAGATGTTTCGCGCAAAAATTGACGGAAATTACGTGAAAAATTTAGGGTAAAATATATACACTAGATCGCAACAAAATCTGTAGAACCTCTTTAGTAGCTAGATTCTCTATACGACGTTTAATTTCTTAAGCGCAATTTCTTGTACGAAAAAGCGTTTTCTAGCTTGTCGATATTTTAATTAAAGATTATGTTAAGGAAATAATGCGCAACTAAAATATAATACAATATATAACATTTACATATTTTACTAAAAAATATTATCTTCATAATCTCTTGGATTAACCGATCAACTGTACAAACTTATAAATTAAATACAGTATGTTTCACTTAGAATACATTAAGCTTCCTCTGCACATTCATACACACATTATATAAAATTCTCTTACATACTAAGAAATTAACTGGTCTACCCATCCTAGACAACAATTTATAATATTGTTGGGTAGACCAGTTAAATTTTTAGTATGCGAGAGAATTTTGTATAATGTGTGTATGAATGTGTAGAGGAAGCTTAAAGTATTCTAAGTGAAACGTAGTGTATTTAATTTATAAGTTTGTATAGTTAACCCACCGGGTTGGTCTAGTGGTGAACGCGTCTTCCCAAATCAGCTGATTTGGAAGTCGAGAGTTCCAGCGTTCAAGTCCTAGTAAAGCCGGTTATTTTTACACGGATTTGAATACTAGATCGTAAATACCGGTGTTCTTTGGTGGTTGGGTTTCAATTAACCACACATCTCAGGAACGGTCGAACTGAGAAATGTACAAGACTACACTTCATTTACACTCATACATATCATCCTCATTCATCCTCTGAAGTATTATCTGAACGGTAGTTACCGGAGGCTAAACAGGAATAGAAAGAAAGAAAGAAAGAAGAAGTTTGTATAGTTGATTGGTTAGCCCAACAGATTAATAAAGATAGTATTTTTAAGTAAACTATGTCTTATTATATTTAATTCTATACAATCAAGAGGAAAATAAACTTTATGTATATATATATATATATATATATCTGTTTGGGTATGCTTCATTTAGTGATCTCGAATTTCTCACCTGTAATGAACCGGAGCTCCATCCCGCATGAATCGCTTTTTTTTGCGTATATTAAATGCACTGATCTCTATATAACTGGATAGGGGATTCTTATGGCGTAAAATACAATTAAGTGTTCAATATAGAAGCATTCTGTAGCGCCGCAGAATGAGCGGCTGGGAACTAAATAAAACCATTGTACGCTTGCGCGACTATAATCGTGTTGGTAGGGATGTTTATTTCACTCGAGTCAGATAACCAGAAAAACGGTCATTTTCGCAACACAAGCAGAAATTTACGGATAGTCGTAGAAATTTTATATAGAGATCAATGTTCAAAATACAAAATCAGAGCGCTTCTTCTGCATCGGTTTAAAACGTGGTTTTATACCTACTCTTACACTTATCTTTGCGCATGCGCCGTTTCATTTTATTTAGTTGTATCATTCATTTAGTGGCGCTAGTTTATGCTTCAAATTTTATCAATTCCAGTACACGGGCTCCCCTAACCAGTCATATAGATATCAGCGATAAATGGCTCATCTTCGAGTAAAGGTGGGTGATCAGCCATCAAGAAATTTAAATATCCTGACAATGTAAATGTAGTATCTACATAATTTTTAAATTATTATAATTTATTACATAATAACATTAATACATTTATTCCGGTTGAGATCAAGTCGAGTCGTTTAATTTTATTCGAGGTTATTAAAATTGGGTTTTAAATCTAGTGACTCGCTTCAAGAAGTTTTGCCATAATTTTGTTAATTATGAACCGATTTGAATAAATAAAGTTGCATTTTCTTTGCCACAAAACGTTTAACATCATTTATAATATTTAAGTAAACCAGCAGTTCCAAAGATATTAACAATTAAAATGTTTGGTAATTATTTATTTGAGGTGCCTCATCCCGAAATCACAAAAAAACATATCAAATCGTTGTAAAATCTTTTGAAATGTATTTTATGATGGAAATGAAGCGTCGGAAAAATAGATATTTGAATACTGATACGCTCGATAATGCAGATTTTCACCTCCAGATAATGTAGAATTCTTTCTTATTCACTACACTACTTTTTATATCTTATTCATTACATTACATTGTTGTCTGCTATTCTCACACGGCGGCTAAGTTTTCTTTATAGAATTTACAGTGTTCCCTAATAAATACAACGGATGGAAAAAAAATCTGCTGGACCTGAAATGTATATGTAAAATTGTAAATTTACATTTATTACACTCATTAAATTCTCTCAGTCGGTTGATAACGTGAGACAATGTTTTTGCAATCATGGCATTTTGCCGAAACACAGACAATGTCCATCGTGATAATGAAGCTGAATGAAGATGGACTCATTTTCCGTTGTAGAAAACGCCTTCGTGTACTTAAGAAATATGAAAGTAAACAGTGTAACCTAGCCATTTCGCAATACGCCGATACATGGTTAGCCACCGCTTAGTTGAGTTACCTGTTATTTTCCGTTTCTCCATAATATGGTTTGTAATAAAGCCACCTCGGAAAGATATGTTGTGTAGCGAGCTAAATTTATCGTCTAGTACTGCGGTAGATTGCAGCAATTATTTTCGGGAAATTTGTTTTGAATATTTGTGTACTAATTCGAAAAAGGCTGGAGGAGTAGGCGAAGTTGTAGAAATCAATGAAGACAAAATCGGTAAACGAAAATATTATCGCGGCACAACTATAGATGGAAATTGGATATTTGGTGGAATACAACGAGATACAAAGAAGTTTTCACGGTTCAAGTACCGACACGGGATAAGGAAACTTTGCTCCGCATTATAAAGGACTATGTGCACCCAGGTACTACAATTATTAGTGACTGTTGGAAATCTTATGATCGTTTACAAACAGGAGGCTTCCAACACTTAACTGTGAATCATACGTACAATTTTATAGGTCCGGACACTGGAGCGCATACGCAGACAATCGAACGTCAATAGAGGGAAGTAAGAAGCAATTTGCCGCGTTATGGAAATTCCGAACACCATTTCCATGGACATATGACCGAATTTTTATTTAAAAGGAAGTATTGTGATTATAAAACACGATTTCACCATTTATGGCGAATTATAAGTGAGATACACACTGATTCGTCAAATCGCGTTTGTGATGAATCATCACGATCTGATTAAGATTAACAATTTCTAATTTATTTTCATGTTTATATCTTTAAATACAATGTTTCATTCTGATATAAGTATTTTTTTGGATTTTCATTGTGTTACGTGTTATTTTTATCACTATGTAAATTTTTACTATTTTCTATTTTCCGACACCCAAAATACATTATTAAATGAATAAATATTAATTTTGAATTAATTTGATATGTTTTTTTTTGCGATTTCGGGTTGAGGCACCTCAACTAAATAATTACCAAATGCTTACATGGCCACCATTTTCAAATAGATTGAGAGATCAGGCTAATTATTCTTATACAAGTAAACTTCTAGAAAACCTAGCAGTATATGAAATCTCAGCTGGATACAATTAACCATTCCTGAGAAATGAATCTTTATGTTAAAAATACAAAATTCAGGATAACCGGAAAACAAAAATACAAAATTCAGGATAACCGGAAAACTAAGCTTTTACGTACATTTGTTGATAAAAGTTTATCTTTATTACACTCCGTCGAATCCTTGAAACGGTTTTTATAAACTCTCTGTATATATAAATTTCGATTTTTGAAGTCCGCGTAAGATTAATGCTTAATAAGTTGTTTTAAATTTGATTTTAACTTCGAGACAAAGTTTAAAGAAGAGTTTAGTTTCAGTTCGGTTTTATTTTAAAATATTATTATCGTTATTTTTAACATTTTTTAACGTTTCATTGTATAATTATCGGTAATATCAAGTAACGGTTGCCTTTCTTTTTGGTGGAATGATAGCGTCTCGCCTTTCATCTGGAGGTTCCGGGCTGGAGTACCAGTCAAATATGACATTTTTCACACGGTACCAAATGCATTATCATCCATCACATATCTGTCTATTTGTTGTTACAGTACGAACGAATTATTTTTATTTATTTATTAATTCTTTATTTTAGTTTGGATCAGATTATATTTAGGAAAGCATCTTCGTGTAATAATAATAATAATCAATGTGAATTTTCTCAGAAAACGTTGAAATTTTGGAATTACTGAACATAATTCAGTTGAATTGTATAGATTGATCAATACAAATATCGGTATCTATCGAAAACCCATGTGTATTTATCTATCAAACTATTCATACAACGTGTTCGGTCACGTATTTCAAAGATTTTTTAATGAATTTTTTTCCATTAAAAAAGTAACAAATAATGTGTTTAGTTTAATCCCCATAATCATAAATACTAACATGCACGTTAAATTATTATGATAATTATTACTTTCGCAGGTTCACTTAATATATTTAACTGTGTACTTCAAAAAATGATAAAAAAATTAACTAATTAAGGCAAATTAGGCGTAAAAACTGTGATAAATATAAAATAAGTAACTGCAGACCAATCACCGATTCCTTTTAATTTTCTAATACAGTATTTAAAAAATTATGCTTGATATTATATAACTTAGATAAATATATTATTCCTATAAATTAGTGGCGTTGTTTGAACACAAATCCAAGAAGGTAAGCGTTGGTTCCTTTTATAGAAAATATAATTAAAAGTTTAGAAAATGAAGAAAAATTTACTTCGTTATTTTATACAATGTTAAAACTTTGTGACTGCAAATATGTTGATATTTATGAAAGAAAAAGCAATAACGAAAACAGGTACTTGATTTAAGTAATTTGAGTTTTCTTTTCTTACAGGAAACGGTAAGTTTAAGAAATATATAGATTAATTTTAAGTATAACTAGCCATCCTGCAATCCAATTTGCCCTTCTTTATTTGAAATTTATACCGAAGAATCGAGTACGTTAATGTTATTATCATAAATACAAGTCCCCTGCTCACTTAAAGGCTGAAATAAACAACCAACTGTCAAATAAATTTACACTCTACCCGTGTTAATCAAAGTTAAAATAGATTAAAATTAAAGGAAGTTGGATTTTACGGTAGAAGTAATAAAAATAAACATAATTTAAATACGCAATCCAATAAAATACACTTAACAAAAATTTTAGTTGTGAATCTCTAGGGGTGTAGCTTCTATATTTACGTATTTGTGAAGGGTTAATCATGTTATAAAACATCTGCTGTTAGTTAATTAATTATTATATTCTGTAAACTTGATTTTTTGAAATCTATAAAAATAAAAAAAAATTGTTATTCTATTTCTAATTTTAAAATATTTAAATTGAATTAACCGCATTAAACTTGTTAGTTTATGGCAACAGTAGTTTTCTCCTAACAAACTAAGTGAGCTGAAAGTTTGCCGCTGTCTTTGTCAACCAAACTGTCGGCTGACTTAGGCAGGACGGGCGAACTGGGTTTGTTGTACTATCTAATGACTATTAGAAGAGCTGAAATCCGAGCGAATTCTTTCGCTTGCCGTAACTCGAAAACAAAGCATTCCCATACCTATGTTTGTATGAACATTTTTCATTATTTTCGCCATTAGAATTTGTTCTGAAAGTTTATCCGTTTCTTCGTGGGACACTCTGTACAGGGTCATTCACGGGTACCGGATGTTTTTAAAGTGGGTTGTACTCGGGCGTTCGTGGTGGGAGGGCACGTGGCTGGTGTCTGACGTTTCCTTTGTTCATAGCATTTACATTTTAGTCGTTGAGATGGAGCCGTGGACGCTAGACCAACGCCTGTACGCGTATACGCGTATGACAGTTTTGTGCGAAATGACGAATTCGTAACTGCTGTTCAGCGAGATTTCCGCCGTCAGTTTAATATCCATCGTAATGCAAGCGTCCCTTCTCGTAACACAATATTGCGACGGGTAAACAACCTTCGAAAAAGCGGTTCAATATTGAAGAAAAAACCACCGGGTCCCCGACGAACCGCTAGCACTCCGGAGGACATCGAACGAGTAAGGGAAGCCATTGTCAGAAGCCCACGCCGCTCTATTCAGAGGCATTCAGCAGCGCTTCAAACGAGCACACGTACGGTAAGACGAATTCTGCATACAGACCTGCATTTCCATCCTTACAAGATAGCCGTCGTGCAGCAGTTAAACGAGCAAGATTTCACGCAGCGATTACAATTTTGTCGACAAATGCTTACCATTTTTTAAGAAAATGAAAATTTGTTATCGTTAATGAGTGACGAAGCCCATTTTCATCTGAATGGCTTCGTCAACAAACAGAATTGCCGGTATCGGGCAGAAAGAAACCCACATCGGCTTCACGAGAGACCACTTCATAGCCCAAAGGGACTGTCTGGTGTGCAATAGGAAAGGTCGGTGTTACTGGACCATATTTTTTTGAAGAAAATGACACTGCCGTAACTGTAACAGCTGATCGTTACATTGCGATGTTGAATACGTTTTTCATCCCTGAGTTACGAAACCGGGGAATCGATTTTCAAAATGTGTTATTCCAGCAGGATGGAGTTACAGCGCACACAGCGAGGGCAACGACGGCTGTTCTCCGTAACTTGTTTCCGGGACGGATCGTTTCTAGATTTGGCGACATTCCTTGGCCCCCTCGGTCCCCCGACTTGAGTAGTTGTGATTTTTTTCTGCGGGGGTTTCTGAAATCGCGTGTGTACGGCAATAAATCGCGTACATTGGAGGACCTAAAGATCACAATTCGTCATCACGTCACCCAGATTGATGTAGACATGCTGCAAAGAATTCAGGCCGGTTACAGTGAAAGGCTACAACAATGTATTGCCCAAAATGGACATCACTTGCCGGACATACTTTTTCGTTAACGAGTAAGTAACAAATGCTTTGATTTAACAAGTGTTTCAGTACCGATAAAACTTTTTTAAAGTAAATATTCAATTTTTTATGATTATTTTAAAAACATCCGGTTCTCGTGAATGACATTGTATAATAGAGTAATTTACGAAGAATGTAACAAACTTTTAGGACGTGTTTTACTGCTGAAAATAATGAAAAAAGTTCATAAAATAAATAGGTTCGGAAACGCTTAATTAGCGGGTGTCGGCTGGCGAAAGATTTCATCTTGATTTCTGCACCTTCGGAAAAATTAACCTAAATTGAGGGATAAATATAGTGGTTTTACATGAAATCTGACCTGAAAAATTGAAAAAAATAAGTCCCAGAACTGTATTTTTGTGTTTTGAGAAATCTGGGGTAAAATACAAAAAAGGGGTCATAAAACACACTATGTTATGTTTTGCGTAAAATAAAATTTGTAAACGGGTAATAAACACATAAAAGGTACAAACAGATTTGTATTACTACATTTTCAATCAACCTCTGATGGGTAAGAATCGAACCCTTTTATCTTTTAATGCCGGAAAAATGTACTTAATGACATTTTTCATACGCTACAAAATTACTCGTTGTATATTCCCACGCACAAGTTTCGAACTTATCACGTGGGGTTTTGTATTATCAACCCAAATTATATAACTATACGATAACATAAAATATTAAATTATTATTATTATATTTTCAGTTAACGATCTACTCCACAAATGGAATTCATCACGATAACAACCGCTTTGTTTGGAATCGTATTAGTTTATCTGATCCGCTGGTTATCGTCTAAGAATCTTAATTACTGGAAAGAAAGAGACGTTCCGAGTACAAATTCAGTACCGTTTTTAGGAAGCATGACCGATGTAATACTGGGGAAAAAGAATTTTGGTCAATTTCTTGCCGACTTATACAATGTGTTTACCAGCGAAAGATATTTTGGATTTTATATGTTTTACACACCGATCTTAGTACTGCGCGATCCTGAGTTAATAAATCGGGTACTTATTAAAGATTTCTCTTATTTTCAAGATCGTAAAGTCGAAACTGATGAAAAAGATTTAATTACCGCCGGATTACAAAATCTTACCGGTGATAAATGGAGAGTAATCAGACATAAACTGACTCCTACATTTACCTCGAGTAAAATGAAATTAATGTTTAAACAAATCAAGGAACATAGCGATGAACTGATAATTTATCTGAAAGAGAAAAAGGGCCAAGACGTAGAATCTAGAAATCTTATTTTTAAACTTATGATAAATATTATCGCCACTATTGCATTCGGCTTAAAGGTGAATGCGTTTAATGACGTAGAAGCGAAGAGTAATGCTTTCTTAGAAAACAGTAAAACATTTTTTAAACCTTCTATATTTTTACAAATTAAGATGTTAATCAATTTATCGGTTCCAAAGATAAAGAAATTTTTAAGACTTAAACTGACTGATAATACCGTAAACGAGTTTTTCTCTAAACTAATCAACGATTTAATAACCTATCGGGAAAAGAATGAAGTAAAAAGAAACGATTTTCTTCAATTAATGATAGAGCAGAAACAGAAAGAATTAGAATTTCTATCCGGAAAAAAGAACTCTACTAACGGTCAAGTAATTCGAACCGCTGACACTGATTTACCAGAAGAAGAACCGGAAGATTTAGAGCTTCTCGAACATTTAAAAGGTGTAAAATACGATAAAAATTCTGCCGGTAAGTTACTTGTATTAAAGTTGACAAAGTAAGTTATAAGTTAGAAATTAGTTTAGTTTTCTTCCGTAAAATAAAAAATAGGACTTGTTTATATTAACTGCCCCGACGGTAATGGTTTTAGGCCAATCTGATAAGGTTCACAAACCGCTACAAAAATAACACATACTTGTACATCTTTATCGACGCTAGGCTTATTTTTGATAGTGAGAAGTAAATTGGTTTTCTGTTGTCTTCTTCACAGAGTCAAATTTATTGTTTTACATCGGGGTGTAAATGAAATTGATCTACTAGGGAGTTGATATCTAGTCTCTACAACAGGGACTGATTTTATATCAAGGATTACATGATTATACTCAACGTACAACAGTTTGATGATGCCTCTTGCACCTCTAATGCTTTGCATCTATCACGACCGTAACAAAGAGCAGGGCACGTAATGTAAATACCCTTTATTGTAAAAACAATGCGTTGTATACGCATCTTCAGCTCTGTAGAGGACAGCAAATGTAAAGAAATATTTTATTTTTTAGAGAAAAGTAGAAAATTTTATTAAAGATTTTACGTGGCGAATTATTTTATTATACAAAGAAAGACAATAAGTTTGGAACCTTTCTTATTGTTTGCGTTTAGTATTGCGTGCATTAAATATCTTGAACTTGAAAATTTCATACAAAAATTAACAACGTAACAGTTATTTTTTTTTGTGTTATCCTTGAAGTTAAAATCAATTACTTTTTAATCGATGGATTTTATGTAGAGAAATTATTATTTTCTTTTTGTTTAAAGAAAAGCTCTTCGAAATTCTGTTCAAAAAATTTTTCAATGAAAAAAAAACCCTTTCGTTTTTCTTTCGATCATTCTTTTCCGTCTGTCAGAAATTATTTTTGATATAACAAAAGGAATTTGTATCGATGTTTGCTGAAATCGATAGATTTTATAATTTTTTAAATAATTCTAGGTGTAAAACATATAAGAATGCTCTTAAATCTATTCTTTTATGGAAACGTAAAACAAAACATTTTATTAAAAGGAAGTGTAATCATCGCGGTAAAAAATACTGCGCATTACAGATTTTTAACATTTTTATTGTAAGGGCTTGTATTTTTAATAATTTTTGGATAGTAAGTTAGATTTTCTTATTATTTTTACCTGTTAGTCATATCCAGAAGCGAAAATAGTATAATTTTACTGAAATTCGTCAATGGGCTGCACTTACGTTTCAAATTTACCTTTTTTAAATATTTTATAATATATTTATTTACTATTTATAATATAATAAATGCTTGCTTTAAATTGAATTACTGAACTCGTACATGCAGTAATTAATGACATATCTGTTTTAGAACCTAAATTACGTACGTTTAATTATACATTTATGACGGTATGTATGTTTTTTTGTTTAGTTTTTTCAGATAATATAATAGCAGCTCAAACATTTATTTTTATATCCGGCGGTAGCGATACGGTCGCATCAGTTCTTAGTTTCACGTTGCATGAATTAGCTGTTAATAAAGATGTTCAAAGACGATTACAACAAGAAATTGATTCGGTATTATCTAATCAGGAATTAACATATGAAGCTCTCAAGAAGATGACGTACATGGAACAAATACTAAATGGTACCAGAAAAATATTTATCAGTCAGCATATCTTTTTTATTTTTTCATATCTAAATATTTAATAGTTAAGTAATTGTTTTTATACGTATTTTGTAACAATAACTTTTTTTAAACTCACACGGGACGACTGTCATTCGCCTGGAATGCGTTACCTCAGCCGCACCTATGAGTCGTGGCGGTGACTAAAACCCACCCTAGTTTGGAGCCCTTGCAGACCCCCCCCCCCCCCATCGGGGTCTCACTTGCATCACCGGAACGTTCTGGCCTTCCGCTTCTAGAAGGCTCGAAAATTCCTCTGCAAGAGGGCTACCCTAACAGTTCTACTTCTTCATAAGGTCCCCCCGTCCATCGTGCTCTTCCCGCATACCATGAGGTCCCTACTGCTTCATCGAACGCCCCGACTTTATCCACTCTTGCGTGTGGTTAAAGCCAAGACGCCCTCAGCAATAGGGCTGCCCCCTCGCCCTACACGGTCCTACGTTTCGTTGTCCAAAAACCGAGTCGACCTGCCCAAGGCTTCTTTTCACACGTACAATAAAATACATTATAATAATCAAAAGTAAGATAACCGTAGAAAAACATCTAATCCTATACTGTAGGCGATTCGCCAAATAACGAACCTTGTGAGGAACGTTGCCAATGTCGCCAGTCTTGTCATTCGGGACCCCGTTCATCATACTCCTACTTCTTGGTTTTCAGGATGCCTGTGTCAAGGTTAGACACTTTTTTCCATTGCAGTCGCCCATGTAGCATGTGCTCTACTGGGGTGACCGGCGTCAGTCACTCCAGGCCTGACAGTCGCCGACGGTCTGCCCATCTTGCACATTCAAAAAAAGAGTGTACCGGGTTGTCCATTGAGGTACAGTATATACAGTGTGGTGTGTTCCGTCGCCTAAATTTGCAAAGACACCCGAGAGGAATTGTGTAACGCAATACGACACCTATCCGTGCTTCCTCTGTAGACACGGGGCGATGCGTGGTATCAGACGGCGGGTCCACTCCTCTTTCAGTAGTCTGCGTGCATCTCCTCTAAGTGTTCCCTCCTGCATCTTAATGAGTTCTTCAGCACGAAGTTTAACCGGGGGAATCCCCGGGATGATTTCGAGCGCTACTCCCGAACCGTTCTATGTGCAGCGGTAACCTTGATTACCACCCTCCGTTGCAAGGAGGACAGCCGTTCCGCATTCCGCTTTCTGTTCAAGGCCTCAATCCAAACTGGGACCGCGTACATTAGGGAAGATAACGCAACCGTTATGATCAGCTTTCGTTTGCTCGCCTTCGGTCCTTTTTGCGTCACCATCCTTCCCAATGTTGCGATCACCTGTTCACACCTCTTAGTCGCCTCTTGTAAACGGGCGATGAATAGCCCCGACCGATCAGTAAGAATAAGTTAATTGTACGTTAATTCACAATTTTTTTCTTATACTTGGAAAAAATTAGCTTTATATTTTAAAGCTTATCAAAAAGGTTTAGGCTTTCAGCTTGTTCCCGTTCTAATTTCAATTCTTCAAATAACGTTCATCATCCGCCTCTTCATATTCTTCATCCGCCTCCGCGTTGGACAACCAACACCAGTGATAGCTTTCGGTTTATACCGAGTGACTTTTTTCGGAATCCTTTCTGGTGTCATTCTTTCTACCATTTCCGGTTCCTTTGACCCGGACATTTAACTTTTAGTTAAACGGTTTAGTATTCGACTGAACACTAAAATATGTGATCTGGGATAATATCTAATCTGGAGCTACTTTTTATATATCATAAAAATCGCACATCTGTTTCTTAAATTCTGTTTTTTCTCTTTTATACCTAACACCCAACATCCCTTTCACGCAGTAGCATTTAACTTGTTCCGTTCTGAGGAATTTTAATTTTATGTATTTTGTAACTTTATTCTTTAATCGCATACACCGGACTTGCTGATCTTCTATAAATAACTTTCATTACATACGTAACAGTGCCACCCAAATAATCAAAATCAGACAACCTGGTCCTGAGTTACGTTCTTACTTATATTTTCGATCTTCTTGGCCATTTCCCCCGAAATGCCGTGATGTTAGTCTTCGCTTAATATTTTGACGATTTTTTTTTTTTAGTTGAACGATAAAATGTTGCAGGTCGTCTCAGATCTAATAAATCTGCAAATAACAAAGTACCCGAGTGGATATTAATGATCTAAAGATCATTATTTCATTTCCAGTATTTTGGGCTGTGTATATTCTGGTTAACCGAAAGTTAATAAAATTAAAATTAAGTAAAATAGTACATAATGTAACGTGCCTATAATGATAACCATTAAAGCACGAGAGCGTAGTATGTTACGACACGAGCCTTGACGATAGTACTAAACTTCGCAGGAGTGCATTAATAGATAACTGTATACCGTTTTTTTTCTACGCCTGAGAAAATATTGGTGTTAATGATTTAAATCGATGATAGAATACATTGTTTACGGATTATTTTAAAAATCTTTCAAAATTATATTAAAATGTAGATTTCTGTCGTAATAGGTTATTAGTCGTAAGGTTCTGCCTTTTCTTTAATATCGATCAATGTTAAAGGCATTTCTTCCTTAAAATTCGACATAATTAACAAAAGAATAAACAATGTAATATAGAAACGTAGTTACTATTTGTGCATTTTAAAATTAATTTCCGTTTGCTAATCACTAAATCGGATTAAAACAAAAAACAGAAAAACCAGCTGATTTATTAAACAATACCCGTTTCTGACCGGTCGGTGGATGAAAAGAGTGGGCTTTTGATAAGTTGAACTCCTACATCATAATGAAAATTTGTTTCATAATGATCCTCATTATAACACAGATTCAGTCGCGTAATTTAAACGTTTTATACAGCCGTAGAAAAAATATTTTTTTTTTAATCAAATCCTACACGAACTTACCTTTAGTTCTTTTATTTAAACAAAATATTTGTAGGAAATAATTTCAGTATTAATATTACAAAAAATAGAATA
This sequence comes from Lycorma delicatula, assembly GCF_047948215.1. Classification (NCBI taxonomy): domain Eukaryota; kingdom Metazoa; phylum Arthropoda; class Insecta; order Hemiptera; family Fulgoridae; genus Lycorma; species Lycorma delicatula. The sequence goes on along the minus strand of NC_134456.1, from coordinate 225,011,576 downwards.
TTTTTCGGCTAACGAAACAGGAATACTACTACTCTTGAAAATTAATTTAACGCATTGATAGAGGAATTTGCTAAGAGCGTGACAATACAGATATAATATTAAAAATATGCTATAAAAACATAATTAATAAATACATATATATATTACTAGCACACATGATAAAATACAGCCATTCTAAAAACAATAGATTAGATTATAGCTTTTAAAATTAGCCATTCTAATAACAATAACATTCGTTTGACTGGATTGTTAGAAGTAAAAAAATTGTATGTCTTAATGTGGAAATGTTTACTTTAAATTAGTTATTAATGATTTATTTAGTTATTTTACATTTAGTAATAATATTATCATACATTGCATTATTTAAATTAAAATAAATAAATAAATTATTTGACGATTGATAAAAATCTTTACATCAAATTAATATTTACAAATTACTTAGTGATGAAGTATAATTCATAACTGCATTAGAATTACCTTTCATCTCTACACTTGATAAAACAGCACTAAAATGTATAAAAAATTTCTTTTTATAACGGACGCCGAAAGTTAACTTAGTTTTATCGCGATAAACATTCGATGTGGGAGTATATATTCTTTTGCCGATGCAACAATCTTAAAAATATAAAACCTTTGATAAAATACGAAGAAAATAGAATCAGCAGTCTTTAAATGTAATACTCTAGTTTTTTCGCCGTAAGAATACACTCACACCTCGGTACTACGAACTAAAAGGGAGGAACATAGAGCTACCTCCCTTTTAGGTCTTTATCGGTACGATAAAGCCGATTGTCCGTAGGTATTGACAGTACGGTTAGGTTACGTTAGTATGGCCCACCGGGTTAGTTTAGTGGTGAACGCGTCATCACAAATCAGTTGATTTCGAAGTCGAGAGTTCCAACGTTTAAATCCTAGTAAAGGTATTTACTTTTATACGGAATTGAATAATAATAGATCGTGGATACCGGTGTTCTTTGGTGGTTCGGTTTCAATTAATCACACGTCTCAGAAATGGTCGACCTAAGATCAACGTTGATATGAACACTTTTAATAGGTTTGAAAACTGTTTTTTTAAGAACGGTGCAACAGTTACACGATGAATCGGTCAATATCAATAAAATTTTAAATTATTATTATTGTAGCAAGTTAACTTATTAAATGTTTTATTTATTTCATAACAACGAGTGAGAGATTGTCATTACGAGAGCGGTTGGATAATTTATCGGTCTGACAAAGACCCAAGATTTAAAAAAAAAATATTTAATAAAAAATATTAATCAATTTTATAGATTTATAAAAAACTAGCGGACCCGACAGACGTTGTCATGACGCGGCATTATTCTGTAATAAATGCACACACATAAATATAAGTAACTTATTTAAGTTAAAATTAGCAGGAATGTGTTCTAAATTTCATTAAAATGACTATTAGTATGACTATTATCAGTTTGTGATTGTTGTATTATTGTAATGGGTTTATTGATTAATTATGTGTAATACGGGTAATATTTATTTTCACTAAATATTGAGATATCTGACGAAAATCGAAACGTCGTAAAATTAATAATTAGTGTAATTAATAAATTTTCATCCACATTACTACTAATTTTCACTTAACATCATTCTAAAAAAGTACCTCCTACATATTTTTTTTTTATTTAATAATTTTGATGTTTCATAACCATGTAACAGCTTAATTAATCAATTAATAAAAAAATTAAAGCTCTGTAAAAAGCAACGTAGTTAAAATTTTAGTAGAAATTTTTATCATTCTTTATTTTAACATCTATTTTACCAAATTTTAGATAATTGTAAATTAAAAATAATTTTAGAAAACTTTTTATAAAATTAATCGGCTAAAACATTATAAATTCAATTTTTTAAATATACTTTAAACTATATTATAAGTAACTTATATTTTAATTTTATAAATGTTATAATTTATTTTACAAACTTAAATTTTTATTTTCAAAGAGCCGTTCAATACTTCATAAGTTGCATAGAATCAAACGAGAGCTGACGATTTAAATTTGTAGGTTAAGTTGATTGTTATTGAATGCACGTGTTTACATCATTAAAATTCATGAAAAATCATGTAAAATACTCACTTCAATACTGCACCTTACAAATTTTCACGATGTACATTTTATAATTAAACTTTAAAACGTTATTTCAATAAATAATAATATAATATAATATTCTCAATAAGCGCGCAATTCTAGCAGATTCGGCAATGCTTCGCTATTGCTAGATCTGAGTATACATACAGATTAAATGACAACAATTGAAAGTTTCATAAAACCTTAAAAAACTGAACATTAGCGATTTAACAAAATTTAACCTTTCACTTTATAAAAGTCAGAATGTAAATAAATCCAAATGGCAAAACAACAGCACTACCTATCGAATTTAATTCACACCGCTCTTTAATCACAGTATTCGGTGGAAAATAATTTTTTAACGAAAAGTGTTGTGGCTGCAAAATCATTACAATTAATACTGAACATTAAGAAACTTACAAAATATTACGGAACCTTATAAAATTCAGAATGTAAATAAATCCAATTGTCAGAACAGCACTACCTATCGGATTTAATTCAAACTATTCTCTAAATACGAATTTTAATGTAAGAACAACACTAAGCTACGACGCAAGTAACTGACATGCGAAAAAGCAACAAAATAAAAAAAATTCCTAGAATCGGATCGCAGCACCAACTATCGGGTTTGACTGATAAATCGAAAATTAAAAAAAACTTCTAAAACGCGATCGCAGCTCTGCCTACCGGACACAATTGTGAACCTTAACCATCCCAAGATCAACAATACATAAATAAATTAAAAAAACATTCTCACTTCAATACTGTACCTTACAAATTTGCACAATGTATATTTTTAATTACACTTTAAAACGTTATTTCAATAAATAATAATATAATATAATATTTCTCAATACGCGCACAATTCTAAGCGCGATCGCAGTGCTGCCTACTTGTTAGTTAATCAGTTGTGATTTGGTTTACATTGGCAACGGCCATACGGGCTCTTTGTGATCGGTCGTTGTGTTTGACAGCGGCAATCTTGCATTGATGTGATTGGTTTTCCTTTGTTTACATTTCCATCTGATTTATTAGCCTCTTATTTATTAAAAAACTGTTACCTCGCGATTTTTTGTAACACAATAATAACACAAAATTACGAAATATTTTTCTCAATTTGATCGCAGCACCAACTGTCGGGACAAACTAAAATTAAAATAGAATATTATTGAATATTCAATACTGCGATGGTAGTGCAGTCTGCCGGATCCAATGTAAAACATTCCAAAATCAACACCATTTTCCAGTGGACCAAATTGTGAATCTAAATCATTCTCGAATCCCCTTGAACACACACACAAAATTTCATCAAAATCAGTCCAGCCGTTTAGGAGGAGTTCACTTTCATACACACGCACACAAGAAATATATATATAGAAAAAATATAAACATATGTAAAAACTTTTTAAAACACCACTCTTATTAAACGCACTAAAAGGTAAAAAATAATTTTAGGACGGCGTCTCAGAATGGATTTGACAAGTTTCTACTTTTTTTTTTGTCTGGCTATTCACTGGTCATGTAATATTTTGTGTTTCAATAAAACAATTGACAGACTAGTAAACAAATGTAGAAATTTTACTTAAATATTTTCTATACATTCATTTCATATAGTACTGAATTTTAAGAACAGTGTAAGTTAAATATTTGGATAATCCTAAGCTGCAGAAAATAACTGCTCAATTGTCTTTAAAAAGAATCGGTAAAGGAAATTTAAATATATATATATATATATATATATATATATATATATATATACACGATATTACTATCCATGCATTGCTTAAATATACATATATAAAATCATTGTGATTTTTAATTTGTAATCGCTATAAAATTTGGAAGATTATTTATTGCAGTGCGAAATCAAAGAAAAATTACACTAATGTAAAATAATTACGTTGAGTCTGGTGACGATGATAATGGCTCTTAAATGAAAAACTTGTAGGAAGAAGTTAAAATGTGAAATCCTTTTGGAATGAGATTTATTCAGTATTACTTCACATTTTCTCGCATTAATAAATTTCTATTAATATGTGCTAGTGCATATTTTATGTGAAATATGGATGTTAAATGTTAAAATGTTTTTCACCTGTTAAATAAATGCTTATGATATTCAATGCTATTTATTCTAGTCTACGCTAGTTTCTTTTGAAATATATTTTCTGTATCGTTATATTTATTTACCGTCTACTACGTTCATTTTTCTACGGGTTTTTCTTTTACGTTTTTTAAAATCGCATTTAAATTCTGTTTTAATCTTTTAAACTGACAATTTTACCAATTAGCTGTGGAATAATCTTTTATGATCAAATAAATGAACAAAACGACTATTGTCATCTACTGTATTTTTTGTTTTAGAGGTGATGCGTTTAAGATCTACTTCTGGTTTCTTACTAAGAGTATGTTCTCAGGATTATAAAATGCCAGGAACTAATTTAGTTATAAACAAAGGATGCATCCTCAATATACCTATATCAGGTTTACACATGGATCCACAGTATTTTCCTGATCCAGAAACATTTAACCCTGATAGATTCCAAAATATGAATGAAATACCAAAAGGTGTGTTTTTTCCATTCGGGGGAGGACCAAGGATATGTGTAGGTAAGTTTCATTTATCTATCCGGTAAATTACATTAAATAGTAATTAAATACATAAACAATTTATTACATGAATCTGTCAAAAATTTTAATTTTAGTTTTTTTTAATTTTATATTTTACTTTTTTTATGAAGTTGTTGTTTTTAAAATATTTTTTAAATTTTAATGTATTTAAAATTTTGTGTTTGAAAATACATATCTTGGAGCACAATCATCCCCTTCTAACATCGGTACAAAGTTCCTTGCTAGCACAAGTACCTCAATTTTCAGCAATATATAGTAAAAAAAAAGAGAATGAATTAGAGCTTGATATAAAATTGATTTTCTTTTCATAAATACTATATGTATAAAGTTGTAAAATTTTCATACTTTTTTTTTACATAATATTTTTCAAAATACTGATACATGTAACATGGTAATATCTGAACAAATTAACAGATCTTCGATTTATTTTTAGTGCAGGTGGTGACAGGGATTTGAGGTTTGGCCTTCTCAGTGCGCACTCACTAAATATATTAGGTTTGTGAATTGACCGATAGATTTCACGTGACTATATCTCACCAGATATAATGAGAAGCAATATGAAACTTATTACTATTTGGAAAACTGCCTTCTCTTTGTAGGGAAGAAAGTTATGATAATGTACAGATCGCATAAATATTGACTTTTTAAATATACGTTTATAAATAAGTTTTTATTTTGTTTATACTTATTCTGTGATTGCTAGCGGTACGAAAACATAAGGCCACCGACATGTGGCGTTACATTTCTTCAAGTAATCATTGTACAATATTATATATATATGATATAATAAAGGTGTGTTTGAACACAAATCAGTAGACTAAACATTCTGATCACATAAATTATAGGTAATTATTTAGTTGAGGTGCCTCAACTCGAAATCACAAAAAAACATATCAAATTATTGTAAAATCTTTTGAAATGTATTTTGTGATGGAAATTAAGTGTCGGAAAAGTAGATATTTGGATACTGATACGCTCGATAATGCAGATTCTCACCTCCAGAAAATGTAGAATTCTTTCTTATTCACTACACTACTTTTTATATCTTATTCATTACATTACATTACATTGTTGTCTGCTATTCTCACACGGCGGCTAAGTTTTCTTTATAGAATTTACAGTGTTCCCTAATAAATACAACGGATGGAAAAAAAATCTGCTGGACCTGAAATGTATATGTAAAATTGTAAATTTACATTTATTACACTCATTGAATTCTCTCAGTCGGTTGATAACGTGAGACAATGTTTTTGCAATCATGGCATTTTGCCGAAACACGGACAATGTCCATCGTGATAATGAAGCTGAATGAAGATGGACTCATTTTCCGTTGTAGAAAACGCCTTCGTGTACTTAAGAAATATGAAAGTAAACAGTGTAACCTAGCCATTTCGCAATACGCCGATACATGGTTAGCCACCGCTTAGTTGAGTTACCTGTTATTTTCCGTTTCTCCATAATATGGTTTGTAATAAAGCCACCTCGGCAAGATATGTTGTGTAGCGAGCTAAATTTATCGTCTAGTACTGCGGTAGATTGGAGCAATTATATTCGGGAAATTTTTTTTGAATATTTGTGTACTAATTCGAAAAAGGTTGGAGGAGTAGGCGAAGTTGTAGAAATCGATGAAGCCAAAATCGGTAAACGAAAATATTATCGCGGCACTACTATAACTGGAAATTGGATATTTGGTGGAATACAACAAGATACAAAAGAAGTTTTCACGGTTCCAGTACCGACACGGGATAAGGAGACTTTGCTCCGAATTATAGAGGACTATGTGCACCCAGGTACTACAATTATTAGTGACCGTTGGAAATCTTATGATCGTTTACAAACAGGAGGCTTCCAGCACTTAACTGTGAATCATACGTACAATTTTATAGGTCCGGACACTGGAGCGCATACGCAGACAATCGAACGTCAATAGAGGGAAGTAAGAAGCAATGTGCCGCGTTATGGAAATTCCGAACACACCATTTCCACGGACATATGACCGAATTTTTATTTAAAAGGAAGTATTGTGATTATAAAACACGATTTCACCATTTATGGCGAATTATAAGTGAGATACACACTGATTCGGCAAATCGCGTGTGTGATGAATCATCACGATCTGATTCAGATTAACAATTTCTAATTTATTTTCATGTTTATATCTTTAAATATAATGTTTTAATATGATATAAGTACTTTTTTCGATTTTCATTGAGTTACGTGTTATTTGTATTACTATGTAAATTTTTACTATTTTTCTATTTTCCGACACCCAAAATACATCATTAAATGAATAAATATTAATTTTAAATGAATTTGATATGTTTTTTTGCGATTTCGGGTTGAGGCACCTCAACTAAATAATTACCAAATTATATAATATCCAATGATCTTTAAAAAACTAAATTTAATTATAGTGTTAAAGTTTTAAAATTTGATGACATTTTTAGTCCTCAATATAGAGGCTAGCTTCAATAAAAAGGGCTATTCCTATGTTGTTCTTGATCTTACATTTAGGTATGACTCCATTGGTTATAGTATCAAGCTGTTTGTATATGTTACGGTAAAACCCCGAATACCGGTAAATCTTAAGTTTTTCCGGTAAATTCTAACATTTATGGAATGGAATGCAAAGTTGGCAGGAGTCTATTACTCCCTACTTTATCGCAGAACCTGGACAGAGTCCCTTGCTGCTGGATCATTCTAATCGGGCTTGTTTTTAAAAGGGTTATTTTTTAATCTCGGATCTAATTTTTCAAGTTTTGTCTATTATTATTTTAGTGAATTTAAGACGGATTTAATTGCATTCCAATCCGTTGTTAAACCAGCGTTATCGAACCCATTTCATGGGCCGACCGCGGAAGGCTAGGCTTATAAAGCCTGTCCTCCCGACGTAATTCCCCTTCAGACCGTCCACTGAAGTCCTTTCGGTGCTAACTCTTTAATAGGCTAGCAGGAATACGCCACAACGGGGCACTAGCTATAAGGAGGAAGCAATGCGTCCCCTTTTCCGGAGGAGTCGCAATTGCTGGGATATTTTGTCTTACTGTAAGTTTTTTTAAATTTAGACCGCGTTTTTGTTTTATGCGCGACTTACCGTGTTTGACGTCTTCAAACTATATAACTCGCGAAAACTTTTCACTCGCGACCCCGGAAACGCGTCTGACGCACTATTCCGTTTATGGCTCATGCGATATGGAGGCCCCTAAGCCTGGTTTGTCGATTTTCGGCTACCGCACCGCACCATCACGGTGGTTCGTCCAGTACGGCGTGAGGCCGCTTCCTTACAACTGTCGGAGTTGGGTCCTCTCGGCAGATGTCCCGAAGATGACTGTGTTCGGACACAGCCGCTCTCCCGAACAGTCTGCGCGCCTGCGCCACCCCCACCTCGGACACGGATTGAAATCTCGCATCAGATCGGAGAGTGGCGTTCCTGACGAACCACGGAGCTCCAAAGATCGTCCGCAACGCGATGTTTTGGACGGCCTCGATCTTCTTTTGAAGCGAGGAGCTCAACACTGCCCCCCATGCCGGGTAAGCATATGTTAGAATCGGCAGTACGTACAGCCGAAAAATGAGGAGCTTAGTTGCCAGTGGGTACGGGCTGGCACTGTTCAGCACTGGGTATAGCGAGGCTCTGGCGGCCTTAGCCCTCCGGGTCGCATAATTTACATGTTCGCCGAAGGTAAGCCGCCTGTCCAACACCACCCCCAGGTACTTAACTGTTTTCTCAAAAGGGATTTTCTCCCCTGAGATTTCCAGCTCTCTGGTCGGTTTACGTGTCTTGCATGTGAACATCACGGCCACCGATTTTTCACCGTTGACCCTGATTCTCCACATGTCGAGCCACGGTTCCACTAAGTCCAGCTGCCTTTGGAGCCTCCGGACCGCGTAATCCACATTTGCGGATTCGTAGAAATATGCCGTGTCGTCTGCGTAAAGGGCCGTTTTGACCCCTTCCGACAGCGGCATATCGTTCACGTACAAAGTGTACAAGAACGGGGAAAGTACTGCTCCTTGGGGAACCCCAGCGGCTATTTCTCTGGTAGAGGAAATCGTTTCCCCTACGCGCACGACAAAATGTCGGTCTAGCAGATATGACCGCATCAGTCTGACATAGCGGTACGGGATCGCCGATCGCGCTAGCTTATAAAGCAGCCCGCTATGCCAAACTTTGTCAAAGGCCTTGGCCACATCCAGAAAAACGGCTGCAGTCACCCGTTTCCTGTTCAGGCCTCCGACAAGGTCGTCTATTATTTTTACCAGTTGGAGGGTGGTTGAGTGACCCTCCCTGAACCCAAATTGCTCGGGCCGCACTTCTCCCTCCATGTATCGCCTCAGTTTTTCGAGAAAAATCCTCTCGAACAACTTAGACAATACCGGTAACAGGGAGATTGGCCTATAATTCCGTGGGAAAAGTAAACTTTTCCCCGGTTTGGGTAAACATACGACTTTGGCCGTTTTCCAACAATTCGGGAAATATCCAACGTACAAAATGGACGTGAATATCACCGAAATTGCTGTAATCACGGAGGCCGGTATGTTCCGGAATGCACGGGCGCTGATCCCGTCGACACCCGGGGCCTTGTCGGGGCTTGTGGCCTTAATGGCTGCGGAAACTTCCGCTTCAGTGACTTGGTCAATCTCTAGAGGGGCGTCCTCCACCTGTGAGAAATAATCTACAAGAAAGGATTCCACCTCGGTTGTGTGCTCGTCGTTCGGGGAGGGAGGGGGGTTTGGAGTGAACTGCTCCTCCAAGGTATCGGCGAATACCTCGGCCCTCTCCGCCTCCGAGTATGCAAGAAAACCTCGCTGCCCCACAACCGGATGGCGAGGCTTCTTCCCTTCTCGCAGTCTCCTGTTCAACCTGAACACCGAGGAGATGTCGTCAGAGACCGAGGCGAGGTATTCGTTCCACGAATCCTCTCGATGGCTTGTCAGCAGTTGTTTTACCCTGTCCGTTTGATTATAAAAGGCCCGCTTATCAGCGGGGGACAGGGTGATTCGATATCTCCTCCTCAGTCGTCGTTTCTCCGTTATGGCTTCGGAGATATGAGGAGGGAGGTCGTTTTGAACAACTGCTCGAGTTTTGGCCGATGAGCTGCCTGCCAGGGCCTCGGTCATTGACGACGTGACGCGCCCGACAGTGTCGTCGATTTCCTCCGGGGTGTTCAGGAGCTCAGGATTTACCGGCCTGTACTCCCGCTGGAGGGTCTCGTAGAACCTTTTCCAGTTGACTGACCTTCGGGGTATAGGCGGGGGATCTCGGCCACCCCCTGCCTGACCTAGTTCCAACAGGACAGGGGAATGGTCCGAGCTGAGGTCTTCTATCGTTTCAATCATGAATGGGAGGGTACCCCCCTTCATGACTGCGATATCCAGCACGTCAGGCCTAGATCTGCCTGAGCGATGCACGAACGTGGGCACCTCAGGGCCTACGACGACCAAGCGGCGGGCTCTCGCCCTTTCGTACAGCAATCTGCCATTCGGATTTGTCAGAATGCTGTTCCATGACACGTGTTTGGCATTGAGGTCGCCCATGAGTATCACGGGCCCATCCCAATTTTCCAGCACGGCATCCAGATCTGCGCCGGTTACCGCGTCGTTCGGCTTGCTATAAGCCGAAACCAGCCGATACACCGTGCCCAGATGCTCCACATGCACACACGTTTGCTCCATCACGTTTGTATGAAGAACAACGCGCGTATGCATGTGGCGTCTGTGGACTAAAACCGCAGTTCCACCAGAGGTGCGAGATCCGGGTCGAACTGGCCTATCCGTCCTATATGTAAAATAGTTCCGAAGGGTCAGTTGCTTGTTTGGGTTCAAGCACGTCTCAGACAACAGTATCACGTCTATCAGTAGATCCTCGGCCAGACGGCATAGTTCCTCCGTCCGGCCTACTACTGAGTTGGCGTTCCACTGCAAGAGTCTGAGGGTGGGCCTAACCATACCTTGACAGTACAGCCATGAGGCACTCTATTAAGGACTGAATACAGTCCTTGAGAGATTTTGCCTGGAGCAGGCGTGGCAAAACCATCATGATATCTGGCAGGATATCCTTCACTGTCATCTGCGACAGGAAGTCCATGCCAGTGGTCTCCAACGGGGTAGCCGGTTTCGGATTGCCGCTGGGGGTGCCTTTTGGCGCGGCCGCCCTTTTGGTGGGGCGCGGGGCCACAGGGGCCGCGGTGTTTTTAACAGCCTGCTTGGCCTTCCCAGCCGGAGCAGGCTTTGCCTTTCCCGTCGAGGAAGGCTTGGCCTTCTTCGCCGGGGCCGGCTTTGCCTTTCCCGTCGAGGAAGGCTTGGCCTTCTTCGCCGGGGCCGGCTTTGTCGCCGCCTTTTGTTTTACCACCTTCTTGGTGGTTGCCGCCGGTTTTGGCTTGGCGGGTGTTGGGGAGGTTACCTCCCCTTTTTTCACGACCGCTTTGGCCACGGGTGCCGGCACCTCCGGTTTGGGGACTGTTTTTCCCCCACCGGCAACACGGGCCCAGCTGCGGCCGTCCAAAGTCGCGGGCTTTTTAAGTCCCTTGACTTTGTTTGTCTGCTCCTTATAATAGGGGCAGCCCCTGTAATTGGCCGGATGTGGCCCCTTACAGTTGACGCATGAGGCTGGTTCCTCACGCGGCTTGACGCAGGCAGAAGTGTCGTGGTTTCCACCACACTTTACGCATTGCTGGGCCCTCTGGCAGTAATTGGACGAGTGTCCAAATTTCTGGCATCTGTGGCACTGGGGTGGCCCCCCTCGTGACACAAATGCAGTCACTGCGACCTTGCAGTAAAAAATACTGTCAAGGTCATAAATGGCCCGGGCCAAAGGGGTCCTCTTAAGGGCCACTAGGCAGGTCGGGGTTTCCCGACCGTCCCTTGTGAGGAGCTTCTTAACCGAAACCACCTCATAGCCAAGGGAGGTCAGTTCCTCCCTTACTTCCTCCGGGGCAGCCCCATAGGGGATCCCCCGTATAACCACCTTCAGCTCCCTGTCCTTCGGGAGCTGAAAGGAGTGAAAGGCGATTCCCTTCGAGTGCAGAAAACTCTGCACCGCCCGGTAATCCGCCTCGCTGCCCAGCTGCAGCCTTATCGAGAGCCCGGTGCTTTTAGCCACCAGGCGCCCCCCAATCCTCGACTTTATGTCCCTCGCCAATGCTGGCCACTCTTTCGGGCAGTCCAGCATTATCGGCGGGATTTTCTCCCGCCTGACGGTAGCAGGCTGTGATGGGGCCCCATCATCAGCCTGCGAGTTGGCGGCTGCTGCAGCCTTGCTACAGCCCGCTACGGGCTCCGCCTCCATAGGAGGCGCGGAGTCCCGGCGTTTCTGGCGCTTCCTAGCGCCAGACCCGCTTTCCTCTCCACCGTCGGACAGTTCCGTGGTGGGAGAACGGGGTGGAGGAGGCCTTATTTTTCCTTCCATTGAGGAAAATAAGGAAGAAAAATTTAAAAATTAAAATTAAACTTAATTTACACTTCTTAATCTACACTTGCTGTAAAATAAAATCACTGACAAGAAAATCAATTAAAAAATAAAATTATTTTAAAAGTAGCACAATAGTCCTATAATAATAGGCTATTTACTTAACGTATTCACAATGACTACAAGAGTTCACTTTACATTATTAGAAATATTGAATAGTATAAAAGTAAAATTAAGAAAAGGATTATCCTTTTCTTAATGTGACTGGCCTGTAGTCCAGGTAGCTGGCCGCCCGGCTGATGTCCTAGCAGACCCTTCTCACATTGTCTGGCGACGCAGGTAGAAGAACTGTTGAACACCTGGCTGGACTGGTTACAACTGACAATTCACAGAGCACAACAAAACACAACCTTTCACTACAAGAGCCAAGGATGGAATCCTCTAACATTTACCAAGTTACTTGGTAAAAGTCCTAAAAAATCTTGAAACACATTTAATTCGGACTTTTACTAAATCGTTTTGGTAAAAGTTGACAATTCTGTAACGAAATCGCTTCAAAATAGGAAAGAGCTTGAATTTAAAAATGGCTCTTCTCAACTTCGGTTGAGAAAAAATAGCATTTTCAGTTCAAAAATAGCATTAAAATTAATCATTTTCAACCGTGAGAATAATCAATTAATAGTTAACTCTTAAATACACAGTCTGGGTCTAACACTCGGATTGTTTTTTAACCCGATTTACTTTCTATTTTTCCTGCGGGAAAAAAGTTTTGAATCCCAACTGAACGTTTTTCATTAAATACAGTTATTTTGTTCGTTCAAACCGTTCTAAAACTTAAGGAAAGATATAAAAAACCTAAAAAATATAACTAAAAATTCTGTTTTTTTAAATATAGCCTTCCAGTTTTCTGTTTATCGTAAAATTCGTCTTTCCTTTTACAAAACACCACGATTAAAAAAACATGCTGCTAAGAAAATGCGATTGAATTTTATTTAATATTATTAAGAATAATTTTTACACAAAAAAGTTAATCGATTATTCAATTGTATTCTACAGGCTTTATCCTTCGAAAAGGATTTACTCTTTCAAAATCATTATTTCATATTTATTCTTCACTTTATACGTTGATTTTATATTCTTTAAAATTTACCTGGGTCTCTTATAATTGAAGAATGTGTTTAATGGTTGATTTTGCCTTCAGCGTACTTTTGATTTCCATAGAATCCAAGTCATACAATTGATTCATTGTAACATTTATTTAGGAGAGATAAATTTGAGTTAATTTTTGTCTTGGGAAAAACTATTTCTATTATTTCTTGCTTTTTATAACAAGGAACATATTGCTATTTACCGTTGTAGAAGTTTGCTGAAAATTATTCATTCCTGAATATTAGTGTATATGAATTAATTACGTGTAAAGTTTTTGAAATATCTTAGTATTACATAGAAAAATAAAATTTTTGTAATCTTTTGAAAAAACCTGTTTCATTTTTCACCCCCAGTGCACTGAAATTCCGAAATTGGGAAGAGCATTTTTAAATTCATACTTTTGAGTGATTTCATTACAGAATTGTCAACTTTTACCAACAGTCTACGGTAAATGTCAATAATGACCAAAACTATTTGGTAAAAGTCCGAAATAAATTTTCAAGATTTTTTCGACTTTTACCAAGCGATTTGGTAAATGTTCGAATTTACCGGTAAAATTAAATATTTACCGGTATTCGGGGTTTTACCGTAACATATACGCTTTTTACACGATGTTGAGCATTTTTAAAATGGCTTGTTGCTTCCGACAAAAATATCATAACCAGAATAATGCGATAGGGATATGATATAGATACAAGTATAGATGAAATTTTAGACTGCATAATATATACATTTATTTTAGTAAATTGGCAACAATAAGCATGTTTTAAGAGTGGAATAAAATATTGTTTCAAAAGTTATTTAATGAAGCTAATTGTTGGTAAATGTGGGAAGTTAGTTATCTGCAATTCTGATCGCTTCCAGTAGGAGAAATGTGATGTTTGATTTGGAGTGACTATAAAATGATACTAGTGTAATTTATACTCTAGGTCAGGGGTCGGCAACCTTTTGAGTCGGAAGAGTCAAAATTACAATTTACAAAATTTTAAAGTTTTTAAAGAGCCACAAAACTTTTTCGAAAATAAGTTTATTAAATAACAATTTATAGGTACTTACACTTATAATTATTATTTAAACGCTAATTTTTAAATAATAAAAGCTATAAAATAGATAAATAATAAAATAGGTAATTTATTAAATATATATTTTAATAAAAACACTTTCGCGGTAATATCCAACAGTAGTACTTTGTTTCTTTTTTGACAATTCTTATCGACTTCAAACAAGTAGTTAGGTATCTTATTTGGAAAAAAAAAAGTATAATATGTATTTTAAAAATAAAATACTTAGTATGTTACCTATCTTTACTTCGGTGTTATTATTATTATTATTATATATATGTATATACGTAACTTTGAGAAGATAATTCGCTTCTAACTCTTTTACTTGAAACAACAAACTATACGTCAGAGCCAAAGCACTGGTGAAGACGCCAAATTGTCTTGCGTCGAAAGCGAATTAAAACCTACATAGAAACATCCGACGACGACGTCATTCGAGAGCTTCTGACGGACTGACGACAGTGACAACGCGTCTCCACGGGGGAGGGGTGCGGTGAAAAGCGAGTACAAGTGGCAAAGCGATAGTATCGGTGCTTAATCCTCGTTAATCGATTCAGAACGATTTTTAAATGTTTTTTTTTTTTTTTTATAAAATAAATAATATTTGCGTATGGAACTAAAGAGCCGCAGCTTCACATCCAAAGAGCCGCAGGTTGCCGACCCCGGCTCTAGGTTCATAATTTATAAGTTCACTGCAAAAATTGGGTCCTGATGTTTTCTTGGTTTTATGGCCTTTTAAAAGTAATTATAATTGTTATAATTATAATTAATTAATTGTTGAATTATAATTAGTATTATAATTGAATTAGTGTAATATTTAAAAATGGACTAAATATAATTATTTTATTTTTGTGTTTTTTTATATTTATAGCAATGAGGTTAGCAATGCTAGAAATGAAGATAATTTTAGCAACGTTATTATCGTCTTTCAATGTGGTTTTAAGTGATAAAACACATTTACCATTAAAAATGGACAATAAATCTATATTACAGCATGTCATTGGAGGTTTATGGGTCCGATTTGAACAAAGACAAATACATCAATCTACTTGAATATTCAACTTAATAAAATTAATTGTATATTTTAATTAATTAGTAAATTTACTTCTGTATCATCAAATCTTAAATTCTTAATTATTACTTGTTAGAAATATTTAACAATAATTTAAAATAATATATGTATTTTTAATATTACTTATAAGAAAACAGACGTACACAGATATACACTAACTCATACGCACATAGATGTTTGGATATTGATACGTCAATTAAAATGTGTTGTTCAATCGCGTTGACATACATAAGATCTTTATTAATATAACAGCTATGCTTGCAAAATAAAAAGGGAAGTAAACATTCAATAACCTCTTATTGCTGCAAGATTTTTATAACCTTTAGCTCATTTTTACAATGAATCACTTTATGTTATATAAATATCACAAATTCTATTTCATACACTACAGCCATTTATTGTAATTATAAACTAGTTGAAATTAATTAAAGTCCCATTTAATTTACTAAAAATTTATTTATTAGAAACCATAATTTTTTCAGTTTCTCTAGAATATTTCCTGTAGTAACATTTGCTAAAAATTATAATTATATTCGTACATGTGTTTACATCCCAACCGTTATTCATACGTTTTCTACATTTTAAATAAATTAGTGGAAATTTTCTTCGTCACTTATGATAAAGATTCTTGAAAGATTGAATTTTTCCGAATTTTAATATATATTTTTATTCAATAATAATTCAATTTATATTACAATCAAGGTCTTAAAGATGCTTTATTTTTTTTTTTTGCAAATTTGAACCTACCAAATTTTAAAACTTGTATAAAGAGTGTTTCTAAAATGGTGGGCTGGCTGTGCTTTTTCGGATTCTACTTGTAAAACTAAACAAAAAATATCCTGGGGGAAAAATGGTGATTTCTCCTTCTTTCTCCCACTGTCCTGCCATTTTGTTATTTTTATATAAAAAAGTATATCTCAAGTTCGGATAGCTGGATCAGTCGCATTAATATTTGGTAAATGTCTTGGTAATAAAGTTTTAAAATTAACAAAGAATCGGTAATTAAATGCCTTTGCAAATTACAAATTGACAGCCATATTTATTTTTAAATCTGTTATATCTACATAAATATTAGTTTTATCAAAATTTATGTTTTTTCTAAAATATTAAACCTTTTATTTTGAATAAAATAACATTTAATTTTTTTAAATCGGTTAAGAAATAGCCGACTTATGGCAGAAAATTAATGCTGTAATTTTGTGACTGTTTTCATGTCCTCCGCTTTACTTTCAATTCGATTAAATATTAGTCGTTTTGAAGTCTTCGCAGAATCTTTAGAGATCTAAAAGTTGTTTATAGTCCATTAAGCGACTTAACATAAACTTCTATATATCAAAATAAAATACCCACACATGATTCTAATATTACATTTCCATCTTATTTCACCGCTCCTTTGAAATAACAAAAGCGTCCATCTTTCTTTGGGAAGGTTTTGGAGGTTTTTCTAACTTTATGTTTTGTTGAAACATTCTCTTTCTAATCACTGACATATCCTTGCCGGGTTCCTCTTCATTCACTTCGTGCGCATCACCACTGTATTCAGCATTAGATTTACCTTCTTCATACATCTTCCTCACTCCGATTGAATATTACCGGTGGGTCAACATCCTCCCTAACCATAAATCAATTGTATTTTTAGCCCATGTTTAACCTCTACATCTATTAGAATTTTAAACAAACTAGCATTGTATGCAGAAAGCGATTCCGAAATATGTAGGATTTTTGATAGCGGTATAAAAAATAACCGGATATTAAGTATACCTTACTTTAAAGATTTTAATTTTAAAAATTCCTCTTTATTCAAACACGTTATAAACTTAATAACTTAACTTAGTAAGGCCCTTATAAACCTTCAGTTTTTCTACAATAATAAGGATAAATTTTATTACATTAGACATGAGACATTATTTGTTTTAATCTGAACAAAGTTATTTTATAAATTTATTGTTATACAGATATCCTTTTTCCTTAAAAAAAAAAAAAGAATGTTTGCACTGGAAAAAACTGAGAATGTGTTTTAAGACATCATATAGCCCCATAAATCGAACAAAGCATGTCTTCCTTCTTAGCTAATAATAGTATTAACATTATTGTTTATTCTAATTTTTAATAATTTTGCTGTATGTTTTACATTTGATGTATTTCAATTTTTAATTATATTTTTTAAATTGATAAACAAGTAAAACTTCACTCACAGCAAACTATGCAAAATTCTTCAGAGAAATTGAGTTAAAAATGTCTTTTATATCATAGGCCTACTTGTTTGTGTGCATTTTGTTTTTTTTTTTAATTTTATTTGCCTTTTTACAAAATAATGATCTAAACTAAGAATGAACCTTGGTTTGCCTGTAAGTAATAAAAACAACGTAAAAGTACTCCATACGGAGAATTTAATTAATTTAGATTAATTACTTACAGAAAATTCAAAAATTAGAATTCATAGGGTGTTATTGATACAGAGACATCTGATATCCCATGGACAACTCAGATCTATTCTTGCTAAATCTTTCTAAAAAATTGAAGAATATTCATCGGAAATGATGATCAATCCTAAGGAATGGATAGAAGGATTATAATCTAATCAAAATAAAAATTCATTTAGCCGGTAGAAAAATATTCACCATAATGTTTTATTTATCGGTCCAACTGTCTGTGGCATATCTCCTTTTCACTTTAACCTTTTAAAATTGTTTTAAAGCTGCATAAGAGATATATCCACATCAGGGGCTAACCCCATCTAAGAGGACATCAGGTTAGCTTACTTTCAATGTGCAGACTGATTTGATAGATTCACTAAATATAATTTCTATCTACAATATGTGCACTATCACTTTGTAACGCATGAAAATCCTGCCTAACACTTCATTCCATTTTTTATTATTCCAATAGGGAACACTCATTCTATTCATGAAGAATTTTTAGTATAATGAGGTGTGTAGATTTTGAAAAACTGAATCCCTACGAGTTAAAATTTTGATTATATTTTAAATATATAATATCATATTTTAAATATGATAGACTTCTTTTAAGATGTATTTACATATTGCTATCAGGATTCTTTGTTCTTTGATCGAGTATTCACCTTGAGTACTGCGGGAAAGTGGATAAATACTCCAGGCATATCGGGTAAATTGGTAATCAAGGTTTACAAGGTTGACCGACAACATATTAAGATTATGAATTAGTGTATTGGACTTTAGCATGCTATTAAACCCATTAATAATGTGAATTTTCTGGATGTTGCCTTGGCTTCAAGGACATAATATTTCTATATAAAATAGAATCAAAATTGATGAAGCAATTACCGTCTATTCTCCGAGTCCTAATTCTCACAGATATAATTAAAATTATAACTTATCTTTTTAAAGATCGATCTAGGATCAAATGCAGGCTTCTCTTAATGTTTGATGGATACAGGTCTTCTCCCCAAATCTTTCTGAATTGATAATGTTCAGAACAAGTAAGATTCAAATGATCAATTAAAGCGTGTTACTTCTATTTTTGATACACTTTGTACAAACTTATTCCAAAACTTATTCTCAATGCTGTGTTTCTGATTACCTGGTATCTATTATGTCATATAGATATAATAATAAAAAAAATACTGCATTATTAAAAATATGTATAATAACTTTTATATACAAATTAATATTTAAATTACAAGAGTTACAGCACTCCAAAATATCTGCAGTCATTATATATGGTTAAATTGGTTTAATAAAACATTTTACAATTATTAGAAGTTAAATAAATCTCTCCAAGAAAATCACCACAAAAGTTGGAAAGCAAGAGAAATTGAAAATGACAAATTACAAAAAAAATGAAAAATTTAATTTCCTATGTTGCATTGTTAATAGGGTTCAATTACATCAAACTTTTTATATGATAAATACAGTTAAGTAAAATCAAAATTTTGTAACATCATGAAATTTTTAATTTTTTTTTTGCAATTATTAATTAGTGGATATGTTTATTAAAAGATGTTTAATTATTCTGATATTTTTTTAATAACTGAATGAACCAGAATAAAAAATAGTGATGTATTCAATATGTCATCAAACTGTGAAGTAAGAAAATTACTTTGATAATGGAAATGAATAAAGGAGAGGATCACACAAAGTAAGAGAGAATGATGGAGGGGGGATTATAAGGCTCACCATTCTCTATAGGTGACTACGCCTCCTGCCTGTTTTTTCTATATGTATGTAGAGTAAATCTATATATCTTTTGAAGTTAATTTTGGGAGTTGCAAAAAACTGTGAAACCTCAATGAATCTAATATTCTAATAATCATAATTGATCCTGGGAAGATGGTAAACTATTCTTTTATCATCCCGATACAGTAACTCAGAAATTTACCCAGATAGTTATTTGTAAATAATCTATCTTCTAAGTTGTTTTAAAGTTTATAATTTCACAATTCTGTGTTCCAGTTATCTTTGATTGGGTCATAGGTCATGAAAAAGTTGACAATTCTAATATTCTGGGTCTTGGTTCTATTCTTTGTATTCTGTGATATTACAACTGGAAAGTTGGCCTAGGAGCTCAGCCACTTCTTCAGTTCTTTCAGTTATTAGGAGAAGTTATCGTGTTAATGATTAACTGGGTCATTTGGTAATTAAATAGAATAATTCTTCTGTTTCCAGTTTCTAAAAATACAATTGAACATCATACTTAGATCATGTATAACTGGAAGAAGATAATGTCAGACTGTATTATCTTTTAGTGAAGTCAAAGATATTGAGGGTCATTTTCTATCAAACTTCTACAACATTCTAACATTAAAGCTCAGGAGACACATTACAGTTTGTGAGAGTACTGAAACCTTCTACCTGAGCCCATGATAAATATGCCATCTTAAGTATAAGTAATTAAACTTCTTTTTTTTTTGTTTAACTTTCCGGTCCACTGTTAGGTATTGCTTCAGAGGATGAAATGAATGATTTGTAGCATGTATGAAAATGCTATGCCTGACAGGATTTGAACCTGGGACCTCTAGATGAAAGGCCGAGATGTTACCACTTGCGCCACGGAGGCCGGCAAGTAATTAAACTGAATTGATCATATTTTACTATTTTGCAGATTAATAATATAAAATATCTTTTCAGGTTTTGTTTGTAATAGAGCAAATAATTAAAATTTTAGACAAATTATTTTTCATTTGATTAAGACTAAAATTCCTTAATAAAATTGTTTGAATGAATAGATAAATAATTTATTTACATTCTTAATTGATAAGTTGATGTAATTTAGTAAAGATTGATTGTAATTAATTTTTAACATACCTTCTGTTAGTTGTCTGATTCATCAACCTATTTTGTATATTAAAAATATTTTATCTATAGAGATATATTTTTCAAGAATGATCTGGAGATTCTACTTCTTTTGGTGCAAAATTCCTTTTTTTTATTTTCTCACTTAAAAAGGATTATAGAAGAAAGATTTCAAGAGAGAAAGTTGAAATATTTTAAATTTGATTCAAATTTAAAACTTCAAAGTTAAAAGTGATGTAAATTAGATAACTATATACATTTATAAACACAAATACATTCAGCTTATTTAAACAAATTCTTATTTCACAAATACCAGGACAGCCACTACTCACATCCATTGTATTTACCTTGGTAAATGTAATGAATGCTAGAATAGTTGGATGATGGTATTTTATAAAATTTCAGATTTTAGAAACATTAAAAACTGCTGATGAAACTTTCAAATTGCATTGAAATTATTCTTTCAGAAGATCTCTTTGAAGATACCTGTGAAGCTCAAAAACATCTTCTGGAAGGATTATTTTCGACATTACTAAAGAGATTTGTTATTTATTTTTTAATAAACTTTAAAACATAGTCATGTTTCACCATGCTGATCAATAAATTAAAAACGTTTAATGAATGAAACAAGAAATATCAGTAATGCCCAACCTTGCCCTTGATCCATCTTCCCTCCATTGGTTATATAAAAAGGTACTGAAATTTATCTAATAACACTGGTCAACAAAAGAAAAAAAATAGTTTGGAACCGAGATAAAAGTAGGTGAATTAGAATGTATTTTTTATGCTGAATCCTAAAATAAAATTAGTTTTTCTTCATCACCCTCAGATTTTTAGTTATGACGCTTTAAAATATTGAAAAAACTTCTTAAATAATAGAATATATAAATAATAATAAAATAATATATATATATATATTAAAATTATACATATATATTATTATATATATATTAAAATTCCTACCTTTATATTGCAGACATTTATGTTTATCTTAATTTATTTTTTCTTATTTTCCTTTTGTGTTCAGTGAAGTCTTCTCTTTTTATCATCCAGCAGTAGTTGCCCATCACAGATTCATTCTATCTGCCTTGATAATATTGTTCCATCTGCAATGTATCTTGGTGGAATCTTTCTCCTTGTTCACCGCCCTTGTTCATCGGTGATGTCACCCAAGTTTAATGGGGAAAATCCAATACTTTAAGACATGAACTTAGGAGTTCTGCATATTGTTTTGACAAATACAAGTCACGAATTAGGTCGCTCAGATCTGCTTGTGTGACGAGGTGAGGTTAAGAATTCCATTCTTCTGGAATGTAATTAATATCTATTGAAGTTAAGGATTCATTGGTTGAGCCTTCTGGGGAATTAGAAATTTCTTTCCAAGATGTTGGGAGAATTGAATTGGTAAATCAACACCATGAAGTACTGCTCTCATAACTGAACAAACATTAAGGTATGCAATACTGCTTTTATTGTTTGAATTGAAACCAGTAACATTTGTTAAGCAAAAATAGCAGTCATCATAATGGCTAGTAGGCTCTTGCTAAATCATAGGTACACCAAAAGGCAAATGCTCTTTTTTCCTTTTAGTCACTGGGTTAGTTTAACATAGCATTCATACACGCTACACGTGGAGCCCAGGATTTAACTTTTGGTTTCCCAAAGGATAGTCAGAATAATGTTTGTAAGCAGTTTTCAGCAGATTTGATAGTGTTTTTCATTGACTTTTTGTGGTGAATTCTCCGCAAATATAACAAAAGATATTTGCAAAATTTTTACAAGCCCAATTTTTATTCATTGTAAAATGTTTTAATGAATGAAAGTAAACTGAAATATTACAGAAATACTTGCTTAATTATAAAAATAATTAAGTTTTAATTTATAAATACTTCATAAATTACTTAAAATACTTCATAAAATTGTTTCACCATCGAGTGCAATAAAACACAATGTGAAAAAAAAACACATACACATACAAATCTTGATGACACAACTTAATAAATCTTGATGTTTAATAAAATAATTCCAAAAGTTGTTCTGTCATAAAAATCTTTCACTAAATTTATGGCATCACTTATGAAATAATCATTATATGTGTATGATAAAACCATTACCACAACTAAAGAACACAGCAATTCATACCAAGAGCTGAACTCATACTGAAGAATATTTCATCATTGAATTACTCATTATTTGACTCACTGACATGTCTGTACATGTCTGGCTTGATGTAAAATGACATCAATCGACTGTTATGTATCAAATACAGGTCTGCAGCATGCATCACAACATGAATCAGATGTGAATAAGCAAACATACAGATGTACTAACTTATCTGTATTGTTTGTTCCATCAATGATGGAACAAATAAATCTAAGGGATTGTAATTTAAGAACATTACGTGATGAGTTGTTTCAGAATACATATCAGATTTAGCTTCTAAAATATTATATAGAACACCCTTTTCAGTTCCAAATTTTATGTTGACCAGCGTAATTATTTCTCTTGGAGAAGAGAAAAATATCTACACAAAGTGAGTGTTTGGAAAATTTATTTGTGCATGTGAAAATATTTTGACAATACCACCTGCACTACAGACAAAATTCTGAAAAATTGCTTTCTGTCATGTATTGTTTTTCTTTATCTTGTGGATGAAGCTCCATTGAAATCAATATGGACTATTATTGTATTTTTAAGAAATATATGAAGAAGATTTGGATCAATAATCAATTATTTCTATCTATATTCGATCAAAATTTTACCTTTATTTGTTGAATATAGTTTATAATAATTATATTTGTAGTATTCCTATATTAAAGCACATTTTTAATTTAAAAAATTCTGAAACAAAAACAAACAGAACAAATTTTATTTTATTAAAAATTAATTTTATTATCATAATTGATTGTTTTTCTTTAAATGTAATCAGTTTTTGAGTCATCAGTTGACTCATTATTACTTAACTTTTAAATCCTTTTCATACTGAAATTCTTTCCAATAAATCCATGTCATTCAGTACTTCATCTAACACATCTTTGGTTTCTGAAAAAAGATTATATTCAATATCTTAACATCTTTTATTTTTCTCCCACATGGTTACTCTGCTTTAAAATTTTTCCTTTTAATTCCTGTATTTCTTTTCCATGCAGTAGTTAAAAAAAAATGGGAACATATTACATTCTTGTCTTACTCTTCTCTGAATCAATACTTGTCTTTCTTCATCTTCCTATCTTTTTATAAGAGTTTTCTTATAACTGCTATCTAATTCTAGTGTAGATATTAAGTAACTCTTTCTCCCTATATTTAAGCTAGAATTCGTTTCTTATCTTCATTCAGCACTTCATTCAGTCATAAAAACATATAGAGGATCCATAGTTGTTCACAGTGAATTAAAATGAACTAACTATGCTGCTGCTAATAATAACTGATGGTAAGTAATGAAACTATTGTTTCGATAACTTATTTAAAAACTGTACAACATTTTTATTTTTTTAATGAGTACAAAATTAGAAAAATTAAAATTCTATCGTAAAATATATATAAACTGTAGTCTGGACTAAATTGTGTAGAATAAAGTGTAAAAAATTAATTAAATCCTCCATTATATTATATTTTTACTCAGTTTAATAACTTTTCTCTTATGAAAAACCTCTTATTTATTTCAAAGCATACCTAATTTTCTTCCTTACTGAAGCAGAAGAGTCATATTAATGTATTATACTTGAACTAAAATTAATACATAATACAAATATTATTGAGTAAATTCAATGGAAAAAGTTGTAAATAAATACTCATTTATTTAGTAAAAATAGTATTACATATTTATATCTTAACTGTCATAACTATAATGACTGAAGATGACCTGGCATAAGTTATAAATCACTTACAATAGCCATTTTAAAAAATTTTTTTTTTTTGTAATTCATGGGAAAGCTTGAAATATTTAAAAGCTATATAAATATTTGAAAGCTATATATATTTATCATGTCAGGCTTTTGATAATGCCAAATTATGAAAAGCAATAAATCAAGATACGCTTTCTGCATTACACTGTACATTATATAATGTCTTTAATGTTCCTTCTTCTTATTCTGGTTGCAGCTGTTAGATTAGAAATGTTGGCAATCAGAACGTGACTGATTTCATTTACTGTATAATTACAATATACTGTTAATAAAAAAAACTAAGGTGCCATTGAAATCAGATCGGAAGTCATGCATCTATAAAATAAAGATTTTGCTAATTTATTGTGAATTCTCATTTGATAAAAAATTACTTTGAAAAGTATGTAACTGATTAAATATTGACATTTTTTTCTTGTTTTATAAATTTTACAAATAATTAATTTAATTGATTAACTTTATAAACGACTAAAATAAATGCTACCAGACATTTTCTATTTATTTCTTTATCATTTATCTTGGATATTGAACCTGTGCTCACAAAAAAGGAAAGGTTTAAACTGACCCAAAACTATTAAAACTTTTGGTCACAAACCCCGTTCCTTCATACCAGATCACATTTTGGATTATTGCAAAACTGAAGTACATTTTTTCTTTTCCTGTTTAGCCTCCAGGAATTACCATTCAGGTATTACTTCAGAGGATGAATGAGGATGATATGTGTGAGTGTAAATGAAGTGTAGTTTTGCACAGTCTCAGTTCGAACATTGCTGAGATGTGTAGTTAATTGAAACCCAACCACCAAAGAACACAATATCAACAATCTTGTATTCAAATCCATAAAAATAACTGACTTTACTAGACTTGAACGTTGGAACTCTCGACTTCCAAATCAGCTTTGGGAAGACACGTTCATCACTAGACCAACCCGGTGGGTTGAAACTGAAATACTATAGCAACACTAGTTTGCAATTGGCGGTGCTCCCAAAAATCTGATTTGGGCTACAGAATTGATGTTTTGGAACCATTGGGACATGGTGGTGCTTGCAAAAATCTAATTTTGGCTTTCTAACATGTCACCCTTAAAATTACAACATGAAAACCTTGAAAATCACCCCAAAAAACAGTTTTTACTTCCTTATACAAAGTAAAGGAAGTATAGTGATCGCAAAAAATGTTTGTTTTCAGATTTCAGTGGAAATATACATTTTGACCATTCCTAAATCCATTTTGACTAGTTTTGGCATGATGTTTGTATACGTATCTTGCATAACTCAAAAACAATTAGCCGTAGGAAGTTCAAACTTTGGATTTAGCACTGTTGTAACTTTTAATTGTTCATCTCCCCTTTTGATTGCAATCGACTGAACTGAAAGTGTCTAAAAAAGCCCAAAATCCAAAACAATTTGGATTTCGTACTTTTTTTAACTGCAGTAATAAGCCCTCATTGGAGAGCCTTTCAATGATATATTATAAGTGGTACTTATTTTCATTGGTCCCAGAGTTATAGCCAAATAGAATTTTAATTAATGAAATATTTGGACTTACAAGGGAAGGCATATCGGTTCGAATCAGACTTCATCTCCTTTTTTTAATTTATTTTTTTAACTTAAATTTAAATATAGTGATTTAATTAATAATTATTAATCCGTGATTGTAACAAACCTTTAACAATAACTAATAATTCAATAATAATAAAAAAAATCAGAAACTACTAGTGAAATAAAATTTTATGTACTTTTTAAAATATGTATATGTAATTTAATAGGCATTATTACATATGTATATATGTAATAGATTTGGTGAAACATCTGATTATTGAATATTAATTGAAAATTATAATTTAGAATCGTATTATTTTTGGTTTTTCTAGTTTAATTTCTGTTTAATTTTATGTAATTATTTTCTGCTTAATTTTATCTACATTAAAGTTAACTACAGAGACTGAAAAATAGACCCTCACAAGAACAGTATATATATTGAGGCATACTATTTATCATCTTCTTTTCATGCTTTTATTCTTTCTTTGGTTTTAACATTTTCTTCCTCTTTGTATTCATCTTCTTGTTTTTTTGAGATATATTTCTTAATTTTTTTATTTTTCTTTATTATTCTTCATTCTTTATTTTCCTGTATGGTTGTTTCGTTTTCATTTCTGATTATTCATCAAATAATTCAGTAATAAAAACTAAATATTTTATACCGTAAGTTCAAAAGTAACATTTGTAACCAGTACACAGGAGTTCACTAAACGGAATAGTTTATTATTAACTTTTGTATATACAACACACCAGACATCTGAAACTTTTGTTAATCAGTAACTCACGAAGATATGAATAATACTGATCTAGTAATACGAGCAATAAAGGGACTTTTGTTCTCTCCTAATATTTCAGCAACTGTATAAATGTCTACTTACATTTCTGAATGGGCAAAGTACCAATTTCTATAAATTCTTTGGAAATCTGCTAAAACTCCTTAAAACTAACATTAAACATTTCTGCTTTTATACTAAAGTTTTGTGGGTCGTTGGAATTAATAACTTTGAAATGCTATTAATATTTTGATTAATTTGATACCAGAGATGTTTTTGCGCTAACTTGTTACGAATGAAATGGCTCTTTAGATTTATCTGAAAATTTTAATTAATGAATGGGCATATAGATGAGTCTAAAATAAAGATTTGTTGATTTGAGAATAGTAAACAATGTTGGTTTAAACAAATTTAAATTTATCGGCCATTCTAAAGCATACATCTTTTGAAGTCTCACTAGTTACAATTGTTTATATACCATTATCTATTTAAAAAAGACACGTTATTTGAATTATTTATGAATTGTGTGAGATCTGCCTTTCTATTTAAAGGCTGAAGGCGCAAGGGCCCTTATGATGTGTTGGGAATATACAAGTAAGAAATATTTGCTAGTAAATGACATGTATACTAAAGGGGTGGACAAACAGTTAATAAGGAAGTAATCATGAAGAGAGTACGACTATTATTTTAAACGACACATTACGTAATGGAGGGGGATCCACAATTTAAACTCGGCTGTACAGTGTTCAGATGTTAGGTCGATTGTCTCATCATGAGACAGTAGTAGTAACTCATTACTTTTAACCTGTATAATTTTATAAGAATTTTTATTTTTAGTAAATAATCTTATTATTGAGAAAAAAAAATTATAGGAGTAAAGCGAATAAGACCGTGGTACTTATTTTTAATCATTCCTGGCATATCCTGGGGCAGTTCCTTTTATTTAATCTATCGAGTAATATATCTTCTCGTTCCTGATATGATCAGTATAACATCTTATTTTACACTTATCAGAATGAATTATTTATTTAATAGATGCTATTATAGGAGAGAAATTGATGTTGAGATTCACTGACTGTTTTTTTTTACAGAAGAAATCCAAAACAAGTTTACAAAAAGGGAATGGATTTAATAATCAGAGAAACATTTATTTTGAAAATTAACAAGAATAAAGAAAAATTAGACATCTTTATTTCATACACTGATTTTCAAAAAGTTTACGATTCACTAGATAGAGAAATTATATTTGATACATTAAAAGAATATATATAAAGTTGATTAAAAAAAACCGTAAATTTAATTAAACTAACTTTAACCAATACTGTATCTAAAAGTGAGGTTTCTAGATGAAGTAAGCCAATAATTCCAAATAAAAACACGACTAAGATAAGGAAATGGTCTTCCACCAATGTTTTTCAACTTGATTTTAGATAGTCGTGAAAAACTTATGGGAAAATTAAGACTCGGCCTTTCAACTGGAGGTCCTAAGTTCAAATCACGGTCAGGCATGGCATTTTTCATAACGCTACAAAAATTTCTTTTCATATTCCAATACACAAGATTTGAACTAATATGGTGAATTAATCGTAAAAAAAATATAAATTTCCTAAACATGGTTCTGCTGGAATATTTCATTAAAAGTAATTAATAAGTGATATATCCACTTTACCGGCAAATAAGTGTTAATTTCTCGAGATCTTTCGATTTTTTAAACCATCACCAAGAGTTAAAATATTATAATAAAATCAAAAGTTAAAATAATTAAGTCAAACGTTAAAGTACGTATACAGTCATTACTAGCAATTTTTTGACTATTTGGAATGTATTCATTTTCTATGTATATTTTTTAAAACTTTTATCTGGTAATAATTCTATATTGTTTATCTTGTTAATTTTATTATTTATTCTATTGTAAAATTTATTTATACTATTAATATTATAACCGTTTGTAAGGGTGACCTATAATTATAATTATTGAATATATCAATAATAATTGTAATGAGACAATTATAAGTAATGATTCTAATCTTAACAATCAGGGGGTATATATAGTCTGGGTTGTGAGAATTGCGATATGGTATATGTCTGTATGACCAATCGTAAATTTGCTATACGTGCAAAAAGAATACACTGATAATATTAAAAACAATAAACTCGAGAATTCTAATTTTACTAAACGTAATTTAGGTAACGGTTATACTTACAATTCAAAAACATTTATAAAAATGTTAGATATTTCTTACACTCATTTTAATGCACATAATTTAGAGAAATGTTACATATATAGTAATCAAAAAAATTTAGTTAATGAACAAAAATATTTTTTAAAGAAGATAAATTATTTAAATAAGTACTAAATACAAACATAAAGAAAATAATAATCATAACTAAAATTTAATTTCTAATAACACGGTTTTCCTTTTAATTACATTTCAATCCACTAGGGTATCTTTATATTCTCTTCAGTATACTGTTAACTTGCAAACAGTCATCACTGTATACGTATTTTAACT
Organism: Lycorma delicatula; assembly: GCF_047948215.1. Lineage (NCBI taxonomy): Eukaryota > Metazoa > Arthropoda > Insecta > Hemiptera > Fulgoridae > Lycorma > Lycorma delicatula. Next base: position 224,982,157 of record NC_134456.1, on the reverse strand, counting down.
TTTGATTTTATTATAATATTTTAACTCCTGATGATTGTTTGAAAAAACTGAAAGTCTCGAGAAGTTATCACTTATTTGCCGGTAAGGTGGTATATCGGTTATTAATTACTTTTAATTATTTTATAATATATATGTACATACGGCATACGAGGTGCGACAATAAAGTAATGAGACTGATTTTTCTTTGCAAGATGTGGCAACCCTGCAGCTTGCGTAGGCACACCATCTTTGACCTTGGTCTATAAGCTACTTCTAGTCCAAGCGGCACATTGATGCAACTGCTCGGTCGTGAGTTGTGCTGTAATAAGTGAACACGTGTTTGTGTCTCTCGTCACAGAAATGAAACCGCAAAATATTGCGCAACGGTATGCCATTTCTTTTTGCGTTAAATCGGGTGAAAACGCGACGACAACTTACGGTAAGCTTTAGAAGGCTTTTGGAGAGGAGGTTATGTCAAAAGCTCAAGTTTTTCGGTGGCGTAAAATTTTTAGTGAAGGCAGAACGAATGTTGAAGATGAAGACCGCAGAGGACGACCATCAACCTCACGGACAAATGTCAACTTGACCAGGGTGCGTGAAATCGTACGATCTGATCGAAGATTATCCGTGAAAATGATCGCAGAAGAACTCAACATCGATCGAGAAACGGTTCGTCTAATATTAACTGCAGATCTTGGTACGAGAAAGATTTGTGCAAAAATGGTCCCCAAAAATCACACACAACAGCGAGAAACACGGAAAAATGTGGCAGCCGATCTGTTAGAGCAAACGGAAATCGATCCAAATTTGTTGAGCCGTGTTATCACTTGTGATGAAGGTTGGTTTTTTCAATACGATCCAGTGAAAAAACGCCAAAGTTCGCGATGGTGCTCAAAGGGATCACCCAGACCAAAAAAAACTCGCATGTCAAAGTCAAAAGTGAAATACATGCTTCTGTGCTTCTTCGATTCCAAGGGAATTGTTCATAAAGAGCGGGTGCCTCCTGGACAAACAGTTAACCGATATTTCTACAAAGAAATTTTAGAAAGACTTCGTAAACGAGTTCTTTGTGTCCGTGCCAACATCGCTGATAGTCGGATTCTGCATCACGATAATGCGCCATCCCATACTGCTCTGTCAGTACAGCAATTTTTAACCTCAAAACAAATTTCAGTACTACCACAGCCACCTTATTCACCAGATATCGCTCCGTGCGACTTTTTTCTATTTCCAGGAGTCAAAATAGCGGTCAAGGGACACCATTTTCAAACAACACAAGATGTCCAAAAGGTTGTGACGAGGGTCTTGGAGGATATTACAGAAGATGAGTTCCAGAAATGTTACCATCAATGGCAGAAGCGCTGGAATAAGTGTGTGCAATCAGAGGGGAACTACTTTGAAGGAGACAACACTAAACATGACTAAAACGGTAAGCAACATTTTTTTCACATCAGTATCATTACTTTATTGTCGTACCTCGTATATGATTATAAATAACGATTAAAGTGTAAAAATAGAAAAAAGAATCAGAACGTCAAAATTGAATGTCTAGCTTTTGCCGACGGCTTAGCATTCTTTGCAAAATGAGAACAAGAAGAAATCAACCAATTGAAAGAAGTAGCTGAAAAACAGGCATGCAGATTCCTTTTTAAAGACAGAAATGATGATAAGTACCAGTAAATATCCCCCCCGCCAAAAAAAAAACAGTAGAAACAAAGTATGGCAAAAGGCTTGTTGTCATAATATTTTTAACTCAATCGAAAAAATTGAGTTTTACACTACCGTTTCAATTTATTTTCTGCTAGATTCTTGAGTTTTAATACATATTGTAACAGGACCGGTGTACCGGTCCTGTTACAATACAGAGTAACGGATTCCTGCCAATTAAGAAGAAAGTATTAGAAAATATAACAGTGGAAGGAATCCAGAAAGGGGCTAAAGGAAATTTAGTAAAGCTAACAGATCAGTTTAACAATCGTACTTTGGAATACTGCGCTCTGGCACACCTAAACAGATGTTGTTCCGCGAGAAGAGTTACCGGACCGAGGTTAGGAACGCATGGAAAACTGAAAGGGCTCAGTCGATCGTTCTCAAGCTCAACTGGGATCCGGTCCTGCAGGTCAAGAGGATAGGAGTATAAATACTCCAGGGAAGACGAGTTGAAATCAGTTCTCCGAGAGAGTTCTAAGCGAGGAGTGATTATGTGAGTTTGAGGCGAGAGTATCCTGCGAGGAATTATTATGACAGTCAGTGAAGGAGCGAATTTATAGAGCGTACACGTTCAACGCGATTAAGTTGATGTCACAAATAATTCTATTGTGGACAGTATATGAAAACAGGAAACGGTTCAGTGAGTTACTGTTAGACTATAAGTGAAAGAGATAATGCACTAAATTTCATTCATACATTGTTAGGGTAGTTTTATTTGTGAACAGCAAAGGTATTTGCAGCAAAAGAACTTTATACTTGTCTTATCTACTGTACTATTACTGTTAATACAAGATTAGTGGTTAAAAGTGTTAGATCATGCTAATGTCTTTTGTCAGTGGGACTGACGTCTGGTTTTCAGTATTAAAGTAACTGTAAATAAATCCTAACTATTACTTTAAATTTTGTTTTGTATGTAATCATTTTTTATTATTATTGTTGTTGTCGTCGTTGTGATTACTATGATTATTATTTGTTTATTATTGACATTCATTATTGTTATTGTTTGCTGTTGTCATTATTGTTATTATTCTGATTATTATTGAGAGTTGTTTATTGCTGTCGTTTATTATTATTATTATTATTATTATTATTATTATTTATTGATTTGTCTGCTTTATTTATGTTCTTGAACTTGAATTGTAATTATATAAGCATTTTCAATTGTCAATTCCTCAATATCCTGATCGAGCCGCAAACACGCAACAATTTGAAAAGACCTGAAGAAATTATGGTAAATTATGTTTTACCTGCAAGTCTTTAGTCTGTTTTCACGGTTTCTGCAACTTTAACGTTTCATAAGTATTTAAGGTTTAAAGAATTAGTGTTGGAGAGAATTAAGTATCATTTATTCTGATTTCTGTTACGATTCAGTAAACAAATTTTATTTTACAACAAACAATATATTATCCATATTAGCAGGTAACAGTGGTAATACAATTGCATAAGTAACGGCTGATAGTTTCTCAACTTTAATGAAACTTCAACTTAGATTTCCATGTAATTTTCAATTGTAGTTGATGTGAGAATCAACATAACTGCTACTACTCAGTTTCTTATGTTTGTAAGATTTATAAAAGACAATACCAATTTTTTTTAAAGTTTTTAAATTAATAGTTTTATCTATGACCAATAGTATTTTCTTCTGCAGGACAAAATTCTCCTAATATTTACAAAACTTAAACCAACTGATTACGTGAATACGAGAATTATTAGTAAAACCTTTATATGACCTTACATTTCAGTTTATTTTTAATATTGTTTCTTAACTAATATTAAATAAGCGATTTACGGTTTATTGTACTAACTTGTGCAACCATTTTTAAAAACGTTTTTGTTCAACTCTAATTTAGTGTGAACGCGGATTACTAGCGCACTGGGATTGTGTCGACCAGTTTTATACCAGTTTACTGCTTGGTAATATTCTCGTGAAAGCCTTCAGTGAGAGCTTTGCTTGCTTGGTTTATAAGACAACCAACACAAAGTACTTTAAAAGCAGGTGTATAGGTCGTTGGAGAAAGAGAGTACTTGCACTATCTTTCATCAACTAGCATGAAAACTATGAAGAATTGTTTTTCTGTACAATGAAATAAAATTTTATTAAATTTTTTCTTAAACTTGCAATGGTCAACCACGTCCTCAAATCTTGCAACCTTACTTAAACTCATTACCTGACGTAAAACAATGATAACATTTTACAGAGCGACAAGTCGGGCGACAGTAGAATATTTCACTTTTAATCTCATATATTATAAATTTTATGTATATATTTTATATATAAGTTTTCGGAGATAAAAGGCGATCCTCTTAAGTAAGGGAACTGGACCGTTAAGATTTAGATATTGATCCGATTGATTTTAACTATCGATTCAGTATGAGTAGATCAAGTGGCTGTGAAGCGGATAGTAATGTAACTAGTGTAAATTTACCTTCTAACATTTATGTGAGCTAATCATCTGAATTAGATATAAATTAGCAGGTCAGAGCTCGCTTCGCTCGTACGACCATCTAGCCAGGGGGCTCCGCTCCCCGGACCCTCGACGCGTTCGTATTCTCGTGTTTGTGAGAATATTAAGTATTTTAGAGATATTCATTAAAGAAAAAAAGATCAGTAATTTTACTTAATTATATTTCTGTTGTCATAGTGACACAAGCATGGTGCTTCTACATTTATGAGGTCTGTTCAGAAAATAATCGAACATTTTGATTATGCGCCAACGGTGCCAACGGATTTAGTTACGTGCGATTGGCAGCATTGTGTTCCGCATAACGAACACTATCGTTTAGTTTACGTGTTACTGTTACCTGAGAGCAACGAGTGTAGCTGTTAGTAGCGATTTTTGTAATTTGCGATTTTCGGGAGCAACGAAACAACATAAAAGTTTGCGTATACTGGGAAAAAACTTTCACAGAAACGTTTCAACTTTTGAAAGAAGCTTGCAGAGATGATGGTCTGGGTCGTACGAAATATTACGAATGAATTTCACGATTTAAAAGTGGTCGTCATTCGATTGAAGATGACTCTCGACCAGGAAGGCCTTCGACTTCAACTGATGGCACCCACGTTCAGAAAATCAACGTACTGATGCGTGCAAATCGCCGATTAATTGTCAGAGAACTTGCAGGAGAGGTTAGAATCTCAATCGGATCATGCCGTGATATTTTGACTGAAAAATTGAACACGCATCGAGTTGTAGCAAAGTTTGTTCTTCGTTTGATGACCGAACAGCAGAAAGAACATCGAGTAGTCGTTTATCGCAACTTTTTAACAAGCCGATGAGGATGAAACATTCATGCAATGGATCATAACTGGAGACGAAAGCTGGATTTACGGCTATGACATTGAGACAAAAGTTCAGTGTACTGGATCCACATCCCAAGAAAGCACGTCAGTCTCGATACTCTCTGTTTTTTTTTTAATTTTAATGAAATTGTGCATTTTGAATTCTCTCCTGAAGGTGAAACAGTGCCGTGCGTACTGTCCAGGCGTTTTGCAAGGGTTACGGGAAAAAATCCGCAAAAAGAGACCAGAGTTGTGACGACACAACTCATGGTTCCTTCATCACGATGCGCTCGCACACACAGCTTTGTCAATTCATCAGTTTTGTGCTAAAAATCAGATTTCTGTCTTCCCTCAGCCTCACTGCTCGTCAGATCTGGTTCCTTGAGATTTTTTCTTATTTCCAAAATTGAAATCGGTGATGAAAGGATAACGTTTTAAGACTATTGATGTTATTAAACAAATTCTTCACGGATCTTAATGGTCATTTCAAATGATGCTATCCAGGACTGCTTCGCGAAGTGGAAACACCACTGGTAAAAGTGTGTAAATAGCGGAGATGGAGTATTTTGAAGGGAAAAGGACCATTATATTTTCTGAACCATTTAAAAAAAAATAAAAAAAAACTTATTTCTGCAATAGTTTTTTTAAACAAAATGTAAAAAAATAAGAATATAAAATATTAAAGTAAACAAAGTACTGTTTATAGTGCATAATACAATTTATTATACGGTTAGTTCAATTTTTTCCGCTAAATGGTAGCGCTAAACAACGCCTACGCACAGCCCCCTGGCGTATCACGAGGTCCGCTCTGCGCCAATAGCACCTAAAATAAAAATTTGAGCATATACAACAAATAAACCAACGTGTTTTATAATAGAGATAACTGGTATCATTTATAATAATGTAAACTAATTTCCAAGTTATAATGTATAATAAAATTGCACATAAATCCTTTTTTGTTAGCTGAAGTTTAAAAAAAAATTTACTTTAAAAAAAATAAAAAAATACTTGTCAGTTTAAATACGTGTACAACAAAAACTGTAGTAAAGTTAATACTTTACGAGCAGATTCTATAATTTCAGAGAATTTAATTTGTTCAAATATGATTTCAAACAACTCAGTCCTGTGGACAAAAAAAATATACATACATATTTATTATTATTATTATGCTTTTACGGCCAACATGGGACCACTTAAGTCAATTTTAGTTCTTTAGGATCTTTTCTGAGAAAAGCGTGTTATTTTACTCTTCCGAGCTGCCCAGTATTTCTTCATCCGTTCAGATCTTTCTTTTCTTCATCCGTAAACACCCTCTTCGTTGTATTTTGTCGTTTGTCTGTATTTTGTTTAAATCTAATGCTTTTGTCTTTTAGCTTTGTAATTTTTCCAGTTTTATTCTGTAGGTCAGTCAGGGAAATTCCCAATTCTTTCATATCTTCTCTAATTTCTTTGATCCATCCTACTTCTAGCTTTTGAAACCAGAGCTTTTCAATGATATTTCTTGACAGTCTTGTTTCCGGTGTCCTTATGAGATGACCTTATGAGGTGTCCTTATGAGAAAGAGATTTTTTTCCGCATAGTATCAGTAACAGGCTCTATTTCTCGATACACCACCTCATTTGGCACAATCCACCATCGGCCTTCTTTTTGGTGTTTTTTATCGATACACGTTCTGACACTATCGATACACGTTCTCCTCTCTATTTTCAGAATTTTATTAATTCGGTTTTTCTGAGTAATTTTGAAAAGGGTCTCGCTTCCGTAGGTGACTTCTGGCTGAACTACAGTTTTATAATGTTTAAGTTTTGTTTTGGCAGAAAGGCATTTTTTGTTATACGTTGATCAAGTTAATTTTTGGGATTTAATCATTATATTTGTCCTGTTTTGCCATGTTACTTTTTCATTTAAATTATAAGTTATTATTTTCTCTAGATATTTAAATTGTTTTACTATTTTAATTTTCTGATCGTTTACCGTAATGCGCTCTATTACCAGAGGATCTATGGCCATCAGTTCAGTTTTTTTGAAAGAGATATGAAGCCCTATCTTTTGTGCTAGGTTTTGAAGGCTCATGATTTGTGTTTTGGCTTCTTGAATATTATTTGCTAAAAGAGCGAGGTCATCTGCAAATCCTAGGCGATTTAGTGCGATGGAGTTTTTCTTAGTACCCATTTTTATATTTTTGGGATTTATTTCATACCATTTTCTCATGTCAAATTCGAGGGTGCAGTTAAAAAGGAGTGGTGAGAGGCCGTCTCCTTGCCTCAATCCAGTTTTTATGTAGAAGGGTTGAGAGAGTTCACCTCTGAATTTCACTCTGGACTGGGTAACGGTTAAAGTTAATTTTATCATGTTTACGAGTTTAGGGTGAAGGCCCAGGTTTCTCAGAATAGTCAGCAGAGATGGTCGGTGTATACAATCATAGGCCCTTTTAAAGTCGACGAAGGTGATTATTAGTTGTTTTTTCCGTCTGTTATATAAGTCCATCATAAGTTTTAGGGATATTATTTGATATTTATATATATATGTGTGTTATAATGTAAAATTTGGTAATAATTTCGTTTAATAATGAGTAAAAAGTAATTTTTTTTTCTCTAATGTATTACACGCATGTATAAAATATACATACAGTAAAATTATGGAAAATAACGTGAAATACAAAACAAACACTCGAATGTAATAGAAAAAAAATAATAGAACTATAAAAAAAAATTAAAACATTATTAATTCTTGTTAAGAGGTTATGTGGCTGCAGGCTATATATTTTTAACTTTTCTTAAAACTTCAGAATTCAAAGAACCTGAAGACAACATGTGAATGATCACGTGTTGTAAATTTTTTTTCTAGTAAGACAGTATAAAAGTATTTAAAAAGCTCAGTTAACAGCTTAGATTGACAGCGCTTTTGTAAGTGAACTATTTATGAACTCCCAATTGGTTGAACATTGGCAGTTACTAAAGAGTCATTCGTAATATAGAACGAGTGACGTGAATATATACGCGAAAATAAAGGCTTTATCGTAAAATATCTTTACAATTTAAAAATTATATTAAAAATAGTTTAATTTATTTTACGAGTGGTTTATCAATTATTCTAGAAAATATCTTAAAGAAGTAATTTATTAAATATTTGTCGCATTACAAGTAAGTACTTCCTTTCTATTATAGGAACATTTTTATGCTAATAGTATTTTATAGCAACATAAATAAATAATTTTAACTTGAATGTAAGGTTTATGTACATATTGATGAATATACAAATCATTATTGACAACTACTCATCTATTATTTTGTTTTCTGTCCCCCATTGTATAAACATACAGTTAGAAACACGTAATCAAATATAAATACTTAAATTAGATTATTTTTAGTCGATTTAAAAAATAATAATACACAAAAATATTCATCTATTTTATGTTTTTACTCATCAGGAGATGAACCAATTTTCGAAATATATATATTTGTATTTTGTAGAAAACCTTTTTTTGAGGAATCATTTTGAGTTTATATTAGACAACTTAGAAAATTTTTAGCGAAAAATTACAGTACATGATGAAGAATTATTTTTGATATGAAAGTATCCCCTTTTTTGTCATCATTCCTTTGTACTGAATAATTACAGAGTAATTATAATTTTATAATTACGGCGTAATTTTAATATTATAATGACCATAAGTTATTGCAATATTAAAAAAGTATTAATGTACCAAACGTCAAGAAAATTATATCTAAAATTTCGGGTAAAAAAATACATACTCGGCATCAAAGACCTGTCTTGGCTTAGGTTTGTTAACGGTTTCTTTACATCCAATTTTTTGGGAACAGTAGTTTTATGTAGAAACATAGTTTTTATTTCCTATCCCTATTTTAAATTAAAATTCTTTGTTTATAGAATATAAATAAAAATGAGTTACAAAAATTACTAAAACTAAGTAATACATGCCGATCTCCGTGGCTGAGTAGATAGCGTCTCGAAATTTCGTGCGGAGGTCCCGAGTTCGAATTCCGGTCAGGCGTGAAGTTTTCTTGTTATACTCTACCAGTTTTCACCGGGTTAATGGATCATTACTCTTTGATGCCCCAATCTTTTCATAATAATAAAAAATAAAAATAAAACATTTTTATTTCTTTAATTTTCAATTTCTTGAAATCGATGAGTTAATAAACTAGTTTTAGTTTGGTGCCGACTTCTGAAAATAAATTTATAGAATATTATTTTTTTACGTTTTGCGCAGTTTTTTGTTGTTGACATTTTATTATTATTCTTTCACTTTTATATATTTAATTGTGAAATAACGAGGAATATTAAATAATATTGTCCGTGACAGAGAGATAGCCAGTTGCTTTTCATCCGGGGGTCCCGGGTTGAAGTTCTAACCAGATATGGCATTTATCACATGATAGAAAATTCATTATCATTCATGTTAGTAACTTTTATTTTTACATTTATCTATTCGTTCTTACTGTTCGAATGAATTACTTATTTCTATTTATTTTGGTTTGGATCAGATTGTATTAAGAAAAGATCAATTCGTGTAATAATATTCACCGAATTTGAAGTTTTTCTCAGAAAATATTGAAATTTTAAATAATATACATCTTTTTTAGTTGAGTTATGTATACTGATCAATAGAATTACTACCTTCCAAGTATCTATCGAGATATCTTTAAACGTTTCAAATTTCTTGAGGATATTATTAGAAGTATTAAGAAAAGAAATCGGTAAGTAGTTTTGTAACCATAAATTTATTTACAGATCGCAAAAATTCTATTTTTTTTTTTTTATTTTTATATGTAACTATTGAATTATTAAGATAAGTTATTGTTTACGCAGGTTTACTTCGAATATTTAATTCTGTACTGCTTTCGATTTCGGTCAAAGCATTTTAAGAAATACAAACTAGTAGTATTATTGAAATTATCGCAAACGTTTTTTAATCTTAAAAAGATAGGATTAAAATACAGAAAAATGAAAAGAAGTCTATTCTACATAATACAAAAATCTTACTGAAGTATAACAGTAGAAAATTTAAATAATATAACGTTAGAGGATTAAAAACCAAGATGTTTTCAGCAAAGGTAATAAAACTAATATTGAGAAATTATTATTATTGCCAAAAATAAATTATTTAAGAAGGAAATGTTTCGATGCCGGTAGAATCTCCAATATACAAATAATATTAAAGATTAAGAAAATTAATTTAATTGTGAAGAATAAAAAATTAAAATGTTAACGTAATAAAGAAACCTTGAAAAGTATTGCACGACTTTCCCGGCTATGCTGGTCAATGGTCATATTTTATTTTACAAATTTCTAAAAAAGTAGAATTTTAAAGTCGTAAAAAATTCTAAAATAAAATAGACTTAAAAGGTCATTATATGTTCTTGAAAAATAACAATTTTACAGTATTAAAAATGCCCTCAATAACGCTGATATTCACCAAAATTAATTATATAAACGTTCAGATCGAAAAAAACTAAAAAACCTATTCGGAATATTTTAAAAATTTGGAAAGTGTCCAACTACCAAGGGGCTTTTTTTTTATATATTATGATGTTTACCAAATAAAGATTTAAGCATAAAAATTCACAAATTTTGAAATTTTTTTTTATTTTTAGATGGCTTCCTTTTTGTAGGAAAAATTTAGAAAAAAAAGTTATAAAGAAATGATTCTAACAAAAAAAAAACGTTTTTTAGAAAATATTCATATATATTAAGCTTAACAAATTTGCTTAATTTTTTTTATAAATCTAACATCCCTCCCCAACCCACCGGTTTGATGTAGTGGTGAACGCGTCTTTCCAAATCAACTAATTTGGAAGTCCAGATTCCAGCCTTCAGGATCTGGTAAAGACAGTTACTTTTATACAGATTTGAATACTAGATCGTGGATACCGGTGTTCTTTGGTGGTAGGTTTCAATTAACCACACTTCTCAGGAATTGTCAACCTGAGACTGTAAAAGACTACACTTCACTTACACTCTCTTACCTGAACGGTAATTTCTGGAGGCTAAACAGAAAAAAAAACACCCCCTCCAATAAGGGCTGAAACAAACGTAAAAAATGTTCAAAAAGTCTTTTCTGTGTTTAAGTTTCGAGGTTTATTATAATTTTAGAAAATTGTAGAATATTTTTTGATGACTCTTAATATGATGTATATATATATATATATATATATATATAAAATAAAAAATTAAAACCGAAGGAAGATCGAGCAAAAAAAAAATGTATATTTAAATTTTAAGAAATAGGGGTTGATTAAAAAAAAATTAAGTATTTATATATGTTATTTAGGTAAAAAATTTGCCAAGTAAAGATATTTCTAAAGTGACTCGGAAGAAATTCGAAATCGGTATCCCCTATTCCACGAAAAAAAAGAGCCAAATTTGAAGAAAATCGGTTCGCCAATCCTGATATAAGGCGAAAAGCAGTGCGGTACATACATATGTTTGTTGGATTAGATGAACTAGTTGCAACATAAAACGTAAAGATTTGATAAAAATCCGACATCCAACTGTTGACATGATCAGCATACTTCCCACTTTAATGTAGCTGTTCTATCTGTATTCAGCGGAATAATAAAATAGAAGTAGGCTAAATAAACTATTAACTTTAACAAACAAGGGTTACAATTTAAACCCAGTAAAATTAATACAACATAATGCAAATGTCTTAAATGAAAATATTAAATGATGTGTAAAAACATCAGTTCAAATAAAATTATAAAAATTAAGAATATCGCTACTGATAAATTCCAAAATAGAAAAAAGCTTAAAAAATGTACATTCAATTCAACAAAAAATACAGAATAAAAAGCAATAATGGTTTTCTAACATAATAATAAAAAGCTGATACATCATCAGTAATAGTTAAAATAAATGAAAAAAATATATATTTTGTAATCATTTCAATGAATGTTATACCAATAATTCGTTATTGCAAAAATAAAGAACAAATAGTAAGTTTAAAATCTCACTCATATATATAACTTGTTCAAATTCATGCTATTAGAGCATTCATAAAATGTTTGATTTAATAAGATGATTAATGTAACTTCCGATTTTTACAATCTTTATGAGCTTTGAGAATTCTTTGCAGTTAAATTTGATTTAAACCAGTATTTGTTTTAACAAAATTACAATTACGTAGTTTTAAAAGGGTAGTATTTTAATTTTCTTAATTGGCATTGATTTCCGCAGATCCCCATGGCTGAGTGGTAGAATCTGACTGAACCTTTCATTTTCAAGTTCTGAATTTCTTCCGGCAATGCCATTTTTACTAGTATCAATATTTCATTCGATAATACCACGTACAAACTTTGAAATCATATTTTTAATTACTTACTTATTTCCGTAATGTATTTGTCGCAATTTGTTCAACTAGTGGACAATAAGCAATCCCCCTCGGCCCAATGAAATGACGATGATAGGTGTGACACGTAAATGAAATATAGTCTTGTAGAGACTCAGGCCAACCATTCCTGAAATTTAGGGTTAATTGAGCCCTAATTATTAAAATACACCGGTATCAACTGCCTAGTATTCAAATCCGTATAAAAGTATTCAAATCCGTATTAAAATCCGTTAATTGAGCCCTAATCATTAAAAGTACACCGATATTAACAGCCTAGTATTCAAATCCGTATAAAAGCAACCAAATTTTAGTAGGATTTGAACCTCAGAACCATTGATTTCGAAAATCAGCTGTTAGACGCCTGATTTGCGACGACTAGTTAAAACCACCAGACCAGCCCGGTAGTCTTGAAATCACATGTGAATTAAAACATCGGCATATTGTCTTTGAAGTTATCTAGTCGTCATTTTAATTTTGTTTTATCATTCACCTCGTTAATTTTATTTTTGTCTAATAGAAATAAATAAATAAAAAAAAGTAAAAGTAGTAGAATCTATTTCATTTACCGTAAGTTTAATCATTATAACTAAACTAAAGATAGATTGCACTTAAACAAATCTGGTAGATTTATTATTAATGAAAAATGTTAACAACAGTATAACTGTCTAAGTTCAAGAGAAGCCGTGAAGTGAAATCCAAATGTAAGAAATCCATAGGTTTAAATTTTACCCCTCCCCGTGTCGGGAGATATTGTTAATTAACCCTTCTCATTTGATGTTTCCTTAGCGGGAGTAAATTTCCGAGTAAAGAAGAATGATAAAAAATTAAGCCAGATCATAAAAAGTGTGATAAGTAAAATAACTTGTAGACCAATCAGGATTCTTTAATTTTGTATTATTAAAAAAAAAAAAAACATAACTATGCTTGATTTTTTTTTTTTGTCTTCAGTCATTTGACTGGTTTGATGCAGCTCTCCAAGATTCCCTATCTAGTGCGAGTCGTTTCATTTCAGTATACCCTCTACATCCTACATCCCTAACAATTTGTTTTACATATACCAAACGTGACCTGCCTACACAATTTTTCCCTTCTACCTGTCCTTCCAATATTAAAGCGACTATTCCAGGATGCCTTAGTATGTGGCCTATAAGTCTGTCTCTTCTTTTAACTGTATTTTTCCAAATGCTTCTTTCTTCATCTATTTGTCGCAATACCTCTTCATTTGTCACTTTATCCACCAATCTGATTTTTAACATTCTCCTGTAGCACCGCATTTTAAAAGCTTCTAATATTTTCTTCTCAGATACTCCGATCGTCCAAGTTTCACTTCCATATAAAGCGACACTCGAAACATACACTTTCAAAAAAATTTTTTCCTGACATTTAAATTAATTTCTGATGTAAACAAATTATATTTCTTAAAGTTTAGAAATGAAGAATTTTTTTTAGTTAATTTTTAATTATTATAAAAACATTTTACTGCGTAAATTTATTTATAATGAAAGAAAAGTAATTATTAAAATATACACTTGATTTAGTAGTTAAAGAAAACGAACTAAATAATTATACATATTATGTTTTTTATAACGTAATAAGTTTTTAGTTACACTTAAATCTTATCCACTTAAGTTTTAAGTATAAGTAATCGTCCTGCAATCCAATTTAGGTCCATTTTTATTTCTCATGTACACTTAGGAATTGAAATGAAGTATAATGTAGAGCGGTGTTGTAATGTATTCAGACGAATGTATTCATCACCTGTTTACTTAAAAGTTTACATTTTCTCTTGACAAAATGTCAAATAAATTTACATTCTACTAGTATATCTAAGTAGAAATGAATTAATATAAAAAAAATTCTTGATTTTACGATGATGTTGAAGAACAGTACAAAAACATAATTTAAATATATATTCCAAGGGAAACTTGGACGATCAGAGTATCTGAGAAGAAAATATTAGAAGCTTTTAAAATGCGGTGCTACAGGAGAATGTTAAAAATCAGACGGGTGGATAAAGTGACAAATGAAGAGGTATTGCGGCAAATAGATGAAGAAAGAAGCATTTGGAAAAATACAGTTAAAAGAAGAGACAGACTTATAGGCCACATACTAAGGTATCCTGGAATAGTCGCTTTAATATTGGAAGGACAGGTAGAAGGAAAAAATTGTGTAGGCAGGCCACGTTTGGAATATGCAAAACAAATTGTTAGGGATGTAGGATGTAGAGGGTATACTGTAATGAAACGTCTAGCACTAGATAGGGAATCTTGGAGAGCTGCATCAAACCAGTCAAATGACTGAAGACAAAAAAAAAAATTCCAATAAAATAATAGTACATAATGCAACAAACCTACAATGATAACCATTGATGCGAAGTAAATTATACACGAGTCTTGGTGAGTGTCGTAAACTCCGCAAGAGCGCATTAATGGCCGTTATAGAAAGTTGCAAACTGTATTTTTCTACGGCTGAGAAAGTAATGGGAGTATTGATTTAAATCAATGATGACATTGTTTACGGATTTTTTAATTTTTTTTTCAAAAAAATACATTATACAATACATTTCTGCGGCAATAGAATATTAGTCATAAGTTTTCCCTTTTCTCTAATAGTGATCGGTGTTAGACATTGCTTCCTTAGAATTTGACATATTTAACATAAGGATAAACAGTGAAGTACAATAACTTAGTTGATTATTGATATACTTTCAAATTAACCTCTGTTTGCTAAATACTAACTTGGATTAAAATCAAAGTAAAAAACAGCTGATACATCAAAAAATACCCGCATCTGATCGGTCAGTGTTTGAAAAGAGTAGGCTTTTGATCGGTTGAACACTTATTTCATAATGATCCTCATTATGATACAGATTCCAGCCGCGTAATTCAAACGATAATACAGCCGTAGAAAAATTAACTTTTTGGTGAAATCCTTACACGATAGTCGTTACACGTTCTTATTTACGATTCTATAAATATATTATAAAATATTTCCTATCTGTTAATAAATCACTTATTTTGTAAACTCGACTTTTAAAAAAAAAAATTTGGGAGTCGGAGGAACCCCATTTACGGGCGAAGTGTCGGACTCTAACAGGTTCCGCAAGATGTTATTAGAAGTGCATGTATCTGCCTGTGCCGTACCGACTAAACCTCCTATCTCACCTACCCCTCCTCTAAGGGCCGAACCCGCAATTAAGCATTATCACGGTCCTGGGAGGTGCCATGGCCTCTATCAGGATGAAGCAATGCCACGCCCGGCTACGCCGTTCCCAGCCGCCCCACCCCAGTAGCCAGGACTAGGTCCTTTATTGTCATTGCCTTTAACAGGGGCACCTCGGAGAGGAGGACGCTCCCGCCGGGTCTCGATCTTCTCAGCTCGGGGATCAGGAGTCTCCCTGTTTCCTTACCGCCGCCCACCCGAGCAAGCCCGTAAGAACACTGACTCCAGAGAGGCTGTTCCTCAACCCCTCGCTTCCCAGTCCTTTTGTTGCATTAATTGAAATTATAAAAATACGAAATCATTGTTACTTTATTTGAATTGCTATAACTTAAAGATATCTAAACTGAAAAAACCATTATAAACTACTGTCATTCAAGAACAATAAATAAAATTCTATAGATAAATGCGGTTTTAAGATGGACGGAGTTGGGGATATCATTCCGATCCTTTGTATATCGGATTTTGAAATACTTTTTTTTTACTTGGATTATTTTTTGGGAGATTAGCAAGATATTTGCATCCTTCTTTCGACGAGATTCTCCTTCAGTCCGCCAACTGAAGACCTTTTGGCGCTAATGGCTTTCGGTTTAGTAGGAATGCATCTAGTTTTTAGAGGGTTCAATGCACTCCCTTCACGGAGGGTATCTGTAAACTAACCGTTTAATGAAGGAAGGATTATCTCAAATCAGGGTGGAGATAATCTCTCTTACAACAAATGCAACATTTTTTGTTTCTGTATTTAAAATCTAAACTTTTATGATTTAAACATCACAAATCTTTTTTCTTAATATATGTAAGGATATTTATTTTTGTATTTTGAGGACAAATAAATATTCTATATACACACATGAATTTCTTGAACTATGCTTAAAAATCGTAATATTTGGGCAAAATATTAATGAAATTTTAAAAATGTGAGAAGTAATAAAATAAAATATTAGGAAAACAATATTTATTCTTGTTTTTATCAGATAGGTGATTGAAGTTTGGATTCTCAAAAAAAAAAACTGCTAAAAACATCGTCGTGTTATTTCTGTGTTAGGTTTACATAAACTGAAGATATTTAATATTAAAATATTAAATGTGCAAATGATATACTATTCATCTTACTGAAATAATATTAGTTTTTTGTCTATGATATGTTATAATTTAATTTCACCATTTGTTAAAAAAATAAGGTTTTGAATCGATCATGTATAAAACAATTGAATAAGGAGCGTACAAATTTCGTGAAAATTATCTAATAACAAATTAAGAGACGAAATGAAAAAAAAACTAACCATGGATGATCTGCGAAGCCGGTAATCCGCCCTCGGATGATCGGGAATTGGTTATATTTTGTACATTATGTTATTTCATCTACTATTACGTTTCTTTAATATTTTTTCTATTAGTATTTTTGTTGCACTACAATTCCGGGTTACTTTTTGTAAAACAAGTCGTATAATAATTGATTAAAGTAATGATTTTTTCATGTATATTTTCGAAAGAACATTATTATTATTGCTGTTATTATTATTATTTATTTTTGAATTTTACATTATAATATGTAATCTGTAATACACAAGAACAGTCTAAATTTAAAAGTACACTATCTTTACGTAAACGTTTTTTTTCAAAATTAATTTAAGTTTAAAATATTTAATTTTTGTAAACCAAAATCTATTTAATATACTTCTATAAAGGAATCTCATATTTAATTAATTTTTACTTACTTTTGTATTACTTACAGAGGCCACTTTAATTAAGTATTTGATAAAATTTTAACTACTTACTAACGATATAAGCATATTATTTTTTGTATTTTTTTTTTTTGTGTTGTATTATGTAAATAACTTGTATTCAAATTATGTTAATACGGAAACCTGCTGATGAGACATAAGACTTATGTCTCAGCGGGACCCTATATTATAAAATATATAAATGAAAAATAAATAAAATTATTATTATTTTCAATGATTTCTCTTACATTATTATTAGAAAAAAAAAATTTGAGGTACATACTATATGAGTTCCTTGTACGCCTATTAAATTACATATACACATTTTTTCAAAGCAAACGTACATAACATTTTATTTCATTAATAACTTTTGATATTTTTTATATATATATACTCGTATATATTTTATTGTTATTATTGAATAATTATTTTTCGTAAATTTTTTTACAATCAAAGGTTAATATTTATTTATTAATAAATAAATATATTTAAATTTAAAAAAAAGTTAAAAAAAGAATGGAGATGAAGTCTTATTCCAAATTATTAATAAATAAATATAGTTAAATTAAAAAAAAAGTTAAAAAAAGAATGGTGATGAAGTCTTATTCCAACCGATGTGCCTTCCCCTTGTAAGATCCAGATATTCCATTAATGAAATAAAATTATTTGGCTATAACACTGAAACTAGTAAAAATAAATACCGCTTACTATACATCGCTGAAAACCTCTCAATGAGGACTTATTACCGCAGTAAAGAAAAAGTTCAAAATCCAATTTTTGTTGGATTTTGGGCTTTTTCGGACACTTTTGGTCTAATCGATTGCAATGAAAGGGGTAGGTGCACAACTAGATGTTACAACAGTTCTAAATAAAAAATTTCAACATCCTACGACTAATCATTTTTGTGTTATACGAGATACATACATACGTACAGACGTCACGTCGAAACTAGTCAAAATGGATTCAGGGATGGTCAAAGTAGTCAAAGGGATGGTCATATTTCCGTTGAAATATGAAAACCGAAATGTTTCGCGATCACAATACTTCCTTTACTTCGTACAAAGAAGTAAAAACGCTAAAATTTATAAACTTGGAAAATTAAAGTGAATTCTGTAGCTAAGAGAACGACTAAAAACCCGTAGATAATACGTAATTTGTAGAGTACATCTAAACAGGGGTATTATAAGAGAAAACGAATTGCGTGACGACTGCTGTTTCCTTGAGTTTATCGATGACTTTCCTTGAGTTAATATAGATGAGTGACAAGTGGTAAAAATAGTTATGAGTAAACTAAATACAAGTGGGATAACAATGAAAAAAATTCCTGAACTTAACAAGAACCAGACATAAAAATTAAACATAAAAGGAAGTAAAAAAATAAAGCAAAGAGATTTTTCCATTATTATCAATACGTAAGAATAACACGATTTTCCTCTTCAAAATGATAAACGAAAAATACTTATTTACTTTTTACACTTTAATGTATACGTTCTACATTAATTCGACCTGCAGTAAAATTAGTACAGGCAGCAACAGCACAATTTGGTATGAAGAAAATTAAACCTTTTTTAAAAGTTGATGCAGTTTTACGAAATATTTTTGGCTTATTTAATCTACAAAATGTTCTACTGCTGTTGCATTTTAGGGATATCTACTAATGTAAAGGATATCTACAAATATTTTTATTTTGAGGTAGAGGAAAATTTGATGAACTTATTAAACTACAATATCTGAATTACACACAAGCACGCGCGTGAGCCTACTTGTAACTATGAAACTATGAAAGACACATGTGAGCTTATTAGTTAAATTAGGTTATTAACTGTTAGTAAGAGACATGCATTATCAAGGTAACAGCCACTAACGGTACCATCGGTAGAAAATAATAGCCAATTTTATTCTTTTTACTCGCTTCGTCAGATGTAAATTAAACTGATGTTGCCTTTGTTTAAAGGTTTGCTAACTTTAATATAATCGATAAAACGTTATAAACAACAAAATCAGGTGCGTAACTTAGATTGAAAAAAACTTGTAGTTCCCAGCCAATTTATAATTCACTTCACTTTTAACATCATTAACCAATTACCCAATGACTAAATCTATGCAAACCCTATATACATTAATTAAATAATTACTTGTATTCTACAACTATAATAGTGCCTTCTACCCGGAAAGGATAAAATTTGAAAGGATCAAATCGCAGTCAGGCACATCATTTTTCATGCGCTATAAAATTACCCGTTCTACGTTGTCACGCATACAGATGAATCAAGCATCAACCCAAATTAATAATATATTTTTTTAATTTTTTTCAGATAACGATCCACTCTAAAAATGGAATTCATCACGTTAACGACTGCTTTGCTTGGAATCGTGATGGTTTATCTGGTCTACTGGTTATCATCAAAGAAAGCTAATTACTGGAAAGAAAAAGGTGTACCGTGTACAAATTCAGCACCCATTATAGGAAGCATGACCGATGTAATATTAGGGAAAAAAAATTTTGTGCAATTACTCGCCGATTTATACAACGAATATAAAAATGAGAAATATTTTGGAATTTTTATGTTTCACGCTCCTGTGTTAGTAATACGCGATCCTGAACTAATTAATCAAGTACTAATTAAAGATTTCTCGTTTTTTCAAGATCGTAGTCATAAATCTGATGAATCGGATTTATTTAGCTCTGGAATACAAAATCTTACCGGAGATAAATGGAGAGTTCTCAGACATAAATTGACTCCGACCTTTACCTCAGGTAAAATGAAATTAATGTTTAAACAAATCAAGGAATGTTGTGATGAGATGACGGTTTATTTGAAAGAGAAAAAGGGCCAAGATATCGAATCTAGAAATCTTATTTTTAACCTTATAATAAATATTATCGCCACTATTGCATTCGGCTTGAAAGTGAATGCGTTTAATGACGCAGAAGCAAAGAATAACGCGTTCTTAGAAAATAGTAAAAAGTTTTTTAAACCGTCAATATTTTTGCAAGTAAAGTTGTTAATCACTATGTCGGCTCCAAAGATAAAGGATTTTTTAAAGCTTAAACTGGTAGATGATACCGTAAATGATTTTTTCCCTAAGTTAATCAACGATTTAATAAGCTATCGGGAATCAAGTGATGTAAAAAGGAACGATTTTCTTCAATTAATGTTAGATCATAAACAGAAAGAATTAGAATTTCTATCTGGCAAAAAGAACTCTGTGAACGGTCAGGTAACTCAAACTTCTGAATGCGATATACCCGATGCAGAACCGGAAGATTTAGAGCTTCTTCAGCATTTAAAACGTGTAAAATACGATACAAATTCTGCCGGTAAGTTACTTGTATTATTTATTGATAAAATAATTTATAAATTATAATTTTAGTTTTTTTTAGTAAAATAAAAATATAGAATAATTTTCTAGGGTTTGAAGATAGATTTTAAGAGATTTGTAGTAGGTTTTATTTTGCCATAAACCTAACGGTTTTAGGCGATTTGATGCGACTTTTGAAAGTCAGTTTCAAAAATAACGCATACATCCTTAAGAATTACAAGTATCTCACGCTAGACTTATTAAGGTAAGTCAGGTGTGATTTGCTTTTCCTTTCTCTTCTTTATAGAGTCAAATACACAATTGTATATCATCATGCTAAGTTCACAAAAAACGATCGAGTAAGCAGATGGTTTTAAACCGGTCTTTCTAGTGACATCTTCGTTCTGTTAACCCGAGGAACTGGTTTTATATCTCTGATTACATCATTACTCTTAAGAAAATCATTCTGACAGTCCGGTGACACTTTGAACTCAGATGTTTCGCATCCATCACGCGAAACGAGAGACCGGGACAAATAATGTAAAGCAACAAGTTTATTTTCCTCTTAAAGCCGTGGAAAGATGAGTTACATGTCTCAACTCAGGAGGGGATGGTAATTATTAAAATAAATGATATCTTCTCCTTTTACTTCGTAGCACAAGGAAGTATTGTATTCGCGAAGAATTTCGGTTATCAGATTTCAACGTAATATCCATTTTGACCATCTCTGAATCTATTTTGATTAGTTTCGGCGTACGTACATACATATGTACGTACGCCGCATAACTGTAAAACGATTAGCCATAGAATGTTGACATTTTGGATTTAGGACTGTCGTAACATCTAGCGTAGCTCTGCTTTTGATTGCAATCGACTGGACCAAAATTGTCAAAAAAGCGCAAAATCCGATTGATTTTGAACTCTTTCTTAACTGTCGTAATAAGCCCTCATTGAGAGCTTTTCAACGATATCATAAGTGGTACTTATTTTCATTAGTTCCAGAGTTCCAATAACATTTTAATTAATGAAATATTTGGATCTTACAAAGGAGCACATCGGCACGAATCCGACATTATTTCATTTTTTTAACTCTTTTTTAAATACATTGATTTTTTTTTTTGTCTTCAGTCATTTGACTGGTTTGATGCAGCTCGCCAAGATTCCCTATCTAGTGCTAGTCGTTTCATTTCAGTATACCCTCTACATCCTACATCCCTAACAATTTGTTTTACATATTCCAAACGTGGCCTGCCTACACAATTTTTTCCTTCTACCTGTCCTTCCAATAATAAAGCGACTATTCCAGGATGCCTTAGTATGTGGCCTATAAGTCTGTCTCTTCTTTTAACTGTATTTTTCCAAATGCTTCTTTCTTCATCTATTTGCCGCAATACCTCTTCATTTGTCACTTTATCCACCCATCTGATTTTTAACACTCTCCTATAGTACCTCATTTCAAAAGCTTCTAATCTTTTCTTCTCAGATACTCCGATTGTCCAAGTTTCACTTCCATATAAAGCGACACTCCAAACATATACTTTCAAAAAAATTTTTTCCTGACATTTTAATTAATTTTTGATGTAAACAAATTATATTTCTTACTGAAGGCTCGTTACGCTAGTGCTATTCGGCATTTTATATCGCTCCTGCTTCGTCCATCTTTAATAATTCTACCTCCCAAATAACAAAATTCTTCTACCTCCATAATCTTTTCTCCTCCTATTTTCACATTCAGTCTTTGTTATTTCTACTACATTTCATTACTTTTGTTTTCTTCTTGTTTATTTTCATGCGATAGTTCTTGCGTAGGACTTCATCTATGCCGTTCATTGTTTCTTCTAAATCCTTTTTACTCTCGGCTAGAATTACTATATCATCAGCAAATCGTAGCATCTTTATCTTTTTACGTTGTACTGTTACTCCGAATCTAAATTGTTCTTTAACATCATTAACTGCTAGTTCCATGTAAAGATTAAAAAGTAACGGGGATAGGGAACATCCTTGTCGGACTCCCTTTCTTATTACGGCTTCTTTCTTATGTTCTTCAATTGTTACTGTTGCTGTTTGGTTCCTGTACATGTTAGCAATTGTTCCTCTATCTCTGTATTTGAACCCTAATTTTTTTAAAATGCTGAACATTTTATTCCAGTCTACGTTATCGAATGCCTTTTTTAGGTCTATAAACGCCAAGTATGTTGGTTTGTTTTTCGTTAATCTTCCTTCTACTATTAATCTGAGGCCTAAAATTGCTTCCCTTGTCCCTATACTTTTCCTGAAACCAAATTGGTTTTCTCCTATCACTTCTTCCACTCTCCTCTCAATTTTCTGTATAGAATTCTAGTAAAGATTTTTGATGCATGACTAGTTAAACTAATTGTTCTGTATTCTTCACATTTATCTGCCCCTGCTTTCTTTAGTATCATGAGTATAACACTTTTTTTGAATTCCCCTTTTTCATAAATATTACACACCAGTTTGTATAATCTATCAATCGCTTCCTCACCTGCACTGCGCAGTAATTCTACAGGTATTCCGTCTATTCCAGGAGGCTTTCTGCCCTTTAAATCTTTTAATGCTCTCTTAAATTCAGATCTCAGTATTGTTTCTCCTATTTCATCCTCCTCAACTTCCTCTTCTTCCTCTATAACACCATTTTCTAATTCATTTCCTCCGTATAACTCTTCAATATATTCCACCCATCTATCGTATTATATATTGGTGTACCATCTTTGTTTAACACATTATTAGATTTTAATTTATGTACCCCAAAATTTTCCTTAACTTTCCTGTATGCTCCGTCTATTTTACCAATGTTCATTTCTCTTTCCACTTCTTAACACTTTTCTTTAATCCACTCTTCTTTCGCCAGTTTGCACTTCCTGTTTATAGCATTTCTTAATTGCCGAAAGTTCCTTTTACTTTCTTCATCACTAGCATTCTTATATTTTCTACGTTCATCCATCAGCTGCAATATATCGCCTGAAACCCAAGGTTTTCTGCCAGTTCTCTTTACTGCCTAAATTTGCTTCTGCTGATTTAAGAATTTCCTTTTTAACATTCTCTCATTCTTCTTCTACATTTTCTACCTTATCTTTTTTACTCATACCTCTTGTGATGTCCTCCTCAAAAATTTTTTTACCTCCTCTTCCTCAAGCTTCTCTAAATTCCACCGATTCATCTGACACCTTTTCTTCAGGTTTTTAAACCCCAATCTACATTTCATTATCACCAAATTATGGTCGCTATCAATGTCTGCTCCAGGGTAAGTTTTGCAGTCGACGAGTTGATTTCTAAATCTTTGCTTAACCATGATATAATCTATCTGATACCTTGCAGTATCGCCTGGCTTTTTCCAAGTGTATATTCTTCTATTATGATTTTTAAATTGGGTGTTGGCAATTACTAAATTATACTTCGTGCAAAACTCTATAAGTCGGTCCCCTCTTTCATTCCTTTTGCCCAGCCCGTATTCACCCACTATATTTCCTTCCTTGCCTTTTCCAATGCTTGCATTCCAATCTCCAACTATTATTAAATATTCATCTCCTTTTACGTGTTTAATTGTTTCCATTGATTTATTAATAATTATTAACCTCTGATTGTAAAAAAAGTTTTACAATAAATAATGATTCAATAACAAAAAAAAAGGAAAAATGTAATAAAATATATAAATGCATGAAAAATATATGTAATTTAATGGAAGTACAAAGAAGTCATGTGGTGTCCACATCAGATTTTTTTAATTTGTTTTACTTTTTTATAAGTAAAAAAAAAATTTAAACATTTTATACAGAATATACTTTTATTATACTATCTAAAAAAACGTTTTGTTTCTAAAAAAATATACGCTTATTTGCTATCTTTTTCATTGTTTATATTTATTATAATACGTACTAAATCTGTTACAGCTTCTTTCTAACGTGCCCATTGATAGAAAACAATATTTCATAACAAAGTTGCCGTTCAATAATTTTATTTATCTTATCCTTTTAGGGGGGGGGGGGGGTAATTATCATAATTTCCTGAAGTTCTACACAAAAAAATATTTTGAAAGTTGCTGACCTCCGTGACAGGGTGTTAGTAGTATGGTATTAGTTATTACCGCCTACTGTTGTTGTAATCTCGAACTGTTGTCATGACATGCTATCGATGTGTGGTGTTTTTTGAAGTTGTACTACTTTTATACGATTACGGAAAAAAATGAGATTGAAATTTTAACATGCACGCGTACTTCGTCACACGAAAAAAATAAATATAATGAAGTAAGCCATTAAACAAAGTTCAGTTTGCATATGTTACGGTAAAACCCCGAATATCGGTAATACTTAAGTTTTAACGGTAAATTCTAACATTTACCAAGTCGCTTGGTAAAAGTCCGAAAAAATCTTGAAAACACACTTATTTCGGACTTTTACCAAATCTTTTTGGTCATTGTTGACAATTACCATATTCTATTGGTAAAAGTTGACGATTCTGTAACGAAATCACTTCTAAATAGGAAAGAGCATGAATTTAAAAATGCTGTTCTCAATTTCGGGATTTCAGTTCACAAATTGCATTAAAATTAATCATTTTCATACGTGACAATAATCAATTAATAGTTAAGTGGCAAATGGGCACATATTTGTGCGAATCTTTATTTTCCATCATGAATATTATCTCAAATTACTAACGCCAACCCGCTATTAGGATTATCATCTTACACTCCCAACTATAAGCAATAAAATACAGTAACAAAAATCGCACTAATTCGACTTTTATGTAATACGTAATATGTTATGGTAAATATATGTTACAAAATGTATGTTATAAAAGGACATAATAGTTTTTTATTTTTTAATCTGAATGCGCCCGTCACTATTTTTCACCATCTCAAATGGCCCCGCGCCACAAAAACGTTGAGAACTCCAGATCTAGATGATCCCGCTGCTTCGAATCCCGATAAGACATGACATTTTTCATACGCCATGCAATTTTTATTTCATAATCCCAGGCATAAGCTCGAAGCTATGCGGTGAATTAATCATCAAACAATAAAACACACACACACACACATACAAACTACTATAAGAAGATTAGCAAATTTTTACAGTTTTTTTTGCGTTTTTGTTAACTATGTACTATTGTTCATAACCGATCAAACAGCGGTACCTAATTTCACATGTATGTATTTTTTCTATTAGTTTTTTCAGATAATATAATAGCAGGTCAATCATTTGTCTTTATATCCGGCGGTAGTGAAACGATTTCAGCTGCTCTTAGTTTTACATTGCATGAATTAGCCGTTAACAGAGATATTCAAAGACGACTACAAGAAGAGATCGATTCAGCGTTATCGGATCAAGAGCTAACTTACGAATCTCTCAAGAAGATGACATATATGGAACAAATATTAAACGGTACAAAAAATATACTTATCAGATCGCACAGTCATTTTATTTTTAATGTATTTTTTTGTAAGTTTTCTTACAAAATGTATACTACTAGTTCTTTTGTATTTACAAGAATGATAACCCAAATAATAAAAAATAGATACCCCAACTACTATTTTTCATTTTGATGGCCATTTCTTTCAAAATGTTATGATATTAGTCTTTGCTGCTGATATTCAGGGATCGTATTCTAAGGACACATTTAACCTAGTTGAAAGATAAAATAATGCAGGTCGTCTTCCGTTTTGTGAATTACGATCTGTCGTCTGCAAATAATAAGAAATTAATTGCAAATTATTGACTTACAAATCAATATTTGATTTAAAATTTTTTGGGCTGTGAATAAACTTTTTTTCATTAAAGGAAAGTTCATAAATGACAATTAAGGAAGAAAACATAAATGAGAAAAAATTGAAATTTTAATAAATGTTTTTAGGTCATCTTCTATAAGAACCTATAGTAAAAGAATTTTAAAAGCTATTTTATAAAAACAGAAAAAAACAACAGTTAAAGAAAATCCTAAGTTTTTAGTTATAATATTACAAAAATAAAACAGTTCAACAGCTATAATGAAACAATAACTGTGTTGCCATATTCTGTATTATAAATACCAGAGTTAAAATAATGAATAATTATTAATAATTGTAAATAAATTAATTATTATTAGTAAGGTAAACCATTAACGCATCCAACACTAAATTGAAATTCAAAGAAATTTACAGGGTGAAGTAGATATATTTTTCAATCGATCAATATTTTTCTGGAGAGAAGTAATGATTTGTTAAATATATTAAATGAAGATTAAGACATTCTGATTTGCTAAGAGTGGTGATCTAAGCATGAGTATTGTTATTTATGTCCCCTTTTTCAGCACATTGGTGCAATATTAAAAGTAGACTAAAAAAGCATAAGGTAATAAGTAAATATATTAATAGCACGCATGATAAAATAATACCATTCTAATAACAATAACGATTGTTTTGAATAAATTCATTAGAAGTAATAAAAATATATGTTTTAATATGGTAATGTTTACTTCAAATTACTTCTCAATGATTTATTGTTCTTTTTAGTTATTTTACATTTGTAATAATATTTTTATCAAACATTGCATATTTAAATTAAAATATATAAATAAATTATTCAGTGATTGATAAAAATATTTACATCAAGTTAATATTTACAAATTATATAATGATGAACTTCATTATAAACATAATACACTTCATACAACGTAGCATTAAAATCGATAAAACATCAGTTCTTATAACCAGTACCAAAAGTTAACCTAGTTTTATCAAGATATGTGATTATATAAGTTTTATTTAAATAATGGAAAAGTAAAAAAAAAAAAAGTACCAAAACTTTCAATACAAATATATTTAAAGATGTACTAAAAAATAATAATAATTTCACTTTCATATTAAATCAAGAATAAATGTTCGTAATAAACTCTTTGAATAGTTCCAAATGGAATTGTATGTTGTTAATGACGATCTATAAATCTGTTTTTTACTCCCAGCAGTTAATGTACTTTTATGAGAACATTTATTTATTTCATCTGTCAGCCACATTTAAGTAATTATAACAATGTGTATTGAATAAACTTATTAACAATTTAAATTTTATACCACGATTAATAAAAGCGTGAGATGTCTTTCATTCCATTAAATTATCAATAAAATAACCAGTATTTCAAAAAGGACACAACCCTAAGAATAATCTGCGTGATAAAACTCACGCATAGGTAAATTTTAATTCTCCCTACATGTCAGTTGGCAACACTATACTCAACGTTAGCAGCTTGTAACAGTCGAAATGTCCTTCTTATGTACTAGTGCTATACCAGTGTGCCAGTATTCGTGTCTTATTACGTTAAATATGTCTTTTTCCAAGAACGAACTTATGTTGTTTATTATTGAGACTTATTGCAAGTATAAATCTTACGAATGAGTGAAAGACGAGTTCAGGATAAAAGTTCTCAATTCTTCAGTCCTTACTAAGTCGACAATATCACGTTTGATTAAAAAACTTTCGTGAGACCAGGAGTGTACGTGATCGGAAAAACACAGGTTTATCGTCACTATTAACAGTTGAAGTTCTGGAGGATGTGAAATAACATTTGACTCGCTCACCCAGAAAATCGCTCAGAAAGTTATATTCATAGGTTGAACTTTCACTATCTTCAGCATTCAGGGCTACTAAAAAATTACAATCGCATAGATGTCGTTCAAGAACTAAAAGAAGTAGACGATGGAAAACGTTTATAATATTGTCGTCGGTTTCGTTTTTTTGTTGATGACAACGGTATTGAAATTTTAGATCGTGTTTATTTCAGCGACGAGGCACAGTTTCACTCGGATGGCTATATTAATAGCCAAAATTGCCGATTATGGAGAGCTGCAAATCCAAACGCGTTTCACGAACGACCATTACACGCACTTAAAATCGGTGTTTAGTGTGAGATCTCCCGGCGTTGTCTAGTAAGGACTTTATTTTTTGAGAAATCTATAGACGGTGTGGTTTATCGAATCCTAATCGTACAGTTTCTTGCCGTGTTAGATTTACACGAACGAAAATGTCGGTTCCAACAGGATAACGCAACGTCTCATACTGCTAATGAAACGCTGGATATGTTACGGGAATTTTTTGGCCATCGTTTGATATCAAAAGGGTTGTGGCCTCCGTCCCCAGATCTTACACCGGCAGATGTTTTGCTTTGGGGATATTTAAAAAGTGCAGCTTTTAAAAAAAATCCTCATATACAGGGAGATTCAAAGAAACGGGAAATTTAAAAAATTAAATAACGTTAACGAAAATTTTTTTTTAGAAAATGAATTTTATTTCATGTAATTGAACAAATGTTGCCGTTTTAGGATACATACATTTTAGTTTATTTTTTAAAGATGACATCTTCCAGGTGAACTCCTCTTCTACGTAAACACTCACGAAGTCTCTTCGTTAAATTGTTCACAGTTTGACGTAACATCTCAACTGGAATTTCCGCAGTTGCTTCTCGGATCTTTGCCTTCAGTTCTTCCGTTGTAGTAGGTCTACTGTGGAACGCTTTGTTTTTAAGGTGACCCCACAAAAAGTAATCGCAAGCTGAGAGATCAGGCGATCTGGGAGGCCATCTAATGTCACCATTTCGTGAAATGACACGTTGTCCAAACAATCGGCGTACAGCTGCCTTCGATATTCGTACAGTATGTGACGTTGCTCCGTCTTGTTGAAACCAGGCTGTGTTAAGAATCGGTGGAAATCTCTTTTATTGTTCCACAACAAAGGTTTCAAGCACGGCTACGTAACGAGCCGACGTCACTGTAATCGCAAGACCTTTGTCATCCTCAAAAAAATAAGGGCCTATAACAACGTAAGATAACTTAGCACACCACACGGTCACTTTCTGGCTGTGCAACGGACGCTGGTGTAGCTGCGTAGGATTTTCTTGTGCCCGGTATCTGAAATTTTGCTCGTTAACAAATCCACTGAGGTGGAAATGCGCTTCGTCTGACATCCACAGTTCGTGAACAAACTCTTCGTTATCGTTTATCTTCTGAAGCATTACATTACAGAATTGTGCTCGCACAACTGCATCGTTCGGTTTCAGTTCCCGGACGATCTGCAACTTGTACGGATGGTATTGCAAGTCCTTCACTAACATTCTTCGAACACTTGAACTATGCGATTGTAAAGATGCTGAGAGACGACGGATTGACCGATGTGGACTTCGTGTGACAGCATCTTGGTAAGGTTGAACATTCTGTGGTGTACGGACGGTTCGCTCACGGCCTGGAGGTTTCTTTTTCATTGCCGAACCGGTTTCCTCAAAATTAGATATCCATGTTTTAATTGCATGTGCTGATGGAACACGGCCGTCCCAGATTAAAATGACGGCGAAATTCTCTACGCGCTCCCTCCACACTGTCATTGTTTTTGAAAACGCTTTGATAGCAAATGCACGTTGCGCACCACTCCAAGGATCCATGACAACTAAATAGCAGGTTAGGTTAAAGAGGCTGGTGCCACTTATCAAGTGGTACCAATCGCCCACGGTTACCAACACAACTTTCAAAATTTCCCGTTTCTTTGAATCATTCTGTATTAGACGAATTAAAGACTAACATTGAAAGTGAGATTTCAAACACTGCTGAGCAAACATTACGAAAAGTGGCTGTAAATGTTATGAAACGTGTATGAACCTCCAACGGGATCACGGTAAATCTGAACATCTATTGTAAAGTTATAAAATGTAATTTGGATATTGTTGTATAAGTGTTTTATTAAAATTAATATTTTTTGTAATAAATTCACTTCGTCAAACAAACGGGTTGCGTCCTTTTTGCAACACCGTTATATTGTAAATATATTATAATGTATAACGTAAATAATTATATTTTATAATTATTTCATTGATAATTTTCTATGTAATACAATGAAGGGCACCCTACGCTTTTATTATTCGTGATATAAAATGTAAATGAATTCTGATAAAAAAATTCATTAACTGTACATTATTACAAATAAATGTATCTGAGAGATGTAAAATAAATGTTCACATAAAAGTACATTCACTACCGTAAGAAGAAAACAAATTTATAGATCATTGTCAATATAAAATGTTATTTGAATTTAATCAAACAGTTTATTATGAACATATTCTTGATTTAATAATAAAGTGAAATTATTTTTCCTTTTTTAGGGCATCTTTAAATATATCTATATTGGAAAATTTTTACAAACAATTTATACTTTAATTCAATAATTTTAAAATAGTGAAATTTTGGTCATTTTAAATTTTTCATTATTTAAATAAAAGCGTATTTAACATTTTTAATTTATTTTATATTTTTTAATTGTCATTAGATTAAAAAAAATTACTGTCATTATTAATTAACAATCTATTATTATGAAAGTTTTACGTTTAAACATATTGCATAAATAATTACGTAACTCTACACAATTGTAGATTGATTTCTTCTGAAATATAATAACATAACAAAAGAATAACAGACTCACATTTGTTCATATATCTAAGAGTAGTGATTCACTTACACTAGTTGGCAGCTGTCCATATACATATAACCCATATTCACGTTTAGGCTATTAACTTTCTTGCTTAGCAGAAATCACTGCTGACTGGCACCCTGCATCTAAGTCTTTCTACACGTGCTGGGTTGTTCGAATTCCCATTATTTGCCAACCACAAATTTTCTATGAAAACTGATTTTTTATGGATTTTTTTGTTATCACAACGCATTGTCATCGAATACAAGGATGTGTGTAAAATTTTGACTTATACCTCATCTGGAAGTCGGTTAAATATTGCTGAAAAAATTCTGACCGTCCCACCGTGCGACACAGTGTACAGAGCAATTTAAATAAAAGCGTATCTAAAGAATTAATTACAATTTAAAAGTAATACTTAAGTTACATTGCTAAAGACTGTACCTTTCTATTTTGTCTAGCTGTAATAACAGTAAGAATCACTTAAAAAATATTTTAATTCTTTTTATTATTTATTTCATATAAAGGAACGGGAGAACATCAGTATAACAATAAGTTAGAGAAAAAAGAACATAATATGACAATGTAAAAAGAACCTTTATAAATTAATTAAAATAACATAAAAATAAGCTTAGTAATTTATTTTTCTTCACTGAGTATGAAAGATACAATGTCCCCATCCAGTATATGCGACTCCCTCTGGAAAGGAGAGCGCACTGCTTCATCCAAACATTAGGGCCCCCAGAAGGCATGTTCCTGTTAGGCCGAAAGGCGCTAGCACCGGAAGGACTGAAGGGGAACACGCTGGGAGGACGAAGTTTATATGCGCCTAGTATCCCACGATCAATATCGGTCATTTATTTCTCACTGGTTTATAGGACCGAAACAAAAATAACTCTGTCCATAAATAAAACACGAAGATCTATAACCACCACTAAATAAATAATGACCTACCCGATAAACGAAAAACACAGCAGTAAGTGATATTCGTCCAATCTCTG
Organism: Lycorma delicatula; assembly: GCF_047948215.1. Taxonomy (NCBI): domain Eukaryota; kingdom Metazoa; phylum Arthropoda; class Insecta; order Hemiptera; family Fulgoridae; genus Lycorma; species Lycorma delicatula. The sequence goes on along the minus strand of NC_134456.1, from coordinate 224,950,148 downwards.
CGATTAGTAGTGAGAAAATAAACTCTCGCTATCCTTGTGTTCCATTCCATTACCAAAGATGCAACTGAACTTTACATCTTCCTTTTCAAAGGATACTGAATATTCATTGGTCAATTACGCTGAAACAACTCATTCAAAATTTTACATGAAATGTTTATGGCTATAAACCAACATTTGTGAATAATCATTTGTCAGATTTTTAATTTTCAGAATTATATCATTCTTACGCAGTGTATGCTGGTTCTGATAGGGTGGGGGATAAATTATTCCCGTCATTAGCAGCTGATTTTAGATACTTCCTATCTAATACTTAATTACACAAAGCAAATAAAATATTGTTAATTAATTTTCTTAACAAGATTAGTTTATTAATCATTTATAACTTGGTAAAAAAGGTTATATAACTATGTAATGGGTTAAATTTATTTGATTTACTTGACTGATGAGCTGGGTAAAACCCAGTACATAACATTTTGTTAGACCGGTAAGCAAGTCTAGCAATTTTGTTTTATCCAATTGTCTCATTTCTACTCCAATTCATTTTCTATTGTAACTTTTTATACTGACATTTTTACGAGCATGTAATAAACTTTTATGAACAAATAAATTACTAATCTATTGTCAAAGTTTTTCTTCTTTTTTTTGTAGAGGTGATGCGTTTAAGACCTGCTGGTGGTTTCCTGTCTAGAATATGTTCTCAGGATTATAAAATGCCTGGCTCTAATTTAGTTATAGATAAAGGATCCATCGTTCATATACCTGTATTAGGTTTACACAAGGATCCACAATATTTTCCTGATCCAGAGAAATTTAATCCTGATAGATTCAAGGATATGGATGAAGTTCCAAAAGGAGTATTTTTTCCATTCGGAGGAGGACCAAGGATATGTTTAGGTAAATTCCATTTATTTAATATATTCGTTTACCTATGAAATAACTTATTACATTGGTTTTACTTCCTGGAAAGTAATATTAATATAAATAATGTAGAGTGTTTGCAAAAGAAAACTTAGGGGAAAGAAATATAGGACATGTCCTTTAAATGAAGATGAAGAAAAAAGTTCATATAGACATTGTTCCAGGGCTGTTTCAAAAAATGAATATGATGGTTTTATATGGTTTTTGTTATGAAAAATTGAATCCCTTTAGAGAAAATTGTTGAAAAAGAACAAAAAATTAACTTCTGTAAACACAATTCTTTAGGTTTGACATTTACGAGGGTAAGTCAATTATTATCCGCAATTTAGTTATATTTTAAAAATTAGCAAGCATATTACACAGTTTCTTTCTGGACATATTGTTTTTTGAGACAGGTTGGCAACATTTGGTTTGATTAATCCAGGCTTGTGACCAGAGTGTAGGATCATTGATAATGTGTATCATGCCCAAAGTACATGATGATATATGTCTGCCCAAGGTACAAAGCTGAACATACCAAAGTCGTTAGAGAGCTTGCAAGGATCAATTCTGGTTTCCATTTGTAAGTTAAATGGAAAACTGAAAGACAATGAGACATAGTTGCTAGCTTCCTGAGATTCTTAGCCCTGTGAAGGATGGCTAAAGGGGTCTGATGATGTTATGCATGTGTAGATAAAATATCAATTTGGGTGGCTAGGGGCCCACCTGAGTGAGCTTCGGTTAGCTGGGATATTCACTGTTAGGATGAGAATGGACGTGTTTAGAACTCTTTGATGGAGCTGTAGTATGTGAGGGTGTAAGCATTGACCTTGCTCCTGAAAGAGGACCAGACTAGAAAGAGGTACTTTGTTAAGAGGTACTCAAAGTCAAGTGGACTTTGAGTAAATTAAATTTTAGGAAAGAATTGTTGTTGCGATCAACACTTGTTTTGTTGGTCTGAAAATAGTATTTTTGGTGTTTAAAGATTCATTCAAGTAATGATCTGAGGGCATAGTCTGATAGAAGTTAGATATGGGAAGCGTTTTGTGTGAGACCTTTGGTATTAAACGAAGGTGTGGGGATCACGCTTTCACGAATCAGTTAATTTGATAGCTGAGTGTTGTAAGTTATGGTAGGTGGTCATGGATGGAGGAAGCCATAAGAAGGTGATAGTACATTGTGTAAATTCACTAATGGAAATGTCTGCCGAGGCATTTGCATTGATGGCATCCTGACAGAGGTCAAACTAATGACTGATGTGTTATCAGATTTAGAGGATCTATAAGACATCCTCCAGTAAAGCCCATCAGGACTAGGAACAGAGGGGGCAGTGTGGCAATTGGGATCATCACAAGGTGTGTGTCTTCACCTGTGGAGGTCAGGATGTGAATGTAATTATTGGGTATACGTCAAATAAGTTAACTGCAATTCTGATCATTTGCAGTAGAGAATTTTATTGTTTGCTTCAGAGTGACTAAAAACTGACTCTAGTGTAATATATATACTGGTCTCATAAATCACAGTTGGTCTGTGAAAAAAATAATTATTTTTTTTTTTTTTGTTTTTAGCAATGAGGTTAGCAATGTTAGAAATGAAGATATTTTTAGCAATATTATTTTCATCTTTTAATGTGGTTTTAAGTGAGAAAACACAATTACCAATAAAATTGGATAAGAAATCTATACTACAACATGTTGTTGGTGGTTTATGGGTCCGATTTGAACCAAGAGAAATACATTAATCTAGTAATACTTAATACTAAATTTGATGGATTTGATAGATTTATACTAAATTTGATAGACCGCTCACTTACTATTTTATAGTATTCATTTAATTGTCTAATTACTTGCAGTTTATAAATATAATAGTTATAAATATCAAATGTAGTTTGTAAATAATTTTATGCGAGAGTTTTTTTTTGTAATTCTGTAATTTGAATGTAATAAATTTTTTTAAATTCAAAATATGATTTTGAAAAGAATTTTTTTTAGCATTTATTTTTATTTTCCATTTTGTTCTCTGCAATTTTAACAAATGTTTTGGTATCATAATTTAATTAGTTTTTATGACATATAAATACATATTGTTTACTGTTAAATGTATTTAATAAATATTTGATATACAAAATGAATTGATGCATACAATTTTTTTAGTAAATGGCTTCAGAAGTATTTAACAGTGATTTAAATTATTTCATGTTTACATACAAAAAAACATACAAACACACCATAGTTACATTTATTCTATAGATTATTACATTTGTCACTTGATATTCAAAACATGATGTTCAACCGTATCACAAGACAAACCAATGTAATGCTTAAAAAAGTAAAGAAAAACAGAAATACAATAACATCACATTAATGAGAAATTTTAATGTGAACTCAATTTTACAGTGAATCAAAACTCAATATAAGCAAGTATTATAACAATAATTATGAGGTTTTAGGAAATATCCTGGGAAATTCTTCAGTGCTGGCTAATGGGAACGATTAGAAGTAGTGGTGATTAAACTCTACAACACACAACATGAGAAATCTTAGCCCCTTTGGGAACTAACCCCACAGGAAAGTAGGTAATCAAACAGATTTGTATTAGAAGGTGATATTTTACATCTGTTTAGAGAGCTTTAATCTAAATGGAAGTTAACTTCACACTGTCTCAGAAAGTAGGAAATGATTAACCATCCAAAATTTTATGAAGTAAAATTTTGCTTATCATATTTTATGTGACATTTTTAAAATAGAGAAGGATAAAGGGAAATTAGAAAGTGCCACTACTCATTGCTTTCTCTTAAAGTAATATCTAACTATTCTCTTTGGTTATGTAATGAAAGAAATTAAAACACGTACATTTACAGAGTTGAATGTAATTTGGGTTTCATTAGACTTGACAAGCTATGTGTTTAACTATATATTCAATTCAATGAAAAAGCAAATGGAAAATCACTTTAATTTTTATTTTACTTACTAAGCCTGATATGGAAATTTTTAGCTTGACTTGCTAATTTTGAAAATGACTATTTAATTTTTGGGAGTGACAGATATCTTCTATAAAATTACCTGTAATAGTTTACCTGGTGAATGAATAATTACTCTAATGTTTTTATCTCACCATTTTAAAACAGAACTATTACAAGAAGTCAATTGCTGTAAGTAAATGTTTGCCAATTAATGCTCTAACTTAGGTTATAAAGGCTTCTTTAAAAAAAAAAAAAACAAAAAACAATCATTGTTAGAGTGGAAATTAAAATTTAATCGGAAATTGTAACTAGATGTATAGAATGTAACAAATTGTGAAAATGATTTTATTTTGAGAATAAAAACAATAGTAATATATTCTTTTTCTTCCATGTTTAAATCAGTTAATATTGCCAACTTCCTTATTATTTATTTCTTATATTAGCGGGTATGATCTAAAGGCCAGTGATAACTTTAAAAGTAATACTTTCAATGAACTTCTCTATTAAAAGTCATAATAATAATGTTCTTAAAATATTTTATGATGCAGGCCTAAATTTATAGATATTTCTCTTTAGAAGAACCGGTTTTTATTATTTTAACGATATATCTATTAATCACTTCTTACATACACATATTTATTTTCAATTTATCATATTATCTGAATAGTATTAAAATAATTGACCCTCGTTGATAGCCAATTGAAAATGAGCTAAAATAAAATAATTGAACTCCATTCTCTATTTGCGACTGACTCTTTGTTGGTTATTATCTTTATAGTACAGGAGGATTTCTAAGAAAAGAAAAAAATACTCTTATATAACTTACTGGAGAAGAATCTCATATCTTTCTCTGGTTACAGAATCTATGTCTGTTTTTTTTTTTTTTGTTTGTTTTAGATATTAACTACACAAAATCCAAAACCTTTCTTTCAAAAAATCAACTATAACAAGTTGTTACAAAGAAATTGAGAATAAATTTATTGTACTAAACTGTCGATGCTGCTACCAATGTTTTAGAATAACCGATTTAATTATTGTATTTAAAATATGAGAAATATATAAACTGACAATGAATCACTAAAAATAAGACTGTAGGATCCCAGAAATTCTCTACAATTTATGGTTTTTCATCTCTTGAAAATCTGTTAATCCACAGGGTTACTATTTAGCTATGTACATTCAATGCATATAGATTGTGGTATACCTACTTAACCCTCATCCTCTAATACTGATTCAATTTACTCTGACACACAGATATATACACACAGATATATATTTAGAAGATCAAGTACAAAAATATCCCTGTGAGGATTTTCTCAGATCTAAATTCATGAATTTTTTTTTATTTTTCTTTCTGAGTTATAAAATACTTTAATGTTTACTTTGGAAATAAATCCATATTGAAAAATTATACACGGTAGGGAGTTCTGTTTTCAAAACCAGAACTCTGCTAGTGGTAGTACTTTATGCAACTTCTAAAGTGTGTAATATCATATGAAGTATATGAGTTTATGTCCTTGATTGCTGAATATAACATTGTCCACAGCAAAAAGTCAATATGAGCACATGCCATTGGTTTTCAAGCGAATGTTCATTATCTTACAAGCCGAGCTGAATAGTGAAATTTAATGTATTTGACTGCCACAACAGTGACAAATATTTTTGTCAAACATGTTGCCATAAGAAGCTAACTGCCACTGTGGTTCTGAATTGCTTATTGAGAAAAAACCTTTCCATTGTACCCACTTTCGATAATAAGGAAGGAATTAATAACATTCCATTACAAGTATGACTGCATTAACACAATGACATATTAGATATCTAGATAGCTAAATTCATTGACGCTACGTGAAAATTACTACTTTATAGACTAGATTCTAAGTGTTCAAATAACAAAAATGAATCAAAATAAATCTATAAGATCAAACAAAATTTAACCAATAATAAAATATAAATCACCTAATTTAGAATCATTAAATGTAATGATTGCTTTAACAGAAATAGGTTTACTATTTTACACTGTATATCTAAATCAGTCTTATAACTGTTACACTTGAAATGGACATAAGGAACAAGTAGCACAAAATTGCTTTTGAGAGAAATTATATTCACTACATGATCAGTCATTGTAGAGAAAATAATGAGTGTCATTTAAAAAGTTGACTATCAGCGGATTTCTGGTGGGCTTGTGGTGTTGATGCAACATTATATTTGGCTAAATGAATAAGTCAGGAATTATCTCTTAAGTTTTCATTTTCATTTGTAAGGTGGCATGGAATGCAAGTCTATTTAAAGAATATTTGTCTCATTTTGTAAGTCAAACATGTTCATCTTCCTTTAAACTTTTACTGTATCAGGTTGGTCAATTGAAAATTCTGTTACACAAAATATTTTGTTCTCTTCAGCCTGCTATAGAATAATTTTTATTTCTTCACTGGTACCTTTCTTGCAGAGTATCTCTGTCTCTGTTGTAACAGCTTTCTGTGGCTTGTCTTATTAAAACAAACTTTCAATAAGCTGTTTTATATACTCCTAACAACACTCCTGTGTTTTTCACTGTTGTACAAGTATTCACGGAATACTTGTACATGGTAAACTTAAAAAATAGTGTCTTACATGAGATTTCTGTCTTCATGTGATAAGTTTTGATTTCAGTTGTTGTAAGTAATAAATATAAAGAAATCAAAGCAAGAAAAAGTGACAGGTTGTTTTATCCTTGAGCTCTACATTAGTAGATGTACGTTTCTTTCAGGGAAGCAAGACTAATTTAAAAATCAATATGCTAATAACTGATGATAAGTTTTTATATATTTTTCAAAGAATCTGTGGTACTGGGTGGTCTAAGAAGATACAAGATCAATGACGCAATTTTTCGGCTGCATAACTAAAGCACACTTTTAAAAATAACAATCAGAATATCGGAATATAATTCGGAAATCGATATCGCTGTCTCGTGTACTTGATAATATCTGTTCCTGACAATTTCCGACTGTTTATATGTTCCCAGAGACAAGTGATTTTTTTTAAAGAAGGGAGTCAATTTTCATATTTTATGTAAGTGCTAAGAGAGATGTGTCTGATGAAAGGGGACCTAAAAACTGTTATTGAGGGTTTTTACTGGTATCAGAAGCAGAACAGATATTTAAACAACAATTTGATTATTACATTATAGCCAAATTTCTTTTCTTAATTAGGGTTTGAAAGTTAGCACACGGGAGCAATTCAGCTTATATTTTTTATAGCAGTAAGGTTTTTTCTTGACGTTGATAAACAAATAAAGATGCAACCAAATTTGATTTTTTTATACAGGATGCAGAAAAAATATTGACGTTTTAAAGCTATTTGATATTTTTAACTTACAGTAATAAATCACAAAAGAATGAAAAAGTAATGTTTATAGTTTTTCTTACAAATGTTCAATGTAAGCATATTTTGTCATGCGGAATACATCCAACCGATAGGAGAGTCTGTTTGGAGTAACCTTAACCAGCATGTTCGGAGTAATGGAAGTGACAGTTGCTTCATCCTGTGCCTCAAATCAGGTAGATCAATCAGTAGGTATGGAGGCACATAAACAAGAGCCTTTAAAATACCCCAAAAGAAAATATCACATGGGAGTCAAGATCAGGTGACCATGGAAGCCACCACAAACAAGTTCTGTCATCAGGTTCATGCCAACCAATCCAACGCACGAGGAAAATGTCTTTCAACCAGTTCCTTACAGAGTTATGTTGGTGATGCAGCAGATCATCTTGAAAAAGGTTCATAAATTTCCGTCGGGATGTCGCAATAAAACATTTAATTTTAGGAGCCCATTTGACATTGTGGGAGATTTTCAGATCCAGAAATGTAAGTTATTGTGTGCTAACTTTTCCACTTAGGTGAAATGTTGACTAATCACAAACACAATATGATCAAGAAAGTCATAAAATTGAACATTTCGTAGTTGGTGGGCTTCAAAGCCTGCAACAGGTGAAAAAAATAATACGGACACATATGTAAATGTTTCCTTAATACATTCTACATAGTCATCACCGCCATTGCTAGTTCACGGCTGGCCTTCCAAACAAATTTTTTGGGGCATGCTGGAAAGACTCCCTGACACGTTCAATAAAAGATTATGATGATATGGCTCCTCTGTGAATTTAACATGTTTTCTAATTTATTGTCATAAAGATTTGTGTGACTACTAGAAAGAAAATCTTCTAATTATTAATTCTTTTAAACTTATAGTTTTTACTCAATACAGTCATATACATACATACATACATTGTTGCCAAATGCCTAAATAACTTAAAATGCCTTAATAACTTTATGGTAGACCTGAAAAGAGCCGTTTTTGCTGTTTGGCTTCGACAGCTCATTGTAATTAATAACCTTATGGTAGCCCTGAGAAGGGCTGTTGTTGTCAAATAGCTTAGACGTAATTTTAATTCATAACCTTGTGGTGGACCTGAAAAGGGCCATGTTTGAGTTAGCTCTGAGAAGAGCTGTTGGGTCCACAAGCTAATCTCTGGCAAAGTTGGGGAGTTGCGACTTGTCCATTGAAGTCAGACCAGGCTTCCCCTCAGCGGCAGTTGGGTCCCCTCTACAGCGTGGCATTGCTGGCTCCCAGAGCCCCGCATTGTCAGGTCAGCATAAGTCAGGTCAGTCATCCTTTGCTGGTGTAGCCAAGGCGGTTCTCCCTGAGCAATCCCACGCTGGGCTGGCTCCTGTTGCTGAGTCTGCCAGCCAGGACGATACAAGCTCAGCGAGCTGGAGCGGGAAGGTAACCTCAGGTCTTCTTGAGTGTGTCCAGAGGTCTGTGAATTGTTGTCTAGTTTCATCTATTTTCAGGCTGTCTGGATGTGTGTGTACCCTCCAGCAGTGTTGGGCTTTATTGGATCTAGGCTGTTATCACAGTTAGCACTGATTTTAAGACTCGTCATTTCCACTTTTTGGAGTGGTATCAAGGTGCTGATTTATTGACGTGTACCCGCCTCATCGTGGCTGAAAGGTGGCAACGACTCCTGGTCATAAGTCCCTGTAACAAGCAAGGGAATACTCCCTAGTCCTCCTGCTTGCGTTTTTTTCAGATTGAGGGCTGTAATCTGTAGCAGCCAAGAGGAACAAAGAGTGACAGGGGAATACAGAAGGTCCCTATGACGAGGGTATTGGAAAGTTGGTACCACTTTACGACAAATGTCTAAATCGGAGTGGCGACTATGTAGAGAAATAGAGTAACCATGTAAGTACTTGTTACAAATAAAAAATTTTTTATTTTTACTGTGGTTTTAATTTCGTGACCGATCGGACCTTGAAACAAAATAACCCTCGTAATATTGTTACGGACACTCAACAAAAATTTACAAAGAACTAAAAAATTAATATTATATTAATATTAATATTAACTAAAATAGTAATATTATCTAATGTACAATAAAAATTCACAAAACATTGAAAATTAATAATAAAAAATTATAAAATAGCAAATAATCTACATCAAACAATTTTACCTGTAGTCTTCATCACTTTCTTCTTCAGGGAAATCATTTACTTCACTGCAGTTACATATGTTTTGATGAAACAGATGACATTCTGATGGTAAATATTTAAGTAGAATTAACAGGTTTTTGTATTTTAATTGTGATGTCAGTTTTAGATCAACTAATGACATCAAGTACATCTGGATACTTGACGTCATTCTTTCTCAAATTTTTTCATAAATTAATCAAAAGAAATTATTTGTCAACATCTTTGTATTGGCAGGCGTATTGGCAAGGCGTAATTATGACAGGCGTATTGGCAGCTTATTAAAAACTTTTTGTGTATTACTGCACAGGATTTAAAATTCTTGAAATCATGTAATTCCATTTTGCAAAGATACTTTTTTGAACATTGGCGAACCACCTGTTGTCAATCCCTAGGCGTCAGTATCGAAAAAATTCATTATTTTCTTCTTATTTCATTCTATCAGCGCATTACATTTTCTGCTTTCATGTGCGTATGACCTTTTAACAAGAATTTATGACACTTTATCTGTGGATATAGATAAACAATACAGGTAAACATATAACAAAATTTTTGTTCTGGCCATAGCAATTGTCTGGCCATATCATTTCTTCAGTTTTTGAATGGGTAATGTTTTGTTCAGCCCATTTTAGAATCCAAGAAGCTATTTCATTCTCACCATGTCATAAATTGTGAAATTAATGTCCATAAGTTCCTGCAGTAGAAATTTTTTATATTTGTTAACAGTGGTGTTTGTAAAAATTTTTGTAAATCAGCTGTCAACACATTTACTGTTCTTTGCATCTTGAGTATCTTTACTGTTTGGTCATACAACTTCTATGATTCCTTAAGGTGCAATCATAATCACTTTAAATAAATTTTTTACCATCTGGAGTTAATTCACCGTTTAATTTTGATAGATACAAATCTCAGGCCATGTAGCCATGTTTACTAATGTTTAATATATAATATATAATATATATATATATATATATATAATATGGCTATATAAAACCACTTTTTTGTTAATTTTTTTTACCTATTTTATTTTCAGAACAGAATTGTTGATAAAATAAATACAACTTTTCTAAATTTAAATCAGATCTTAAAAATGGTTTCTTAGTTTTCAAACATGAATAATGACTCTCATATTTCGGAATAACATTTTGAATTATTTCCTCGGGTGTACTATTATCGGGTGTATTATTTCAGTGTAGGACGTAATGAATTATCTTTTTAAATTTTTAAGTAATTTTTGATAACATTTCATTTTACACATATATGGAGGCTTAATTTCATCTGCAGCCAATTCTTTGCCCTTTTTATTTGTATTACTCTCACCAGCTAAGTACTTCTGTTTGCTAATATTACAAGTCTACTGTAATAATCTGTTTCTCTGTCGTTTTTGACTTTGCTGTTCAATAACTGTTTTACTTAATACCTTTCTCTTAGGTTTATGTGTTTCATTATGATTCAGAGCTTACATCTGAAGACGGTATATAATCTTCATCCTCTGAAATGAAGTATTTTCAAAGTCACTTAAATACAAGTCTTTTCTAACAAACATTATTCTGTAACTTGATCATTTTGAGAGCAATTGGGAGAAGCTGAAGTTCCCTCATGGGCTTGTTCATTTGAAAATAAAGGATATGGTTCGTTTACATTAATTTTCTACATGTTTTTGCACAATTACAGTTTCAATAAACCGAAACCTTTGTAATTGTGCTAGTTTCAAAATACAAAATATTGAAAGCCTTCAAAAAACAAGAATATTAACATAAGATCGATACAAAGCATCTACAGTAAAATTTTTCCCAAATGTCAGGATAAAATTACCCACGTTAAAGCATGAATATATATTATTGTTATTATAACCAGCTGTGACCCACAGCATGGATAATGTAATAGATAATAGATAATGTAATTTCTATAAAAATAATTCCCCTGATTTCTTTACGTACTAATGATTCTGAACATATATTTAATCTTGTCTAAAATCTGATTTTTCAATTTCAATTACTCAACAATCAATCGATAAACTGCATATTACTGGCCTTGTAATTAGCCATATTACTTTGGCCCTGTAACTGGCAATATTATTTTGGCCTTGTAAAAGGTCAAAGCTGGAATAGGGGACCTAAAGAAAGTGGCACTAGATTTTCATAATCTTTCAGTATAAGTCTGCAATTTATAAAACAGATAATTGAGGAAGTAATTTGCTAAATTTTCTAAAAAAGCAACATACTTAAGTTACAGTTTTAAAATCAGCAAAAACAAAACAAGAGAAAATAGCATTAAACAAATTAATTGATTAATAACTCCAAAAAAAATTATGTAGGCTTGGCATACTGGTATGCAACAGTATATTTACCAGTATCCTAATAAAAAAGACAGTTGGAACACCATTTTACTATTAATTTTCCCTAGTAAGCCAGACATGGGAAGTTTTTTATTCTTGAGAAGAAAAAGATTGAAGCAAAAAACTGTCTATGCTGTTTTTGTAGTCCTGTCAGGTCACCCACCTTGTATCATAATATAGTATATTGTGGGGTTTGTTGCTAAATGACAGGAAATAATTTCAAAGGAAGTATCAAGTTAATAACTGAATTCAGAGATATTCCATTTCCAGTTTGCTGTTTCATACTAATGTTCTCCACAAATATTTGATTTAAATGATTGTTGAAACAGTTTTATTTCAATATTTCAGGACAGGCTTGCCCTATTTAGTTTTATCTGACAGTAGAAAAAGTTCCTGGTATGATTTCAAGTACACTTAAATTTACAATTCCTCTCTACAACAGTAATTCAGAAGTTCTATCACTGCAGATTGTTACCACAGGTATTTATTTTTGAAAAAAAAATTAAAATAGATATGATTACATAAAAACAACTCTATGGGGTAAATAAAATCAAATGGGGATAAAATTTTTTATTACAGGTCTTTATTTTAGTGAAGAGTAGAAATTAATCATTTCATCAAGCAAAATAAAAATAAGATCTTTTTGGTTATATTTGTTAAATTCATTTTTCATGTGTAAAAAAAACACTGATTTCTTTAAAAACAGATTATTTAGATGTCAGCAACTATTATTAAAAACAATTTAATTTCTTAAACATATTTTTTTAAATATTTACACATCATCCTCATCTCATTGTGCCAGGAGTGGGGGGTTGCTTATTGTTCCCTAGTTGAACAGATTGCAACATACACATTTTGAAATAAAAGATCAGTATTATAAACTTATTTAACATTCTCATTACCCTGAAGTTTCTGGTTCAAATCTGCTATTGCCTTTTCAGTATATTTTATAATATCTTTGTAGGATACTGAAATAAATATACTTATTTGTAATATCTGAAAATTTTGTTTTTATCTGATTAATGTACTTTTTTATCTGATTAATGATTTTAGAAAAATCAAAAAAATGTTTTGGTAATGAAATCAAGTCTGGACCTTCTATCATACATATTCTAGACAATCATTTCTAATTTTTGTTTTATTTTTTGAGCCTTATTTATAGAGCACTAATTTTTTTTCAGCCTTACTAATATGAAATGATTTAGATTAATCCAAATACATGATCTTTCTTTTTTGTGGGCTTTTCAAAATTTTATTTTCCTAGAATTTCATTTTCTGAATATTTATTTAGGTAGATGGTATTTCTCAGTCCCCATAGTTACTAAAAGGAATAAATAAGCAAAATAAAGTTTCATAATATATCATGAAAGATCATAAGATATCATAATTAATCATAATATATCATGATATATCAGATATCATAATATATCATGAAATTGACGTGTGATTTAATTTAGTTGCAATTTAGTTGTGTTCTTTTCATAAGTGAGGAGATCAAAAAATTTCATCATAAAAATAAAGGTGATAAAATAAATTTTTAAGTGAGTTCATACTTAAAAAGAAGGCTAGTCAATCATCTTTTTTTATTAATTTTTTTTAATGATATAATGGGCATCAAGAAAAAAAGATTTAGTCATACATATTTTCATATAGTCATACATATTGCATATATGTTAAAGAAAGGAGCCAGCCTTTCTTTAACTTGAATGTTAAAGAAAATCGATATCTGTTCTTTAGTTGTCCAGTGATGGGCATAAATACTTTATCATGAAATAAAAAATTTTTTTTAAAATTTGACTTAAGTTTATTTTTGTTATATCTGTATGCTGATAGTATCTTTGTTTGTCCACATATGTTTTTATTTATTTTATTAGTTGTGTTGAGGGTTTATACATAATAAATTAGTTTTTTTAAACATTCAATGAGATTTTTTTCAATAAATAAATGTATATATATATATATATATATATATATATATATATATATATATATATATATATGTTAAAATACCATCAAAATTTAAAAGCAACTACCATTTTTTTAAATTTAATTTTCTAATACAAAATATATTATAATACGATTTAACTAATGTGTGATTAATTTTCCCATATCACTTATTTTCGTTTTTTCAGGTATTAATGGTACTATATTTGTGAATTAAAAATGGCAATCTGTAATAGCTCTATAGTAGTATGCTGGAATGGAGAATAATAACAATAACAATAACAACAATAATATTAACCTTAGATTATAATCAAATTTTAACAATAATATTAACCTTAAAGATTTTGTTTGTGGGATCGGATCCTTTACACGCCTGATCTGAAGTTCGTCGTGTCCTGAAGTTAGCTGAGTCAAGTTAGGTGAGTCAATTCGGTATGTCAAGTTCGGTGTTCAGTACGCTAATCTAGTTCTGTTTGTCGGTCTAGTTCGGTGGGTCACGTCCGGTGGGTCCATTCCACTACCCAGTCCACACTCCTGTCCAGGGGCAAGTCTGGTCAGTCACGTCCGGTGGGTCACGTCCGGTCGGTCACGTCTAGTGGGTCACTTTCCGTATGTCACTTCCGTACAGGATCTGTACGGCTGATTGGGTCTTCTATCTCCCATCTGTACGCCTGATTGGATCTTCTAATTCCTATCGGGTGGGTCGGGTCCTCTCCAAAAGACAAAACCGTCTGAAAATAAAACATAAAAGTTAAGTATTTCGTTATGCGTTTGTACAAAAAGTTTATCTTAATTTTTATTTCATATTACGTTAAAAAAAATTCTTAATTCTTACGTTAAAATTCTTTCGATGGTATTTTAACATTTCATACTGCTTATGTATTAGATTTAATAACGTATATATAAAAAAAAAATTACGGAAGACAAATGTAATTATTAATTTATTATGTACGTCCCCAACACATTTAATAAAATAATATATGAACTTGGTTTGATAAAATTTAATTGTAATTGGTTGGATTTGTGGGAACAAAGATAAGTTAACAACATTACCAGTTCTCGGGCGAACCTAGTCTGTTAAAAAATAGGGATTACCTATTTTTTTTTTCTTTCATACCGTTATTTTATATATAATCAGTGAAATTTATAATTCTATTATTAATTGAAGAAATATGTTTATAAGATGTCTTCTTTTTTTTAATTGGTCATCAGTTACACATCTTTCATCTGCAAAAAAAAATTATAAACACATTAAAATAATACAGATTATTTTATAAATTATGATTGTATAAATTATTTTATAAATTACGATTATATAAAAGACAAATAAATATTACCTAGATACATTTTTTACAATAGACAAAATGAAAATATTTAAAAATGTTAGGTATGCAATTTATTATTCAGTTGCCTTTTTTTTAAGTAGGACTAAATAGTATACATTTCATAGTAGTAAGAGCTCTTATTACTATGTGCGAGCGCTAGGATGTCGGTATAGCGGATCAGATAGTACCTGACTCCTCGGCTCGGGTTAAATCTGTAGGAGGCGGCTGACTGGGGGAACTCAGGCAGGATCAATGATCCTGGGCATATCCAACCGCCTGCACCTTGCGACATTTATGAATGGCGTCACTTTATTCATGGAAACTTAACTTTCACGATTTCTGTGGCAAAGAATCCATATAAAAATGCCCATGTAGGAGAGCCTTTGGCTTCGCAAGCGTAGCGAAGGAGCGTTGAGTTTGGTGATATAATATTTAGTGATAAAGGGGAAAGAAGATTCTAAAATCTGGATCACAGAAGCTGCAGGAGGACCTGCTAAGGAGACAAAGAATTTTGCTGACTGGCACCAGATCTAGCGAACATGGAGAAACGTATCAATGACAAGTTGAAAAATTGTCGTTTACAGAAACTACTCCAAAACCAACACAGAAAAAAGTAGAAGTCTCCAAACAAAAGTTGTTCCAGACCTGAGAATAAGCTCTTGACCGGTAAAAATGGAAGGAAAGTAAAGTAAACAGCATAAGTCGTTTAAATATAATGCAGCGACGGTAAAAGTTGAGATAGAGAAAATTCCCATTCAGGGAATCAGGATAGAAGACGATGTGATCGTGACTGTTGGAAGAGAGAGTGATGGACAAACATCAATGGAGCCCCGGAATGCTCGGAGGCCTCTAAAAGAAACAGCGAGCTTTTTAGCCGCCCCATGCAATGCTCACCTACCATCTGGCTCACTGGCTCAGTACCATCTAATGCCGACAGTGAAGTATCCTCCGGTATCTATTGCGAAGATGGATTGGATGATTCCATTTCAGAAGGCTCAGACAGCCTGGAACACTCTGGAATCAGAGGTGGAGTCCATCAGGAAGATGAGAAGAAGCAAATAAGGATGGCATAAAAGTAAATCTAGGCAGTCGATGTGTGTGTAATAAGTTTTGTAAGTTCTTCTGATTAATTTCATGAAAGGATGAGTTTTTAATAAAAGGACTTTAAAGCAGTTTTGATAAATTTTAATTTCTTTATAAACGAAATATGTTTTTTAATGGCAAGCTTTTTTACTATATACCCTCAACATATCGTGTTTTAAGGTTTTAATGTACTTTGACAAGTCTATTTTTGGATAATCTGTTTGACAAGACTAGTTTCTTGTGACTAGGTCGCTAGTTATTTTAACAAGAACGGAAAGAATTTTTTTATGTTCTCTTTTTTTCGGGAAAAAGTTAATGACCACGGCAGTCGATGCCCGTATTCCCAGAAAAAAGTTATTTAGTTACATTTTTGTATTTCTTCTAAATTTTAATTTTCTAGATTTTTTTTTCAGATTTGGCAAATTATTCTGTGTTGAAAATATGTATATATAAAATAGAATTTTACCTTATTTAAAATTATAATTATACATACTATAATATATATCTAAGATATATTTTGATAATGATTATAACTAATATATAATATATATATATATATATATACAAAATCACATTTAGTTTCAAAATCACATACAACCAACATTTTTAGTTTTTATATTTTTGCATAAACAGTTTATCATCTTGTACATGCACCGTGAATATCATACGATTTAAGACCAGACAGATCCTTAAAAACATCATCTATGAAGCCTCTGGTCTGTTGCAAAACCAGATAACTTTCCAGTTATAATATCGCATAGCTCGAACCCTTGTTGAGTTATTTAATTAATTGAGCTGAAAGTTGCAATCTGTATTCTTAGTGTCCGCCAGTGGCGGTTCGTAGCTAAAATTCGTGGAGATGCTGCTTTAGAAAATTTTTTTTCTGGGCCTTTTCAAAGCCACGGTTAAGTTTTCTGTAAAATAAAAGAACCGAAATAAAAATGAATCAAATATAGTAGCTGGAAGCAGGATAATAATCTAATTCTACATTTTTATCACGTTCAAGGATATGTTACACGGTTTTTAAGCACATTTTGCTTAAAACCGTAGTCGGTTTAGCCGAATAATAATAAAATGTCAATACAGATAATATTTTTTTAGTATAATTAGATAACTTAAAATGTTAAACACTATAACGCTTAAAAACACTATAGTCCAATGGTGCTTAATTTAAATTTCTATGTACACAGAAACAAATATATAATTATTTTATACTAATTACCTTCTCTTTCGCCCTTCCAGCCTGTTTTTGTACAGATTTGGCAATCAAAGAGCCCTTGCTTTCCACCATCTTCTGATCACTACTGAAACAACTAAACAATTTTTATATTCCTTCCATCGACTAAACTAGAAAAGGAAACTAACAAGGAACACTACATACACATGCGGAGTAAAAAAAATTACCTTCCACCAGCACGCCAGGGTCGGCATTGCGGGAGCGACAGTGCTCTATCCCCTTGGCGCATGAGCACAACAGCCAATCACCACTCCGCTGGAACTGTGAAGCGTACAGTTCCATACAAAGATCTTTGTATCTTTTTCATTAACTGGTGGATGGCTACTGACATTAAGCTTCCACTGGTGTCTAAGTTTTGGTATAACAAGTATTATAATTTATAGTTATTTTAATAATAATAGAACTGCTTGTGCAGGTCTATGCTATTACTTTTTGTGCTTGGTTATTCTCTATAATGCTGTACAATTTAATATTCCTTTGTTATGCATATTGAGAAATGTTTTATTTAGCAATAAATTTTCAGTTTATAAAATATGCCTACATGTTTTATACTTTTCTACAGGTTTTGCAAATGACTAAAGCCCACGGTTTTCTCACAAATATAGAGCTCCCGGAATGCCCAGAAGAATAACTTACCATCATAAAAAAACAGACTTACGAGTGCCACTAAATTACATGAAACTGACAAGATAATTTTATTGTAAAATATACAGAAGTCAGTATTCCAAGAAAAAAATCTTACTGCTATTAACAGAAAAGGAGCTTGTTCCTTACCCACAAAATATTTCATTTTTAAAGTCCGTAAGAGAGAAAAGGATTAAATATACCAGAAGGCCTTTCTTGATACACTATTGTAATAAAAAAATAGTGTTATTAATGTTATTTACATTATAATAATGTTTCATAATAATAAAACATAATAATGTTTCATAATAATTCAAGAATGACGGTCAAAGAAAGTTTTTTCATCATATTTTTAGAGCGCGGTTCAACATTGGTTTTAGTAGGCCACGGGTTGACGAATTTTTAACCTGTATTTCTTTGAAGGAAAAAATAAAACGTGTGAAAAATATATCATATTAAAGCGACTTCTTATAGGAAAAGATATTCATCGGCCGAAATACAAAGCCGTTTACTATCTATTGTAAGAAGAAAGGGAGAATCTTTTAACTATTTCTGTTGGTCGCCAAAAATATCAGGTTCTGCCACTCATCCCTGATCAGATTGCTTATTATTTGAGACCATTACACAAATGCAATTTCACAATTATAGCAGGCAGCTCTAAAAGCATACAAACAAAAGAAAATGTCTTCATCTATCAATAGAATGAAGCCGATTATAATAAAGGATCTAACGAAATATCAGCATTGTACCACTGCTTAATAGAACTTCAAATTACAGAATGTATTAGAAAAATTCGATTTGCCTGTGATGATTATTAGGTGGGGGGGGGGGGGGGAACAAAACAAGAACATAACCGTGGTTGGAATGTTGTCTCTAGTTTTTGAATTTTGCTCCCAAAAATGTGAAACAATTGCTACTAGTTTTCCATGTAGTTGGTCACTCGTTTCTGTCTGCAGACAGAGTTTTCGGCCACATTGGAAAATTAATTAAAGCCAAGAATGTTATACTGTTAATCTTGCATAGTACGATGTTTTTTTTTTTTTAGATTTTGGAACTGTAGTCTCATTAAAAGATAACATCTTATTTGATCGGAAGAGTATTGTACAAATAGTAATTAAACCTCCCGGGAAGTGATATTTTAGATTTAACCCTCCAAAAAGATAAAAATTCAGAAGGAACAAGAAAGGTAATAATATACTAAAAAAAAAGTAGCTGTGATTAGACAGCTACGTTTTTTTTACACTAGAATCGTTAAATGCTTCCTTGGAGTGACAAACTGCCGTAGCCTCTGCTCTATCGAAGTCGTTTACTACACCTTTAATGGCATCGAAATGAAACAGCACAGCTTCAATAGGACTGAATTATATTAACTAAAATAAATTCTGACGATTTTTTTGAATTCTGTTTTGTATGTAATCACCGTTTATTATTATTATTATTATTATTATTATTGTGGTTGTGATTACTATTTTTATTAATTTGTTTGATTATTGATTTGTCTTTTTTTACTTATGTTTTTAAACCAATAAATTGTAATTATATAAACATTTTAAATTGTTCATCTCTCAATATCCTGATCGAGCCGCAAACACGCGACAATATATATATATAATAGATTTATAATTATTAAACTGGATTTTCAACTTACCTTATTTTAATCCAGTCGCCAAAATATAAAATAATTTATATTACCCGCTACTTACTCATCTACCCACTACTATTGCCCATTGTGTTTATAACATCTTTTGAGTTTATATTCAGTATCTCTATAAATTGTGTACTCATGTCTTCTAGTTTCAAGGTTTTATAATGAATGTGAATTTTTACTTTTTATTATAATCTCTGAATTATTGCTATGAAACGGAATTTATAGTAATTTTATTGTTGCTTTAATTTTTAACTTTCTATACGTTAATTTTTTTTAAAGTTATTTTTACTTAGTGTACAGTCTTTTACTTGTGTTCACATTAAGAACTAATATATTAATATTATATAATATTTCGTCCTGATTTTTTTCTAATTTTAAAACTTTATTACAAAGACGCTTACGAAATATTAAAATATATATATGTAAAATATAATATATATATATATATATATATATGAATAGAAACATACATGAATAGAAACCATATATTCGAACGTCATGTTAACCTTTGACTCCTAACAAAATTTTGACGTTCGAACCTGAGGTCATTATTCTATGATGAACATGTGTTCATATATAGTAAAACACGGGTTTCAGACGTATTCAAAATTACAACAAATAATCAACAGATAAGATGACGTTTGAATATGAGAATCTCTTTTCACGGGTTTATTCAAATACCTTAAAGAACGGTTACTTTCAATGATGAATGTGTGTGTGTTCACATTAAATTTACATGTTGAAACTGTTGATTTAGTGAAAAATTCATAGTAAAACGTATGTTTTAACTGCAAACGGCTTGATTAATATTAAATTTATGATGATGATGTAGATCATCATTACTTTCAGCGATATGGATGTTATATCATTGATCATTATTTAATGTATACTATTATCATTATTTACCGTTCAAACTTTAAAATCATTGTTGGTTTTTATAACCTTTTTCTTTTCCACTTTAGCCTCAGGTAATTACCGTTCAGATGTTACATCAGAGGATGAATGAGGATAATATGTATGACTGCAAATAAAGTGTAGTTTTGTATAGTCTCAGTTCGACCGTTCCTGAGAAGTGTGGTTAATTGAAACCCAACCACCAAAGAACACCGGTATCCACGATCTAGTGTTCAAATCCGTATAAAAATAACTGTCTTTACTAGGACTTGAACGCTGGAACTCTCGACATCCAAATCAGCTAATTTGGGAAGACGCGTTCATCACTAGACCAACCCGGTGGGTTTGGTTTTTATAATCTAACAGCTACTCAGTTAACGCTGAAAATTTATAATGATCTCCTGCATCAATCAGTCATCACTACTTTCAGCGAAATCGGGTGTTGTGAAGTTTAAATTTTTTATATTTGTGAAAGCTAATTATTGACAGCCGATGTTATTTTATTTATATTTTACATAAGAAACGAGACCTCTCAGGTATATCTTTCATTAAATAAAAAATAGGTCGTATCTCGAAAAAGGTGCATCCCAGGTCATTTTTAATGCGATTTTGAAAGATTCATTCGAAACGACTAGACCTAGTCCCACGCGTCTAGCAGCCACCGTTCTTGAGATACTAGCGCGAGTAAAATTCGCAGATGTCAATTCACCTCAAACCCGATTTTCACTATCAATTTTTTAATAACTCTACACCACCTTGTAAATTTAAGAAAAACTATGATGATGTTCTACATCAATTGGTCATCATAACTTTCAGAGAAAACGGGGTGTAACATCTTTTTTCAATGATTCTTTTATTGTATATGTTCCTTCAGATTTGCGAGACTAAAAAAATTTCATATAAAGTCGCAAAATACAGTAAATTTATCAAGCTTCTACTTCACAATTCATAGTTTGTTATAAATGTATATTTTAGTATTAACATACTGTACTTATAGACTGTCTATGACATCAGGGAATCCCATATAGCAGCTGTCAATCATTCATAATTAGTTGTTTTTTTTTTTTATATATATCGGTTTAGATTGTTATTACAACAACACTGTTCTTCAACCTTCACTTAATGTAAATTACAGTTTTTCTACGCATGCACAGTAGCATATTAATCGATGTAACGAACAAATAAAAGATTCATGTGGTATTTTCACCGATTTTAAGCTAATTATCAATATAAATGTGGGCTTTGTAACGCTACAAAATTATGTTGAAGTGCTGGGAAAGCATTTAAAGCATGGTATTGTAAAGAATAAAAAGAATTAATTGAATTTTAAAATAAGCCAAAGCTGAAATCCCAGCCTGGGCTTTTTATGAGGTTAAAGGTGATAAAGACGAAACAACTGAAATTAATATCGGTACGTATGTTTATAAGAAATTATTACATCTGCATTTCGTATACATTAAAGAATGAAAAAAAAAACAACTGGCTGGATTTCGAACCAGTTGACTATGGCATGCGGTTCTTTGTTGCCTTAATCTGTTCGGCTATACTAATTACGTGACGTGTAAAGTGAAAATTGTATTACATAAGTTGTATGTTATCTTTTACGTGTAACGAATGTTAACAGCAATGCCAAATGATCAATACAATTGTTCACCGCATTTATATTAGATATATTTTCATGTTGATTGTAAGTACTCGGACCAAGTAAGCAAAAAAAAGTATCTATTTAACAAAACTTTTTAAAAAAGTCGTTGCGGAAAAAATAAAACTTTTTGTTATTTCAACTAGATCTTATTTTTTTTTCAAACACAATGCAATTATGTGATAATGTTATATATCTAAATTTTATACATTATCTAAGTATGGAACATCAATACCTTTATATACTAATATAAAGATTTTTAAATTGATTAATTTCACTCAAATCTGATTGTGTAAGATCATTATATATATATATATATATGTATATGTATATATATATATAAAATTTATTTTTATTCAAATACATTATTGGTTACAGTGGATAGCTGTTAAAATGTACAGTACAATTAATATCAGTTAGAATCTGTAAACAATAAACTATTCCATATAAATAATGATATTTCATATGTTACCTTTTTTTATATGTAATGTAAATATTTATATGTAATTTAATTTTATATGTAATTTTTTTCATATGTAATTATTATTCATACGTAACCTTTTCATGATATGTAACCATTTCATTAATATGTAACCTGTAATGTCATTTTTATTGATATAGTGTTGAAGTTAGTTTGTTATTACAAACTGTAAATCTATTTGTGTAAAATGTAATCTAGTGGTAGAAAAGGATATATATATATATATATATATATATATACGTTACCCTACTTGGTTATTTAACATTTTCTTAAATATCCAATTTTAGCAGTTGTTTACTGTTAAAAAATATCTTTTGTTTTATTAATAATGTAGAACATCATTAAAATAGTTTAGATAAGAATATCTATCAGTAGGTAAAAGGTTGGAAAGACAAGTAACATTATTCCTGAGCGTTGATTGTGTACTATCTTATCAATATCAATATAGGCTATTATCCTACTCTTAGTTATGGCTACATATTTTATTACAACCACGATTTTGTTAGTTTTTCTAATTACAGAAAATGAAGAAAACCGGTTAAATTTTTGGAAGAGCTTATTGTAATACGAGAAAATATAAATGCCCAAAGTGTGGTAGTGATGATGGCCCTAAGAATCATAGTATTTCATTGTAATAAATGTATAATAATTATTGTGAAGCGTAACTGAAAGAAAGTATGAAAATACTGCAATATTAAAATTTCACAATTAAGACAGACACGGTTCAAAAATAATAATTTTCCATGTAAAAAAGTACGCCATTTTAAGTGCTTTTATATCTGCCATGCAGGATTTAATCTGTAACAAGCTCACAATATCTAGTGGAATCTGCATTGAACTACTCTAACTTTTGAAAGGTGTGCCTTTTTGTAGTACAGCAGAACATTTTGAATCTAGAAGGTCCAAGTAAGATAATTGAGGTGTATGAAACAAAATTGGACAGCAAAGTTATAATCACAAAGATTTAATTGAAGGGACGTGGATGTTTTAATGGAACAGAACAAGACGGTTGAAAATATTTTCTAATTTTTATATGTGGCATCAATACATTGCTTTTAGTTATCAAGGAACATATATATCCATGTACAACTATAATCGGTAACTTCTGGCAATCGTACAATTTTCTCAATGTAGAAGGATTTACTTTCTATAGCATGAACCGTAGAATAATATTAAGGATCCAGATACAATCCATACACAAAATACAGGAATGCTGTGGTACGAGGTATACACAAATACACCCCATTTTAGAATCATAAACACCATTTCTTAAAGCGTTAAGCAGAATTTATATTTACAATGATCTATAATAAACATGAAACATATATTTATAATATTTTTATGATATTATGAAGTTTGTAACAACTATATCAGTTTAAATAAACTGGGCCTCTGTTTTTAACATTTTGTTAGTACAGAATAAAATACAAAATATATTTATTGCTTTTCTGTGGAGTCTCTCTGAAGTTGGTCATATTTTTCTAAATGTGTGGGAGCTTTTGATCCTTTTTGATAAATATGAGGACGTGTCATGAGCCAACTGCATATGAACTCTACTTTGTTGTCGCCTTGTAATCAATGCCCTGTCAGTGCCTCTTTAAATGGCCCAAAAACAAAAAAAAATCGCAGGGGGATAAATCTGGAGAGGGAATGTTTTAAGGTTTCCCAGTAAATTTCATCCGGTTCATTCAGAGTGCTAATGGCTGTGTTAGGCTTAGTATTGTCATGAAGGAGAAACACACATCTCTCATTGGCTGGCATTAGCTTTTATTTCTGTCGGTAGCTTTTACTTTCTCCAAGAGCTGACAATAAAAAGCAGCATTCACAGCGCGACATTTGTGGAAAAAATCAACGAGCAATACACTTTTCCAGTTACAGAATTCAGTTGGGAGATTTTTTCCAGCTGATTGACACATTTTAGCCTTTACAGGTCAAATTTTTTTATACGGTCAGGGCTCTCCATTCTATGCCATTCCATACTCTCAGAGTTTAACTTGGGAGTGTAGTGATGATCCATGACTATTCAAAGCAAAAAAAAATTCCCTCTTGTCAAAATCAATTCAGGAGCCTTTGGGCAAATTTCCTGTTGGGCCTGTTTCTGATTTTGTGTCAAAATTCTTGTGATAATGAAATGGGCACTTCCATGACTAATATACACTTCCAAATAGATTTCATCGACCATAAGGTGCTAATTGCCTTCAATGAGACAAAGATTATGTGAGAAATTTTTTATGTTGTGCAACTAACAATTTAACTTCTTACTCTGATAAGGCATTAGTTACCAAAGAAAAGTGAATCTGCTTTCCACATCTCTACTGTCAGTATCCCTTCATGCCAGCTTGCTTATGTTCGTTTGCAAGCCGTGAAGACATAATTCCTGTTTCTATTTGACTTACACACAACCCAGTGATGCAGGAATTTATCCCGCATAACCTGCTATCATAGACAGCTGTTTCTTCCTTAAACAATTCCAAAATAATGGTTTCCTCAACCTTTAAAACATTAAATCTTTAATATACCAATTAATAGGAAAACAAAATTTGATGTGGCATCCTGAATAGTAAAAAAATTACTTCATTTTCTTATGTTACTGTGCCTTTCTTCTGGCTTTTTCAGTACGTTGTTTAGCTTTTCATTCATTATTATCCATTTATAGTTTTATGTAACTTCATAGTCATAATATGACTACTCATTATTTACTAATGAATAATTTAATGGCATTTAAGGTAGTTAATATATTCTTCTTAGACAATTAATTTTTATTAGTATAATGGGAGAAAAAAGAAAACAACATTCTTAAAAAATTCAAGAAAGGAGATTTTGAAAGGAAAATATGAAATTTTAAAAATAAGAGAATCTGATGTGAAGTTAAAGGAAATAGCCATAAAATGTAGATTATTGTGTGTTAAATGTTTGCAAGAACTAATATGAGATATAGAGGAATGGTCAAAGGATATAAAAAAATTGTACCAGACATAAAAATTTTAAAAGAATAGCGATCACAAATTCACTTTTTACAAAGGGATTCTCAGCATTTCAAATATTAAACCAATAGAACTGTTAGTGTCTGAAAACTTTTGGCAGAGATGGTTTGATTCATTTAGAAGACAAATCTGATTACACAACATAAATAAAAGTCATTGCATATACGGTTGTATGTAGGTTTGTTTCATATCTCTTAAACCACAGGACTGATTTCAATTAAACTTGAAACAATTATACTTACTAACTGAGAAAAAATACTGTACTTGTTAGACATCTCTAATGCAATCGCTGCAGGAATTGGTGAGGGGGAGAAACTTAAAACATAAAATATTAAAATTCTGGAACATTTGAAAATATTCTAGAATATTTTCAAACACTGTTACATTTTGGAAATTTGTAGAACTTCCTAGAAGTTTCTATAACATTTTGGTGCAGTCTAGATCGTTTTCAAACATTTGTAACAATTTTGAACATGATAAACATTTTTGAAAATAACAGATCATTCTACATATCTCTATCATTCTGTGATAGTCTAGATTTTTTTTAAAGAAAATTCTGGAACATTTTTGAATATTATATTGTTAATGCAATTTAGATTCACAGAAAATTTAAATGTACCAGACTCTTAGTGCGAAAAGACTGTTAGCTAATATCATAGAAGCTACAACATTAACAGGAAAGAAGAAGGTCAGGATATGTTCATTCCTCGGATACCATTAGTCCCAACTGATTATAGTTTCCTGTTAGATTGCTTTTGCAATCACAATATACTAGGCCCCAAGGACAATCAGTCAAATGGTGTGGTATTAACTTAGAATCCCCGGGTTTTTTTTTCATGGAGAGTTTTATGTAAAAACACCAAAACACCTCTTTATCTGAGCTCCAGGAGGAAAGATAAAAAAATGCTGTTTACATGCAAGCATTGGATTAGCCTAAGTCGTTACAACCTTGAACTTTGATGTGTTGTAGTTTGAAAGCTGTATTTATTTAAATGTATACTGACAGTTTGTTTAGTTGCATTAGTTATTTGTATATTGTACATTTGTGTGTATATGTCTTCATTTACAACTTATGTCTGTCTATAGCATCTTTCTCGATGCTCATGGTAGGATTAATTAATTTAACTAAATTAAAAATATTAAATCAAATTAAATTGTACATATTTGTGTAGTTGCATTATTTACTGTACAACATATTGTTTGAAAGGTTAAAATACATACTTATTCTTCAAAACTCATTTCATCTTCATTCAAACCATATTATTGTAGAGCAATAAACAACATTCCAAAACCTACGATTATAAGGCCATCAATTGACGTAATGAATAAAAATCTTGATTTATCTGGCAAAGACAAAAAGATCACTCCGTTATCGAGTAAGAAGGCTAAGGAAATTGTGCCAAGAGTACAGGAAAAGTCTGGGTCTACCGAAATGGAGGTACAAGTCATTATTGAGAAAGCACCAGACACAGACGATAATAAAACTGTATGCATAGAGCCTCCAAAAGGTCAGAGAGAAGCCGCGGTGAGAGCGTCTATATCAGCCGGTCCAAGCACAGCCTTAGAGATTGAATCCAGTTCATCAGCCGCCGAAAATGCATCGCTTGCGAGTTTAGATTCGAATAGCAACGATGCTAACTGCACCAACGAAGCTTTCATCACCTGATGTAAGCCGGCGAACATCATTGGCATCAGAAAGAGAAGAAGATGCCATGTCCGAGGTCTCAGACACACTCTCTTCAGAAGTTAAGCCCGTTCGAAGAATGGAAAAACGGTGCAAGAAAGGATGGCCGAAAGGAAAGCCTAGACGGTAAACTTTGGATTCGAAAGTTGTATTAGAATATGAAATTGTGAACCTTTTTTATTTTTTTTTGAAGTGGGACGGGGCTTATGACCAAAGTAGTCGATGCCCCTAAAAACCTCAAAAAAAAAAAATAATGATAATAATGCCCTGAGGTAGGTAATCCCAACGTCCGGAACACAACATCTACGTTCCACGTAGGGCGGCCACAGCTGTACTCATGTACAAGACATATAGCTGGCTAACGGAGCTCCGAGTAAATTCCTCGGATATATTACTTTTTTTGACCTGTTTCCATCTTCAGGTCACCAGACGGATTGGGTTTTTCGGCCACCTGCAGGATACGAACAATTAAACGATTAGGAAGTGGACACATACCATATTTAGAGCTGGCGATGTGGCGGCCAGGGTCAATGTTATTGCAGGTGTAACGGAGACCCTTTCGTTTTCCACATGTCCCCTGCGATAGCAAGCATGTAGCAATGGTACCCATGTATGTCGGTGCATGGGAGCTCTGAAAGCTTCGGTAAGTAGGCGCCTGGAGTCAGTGAAGAGATTGCGCATCCGTTCTCTGCCAGGACATATGTCGGTTCCACCGGAGTACCGGAACGGACCTCAGGGTTGGTAGCCCTGGAGTGATTGTGTACCCCGGCGGCTAGCATTACTACAGAAGGGATCAAAGGTCATGCAAACTGATCAACAACAAAACGTGGCAGAGGGTTCACGTAAACACCCTCGTTTAACACCGGCCGTATCGCCTGAGGCAAAACGGAGAAAGAACGCGGAATCAAGGAAAATTGAAGTCGAGGCTAGAAAAAGCTTACAAAAAGCTTTTTTTAAGAATATTAATGTTCCAAAACCTAAATACTTGGTTATTGCAAAGGAGGATGGTAATTTCTCGAGGGTAAGTTCCTCGAGAAACGGATCAAGTAGAAATTACAGTTACAATAAAAGACCCGAAATCGGCAATAAATAACTTTCGAACATTCATCGAAAGTTTAAATGAAGTAGAAGAAGGTGTATTTAGTGCATTAAAGAAGATTGAAAATGCCCTTGATTTTCAAATCTGCAAAAGAAAACAAAAAAAATTAGACTTTTTTTAAGAAATAATTAAAGGTATTTTATTGTTTTTTTATTTTTACATAATACTATACACATTTTGTATTTTCTAATGTAATTTAGTGCTGTAGAACATTATTATAAATTAACATAAATTTTTGTGTACAATTTTTGAGTTTCTTTATTTTACCTTTCTAAATAGAAAACTTCCCAAATCTAAAAAAAAATTGGTCTCTTGAGTTCGGATTAGAAAAATTTTTTTTTGTTTTATAAAAAAGAAATAACAGGTTTACTACCTGATTGGAATTACTTAAGAATTATCTAAATTATTGTTTTTATTTAAACTACATATTCAAAAATTTTGTTAAATAAATATTCCTTATTTTAATGAACGAAACTGAAATTAAATTATCTATAATTGTGATAGGGTAAGGTTGATGAAACTGAGTCGTTGGTCTTCTTAGAAGAATGGAAACCGATCTTGTTGTGGATCAAATTATTTCATTAAACAAATATAAAAATCAAAACTTTCATTCCTGAAAGCGTCGTAATTATTCCTAAAAATAAGAATAAAAAAAAGAAAGGAGAATATGAAATGAAACTGTTTCCTTTCGTCTTTTTCGTTGAGCTGACATATTGCTGCGTATAAGTATGGATTTGAAGTGTTATTCAGCACTACAAGAGAGATAATTTTTTCTATTCACCCCAGGGACTAGTTGTTGTACAATAAACTGTTCAATTGCTCTTACAGAAAGCAGCTCTGAGCAGTTACAATTTTTCACAGCCATAAGAAAGAAGGTCATATTACCTAAATAACATTTAATAATTAATTTGTTGGTTTTTATGAACAAATTAGTTATCTGATTTTTTTTTGTCGGTATTTTAAAATAATTTATTCATTTTTCACATTCCATTTCATTTCAGCTTAACATTTGCTATAATACATAATAAATCATGAATTAGAGATCTGGTTATAGATTTGAATTAAATTTTGAGGACATCATCTACTGATTAATCAAATTTGTTTTATTTTACCGTAGAACAAATTATTTTATCAGTTCATTGACAGACTTGTAAATTATGTTCAAGTGTATCTACTGGGTCAGTGTGCGGTTAGAGAAAACGAAGAGAGTCGTCGCTTTAGAAATGTAGATGTGATATCTAACTAAATTTACTCTAAAAATTTATCTTCTAAGATTTTCTGGCCGGGGAGCCAGGTAAAATAATTAAGAGGAAAAATATTTTATTCTTTTAACTGTTGAATATTTTAAAATACCATCGGTTGATTTTCGCTATCGCTCATCGGAGAATGTGTCACGAGCTTCTCTTGGCTTCGCCTCATTTCAGTGGTCGAAGAGTCGTGATGTTTCTTAAGATGTTTCATTATATCACTGCTCAAAAATGCTGTGTTCAAAGTTTTTTTTTTTACTGTCACGCAACTAGCAGACATCAGTTTGTTTACTTATTTTTCATGTCTCCAATTTCGATTAAACTGTGAAAAAATAGAGTTAAGAATATATATATATATACAAATTGATATGAGGAAGTTTCTGTTTATAAGTTTGCAATATTTGTAAGAATATGAATACCCATTTCAAATTAACATTTAATTCTGATGGACACTTTGTTAATTGTATAAAAACAATCAAAATGATTATATGAATTTGTAGCATATGTATTATGATCATGACAATGAAAATAAGTGTAATGAAATGCAAAATACTAACTTGGGTTGTTATAATGATGAAGAGTTTATTTACTGCTAATAAATTATAAATGAACGTTCATCCAAAAATAAATTATGGCATTCTCTGGCCTATATTTTAAAGAGTATTACAAAAACTTTACCTAATAAACAAATTCCTACCACAAGATTTAAAGAAATACTAAAACTATGTTTAAAGTGTATTTGTAATACAGTTTAATTTTATCTAATAAACAATTTCTTTCCGCAAGATTTAAATAAATACTAGAAATATATTCACTTATATGTAAAACTTTAATATAAGTGAATACATTTTGTTTTAGTAGTTTTTTAGGCTACCAGCAATGATATTAATATAATTAATAAGTTTCAAATATTATACAGAAAAATACAAAAAAAAAAAAAATGATAAAACTAATCTCAAAGAAAAGAAAAATTAGGTTGTTACATAATATTTAGCCTAATATCCTATACAATTTGTATTTTAAAAATCACTATGCTGATCAAACTGAACTTATCTTCCTGAGTCAGTCAAGCAGAAAGTATGTCTTTACTTTCATTTTTATAATATTATTATCCAATCAAGAAAATTTGAACTGCAACAATCTAAATAGTGTTTCTATTTAATGAATAATTTACCATAAAGGCCTAAAGTATTTAGATAGGAATATGAATGCACAAGAATTTTATGAAAAATGTCATGCTATACCAAAATTTAAATCTGAAGCCTTTCAAATGAAAAGCTGAGATGCTGTTACTGTGCTACAGAGACTAGGAGTGTATTGTATTATATATAGTGATCAACCTGTATGTAGAAAAAGCTTATTCTTTTTCAAACAAAATTCAGTTTTATATAAAAAACAATATAATATATTATGATATTTATTATTGCAAATAAATAACAGTTTAAAATTAAAAGACATGCAGAGAACCACATAAGGTATTCTGGAATGTAAGAAATTGCAATGGCACTGCTATATGTGACACTCTAAGAGGGTACAGTGATGAAACATTCATCAAACAGGTTGTGAATTTTTATGAAATATTTTTACACAAAATGACATGCACCTATACTCACACAAGTACATGCGCTCACACACACACACACAAATATATATGTATTATAATTTATAAATTCCTTACGTTTATGAAGTTATGAAATGACAGTTTAATTATAATCATGTACTAAGAAGAAAAAAAGAAAAGTTTTTTTTTAATAAATTACAGGTTTTGCTAGTACTGAAGATGCTGAAATTCCTGGAAATTATGGTTTAAAAGATCAAGTTTTAGCACTCCAGTGGGTTCATAATAACATTGCATCATATGGTGGTAATCCTAATAGTGTAACAATAGTTGGACATAGCGCAGGAGGTAGTAGTGCTCACTATCAAATGATGTCACCCCTTAGTAAAGGTAAAAAAAAGAAACATTGTACATATTTACAACACAAATATTAGATTAGTATTATTTTTTGAAGTGTGAATAAAAAATTATATGGTTGGATGGATATAAGAGGTAACTTGATTTCAGTGGATTAGTAATGCAACAAATTTTATTACTACTGGTAAATTTCAGATATTGATCAGAAGGGATTATATTTCATTGCAATAATACTCATAAATAGTAGTATTTATTATTATTATAGTAGTTATTTATTATTGATGTAAATTCCAATTTGAGATGAATTAAAGTAAAACTTAAGGCAGTGATGACAAGGGTAAGCATATCATAATAAATGATTACAATATTTGACTTGCAGTAATTCACATACGCTTTGATATTGAATAGACTGCGTAATAAAAATATAAAATATGTGTTGCAGATTGCTCAACTTCTCAAAAAACGTCCAGTACTGTATAACTTCCTTGTTCAAAGACATATTTGGC
Source organism: Lycorma delicatula (assembly GCF_047948215.1). NCBI lineage: Eukaryota > Metazoa > Arthropoda > Insecta > Hemiptera > Fulgoridae > Lycorma > Lycorma delicatula. The sequence goes on along the minus strand of NC_134456.1, from coordinate 224,918,127 downwards.
CAACATCATTAAACTTGCTGTTTTATCATGATCAGTCATCATTCAAAAATAGAATATATTGCATTTAGAATATTTTATAGTGTCTTGTATAAGGAACTATGTGAACAAAAAGTCTACATCTTAAATTTCTTACCCTCTCTGTAGTCTTGCCTTGAGTCCCATTTTTAATCTTCCAGACTATTCTTAACAACTTCCATCATATTCTATTAAGGTCCCATGTAACTAATCTCACATGCAATTCTTTTTTCCTCATTTCCCTATTCAGTTATCCTCACGTTTTCTTGCTCTCCTTTGAGTTGATGTGTCCTGATTCATGTATTCATTAGTTTATGTTGTCAGTACTTCTGAGTGTTTGTATATTTGCAAGCTTTTATTTATTTGATAGCTAGCAGATTTGAGAAAAATTCTGTACTTCAGACCTCACTTAACATTCCTTCATGAGTGACGTAAAATGTGTTCCCGATAAATCATTAATTATTGTTAGTGTCCAACATCTTATGACCCTTATTAACTATTTCGGCTCCATATCCTTCTTTACTTTGCTTTAGAAATGTATTATAATTTCATCTTGATGTCAATTTAGCATTCCATTCCTTCACTATATTTTATTTTTATAATAGTAATAATAATATAATTTATGTTGTCATGCAAAACTGTTTAAAATTCCATTTTTTGCAGGTTCTTCAGTATTTTCAATTTGTGAATATATTATTATAGAAGACATTTTTCCATCTACCACTATGATTTTTCAAAATCTTTAAAGTCAATATTACCCATTTTACACATATCTAGGTCATCAATTAGTATTATTCCTATTCTTCCTTTACTCTGGATAATTTTCCAATAATTTTTAAGTATCACTTTCTGTTTTAGTAAAATAGGCTAAATTTCCTTCCTTAAAATTAACATTCATTTATTCATTTCAATTTTAATAAATTTGTTACACTGGCTCAAAATACCTTTTTGGCTAGAATATTGAAAATGATTAATTAATTTTTGATGTGTTGGTTATTGGCCCTGCAACAGATTATTTTGATAGTGGTTGACCTCTACAGTCTTTCTAACCAATCTAGTTAGAGTCTATAAACCTCACTTCCATTGAATTTTATTGGGATAATCATCCCTGTGATATACACTCTTGAAGAATGACAAATATGAAGGTGGCCTAAATGTGCTTCTGAAGTCCGTCTCAATTATGCCATTTGCTCACTGATCTAGTTTCCTGTTGACATTGATAACTGACCTTCTGTTCGGTTTATCAGCACATAAAACCAAAGGGACATCAAAGGGTTGCAACTGGATCAAAGAGAATAGAATTTTTTGGCCAAATCTTTATTTTTGTAGATTCATGTGTTCTGTATCATTGCTTCATATTTCCATATCACCAAAGACAAAGCTCTCCTCAGGTGGAACCAAAGTCCCTAAACCAAGTCCCTTGGTTTAGGTAATATTGAAAATAATTGTGCATAAAATAGTGAACTTAAATTCATATGAATAATAAAGTAAATTTTAGTAAGGAATGAAATAAATTGCTTGAATTTTAAGCCTCAAAAGAATTCCTTACAGAGGAATAAACCTAAAGGCTTTAGAAATTAAATAAAACTAACTTTTTAAAATCTCAAATTGTTCAGACTTCAAGAAGGATTCAAATATTATATAGGTTGAATTTTATTTACATAAATACTCTATTATTCTCATATTTTGGAAGGAAAGGAGTTTCATTTATGACATTTACCTAATTCCTCAAGAATAATTCTTTGGAAGATTTGTAACTTTAATTAATGTGCTTTTAAATTATAATGTTTAATGTAAATATTCTTAGTTGGGTATCATATATTTGAATAATTTTTTAGTCAAGAATTTGATATTGATATAATTTTTTTTTATGTCAGTAGCAAGTATCTTAAATTTCTTTTAAATTTATAAATAAAAAATGTATGTTTAAAATTAAATTCATTAAAATATTTACAAAATTATTTTTATTCGTACAAGTTAAAATTTCATCATATCTGTTGTAGATGTTACAAGAAAACAAGTAAAATTTATACTATATAGCAGGATTATTTTATATTTTTATTTTCACATGTTTTATTAGTTCTTAAATTAGCATAAATAACACTTAATTTGTTTTTCTCACAGGATTGTTCCATCGTGCTGTACCAATGAGTGGTTCATCACACTGCCCGTGGGCATTAAGAGCTCCAGTTGTAGTGGCAAAGAGAACAAAACAGTTAGCTTCTTTTGTTGGTTGTACAGCTGAGCCATCAAAATACATGCTTGATTGTTTGCAACAGGTATCACCACAATTGATAATTGAAATGAGTGAAAAATTTAAGGTAAGTTTTATTTTATTTCCTTTTTAATAATTAATGTATTCTGTATTAAACTGTAATGTAAAGTAATAAATATTATATGGAGATCTCATCTCTTACTTCTTGTCTGGAGTTTGACATCACATCTGTTGGTACTAAATACATGTTTAATATAATTTTAATATAAATAAAATTTTTAATACAGTAGTTAGTAAAATCTATGCTGTAGAGTGAAATTAAATCATTCACTTGTGACCATACCTTTTTTAACAATAGGTATTTTATTATTACATTTCAGTTTCAAATGTTTCATTCCATTCTTTTGTTTTAAGTGAAAAAGTGTAAGTTTACTTTAAACTAAAATAGAAGAAAACTAAATCTTTAACAAAGTAAAACACAATAATAAGAAAAAATGGTAACAGAGATACATATTATTTACCTGAACTTCATATTAGGCTTATAGTTAGTTGTACTATGCAAACTGGTAATGTAACAGAATGGTAACATCCTTCTGTCATCAACAAGATTTTGGGTTATCCTGGAATTTTTGCAGCTGCTACAAAATTACATGCTTCATCATCTCTAGTAAGTAGAGCTCAGAAGTGTATCTAGCTGAAAAATTCCTACTAAATCTCAAAAAAAAAAAAATTTTAGTGTAAAAAGAAAAAACAGTCTTATAATCGATAAAGCCAGGTAAGGTTTACTTGTGATTATTTAAGAAAGACATCTGATTACAATTTCTGAAATGGTTATTTAACTATTAATGATTCTAATTACATTTTATTAAATGTTATTGTTAATCTAATTAATGTTGACTATCTTTGACTAGATTTGAACCTGGATCTTAAAACATCACTAAGTGAATTTTATTGTCAATTGTTTAACCAAATTAATTACTCGTATTTTATAAGGAAATAAATTGTAGATTTTGGTTCATAATTTTGTGTATATTTAATCCTATATATCCTTTTGCAAAATTAGGAGTGGGAAATGGATCCAATAATTGTTTTTACTCCACCAGTAGAACCAAAAGGCATTGAAGGTGAATTTTTAACTGTGAATCCTCATACTGTTAAAACAACTATTCCAATGATGACTGGCATAACAAAAGATGAAGGGGCACTGAGAGCAGCAAGTAAGTTTAAGAATTTAAGTAATTCAGTAGACATGTTTTGCCCTTTGTTAGCAGTTTTGTAAGAACTGCTTTATTTTGGATGATGATTTAGACCATATAAGCGTAAATAACTACCTGTAAAGTAAGTATAAATGACTAAAGGCTGATTTGATGTTTAAAAATAGCATAAACATTATACAAAGCCTAAATAGTACTACTGAGATACATTAAAACAAAGGTTATTAGTAGTGACTAATTTCCAACTCAGAAAGCATATTTGAAGGTTTTGAAAATATTATTATACAATTCAGTCAATATCTTACAATCACTGAAAAAATATGAGACAATTATGCATACAAACTCACAGCAAAATCTTTCACATCAAAAATTAATATAATCTGGGATTTTTTCAGACATGGAAAAATCTAACTTGTTTCTGGCATTCTAGTCAGAACAGACAAGGGAAATTGTTATAAATTCAAATTTATTATTACCGCACAACCCAAGATTATGAGGGCTCAATATGTGCAATAGTTATATGTTACCGTACAATGTAATTTGTGCTTTAGCCAGTCTCTCTTAAGACTGATGATGTATGTAAAGCACCCGAGACACAAAAATCAGAATTGTGGTCTTTGAGAATAACAATATTCACGTAAGCCAGTACTTACAATGAAAAGAATGCAGGACTCAAAATCTCAGCTTATGATGCTTGTTTTTGAGCATGGCTGTGCTGTTTTAATGAGTCGATTGTATGGATTAACCATGTCCAGTTATTTTGGTTGTAACATCTAATGTACATTGAAAATAGTGTTAAGAAAGAAATCATTTGGTTCTGATTTTCAGGATGACATTTTTCATTTAAGTGATATCATTAAGGTATTATCTTTTAAACTAGTTTTTCACTTTTTTAAACATTGAAATGCTCAAATTATAGGGTTGCTGAGTATTGATTTTTTTCTTTTAATTATTAATCAATTTTGTTAATAACTTTTAATATTTATTTATTTTTTAAGAATGTTTTTTAAATTTTAAGTCTATTTTTTACTTTTTTTAATTTCCCTTTATCTGCTGATGATTGTTTGACGATTGAAATGTTATCTACTTTTAAAATGTTATTTTTGAAACGGTTTTAAAGCATTTTCTCTTCCTGATTTTATTTCCATTTCATTCAAAGTTGATAAAGTAAAAAACGTTTTTAAAAATTATTAAAGAACATTATGTGAGCTATTCCAAAATTGATTTTGGCAGGTAATTGAAATTGGCAGGTAAACAAAACAAAGATTGAGAAGAAAATTTTACTACATATAAGTTATTTACCAACACTCAGGCAGTATGTAATGCAACTGGCCTAGAATTTTGCTGCAGAGAAGTCGTTTTGTAAGAGACCATTAAAGTATAGAGAAAAATTCAAGACTTATGTAAGATAACATAAATACCCTTACTGTGGATTAACAGAAAAATTCTGGATTAAGCATGGAAAAAATAGGTTATCATGCTTCATGTGACAACAAAATAAAAATATCTTAAAAATCAATACTTAAACATTATTGTGGCTAAAAAGATTTTATTATATACAAAATTATTTGCATTAATAAAGATAACATTTTTAACAATAAAAATAGGTAGCCTGAATAGGTGGCTACCTATTCAGGTATTTATTGTATTGTAGCAGTAGGTTTTAAAAATGTGAACCAGACAATATTGGTTTCTAAGTATCCAGCAAGTTATTAACCCCATCATAAGTTCATTAAAATATTTACAAAATTATTTTGTAATTATAGATAGAAATGTTGGATAGCCATTCAAACCTTCATAATGGTAAAGATGGTAAGTTCAGTGGGTTTTTTGAGCGTTTCGCTTGAACTGCTCAAGGAAAGACTTTATGTGAATTGCCAAATAGAACTATTCACTGTCATGCACAGGGACATTTGGAATTTTTTTTTTGTCTTTAGTCATTTTACTGGTTTGATGCAGTTCTTCAAGATTCCCTATCTAGTGCCAGTCATTTCATTTTGGTATACCCTCTACATCCCACATCTCTAACAATTTTTTTTACATATTCCAAATGTTGCCTCCCTGCACAATTTTTTCCTTCTACCTGTCCCTCCTATATCAAAGTGACTATTCCAGGATGCCTTAATAAGTCTGTCTCTTTTTTAACTATACTTTTCCAAATGCTTCTTTCTCATCAATTTACCAGAACACCTCTTCATTTGTCACTTTATCCACCCATCTGATTTTTAGCATTCTCCTATAGTACCACATTTCAAAAGCTTTTATCTTTTCTTCTCAGGTACTCCGATCATCCAAGTTTCACTTCCATATAAAGCTACGCTCTAAACATATACTTTCAAAAATTCTTTTCCTGATGTTTAAATTAATTTTTAATGTAAACAAATGATATTTCTGAGTGAAGGCTCATTTTGCCTGTGCTATTTGGCATTTTATATTGCTCCTGCTTCGTCCATCTTCAGTAATTCTTCTTCCCAAATAACAAAATTCTTCTACCTCCATATTCTTTTCTCTTCCTACTTTTACATTTAGTGGACCATCTTCGTTATTTTTAGTACATTTCATTACTTTCATTTTTTCTTGTTTATTTTCATGCGGTAGTTCTTCATCCATGCCATTCATTGTTTCTTCATTTTTACTATCAGTTAGAATTACTATATCATCAGAAAATCGTAGAATCTTTATCTTTTCACCTTGCACTGTTACTATGGATCTAAATTGTTCTTTAAGATCATTAACTGCTAGTTCTATGTAAAGATTAAAAAGTAATGGGGATAGAGAACAGATGTTCCCTATAACAAGGATTTCTTTGTTAGAGTCCAACAAATCCTTGTTGGACTCTTTTTTTTATTATGGCTTCTTTCTTATGTTCTTCAATTATTACTATTGCAGTTTGGTTCCTATAAAACTTAGCAATTATTCTTCTATCTCTATACTTGAGGCCTAAATTTTTTTAAATGCTGAACATCTTATTCCATTCTATGTTATAAATGCCTTTTCTAAGTCTATAAATGCCATGTATTTTTTATGTTTGTTGGTTTGTTTTTCTTTAATCTTCTTTCCACTATTAATCTGAGTGCTAAAATTGCTTTCCTCATCCCTATCCTTTTCCTGAAACCAAACTGGTCTTCTCCTAACACTCACTGTAAGAAATGGATTGACTAACACTGATTGTAAGAAATGGAAAACACATAAATTAATTCACTATTACAGATAAATAATAGTACTTATTAAACCATTCAATACTGATAGTAAAAATATTTTATTTTTCAAATGAAACTACAACCTCTAAAATCTTATATGAAAGAGATTTAAGTTTAAATTTGATTAATAATTAAATAATTTTTATAAAAAACTAAAAATTTAAGTAATTCATACATTTTAATAGCATTACTGATGGTTCTTCTAATATATTTTTATTACTATATATTTAATTTGGTTTTTTATAATAATTGATTCAACAAATATTTGCATGCTAATGTGTCACTGTTTTAAAAGATAACTTAAAATGTTTATGTATATGTTTTAATTACAGAAATCCAGCACCAAAAGGATATAAAGTAGTGTGGGATAAAGTAATTCCGCAAAAAATGAATTATTTACATATTGAAAGTGAAAAATCAAAAATGGAGACTAAACTTTTCTCAGAAAGAGATGCTTTTTGGCAAAAACTGCAATGGAGATCTAAAATTATTTCTTCTTCTTCTGCTATAAATAAGGATGAACTGTAATAAAATGTAAGTCTGATTTATTAAATTTAATTTGTTTAATAACACAATAAAATTTTTCTTACACTTCTATTTATAAGCACTGTAACACCTTTGGGCTGGAATGGAAGGACGTTTTTCTGTTCATTTTAATGAAATTAGGTAGCAGTAAAATTAAATTGATTTTTCTCATTACTCAATGAGTAATCATTTGCATTAAAAACTCCTAAAAGTATCTGAGAGTTTTTCAACTGAAAGCAATATCTAACAAGTAATCGTGTTAATGTCTTTTTATGTCTAATTTGTAGATAATGTTATGTGTACATCAGATGTTATAATGTAACATGTCTGCTAAGGTAGCTTAGTAAAACAAACATAAAACTAATTTTATTTTGTTTCTTAATTAAGGGTTTTTAGTGTCGGGTAAATAATTCTACATAGCTTTTTAGGTGCACCCATTTTTACTATACTTAAATTAGTATTAAAGTTGAAATCAGTATGTTATTTGTGTAAATAATGCAGAATTACTTTGTCAATATTGTTTGAATATATTATTCATTAAAAAAGGAAATTGTAGTGGCATGAAATATGAAGAAAAAAATATTTAAACACATTCAATGTCTAGTTTTATCTGAAAATATCTCTTTTAGAAACTAGCATAAGATAAATAGTTCCACATCCCAATTTTGAGATTCCAGATCCCAAAAAATTAGCATGACTTTCTCAATCTTCAGGAAATAGGTTCACCATCTAGTATTCATACCTGCTACGAACGATCTGTCCAACATGATGCTGTTATTGATGAAATTATTATCGATTCAGTTCAGAAGAGTTCAGGCGTCAGCACATGATGTCTTTCTAAGCAGATCGAAGTTTCGCATTTGATGGTTTGGAGGACACTTAAATAAAACAAGTTTTATCCTTATCATAAACAGCCAGTTCAACATCTACATCCAGGAGACAATCTGCTTCACTTGAAGTTCTGCAACCGGTTGAATACAAATCAGCAACTCTACAAATATGTTTTGTTTACTGCTGAGGCAAATTATGTTCGAGATGGCGACAACAACTTATGCAATGAGCAAACATGGGCAGAAGTAAATCCTCATGAAACGGTGGAAAGCAATTTTCATCACCAATTTAACATCAATGTATGGTGCAGCCTTTATAATCAGCTGTTTGGACCGTTCATTACCTGGCCACTTAAATTCTGAAGTCTGCTTGCGCTTTCTTCAACAAGAATTGCTCTCCTCTTAACAAATATCACAGATTAACAAATAGTCGAGTTATGGGAGAAAATCCATGTAATTTTGTGTCATAATTATTAGGTCTATTATTGTGAGAAAATTATTAATTTGATACTAATTTACAATACTAAAATTAACAATAAATAAAAACAATTAATATTTCATGAAATTGAACGTAAAGTGGAGAACATGAAAACAGACACATAATTATAACATGAATTTTCTGCCATAACTTGGCTATTTGTTAACCGATTTTCAAAAATAAAATGTCACTTTGTTCAAAATAAAAGGATTAATATTTTACCAAACATAAATTTTGATAAAACTAATATTTATGGATATATAATGAATTGAAAAATAAACATTGCCACCATTTTGTAATTTGCAAAAGTATTTAAGTCCTGATTTTTTGCTAATTTTAAAACCTCATTATTAAGACACTTACCAAATACTAATGTGATTTGTCTATCCGAACTTGAGATATAAATTTTTATATAAAAATAATAAAATGGCAGACAGGGGAACGAATGAAAAATTGCCATTTTTTTCTAAGGATATTTTTTGTTTGGTTTACAAGTAGAATTGAAAAAAGTATAGCCAACCCACCACTTTAGAAACACTGTATATTGTAATTAAACATTTTCTCAGGAAAGCAAACATTGTGTATCATCGTGATATCTCATTGGTAGATTAGGATGTAACTATTTTTTAAAATTAAAGTACATGCACTGTTACAAAATGTTCAAATAGGACAATACAATATAATAACGTGGAAGCATGAGTAAGACATTTATGTGACAAACATGATCAGCTGACAAATAATTCACAGTCTTCAGGTAAGTTAAATATTGTTTGGAGTTTATTACTATTTCATTACTCATTTTTGCTGTAATGGATACGTTACTTCTAAGTGTGATTATTAAAGTAATGTCTACGGAAACCAGAAAGCGTTTGATTTTTCTTACCTCTATTTATTATTTTTTGATCTTTCTTATTTATTATTTTTATTGTTAGAAAACAAATGTTTTTTATTTTTATAATTTTTCAGGAATTGGGAATTAAGAAAGTATTAAGAAATATATAGATTTTAGAATTGCTGAGTTTTGATCGAAGGGTTTTTTGTCCCAGGGACCAAGAAGTTTGATTAAAATTAAAAATAAATTCTGTCCTTATGAAGATGAGACAGATAATGATCTCAAGCTCACCTGTTTAAATAAAAACTATGGCAATAATTTTATTAGTGGCTCTGCAAACTTTTGAGTTATTTTAAGTATTTTTGAATAGAACCATTATCTTACTTCTTTAGCTGATATTTACTTTGCTACTAAAATAAAAAAAATAACTTTTTTTTTGCAATGATTGTTTTGTATAATATCCAAGAAGTTAAGAAACCATTTTGTTGATTATATAACTTTGATTCTTAGTAATTAATCTCTTTTTAATATTTAGTGCATTATGTTTATATTGTGCGGGTGAGCTAAATATTTATATGTGTTAAATGAAAATATGACATGCAATTTAAAAAAAAATTTTGCAAAAACATTTTCGGTAATATGTTTTTATGTACTCTTTTCCTTATTTCTAATTGTAGAATCAGTTTTCCAAATTACTTCCCATTCCGCCTGAATCACTCTGTATATTTTTAGGTGTTCATTTTTTACGCATTATATTAATTCGTTACCTGTCTTACGGGTTCAACAGCCGCGAAAATAAAAAAATATATATTATTTTCCTTTATCTTCTATTTATTTTATCCGTGTTTTATCGTAGAAATTATTAAAAAAAAAAACAGTTGAGTACTGTTGCAATATTACTTTACTGTAGAAGTGTTTAATTAAGACAAGATAAAGGCTATTCGACCTTCCATATTCGTCTTTAAATATTTAAACGAAGTATTATTTCTTTTCTAAACTATAAAAAATTAATTCTGAGAATTGTCATTCAAATTTTTTATCTTTAATAGAGAAATATAAAGGGAATAAATTAATATTTACATTAAGTTACTATTAATGGAATTTAAAAAATATTATTAAAACATACATTCAAAAATATCGTATTAATATAATACATTTATATCATAAATAATTCAACAACAGAGCTATCGACCTAGAATCTCTGGCTTTCATCCGAAAGATTCTGAGTTTAAATCCCGATCAGACATGGCATTTTTCATACGCTAAAAACATTCATCTGTCACAAAATAACTGCAATTTGACATACGCCTGTTATTTCTTTGAAAATAAATAAATAATATTAATTGCTACTTGGATAGAGTGATAGTAGCGTCTTTGAATTTATCCTAACAATTCTGAGTTCGACTAGAATCTCGACCGAATCTAATTTTTTTTCATTCGATACAAAATTTCATCGATCATTAAATAACTTCATCTGGGTGATCAACTTGTTATTACTGGAATAAGTAAATACTTTGGTTACTGACAATTTTGAAAAAATAATATAAATGCAAAAAATATAATTTATATATTTATATTATTAAAATCCTTCATTATCATCATACGGTGTGCTACCTGTTGGCAAGTTCCTTGCACAGGAAGGAGACGATATAACGCTGGCAGGAGAGATGGACTTTATCAGAGGTGGGGCTTTGAACGAAGAAGTCAATACCAGATATCAGGCCTTGGCTCAGACGTGAGCAAGGGGAACTCACGTTTGAGCTAACCCAATTTTTATAGGGGCATGGTAGCTTTAATAGCTATCTACGCGGCAGGAAGAGACGGTCGTCTGAAAGCTGCCAGTATTGTGGAGAGCGGGATTCCGCGGAACATACTGTCTTCCAGTACCCAAGGTTGGAGGAAGACAGGATGATGATGGGGACGCGGTTGGGAGAGGTTACCGCAGGGAGGTAATGCTTCACGGTGAGCGGAACTGGTCAATGGTCAGTAAGGTAATAAGCAACATCATCCGAAAGAGACCCCGGAAGAAGTGAAAGGTTGATGAGGGCTGTTAGCATTAAGGCAGGGAGAACAGCCCCGTTCAGGAGGGGTGGGATACTCCGGCGTTCCACCTTCAGTGATTGAACGGGGACTCCTGGGGTCCTTAGGTGGGGAAAAGAAGGACCGAGAACCGTCTGGGGCCCCGGTAGGGGACCCCGAATTAGAGCCAGGCGCTTATTAAAAGAACGAGACCCAGGCACTGTGGGGGGAGGGTGCTGTCAGGAAAGGTGTAGCCAGGTGTGGCATGGCTCCCCAGTGGAGTAGAGGCAACTGGCACCCTTAAGGTCGTGTTATACGAGATCGTGGATTGGGTCTTGAGGGGAAGGGAGTTAAAAAAAAAGAAAAAGGTTTCTGGCATCTGTTTCTGTCCCGTGCTTTCCTTTTCGTTTCATAATAACCTACACTACCCTTTATATCATTCATTAACTTCAGCCTCTTCTTTCTTCTTTTTTCACCTTCAGCGGGGCCTTCAAGAGCTGTATTTATTATTTCTTTGCTCCTTCTGACAGACGCCAGTACTGTTCTACCTTCATTTATTCTTCCTCATACTTCTACGTTATTTACTCTGTCCACCCATTGTATCTTCTCCATCCTCCTCCAGATCTCAAAAGCCTCGATCTTATCTTCCCCTTTTGCCCAGTGACTATGTTTCACTGCCGTATAAATGTATACTCCAAACATCACATCTTATCTACGTCTTCCTTAAGTTAGATAAACGTTGCTGCAGATTAGGTTTCTCTTTCTAAAAACAGGTTTCCTTTGCCGTTGCAATTCTAGTCTTAATTTCTTTTTTACTCTTCCAGTATTCAGTTAGTACTGTCCCGAGATATATGTATTAATAAAATTATCCGATTACAATTCCAAGAAACTTATTTTTTTGGTTACAAAGAAACAACTCCTTTTAAAGCTAATTTTAAAGAATCACTTAAATGGTGATTTCCAACGTAGGAATTATAAATGCAAGTGAAGATTCTAGACTAGGAGGAATTATGAACAGAACATTGGCTTTGCGGGAGACAAAGAATGTGGTATTAATGATTATACATAGATTAAGAGAAATTGTAATCTCTAATTAAAAATAATTAATTATACTTTATAAATAGAGAAACATAATTAAGAATTCTAGTAATTGATTATATTAATTATGATTATAGATAGATATTAATGCGTTACTTATGAAATCTTGTAAGAAACATTATTACTTAAAATGTTAGCCTTAAGCCACCTCCCAGCCTTAAGCCACACCCAGCCTTCAGCCACGCCACGCCTCAAGCCAAGCCACGCCACGTTTTATAATAAGTTTTACGGTGATTTCGAATGTGAGCAAAATAAAATTGGTCTTATCGGTGATAGAGAAATAGTATTTTATGGTTTCCAAGGTGCGAATGATAAAATAGTGAAGGCGTTCAAACTTAACGATTCGTTTAATATGTCGTTGGACAATGAGACATCATTTAATAGGCTTAGTACATCTTGTCTAAAAAAATAATGTACTCGCTGTTACATGTTTTACTGAAAATAAAAGAAAAACAAACGTCCAACCTCGCGTTGCGTGTTATAGATGTGGTGATAGAAATGTATGTGATGAAATCGACTGTAATACGCTGGTAGTCGTTTATGATACCGATGAAGATGCAAATACTGGCTGGGCTTGGCTGAGCTGGGCCGGGCTGGGCTCGGCTTGGCTGAACTGGGCCTGGCTTGGCTGGACTGGGCTTGGCTTGGCTGAACCTGTCTTGGCTTAGCTTAGCTTGGCTGAACTGGGCAGGGCTGGTCTGGGCTTGGCTTGGCTTGGCTTGGTTGAATTGGGTTGAGCTGGGCTTGGCTTGGCTTCACTGAACTGGGCTGGGCTTGGCTTGGCTGAACTGGGCTGGACTTTGCTGGGCTGAACTGGGCTGGGGTGGGCTGGGCTTTGCTGGCCTGAACTGGGCTTTGCTGGGCTGAACTGAGCTGGGCTGGGCTGGGCTGAACTGTGCTGGGCTTTGCTGAGCTGAGCTGAGCTGAGCTTGGCTGGGCTGGGCTTTGCTGAGCTGAGCTGAGCTTGGCTGGGCTGGGCTGGGCTGGGTTGAGCTTGGCTGGTCTGGGCTTTGCTGAGCTGAGCTGAGCTTGGCTGGGCTGGGCTGGGCTGGGCTGGGCTGAGCTTGGCTGGTCTGGGTTTGGCTGAATAAAAAATATTATTTTTTACTTTTTTTAAATATAATTTTTTTTTTTTTTTTTGGTTTCCATGGTTATACAATAACAATAAGTACAAATATAATTTTATTTTAATGAAATAATTTAGAATTAAAATTTATAAAATAGCTCCTTTGGTTACTACCCGTAGTATTAGCTCTTCGTATTGGATATGACGTGACATACACACAAAAGCTCTACACCGTGTAAAATTTTAATTTTAAAACTACTTTAAGTTCATGTTAAAAGCTTTTCAGCGTTTTTTTCGTAAACTCATTTTCAACATTCTCTTTTTTTCAACAATTTTAAGAAATAAGTAAGACACCTTAATAGTAAACAATTTTTTTACAACATTATTGCAAAAAATATATATATATAGGGTTTATTTTTATTTGTCACGTTTCTTCTTTGTTGACTTAGGAATTGACGTAGTATATAATTCTTCATCATTCAGGGCTTTAATACGATAGCAAATACAATGCTAGTTGTTCTTTTCGCAAGGCAACATAAAACAAAAAACTACACTAAGTTACATTAAATATATATAATACATTAAATACATTCTATATTTTAATTTTTTCTTTGTAAACAGTATTTCAGCATTCACTTTTTACTTTCCCCTCTAGATAGCGCTATAGCTCTAAAAGGGAAAGTATTGTAATCGGTGTGAAAGGTGTGTGTTCGGTGTTGGCCTCTAAATCACCTTATTTTTCCACAACTACTGGTCCGATTTTGACCTAACTTGGTCAGATTACTTCTATATATGGGGTATTGATACCATTAAATTTTAACTTAAAAGGTCAAGGGGATGAGGCTGTAAAGTAAGATCACCCTCAGTATCTCGAGATTTCGCCTGATTTAGGTCATGTTTTTCTTAGGCGCATTTTTTAACGATTAAAAGATAACAATATTTGCAAAAGAAAAAATAAAATCTGATTCCCAGCCCAAATAATGCTGTTGTAGTCATCTACTATGTTGTGACGTCAAAGGTGAGCGGTAAAATTATAAATGAATAATATTTAAAGTATAAAAAAGTAACTCGCTCTGGCTGAGTCTCGAATTCGATCGCCCGGTTGACTCGGTACCTGGTGCGTTAAGCTTGGCGGCTATACCAGTCTGCCGACTGTACAAGAGAAATTTGTTCTATGTAAGTTGTGAAATTACATTAGTTTGATTAGTACTGACCGTCGCCGTTAGTACCGCCATACTCGCGCGAATTAAATACGTTATGCGTTTTAATTAGAATCACTGAATTAAATAAACGAAAAAATATTATATTTAAATAAAATTATAAATATTTTTAATTAAATTGTGTGAGGTATTTATATGAAAGCTGTGCATCAGAAAAACCCCACATTTGTAAGATTTACTCGGAACACAGTTTTAGCCGAATGACGGGAAAGTCCTATAACTGGGTTGTCAGCTTTTATTTTACAACATTATGCAAATATATATATATATATATATATACACACACACACACATACAACGGGTAGTCAAAGTTCCTTTCCATGACATAACATACAAGTTGGTAACACTGTATTTAGTCAGGTGTTTGTAATACTTAATCATTTCCTGCCTTGATTTACTTAACAAAGTATCAGCTTTGTTAGAAGTTAATGTTATTTTCAAATTTTCAGTGAAAATTTTGATTTGTACTGGCTTAAGTTAAAATAGTAGACTAAGCGAGTATTCGGTTGAAGAAATACTTGTTGCTAGTGTTTGGGCGCGTAAGCGTTCAAACCCAGATGAAAACATAAGTGACAGATTTGTTCAGCGTTTTGTAAGGAAAAGCCCTAGTAACACTCCGAAAGTGGGAAAAATTTTTTTCATCTGATCAGTCCTCAATCTGAAGCTATCTGCACGTCTTTCCAATCAATTAAATAGCTTTGATGCTGTTGAGAATCCTGTTTGCGATCTTCTCTTAATTCGACCAGGAAAAAGTTTTTAGAGCTAAATATTCTCCGTTCAGCCCTCAGAATTATTAATTTTATGTTAACATGTTCCAGTTTGATAATATACAGACTATGATCCGTAATTTTTATATGAAATAACCCAGCCGCATAAAGGTTTTTTGCCGTTTGATTTAATGAAAGAACACACAATACAAGACCTTGAATCGCATTTCATTCTCGTGTACTATTTAATGATAATTCTAAAACCCGCACTTGCCAATAATATAATTTTTCATTTCAATTAAATAAATATATTGATCGTTAATATTTATTAATAATAACCGTAAATTATTATTATTAATATTTCTTATGTAATTTATATTGTTTATCCGCTTTTTATTTATCGCTATTTCAAGGTAATATATTCAATTTAAAATTTAACGTTTGGCAGCGGGTCATAAACTCTCTTCTAATCTAATCAAAGAAAATAAATAACAGACAGTTGAGTTTGGTAACCAATCATTTCTTTTAATCTGGATATATCTCATATGTACACTGTTGAATATAAATATATTCGCTGTTTCATTCAACCTTCTTTACGAAAAAAAAATCAATAAATTTAAATCCTAATTATGAATTACTATCTTGAAACTTATCTTCAGAGCTCTAAAATGACATATATACTGTATATAAAATAATAATAACTGTACTTCTGCTCCAATGGAAACGTGCTTTTACACTTTAGTTCATTGCTTAAACTGTATAACACGCTTACTTTAAGCAAATTACTCTTTACATTTGGTTGATATTCTCATCTCTCGACTAAATTAAATAGTATTTTATTCAAGTTAAGGAACGTTCATATTCCACTACCCGGAAAGCAGGGGAAAACTGTGTTCCTTTTTAGATTTAATTTGTCTTAATTGTCGCAAGGTTTCTTTAAATATGTTGCAACTCATAATAATAATAATATCTCTTTTTCTTTTTTGGAGGGAAGTGGAAATGCATTTACGGAAGGAGTACCGGACTCCCACTGGTGGTTTTATTAAACCGCAATCAGTAGACTACTGAGTAAAACCGTCCCCTTTTCTACAAGGACTCGATGCGGAACCGTTTTACGCATTACTTCAGCCCGAGTCCTCCTATCCCCCAAGAGAGTTTCCTTTCCTGGCTCTGAGAATGCTCCTGGCGAATCGGATCATAATCTCCCAGCTGCTCAGCTCACGGAGCATCATCGTAACCGCGTTGTCGGGATTCAGTGTTCTGAAATCAGCCTCTAGTATCCCTCGATCGGCCAGCTACCGAACACATTTGAAAAAGTTGTGCTCGGCGTCGCCCGTACACCTGGACAATAGAGGCAGTCCGGAGACGGCGCTTTCCCTACGGCGTGGAAATAAGCGCAGAAAAATCCGTGACCCGTTAAAAACCGGGTCACGTACTACTTCACCTCTCCATGCCTCCGCTCTGTCCACGGTCTGATCAGTGGGATAAGCCTGGCGATCCATCATCCTGTGGTCTCGCGGCCCCAGGTCTCTTGTCAGGCGAGGAACGTGCGAGTCCCCTTTTTCCCCGGTGATGGTCTCCCGGTCTTCGCCTGCCCGTCGTCTCCTGTAGGCCGCGTGGCGCTCCCTTTCCAAAAGAGCAATTGGTATAACGTCAGCGAACGCTAGAACGGCAGGCTCGGAAAATATCCCATACGCGGAAGGTGTATCGCCTTCCGAGTATCGGACGAGCAAGGCAGGGGTGCGTTGTACCTGCGCGAACCGATTCCGGTTTCTCTCAAATCTTAACGCCTGGGCCGACAATTCCGCCCCTTATAACGGGACGGAAAGAACCGTGGACATCAGCAGTCACCGTCTGCCGGCCTTCAATCCGTCGATATTCATCATCATTAGCCGGCTGAGAGCGATTATTGTTCTCGCGGCTTTATCGGCGGCTCTCTGCAACTGCTCAGCAAAGCTGAGTTTGCGATCGATCATTATACCGAGGTACTTCGCGGCCCACTTAGTCTCGACAACCTCATCCTCGACCCGGAAAGGGAGAAGGGTGTCAATATGCTTCTTCGTTAGAAACACGATCTTCGTCTTCCTGAGGGCTAGAAACAACCCGTGATCATCCAGCCAGGCGCTGCCTGGGCATCGGTCGGCTGAGCTTCATTTGGGCCGCGATTTGTATCAAGTAGCGCAACACGTCGTCAGCATACTCAACCAAGGTTGAATAATAATAATATTTTTCCATCAAGCGGTTTGTAATACGCAATGCTTCAAACATAGATTTTAATTTCGTGACCCATACAAGATTTGTGAATTTATTTTTAGATAGCAACAAGAACATTTCCAAGGACAAGTATAATATTTATCGAAAAAGTTTATCTTGTTTACATTTAGATATAAAGTAATAATTCTATTTTTGTTATTAGCACTTGTATCTTTCCAAGAAAAAATTTAACTAAGTAAGTATGTTTGATCTTCAATTTAACCAATCATAAATAAAACTGTCAAACACTTCTAAGAAAAAAAAATCTTTTATTAAAACATTACAGCTGTGCATTCACTTAGATTACAAAAAATTGAAATGTAATATAAAAATATTAATTTAAAGACGATTTTTTTTTTATCTGTTTGTAATTTTTGCTGGTAATCATTTTACAGTTAAAAAGTAACTTATAAAGAATTAGTAAAATAATAGCGGCTACGTTAAACAATTTGGTATAATTCAATACAACCTTTTTGAATATAAAAATTTACAAACAGTAGTAACTATTTACAAGAATATTTTCTTGTTGTACACAAGAATAAAAGAAAATGTATTAATAGATGAAATTTTTTTGCATAAATGTAATTTTAATCAAAATGTATATTCTTGTTGTACACATATTATAAATATTTGATATTTTTTTTAATTTTGGTCCAATACATTTTGATTAAAATTACATTTATAAAAAAAAATTAACTATTAAAACATTTTCTTTTATTTTACTATTTATAAATTATTTTAACTGATTTAGACTCAAAAATAAATTAAATATACCCAAGCTTATCTCCATAAAGACTAAATAACAATAACAACGATTCATTTATTAGAATTAGCATACCAAGCCGACTTAATTACATTCGTGACTAAAAAGATGAAATGTTTGTAGACTTAGAACCTCTTTCTTTTTTTATAACCAGCACCAGAGTTCAATATGTTAAGTAGTTCATTTATTTCACGAGAAGAATAAATTGTCCTATAAGTCTTTTTGACAGAATTAGTTCCCTCATCTTTAAGTAAAAGTAAAAGATAATGCATCTGTAAGCAATTGATTATTATTTATCGATTAAAATCATCACACGGAAAAAAGGGTTGATTTCTACCGCATCAATAGATCGGAATTCAAATAAACTGCCTCATCTCAATCGGTGTTAGCATATTACGGTTCATTATTACTATCTTTTATACAATCATACGCTATTATTGTTTATTTATTAATTAAAACAATATTTACATTAAGAAGTAAATACGAAATTGCCATTCCAGATACATTGGCAATTTCTACTAGAGAAATACCCCCATGGCTCTTGCCAGCGGTAAATACAAGGTTGGATCTCTCTCAAGGAGAAATAAAAAAGAAACCAGCAGTGATCATCCAGCAGGAATTTTTGGCCACCGTCAGTAGATACGAAGAACATATTAGAATTTATACTGACGGTTCAAAAACCGAACATGGTGTTGGATGCTCCATATATGTAAATGGAGAAGCCCACTTTTGGAAACTGCCAGATGTGGCCAGTGTCTACACGGCAGAACTCACTGCAATTCAGCAAGCTCTTCGCTACACTAAACACTATTGCGAAGAGAGAGTGCTAATATGTTCCGATTCTTTAAGTGCACTTGTCGCAATTCGGAACAAGAACATTAAGGATGTCCTAATTGCAAACATCCTGTCCATTTTATACGTTCTAAATCAACGAGGACAGCGATGCGTATTTGTATGGACTCCGGAGCATGCTGGTATTACAGGTAATGAAATCGCAGACGAAGCTGCCAGAAAGGCAACAGTCTGCGATGATTTGGATGCATTTCCTGTAAGAGTGGCAGATGTTAAAAACCGTCTAACAAACATAGTAAAACCAAGTGGAATGCTGAACGGAGGAGTTTAAATACAAAATTAAACTCAGTTAAAACTTCTCCTTATAAATGGAAAAGCGACTTTAAGTTGACTCGCCGTGAACAAGTAGCGGTGACCAGACTTAGAATCGGTCACACGCGATTAACAAATTTATATTTGTTAACCGGCGAAGTGAGACCAATGTGCGGTGTTTGTAATAAAACACTGACAATCAAGCATCTAATAGAAGAGTGTACCATATATGAGGACTTCAGAAAGAGGTTCCGTCTTACAAATAATATTAGTGCTGATCTGGATAATGGAAATGAAGAAAATATAGTTGCATTTTTACACGCCAGTGGACTTCTTAAAAGTCTATAAAATAAAAGTTTAAAGCTGTGATAAAAGAATCTCTAAGCGGTAGTTTTATATATGTATAAAGAAAGAAATGGTATTGATAAGTTGAAATTTTAATTTCATGGTCTTTTGAGAACCTTATCTCAAATTTTAATATCGGGGCCCTTTACACCCCGTAAGTGTTGTTTTGTCTTGTTGTTTTTTATGTTGGTTGTGCTTTTAAATAAAATGTAAGGGCCCTTTACACCCTTACATATGACGATCCTGATGGAGATAATAATTTCTTTTAAAGAATGTGACGAGGGCTAATGACCTTAGCAGCAGTCGATGCCCATAAAAATTCAGGAAAAAAAACAGCGCATCACATTGTTCGTTAATTAACACAGCGCATTCTTTGTATTTATTTATTTAAGCGCTAGAATATTACCCGTGATTCACTTTTTTTCATAAGACAAAATTAATCTATTAAATAATTAATAAGTAAATATTCAGATACTATTTTCATTAATACAGGTAGGCGTGGAGGTCATATTAACAAATTATTAAATATTTAGCTTTCAAGAATCTCGTAAATATCATTCCGTGTAGTTTTTTCTTTCTACAGAAGTTCTACATTATTACCAGAACTTTCTTGTTTACTGTAATAATAATTATTTTTAAAAAAAAGGTTTTCATAAAAAAAAAAATTTTTCTGTAACAAAAAAGTACATTTTCTTAGAATCAATTTCTATAAATAGAAATGTATTTATTATTTATTTACGAAAAAATCTGTTGAACCAAAAAAATTTTTTTTTCATAAAAAAAAGGTTTTTTTAACATTTATTATACATATTGTAAGAAAACAATTATACAAAACTATTTGCATGAAAATTAATACTTTATAACCATTGTTACAAAAATACGAGGGTCGTTCAATAATTAAAGAGAAAAATGGCTGTAGAAAAATTTGTATTAATTCAGTGATAATGAAAATAATGAAATTAACGCTAGTTTTCAACATTATCTCCGGCTAAATTTAGGCGCATGATTTGATGCGGTTCTTTCACGCTAAAGGACAGCGACATTTTAAAATAAACAAAAGAGGTTATAAGTAATGAAAATTTTTTCGAATAGCTGGTATCTTCTATGTCAGGGGCGCCAACTTGAGGTCAATTTCAATTTATTCTATCGAGTAGTTTTTCCGCCGTTGCTGTACGTACAGCAGGTACATTTAGAGGGTGTCACCAGTGACACTCTCTACATGTACGTCTGTCTCACTCACGTCAACCTAACAACTGTAGTAGTAACTTATAGTTAGTAGAATAATATAAAACAACACCACTAGTTACAATTAAAATAATTCGTAGTTGAAATTTATCATCCCGCTAGGCTGGGTGCAACCTTCTTCTAATTAGGGATCATTTATTCCCTTTATTTAGTATCTGTGCACGACTACGGTCGGCTATATAAAGTTAATTTGATGACTGCATCCAGGTTCGCAGATGACTTCCCGACTTTGGCAATCACAGTTGAACAGAACAATTTCATCGAAGAACTCCACAATTCCACAAGATTACGGTTCACTCTACTAATAATCGGTAATAACAGATCAGTTTCTTCACCGGCCTTTAAATTCAATAATGATATAATCCCTCCCTAAAGGGCAGGCGATCAAACATCAGACATTGGACCGTACCTCCACAAACACAGGATTTATAAACTACTAAGCCAAACCTTTTTAAATTCTAGGTACAATTTCATTGGATGAAAAGAACCTGAGCAACCGTCGCTTATGCATGACATTAGAGGCATACTATAATCGTAAGTCTAGTATAAATTCAAGTATCGACCTCCTTTAAGTGAAGCGCTATGTTGTTGACTCGTTCTGCCGCGTTCAACCTCAGGTTTCTGCTCGATTTCCAGATAGCAACCCGCATTTTCATAATAAAATTCGTTAAAACAGCCTTTTTCTAAACGCAGTAGACTTGAAAAACCGTATCTAAAACAAATCAATGCAAATAATAAGAGATAAGAGCTCTGGAGTTGGCACTTCGCAAAGTTTAAGTAAGGATTCTAACACACCAGGTTGGTCTAGTGGTGGACGCGACTTCCCAAATCAGCCGATTTGGAAGTCGAGAGTTCCAGCGTTAAAGTCCTAGTAAAGTCGGTTATTTTTACACGGATTTGAATACTAGATCGTGAATACCGGTGTTCTTTGGCGGTTGGATTTCAATTAACCACACATCTCAGGAACGGTCGAACTGAAGCTGTACAAGACTACACTTCACTTACACTCATACATATCATCCTCTGAAGTATTATCTGAACTGTAATGACTGGAAGCTAAACAGGAAAAAG
Source organism: Lycorma delicatula (assembly GCF_047948215.1). Lineage (NCBI taxonomy): Eukaryota > Metazoa > Arthropoda > Insecta > Hemiptera > Fulgoridae > Lycorma > Lycorma delicatula. The sequence goes on along the minus strand of NC_134456.1, from coordinate 224,895,927 downwards.
AAAGAAGTAAGGATTCTGTTTTGATCTAATTTGTAAGTCCCATCAATCTTTGACCGCATTTTAGCCGTAAGAAATATTGAAATAGTGAGTGTAAAGCTACAAATTATTAAACTGTTATAAACTACTCCCTTCGTACACTACTTCTATTCAGCACAGTAACGGTTAATAGTTTAGAACAAATGAAAAGAGGAATACACCCCCGTAAAATATAAAATCAATGAAAAAAAAAAAGAAGTTGAACAGAAGGAACATTAAAAGAACTTTATGCGTATTTAGTAAATTATATTTCGATTCTACAAAATTATTTTTTTCTTTTATCGGTTCTTTATTGTTTTCTTTTAAACTGCAACTGTACTCATTAACAAAATTGTTTATGCGTAATCGCATAATCCATTTTACTGATTTATTAAAGCTAGCTTATTTTACAGACTAAATATTTTCTCTTTCACAATCTTATTATGTTTGAAAATTTCAGCATTGCATTTTTGCAATTTCAAAAATTCTTATTTTAGTTTCTTATTTTATTATTATTTTTTTTTTTTTTACTTAGAATTGTTTCGTACATGTTTTTCAGTGGAGTGTATTGATCAATGCCTCGTGGTGCGAAGCACTGTTTTATATAACATCATTTAAGTCAGAGGAAACAGCATACTCTACTGCACTGAAAATTTAGTTCTGGAGCTCACATAACCCTATCACGACCTTTAAATTAAGTTATCAAGTAAAGATACTGGATAATCGACTTAAATTTTCCCTTAAAAAAGCAGTATTATAAAATTATTAAACAAAAAAAATGAAGTGAATTATTAAAGAGGTTCCTACAATATATAAAAACAAAAAAATTACAAAATAATATTGACGTTAATTATTTAAAGAAGATAACCGAAAACTATTTAAATGCCAAATTTTTTAAAATGATTAACAGAGAATACAATAAATTCATATTCAAACTGTTTAATTACTTCAAAACTCATCAAAAATTGTGGTAATTGTTTTTTTCTAAAAGAAATTTTTAAAATTAATTTTACATAAATTGTTCACACGGTATTTTTTTTTATCGGATAATTTATTAAAAATTTTCATGGAAGACTAATAAGGCTTTTCTTAGGTTCTTATATTATGTTGAATTAAGCAAAAAGCTTTGTTATTTGATAGAAGTGGGTTCTGAAATTAATAAACGAGGAGTAGAAGAATATTGCGTTTTTAAAAAGGTATAAAATTCGTAATATAAACTCGCGGTTAAGTTATAACTTTTATCTTATAATATAATAGTTGCTTACATCGTATTTCATAATTTTTACCGGTGTCAAACAATCGCGTAACGACCTACTTTATATCCTAAAAAACCATTTTGATTTATTGAAGACTAAGTTTATGTTATTTTATGTAGGATATACCGACTTAAAACAAAAATATTATAATGATGATTTTAGTGTTTCATACAATTTGTGTTTACAATGAATAAGATTGCACTTATGTAGGAATGAATGAATAGCTAGCCGCCATCTCATTCAAACGTTTATGACGTATTTAGTTATCTCTCATAACCAGTCTAGTGGGTCGGAGAGCTGTACTAATCAACACTGAACTTGTAGAGTGAACAAGTCCATTGTTTGAATATTTATGTTAAAAAATGTGAAGTAACCAATTTTAGTTTTATGTAATATTACATAAACTGTAATATTACTGTCACCTAGGTATCGAATTTGATCTAGATTGGTTTTTTCATGCAAATAAGTAGTATATATATATATATATAGTTTGTGAAATGTACTGTTTGACTGTTTCACTCTACCGGGTTCATAAAGTTTCTTGAAGGATAATAAAATCAACAATAAGAACTCATTCCCAGCACGTGTTTGTAAGTTTTAAGTTTTGTATTTATTAATTTTTTGTTCGATTTATGATTTAAGAAGTTTGTAGTTTTAAATAACTTAATAAACAGCGTTTATTTCTTTTTACAACTTATTAAAAATTTTACTTGTTTAATTATATAGGAAATTAAATGCTCAGAAGTACAAAATTGATTACGGCAAAACTAAACTCTCAAAAATACTAGACAAATGTTACATTAGGTATTACACAATTAATATACGATACATTAATTAAGGCGCTAGGTATTTCTATTAAGGGAATTATATTTATGTGAGCCTAGCCCATGTCTACTGTATCGCATAGAAATTTTTCTACTTGCCGTACCTACAACGTACCATGTCTACTGCAATCAGAAGAATTAAAAAAGTTACATGATTTAACATAATTATATTTAAATTTTAATTAATAGTCCACTAAGTGTACTAGTAATGAAAAACGACAAAGTAAATAGAATATATAAAGTAAATTCTAAAATATGCAAATAAAATATATAAAGTACTATTCTATTACAAACTAAATAGAATTTACTTTGTAAATAGAATAGTAATATAGAGTAAAATCTTATTTCTAATCAATAAGAAATAAGAAAATTAAATAGAAATAAGATGTTTGGTTTAGTATATTAAATTTGTTCGGAATGTAATGAAAAAACTACTAAATGATCGTCACAGAATTTTAATTAAATTACCAAATATGATCTAATGGAAGGGCTTTCGTTGACTTAGTATACATTACAAAAATAAATAAATAAAATCATAACTTTTAGTGACAATTCTTACAGAAGTTCTACCGACATATCAGAGAGGATGTTAAATTTGTTTTTCTAATTACAGGCTGTACGAAGAGTACTTTTTACAAAAGGCAGACAATAAAGATATTAAACTGGCAAACTTAAGAGAACAAAAAGCAGAAATTCTGCCATACTAACTACAATATATAGGATCACCTGTAAATTTGTATTCTCAGTAATAAATATTAAAAATTTTCACGGCTAAATTATATTGTGCGCTAAAATTAATTTTTTAATATTTATATTTAAATTCTTTAATCTGTAAAAATTGATTTTTACAGATTACTCCAACTCATCAGGACATCTTTTAAAATATGAGTGAATAGAATAATTTACAGTGAATCTTGTCTATTCGACAACTGAAAAGCAGTCACTTTTAAAAGGCATTTTTATACAGTAAATGATACATAATTATTAAAGGTATACTGTTATTTTTCATTGTTATCTGTTCTATTTTTATATCTTCATCATGATTTATAGTTCAACATGCGGTACAATATTCAAAAGAAATATTAAGGTCTGCTAACAATATAATTTTTCCTGAGTTTTTCACCGGTTAAAAAACTCATGACAAAAGTTATATTTATTCACCTAAAGAGACAAATGACTGAATCGATTCTATAAGATATGCTGTATAATTGTTTAATATAAATCCTCTTAATGATAGAAAAAAGGGCACTTATGGAGTTTGTTCCACCCCAAGGAATATCCTTGCGATTAAAGTTTTATATTTTTCAAATATAATTTGGTTAAATTAAATTTCTGTTTCAATTTATTGTGCGTTAAGCATTTTTCATTGTTTGCACATTTTTTGCATCGTGATAACAGTTAAAGTTTTGTTTGGGGTGGAACAAGCTGCATAAGTACCGAAAAAAGTTTTAATTACTAAAATAATTTGTAATATTTTGCAGATTATGATGCGTGAATAGAAGATGGTTAAACTAGCAGATTAAGATTGAAATCTTAAAATAATTTTTCAAGTAATTTTTTTTAAGCAAATATTAATTATATTATATTCTTATAATATTTTTATTATATTTTCATAATAAAAAAAAATCAAAAAGATAATGATTTGAAATTTACATGTAGGTGTTTACAATATTTACTAAAGTTACCGTAATAATTTCAACATTTTATCTTGCTAGTAATTGAAAAACAGTTGTTTGATTGAACGAACAAAAAATTTCCTAGTTCATGGAAAAAATTATGTTCCATTATACCACAAGTCATTCAGTCTAAACTGTATGTGAACCGAGTGTTAATGATAAACTCCAATACAAATCATACATACTGTTTGAATTTTTATGTCTTAGTCAAATTAAACAAATAAAACTCTGTTAGTTGTAGTATATGGCTTACACTAACATTGTCATCCGTTTATTAAAGATGTGTAAAAACAATAGCATAGCATGAACAGCAGTTACACGCAGTAAGTTGAGTTCTTCTGTAAAAAAAATTGTATTTTGCACATTTTATCAGCTGAAATCTGTCTAAGAGATTGATAATAAGTAGTAACAAAACAGCAACCTTTGTTATATTTATTTATAAAAAGTTCTAATAAATTAGTATAAGAGCTTTATATACATCAGTGTTACATGGTCTTTACAAAAAAAAAGAAGAATATTTTCAACTTTTTTCTTTTTATATTTACCTGTAATGGGGGTTACTGCTTTATATATTTGTTTTTATAACTATTCAAAATAAGCAGTATGCTTATTTTAAGTTACAATAAATATGAAAGAAATTTACAAACTATAAATATGCTCGTAATTGTTATTAAGTTATCCAATTGAGTTTATGTTTACATGGAAAAATCTGTACAGATATTTATAAATTATAATTCATATAAAGGTAAGGATGTGTGTGTGTGTGTTTGCATATATGTAATTCATCGAACAACTACAAAGTTTTCATATTTAGAGTTGTAATGACGAATATTGCATAATTATGATAATGGATAAACAAACTTTCATTTTAAATTAGTCACAATTATCATGTTTAATAAAACCTTTAACAGTTAAAATAATTTTTTATTTATTTTCAGATAATTTTTTCACCAAAATGGAATTTTCTTGGATAATAACTGCTATTTTAGGTATAATTGTGATTTATTGCATAAAATGGTTTATTACAATAAATAATGACTATTGGAAGAAGAAAGGTGTACGAAGTGTAGATTCAAAAGGTGTTTTCGGTATGATGTTAGATGTTATATTACTGAAGAGAAATATGTCAGATGTTTTACTTGATATGTACAAACAAGCAGAAGGAGAAAAATTCATCGGCAGTTTCCAATTTATGACTCCAACAATTGTCGTACGTGATCCTGAATTAATAAATCAAGTATTAATTAAAGATTTTACATACTTTGAAGACCGTGGACCACCAGTAAAAAAATCTGTTGAATTATTCAGTTCAAGTCTTGGTAATCTGTGTGGAGATGAATGGAGAGGTGCTAGGCAAAAATTAACACCCACATTTACTTCAGGTAAACTTAAAATGATGTTTGAACCGATAAAAGAGTGTTGCAGTGAAGCTGTATTGTATTTAAAAGATAACGGCGATATAGAAGCAAGAGGATTTTTATCTAGACTTATTATCAAAATAATTGGCAATGTTGCATTTGGTTTAAAAGTAGACATATTGGACGAAGAGGTAGCAAAGAATAATGGATTTTTTATTGCCAGTTCAAAATTCCTTAAACCCTCTCTACCTGTATTATTGAAGTTTTTCATTTCAGTGTCGTGTCCAAATATAAGAAACTTTTTTAAACTTAAATTGATGGATGATGATGTTAATACGTTTTTTCGAAACCTGACCAAAGATATTATAAAACATCGTCAAGAAACCGGTACCCGAAGAAATGATTTTTTGCAGATCATGTTGGATCAGAAAAAAAAGGAAGAAACAAACTTACACAATGGGATTACAAATGCGTCTTATATTGATCATGAAACAGAGGAACCTGAAGACAAAGAACTCTTTGATCAGTTAAAATGTATAGATAGCTTAAGTAACAACTGCACAAAACCAAATGGTGAATATAATAAATTTTTATCAATTTCTATTGTACTGTGATATATTGTTTTTTAATTAAAAGTTGTCATGTATAATAAATATTATTTTGTATTCAGTAATTTGAATGAAAATGAATTATGTTTCATTAATAACAAACAATTCATTATAGGTATAAAGTATTGCTCAATATAGGTACTGGTAATGATGTTATTACATCAACAGAAATGAAAAAGAGTTCTGGTGCACATATTATGGCTAATAGAAAAGGTGGTTACTCTGTCTGTATTACTCAAGAAATCTTCAATGCAAGTTAAAGGATTTATTTTTATAGCTGGAATTTTTTTTTTTTTTTACAATCCATAATTTATTCAATTTTAAAGATTATATAATAACTAAAATCCCACTTATTTGTCGATGAAAGTTCTGAATTATTAAGGGATTGGTTCTCAATAATTGGCATTTCAAAGTAAAAAACAGAATACAGTCACTTTTGTTACATTTGTTATGTAACTAATGTATTCTAATACAAATTTCCGTTATGAATAATATAAAGAAAAAAATCATATTTCTTATTTATTTATTCTTTTAGGTTTTTCTATATCGTTTACTTATTTATTTCCTGTGTAAGTAAGCAGTTATTTTTAAAAATAATATTATGGATATGTTTTATTATATTTTTAAATATAAGTATTATTTTATTATTTAAAAAATTTTATTTTCTCCTTGTAATGAAATGAGTTCTAACAAGTAAAAAATTTCTAAATATGGTGATTCTACATTTCATTAAAAAAAAAATTTCTGTTAAGAAAATGAAAAACATTGTTTACAAATTATGAACGTATTATTGCTTTTTTCTGTAATAATAATTATCCTACATTATAATTTCTCACCAGCAGCAATATTTATTACAAACTTTACTTCACATCCGGTCAAGGTAAATTATTGCTATATTCATATTTACAATATTATGATTATGATAAAAATTGATTACTGAAATTGTTTGGCATTGGCTGTAGATATATGGAAGGCTAAGATAAACTAAGCTGGTTACACGGGTAATTTAAAGTAAGTAAAAATGGAAGCCTCCATTTTTATATAAAAAATATTAATATAAAAAAATATTATATAAAAATATTAATATAAAAAATTTCTGTAAAGTTAACAGAATTTTGTTGACTATAAAATATGTCAAAGTATGGTTGCTAATGTGAAAGTTTACTTAGAAAATTCAATAACAAACATTTTTGCCTCTGTAACATTAGTTTCCCTTTTTAGAATTTATTAATTTAGAAATAACAAATTAATTTATTTAGAATTAGTTTTATTAATAATCAGGCTTTTTTATTATAAATGCTCACACACACACACACACATACATGCATGCCCGCACACGCACACACATGCACACACACACACACACACACCACTCATTCTCCCTCACTCACAAATAGTCTCAAGTGTTACATAGCACTATGAAAACTGGATATTTGTATTTTTCCATTATCATACTTCATATTTTACAATAATCCTCTTTTATTTCAAAAATCTGGAAGTAAAAACAAAATTATATTGAGTTAAATAGAATATATTGATATATTTTAAGAAATTATGAACAAAAACTCTCTTGTATTTTATAGCTGACTAACTTTATTTTTGTATACAGTACCTTTATAACATTTATATTTTCATTTACATTTGTTTTTTTTTTTTTTGACAGAAATATTTACTGAAGAATTTATAGCATCACAGACTTTCTTATTCATTTCTGGCGGCAGTGAAACAACAGCAGCAATACTCAGTTTTGTTCTTTATGAACTGGCCATGAACCCAGAGTTACAGATTAAAGTACAACAAGAAATTAGTGATGTTCTTTCTTCTCATGAATTTAATTATGCTGCTGTCAAAAAGATGACATACATGGAGCAGTTTATTTATGGTAACAAAGAAAAAAATTAATTGGGGTACATTCCAGTAAATTACTCTGATTAGAAAGGCCCAAATGTTATAGAAAAATGTGCAGGCCTAACTTTCAGGCAGTTTGTCTCTAACTCAAAGGGATATTAGTGTGCTCTCCCACTTTGTTACAAAAGTTTTTTTCTTTAATCCTCTCTAATAATTCATATATATATATATATATATATATATATATATATATATATATATATAATTAGTAAATTTCAAACTACATTTTTAAAAATGAAAAAAAAAAATAGAACTGCAATTTTCAAAGACTTTACATAAAAACTTGTAAATGCATTCAATTATTTAGCTGCTTTAAACCTTAACTGAACTGATAATTCCTAAATACAGACATCAATTATTTTATGCAAAACATGAAATAAGTTGAAACAGGGTCCTAGGATGTGAATGCAGTACATGTGGTAAAATTTGCAGTATATCCAGTGTTTAAATGTTTAACTTGAATCGATAGTTATATCATTTGTCATTGAATATAATAATATTCATTTACAATTAATAATAATAATACTAACTGAAAATAGTAATTAGAAGATTAAGCTTTTTTATGAAGTAATAAATAAAGCTATCTTACTTTATTAATTTATTTAAACTTATTTGTTTTATATGACCGATACTAGAGAAATATAGTCATTATTTATTTAACTACAGATGTAAATAAAGTAACATAATTTTAGTTGCTTTTATTTTATTCTACTAAACTGTTTACCACAAAATACAGTAGAAACCAGGATTTCAAAATTTGACAAGACAGCATGTATATCAGACCAACAAACCGCAATTACAAAATTTGGTACACAGATATACTAAGAGTTACAGTTAACTCTCATCTCTTAATTATAGTTAGAGGATTAAGTAAAAATTACTTGTTTTTCTTACTCCAGAGTAATTTTATTTCAAATGCAGCAGCAGAACATTTACACAGAAGCAGACAATGCATTCATTATCTTATCTCCATTATCTATCATGGAACACTAAATTTTAATAAATAATATTGGCGAATAATAATCTAAAAAAAAGTTGCTTTTGTATTTTTGTTTATTTTTTCTTCTTAATTGTCATTAGAAATTTTACACGACTGGCACAAACGAGTTAGGATTAACTGAAAGCCTTAACTATCGAAGCTTGAATTAATGGATTTGCTGTATATTTTAAGTTTATCATAGTAAATACATTAAGTTAGAACTTAGTTCGTAAGCAGTCTTATAGTTAAACAGTTTCTTTTAAGCGATGTTAACCGTGGCTTGTTTCAGAAACACTGCGTCTCCATCCATTAGCAGGAGCACTAATTCGATACTGCACAAAGGATTACAAAATTCCTGGAAGCGATATAGTAATAAATAAAGGGACGGTGCTTAATGTTCCTGTTGTTGGACTTCATAGGGATCCTCATTACTTCCCAAATCCAGAAAAATTTAATCCAGATCGTTTCGAAAATATGGAAGCAATCCCTAAAGGTGTTTACTTCCCGTTTGGCTCTGGACCAAGGATTTGCATCGGTAATTAAGCTTATTTTTTAACAAGTTAATGCTTCCTTAAGATAAATAAAAAGGTGAAAATTAGATTTATTATTTTATAACATGTCCTTTAAAATAAAAATGTGTTGACTACAAGTCAAAGATAATCTGGGTAACAGGATATTTAACCGGTCATTTGTTCTCACTACCCCTATTAAAATAATTATTTACAGTTATGTTAGAAAACCTTAGTAAATTTTACAACAAATATGATATCAACCATATCAGTGCGATTATGTAATGCATTATTTAAGGGCATCAATAAATTTGTAATCTATGATATATAAAAAAAAATTATTCGTGAATGAAAAAAAGATTTTTATTTTATTCTTTACATTACCGTATTTTATTCATACATACATACTTTTTTTTTTGTTCACAGCAATGAGATTAGCAATGTTGGAAATGAAGATCATTTTGACTTCTTTGTTTTCACATTACACTGTAGAGTTAAGCAAGAAAACAAAATTACCATTAAAGATGATGAAAACTTCAATCTTCCTGAATGTTGAAGGTGGAATCTGGGTGAAGTTCACAGAAAGGTAACTTTGAAGTTCAAACCGTGAACCGATTTCAACAATCATGTCATTAATATTTCTAAAATTTATTTTTCTCAAGTGTATTTTATTACATAAATTTTGTATGTTGATTGTTGTTTTATGTGTTGCTTTTATTATTTTTATATCTAGTTTTATTGTTTTCACTGCAGTAACTGATCATTATTTTAAAAGAATAATAATTTATTAATTATAATACCTAATAATAATTAATTATTTTTAATTATAAATATAATAATTTTATTATTATTATTATTATAAATTTTATTAAATTATTAAGAAATATAGCCCAAATATTCAGTCAGTCTGTTTTCTATGCAGTATAACTTGGTTAATGGAAATAAATAAATAAGCTTGTTTCAAATCGATTTGCATCAGTTGCATCATAGCTAAGTGATAAGTTTAATTTAAAAAAAAGTTGGACATTGTTTAATCTTATTCTGAAATTTTTTTTCAGACAAAAATTATTATTATTTGTTACAATGAAACTATTTTTAATACATGTATTAATACAGCAAATAATATGTTAAACGCATCAGCCAAGTATACAATAAGAGTAGCTATAACATATACTGTGAAGAAAGTTTGTAAGCGATTACCAGCAATAATTTTTCTTAGTTTTTTTGTACGATGTTTAGAGTTCAATTTTCTATTAAAAATAAGATTTATTTAAATAAAAAGTTATATTTTTCAATTTTTTTTTTTTACAGAAAATAATACTATTTCTATAATGAAGAACTTGAAAACTTGAATGACACGGCCAACAAAACACTTAATAAAAAATTATGTTTAGAGAACATAGGAAATTTGATTTATCTGTAATTAATATTTTTATTTAATTATAAAACAATAAAGCTTTCATTTGTAAAACTTTTGATTTTTTTTTTTGTTGTTTTTCCTTAAATGAATAACAGTGCTCTAGTCGATTAAGGATACTCATGTGAAATGCATATGTTTATTAATGTTAGTTTATATTTTCTTAACTTTGTGTGCTTATCTGAAATGTCAATTTTTATAACATAAAAGAAAAATTAACGTTATTAAATGGAAGCACATTCTTTCCTAGAACTCTTCTGCAGATAATAATCGATGCGATTAAAGTCATTTATTTCAATAAACACAAATACAGCATATTCTATATTATAATCAGAACATTATTAGTAGAAATTGCAAATAGTACTCCATATTAAAACAACTTTATATTGTTGAAATATTTATTAAAACATTACTGTTACTCTGTTGTTGTAAGTACTTATACACAGTTTTGAATAATTTAAATAATATTCATTAATTTTAATTAATTAATATAAGTATATATATTTTTTAGCTTATATCTAATCGGTGTTAAAATGCTGATATTGTATTATATGAATATTACCTAATGCTGGTGCTTATTATTGTTATTATCAGGCATGCTCATTTAAAAAAAAATAAATAATAATTTACCTATTCTTATGCAATGTCTATAGTGGGCAATTATGTTTTTCTAAAAAATTTTAATATATATATATATATATATATATATATTTAAATTCTAATAAATAAACCACCTAGTACATAATATTGAGATAAGACATATGTTACCTTAATTTTACGTGAAAATACTCATGAAAGTCATGAAATCCCACATGCTCAGTCATAATTCAAATAATTCTGTTATGCAGGACCCTACCAAGGCATTGGCAAAGGAATATTTTTCAAGGGCGTAAAAATCTGAAGGGCGCTCGGAACATGAAGGAAACCTTTTTTATGACAAAAAATACAATATAAACAATATATTTTATATTTATATAATATTACATTTATATTTATATAATTTACAATATATTTTATATTTATATATCGGTTTTGTTCCGAGCTTAGACTTAAAAGGACCGTATAGGGTACCCATTGAAGCAGGTCATTTGTTTTAACTAGCATTATTGTTTAAACTAAGTTTAACAATAAAATCTACAATATAGATTAAAACGTCTAATTAATTAATATATATTAATCAAATTACTTTAACGTTACATTGTACACACTTTTACAAAGAACCTTATACCTCTTCCGAAAATAAAAATCTCATGAAACCGTGTATTTTTTAGTGTTCTAAGTTTTTTTCTGTCTAGCCTCCGGGAATTTCTGTTCAGGTATTACTTTACAGGATGAATGTGGATGATATGTATGAGTGTAAATGAAGTGTAGTCTTGAACAGTCACAGTTCAACCGTTCCTGAGATGTGTGGTTAACTGAAACTCAACCGTCAAAGAACACCGGTATCTACGATCTAGTATTCAAATCCGTATAGAAGTAACTGCCTTTACTAGGACTTGAACTCTGGAATCTCGACTTCCAAATCACCTGATTTTGGAAGACGCGTTCATCATTAGACCAACCCGGTGGGTTTTACTGTACTAAGTTTTTTTTTTTTTTTAACCTTCGGGACTACCGTTATATGTATTGCTTCAGAGAATGAGATGGATGATTTGTAGCGTGTGTGAAAATACCATGCCTGACCAGGATTCGAACCCGGGACCTCCGGATCAATGGCAGAGACGCTACCACTCGCGCTACGAAGGCCGGCTACTGTTTTAAGTTAAGAAAGCGTAAACACATGAATGCGCAGAAACTCGTTTGGGAGTGGCAAATGAAATGGTGTGGGCAGTGATAGCTCGGAAGGGGTGATGGTGCGATGCGTTCTAGGCGGGAATTCAGTCGCCTTCTTGCGTTCGTGTAGTTATTAGATCCACCGTTCATTGTTACCGGCGTTTATACTCTATAATTTTTAATACTCATTTTATGAACGGTATTTTTAATGTTATTTTTTTATAAAAAGTTTTTTCAAAACTAATTTTATTTCATTAATGAACTTTTAAATACTTAATTTTTCTAATGGCTCATCCAAGATGCAATCGTAAATTAGAAAGAGAAATATCTCTAAAAAGCCAAAGCAAATGTATAATAATGAATGTCTACAGCAAACTAGTCGAAGAAAATCTAGTGAAGCAGCAATTCTTTGAACTACCAGCGGAATATTGGAAGTAAAGTTGCGAACACGCACTAACAATAGAAAAAAAAATTAATATGAAACAGGCCGAATTGCCGACATGTAAACCGAATGGTTTACAGTTTGCGTTAATGATAGTGGCAGTGAAAGCAGTGACGAGAGCGCCAATGGATTAGAGTCATCGAACAAGGACGATACAGTTGATGCGAGATCCGATGATATGTGGGATCGAGTCGCTTTATTAAAAATCCCTTATCTATCCTAATTTCTTATGTCTTTCTGTAAAATAAATAAATAAATAAAAATTCTAAAGAATAAATTAAATTTCAAAAAGTAATAAAAATTTTAATTGTAAAACTAAAAAAATAAACATTTTAACAATTTAAACAAAAAAAAAATGTAGATTAAACAAATAAAAATAACGAAAGGAAAACAAACGGTCACACATTATGTTTCCGTGAGCATTCAGTGCGTTGTAGCGTACGCGCGCACGCGCACACACAAGACATATTTGCGTTGTTGAGTGTGGCCGGTACTGCGATCCTCCCACTGGTGTATACCGATCCATCCCCACCATGCACATTGACTTGTGTGTTATGCTTTCTTGGAAAACTTAAAATTTTATATATAACTAAAGTGTTTAGTAGTGCGTCCTGACTATTTAGAAAAGTACTGTGTTTTCGGATACGACGTTGTGCAGAACCACAATTTGTATCGGTGGTTTGGTGATGTAATTTTCAAATTTCACGATTACAATTTTCGTATGAGGTAAGTCAAATTATTTTTTTAATAAATTCTTGGTAGTAGTTTAAATTAACCTTATCATTTACGTATGTGTGCATATTCAGGTTCTGCTATATTGTCATATCGTGAAAATATTAATAAATTAAAGCAGTGAGCATATTACATATACGTAAAATAAAATATATGAAATAAATTGATCGGGTAGATATTTACGAAATATACAACTATACAACAGAAGTGTACAAGTTTCTTTGTGACATCATTTAATCTAAATCTTAAAATGAACCAACCATAACCGTAATTTTGATTTGTGCAGTTAATTCGATAAATTTATTTATTTAAGTCGATTAGATATTTTATTACTACGGTTGTTATACTTGATAAGCTAACTGCTGTTACTGTCAACGAACAGTTCAGCAACTCAGTACGACAAATTGTGACGCACCGTGTTAACACATCGTAATTTTTCGATTTAACGAGTTAAACGTTTTCAGATTTAAATATATCCTAAATCTGATATAAATAACGCCAATTTCACCAGATTTCATTGTCTTCAACTGTTCCAGCTCAACCCGGTCAGCACTCATTAATAAAATATTACTTTGTTCAAGATTAGAATCAAGATATTCAAATTTTACTTGATTTGTTATATTAGAGTTTGTTTTTATATTTATAATAAAAATATATTGTTTTGGCGATAATATCGTTTTACTACTCTCAGATTTTTATGAATATTTATATTTTTTTTAAGGAAGGATTCCATAAAAAACTTTAACATTCCTTAGAGTTCCGAGATTAGAAAAAGGTTGATGACCGCTGAGTTAACTCATTGAGAATTACTTCAAAAATTTTACATGTTTTGTAGCTTTTTTTTTTATTCAAGATACCTGCACTGTTATTGTTTTATATCAATCCGTACGGTGACCGAATAATTACGCAAATTTTGATCACATCCGATTGGATTTTCGCGCAAAAATTATCTATGGTTTTGAAAATTATTTAATAAATAAAGATTTTCGAATCCGTGTCATACTAAATGATTTCGAACTTAAGTACATGGATCGCACTCATCTTCTGATGACATTCGTTATGAATTAACTTTGATGATCGGTTAGATCGAGTGCGATGAAAAAAACTTAATCTCTGGCTAGCTTTTTTAAACAATTTAACTGTAAATATTTAAATAATTTTGAGAATAAACAACATCAATAAGAGAATGATATCATATAAAACAAGAAAATGAGTTTAGCAATAACGAAAACACTAATTAATATATTTGATCTTCTTAAACAAATTTTGGTCTTGAAATCAAGTTGAATTTTTATAGTGGACTAATCTTGTGTGTAATTTTGTACGGGAATACTTTCTTGCATAATTCATTTACAAATGTTTAAATTGGATATGCATGCATCTTCAGAATCTTAAACAAACCAAGGTATTTGTCTGGACTACCAACTTATTGTATTGTATTCATATTACACTATTCAGTAGAGTTTATTTAATTTATTTTTATATTAACAATCCAGAAAAAATGAAGGTGTGTCTAATATATTACATTATAATGCTTTATTAATTTAACCAGCCCTACATAAGTCCTATGATTTGTAAACTGACAAGGTTCACCATGCCAGTGAAAGGAAAGTAATTTACATCTAAGTAGCTGATAACATCAGCTAAGCAACAAACAATAAATATCTGTTTTTATAAATGAAATTTATTGTTTTTTTGTTGATTTTGAACTGATTGGTTACGAAGTACTCAATCTGTGTTTGATCAAACTGTGTAAGAGTGAGATGGGAAAAATTATGGCTATGAATGCATATGTAATTTCTACTAGTAAGAAAAATTGTTAAATCAGAATGTCTGATTCATTTCCAACATTTTTCTTTAAAAAAAAACCCCTAGCAGTATAATTTTACATTCATCTTACATCCATATAAATAAGATATTTCTGTTTTATTAGTCAAGATCATGTTTAGTTTTAAATTGATTAGTAATTTTAATAATCCTTTAGACACTACAACATCCTTTAGACACTTTAATAACTTAAAAAACTTATTTTTATAATTCTTGTCTAAATGGCTTCATAAAAAGATCTCAGTAATAAATTACACTCATTTTAATTCAGTGGAAAGTAATGTGTCATGTGAGCCATGAAGCTGTTAGAATTAGTTTTTATCTGAAAATGAAATTCATGCAGAGCAGTAGAAGAATATAATTACTGAACTGCTTATAGTGGTTTTACATTAGACTTACATTATGAAGTTGAATCAGAAATTGAAAGAGCATTCATAAATATAATCAGCAGAGAAGATCAGCTGTTTCATACTACCTGTTTTTGTTTTATACCCTACTTCAGTGGTGCTATCAATTTTGTTTTTTTTTTTTTTGTTTCTTCTGGGTGAAAAATGCTTTGGCGTTATCATTGCCCGAGATGTTATCAAGCAACATGTTATAACTGATCAATATTTTATTGTTCATAAATTGCTCTTTGAGCTATTTAGATTTATAACTGTTACATTTAAACAGAATATAATTATTTCCAATTTATATAACAATAAAAATAAAAAGGTGAATAAGTTGTAGCAAATAATTTTATTAACAATTTTAACACAGAAGCATTGATATGTAACCATCTCCAATAATACTCTGTGTTGCAGATGAAAAGATTCTTTTTTATTACATATTGCTTCCTGTAAAAATATATGAATTTATCTCATTCAATATAATAAAATTTAACTGAATAAATTGATCTAAAATTTTTAATATTTTTTTTAATTTCAGATAACTGTTTAATAGAAATGTTGTCTTCATGGATAATAACTGCTATTTTAGGTATAATTTTGTTTTACTGCATATACTGGTTTGTTACAATAAATAATACCTACTGGAAGAAGAAAGGGGTGCTGTGTTTAGATTCAAAAAGTACTTTTGGTGTAATACTAGATGCATTATTATATAGAAGAAGTATGTCAGACTTAGTGCTTGGTATATATAAACAACTAGAAGAAGAAAAATTTGGTGGTTTTAAACAATTTCTAACTCCAGTAATTACGATATGTGATCCTGAATTAATAAATCAAATATTAATTAAAGATTTTACATATTTTGAGGACCGTGGACCAAAAGTAGAAAAGTCAGTAGAAATATTCAATTCAAATCTTGGTAATCTGTGTGGAGATGAATGGAGAGTGGCTAGGCATAAATTAACGCCGACATTTAGTTCGGGTAAACTTAAAATTATGTTTGAACCGATAAGAGAATGTTGCAGTGAAGCAGTTTTATATTTAAAAGATAACAAAAATGATGTAGAAGCTAAAGGATTTATTTCTAGACTTATTATCAAAATAATTGCCAATGCTGCATTTGGTTTAAAAGTAGACATATTGAATGAAGAGAAAGCAAAGAATAATCAGTTTTTTATTACCAGTTCAAAATTTCTTAAACCATCTATATATTTGTTTTTGAAATTTTTTGTTTTCATGTCATTTCCAAAAGTAAGAAATTTTTTAAAATTTAAATTGATGGATGATGATGTTGATAAATTTTTCAAAAAGTTAACAAAGGATATTACAAAACAACGCCAAGAAACTGGCATGCGGAGAAATGATTTTTTACAAATTTTGTTGGATCAGAAGAAAAAGGAAGAAATAAATTTACAGAATCAGTCTACAAATGTATCTAATAATGATCATGAAGCAGAGGAACCTGAAGACAAAGAAATCTTTGAACAGTTAAAATACATGGATAATTTAAGTAATGATTGTTCAAAACCGAACGGTAAGTACTAAACCTGTTTTAGTAAATTTTACCAATTTTTGTCAACTATTTTCATATTGTGTGTGATATGTACATTTTTTTATATTCTGAATTCAGTTTTGCTGCATCTACTTCAGTAGACAATAAGTACAATGGTCATCATTCTTAACTGTTCAGCAACCAATATTTTTACCCTAGATTGTTGATTCAGGTGAATGATAGTCCTAAATGTAATGACAATTGCTGTATAATTCAGCATGCTAAATTAAACTCCGAACCACTAAATTAAATCTGAATTCATCCAAGATTTTTCTCAATGTGAAAATTTGGTGTAGATTCAATTATTATAGCATTTCTTTCTGGAATAAACCATCAAGGTTAATTACACTCTATCTGCTACCCAGCAGGCACAAATATAAAATGTTAGTTTTTGATTCTTTTTTTGAGCTATAAAAAGTACCCTTTTTACTGACTAAAAGTAAATGATTTTTTGGAGTCGGCAAGCTTGACTTTCAGAGTTAGGCCAGCTTATCAAATATGTTCAGGTTCAAAAGTACCTCAGGGTGTTTCTTGATGAGAAACTGCAATTTAAGAAGCACCTTCAACATATGGTGGAGAAGGCCTTCTTTGGCAGGCTAAAATATAAAAGCTATCAGGCTATATTATTGAGGGCTCAGTGCTTTATATTGTATGGTAATGGGTGGTTACTGTACTATTTCACAGGAGGAAATCTTGGTGATTATATGCATGAAACTAATAGATTTAATTGCGTCTGAGAAGCAACAGCATTATGTTGCTAAGAAGTCTGGTGAGTTGACTTCAGATAAAATTCAAGATATTGAACAACATGGCAATGCCTTGTGGCAGGCTAGGTGGGATGAGACAGAAGGTGGGCATTATATGCATGATTTCTTTCCAAATCTTATTGTTTACGGGACGCCTCTTAGGTACACCCTAATAAATATGTGACACAGTTTCTTTCCAGACATGGTGCTTTCAGGGACAGACTGGAGAAATTGGCCTGGTTGATTCTGGGATGTGTCCTCTGTGTGGACAATTGGATGATACTTACCTTGTTCTTTATGAATGCTCAAAGTATTAGTTGATGCACACAGAGACCATCAATTTGAACTTCTTGAGTCGGTGTTGGATTTCCTTGTAAACTGGAGAAGCTGGGCCAAATGGGTAACTGTGGAGTGTTTCTTAGTCTATTTAGTAAAAGAAAGGATTGCTGAGGGGATATAGAGCCCCGCTTGGATTTTGCCCTTACTTTTACTTTTGTTATTCTTCTGTTTTCAGTTATGTTTTGTTTTGTGTTAGTGTTGTTGCGGTGTTTGTGTTTTGGTTTTGCTTGTGTGTTGAACTCAATTATATCTATTCAGGTAGGTAGTTTAGTTTCTTCGATGTTGTTATAGTGTAGTCCATTCAGTCTTGTTTATGATTTGGCTAATGTGTTTTGTTTGAGTTCTCTGTAGGTAATAGCACACTGATGGAAATGTTGCTTGTGGCATCCTGGCTGAGGTGAACTGAAATTCCTAGCTAACAGGACTATGAATGGGGGGGGGATGGATGGTGTGGCGACCGGAATGTCACTAGGCGGGTGTCTTTTGCTACGGGGTTGGGATGAGGCGAACTGAAATTTGTCATATTCCATGGTTTTGAAGATGACCTCTGGTAAAGCCCATAAAGGCTAGGTACAGAGAAGGTGGTGGAGGATGTCTTTCCCTATGGGGTCAAGAACTTGTTAATATGATCATACCAGAAATAATCCAATGAAAGGTGGTTATAAAGAGTATAGTTTTAATAACTATGTGCTATAAATGTGCCCAGATAGAAATATTTAAAAAAAATAACAAAACTTATGTTTATAAAAAAAATGCCCTTCCTAATACCATTGAACAATGATTTACAAAGTACTAAATGGTTTTATTATTTTTTCTGGAAACATAAAATATAAGAAAGTAACATATTTAACTTTATTCTTTAAAATTAATCTCTCTCTTGTTTTATGTAGTTTAATAAATCTATTTCTATATGCAGTGTTTTTGTTAGTAAGCATAGTAATCTTTATTTGATTTTTACAGAAATATTTACTGAAGACTTTATAGCATCACAGGCTTTCATGTTCATATCTGGTGGCAGTGAAACAACAGCTACTGTTCTCAGTTTTGTTCTTTTTGAACTGGCCATGAATCCAGAGTTACAGATTAAAGTACAACAAGAAATTAGTGATGTTCTTTCATCTCATGACTTTAATTATGATGCTGTGAAAAAGATGAAATACCTGGAACAGTTTATTTATGGTAATATTAAATATCAAAAACAAATCAAATCATGTTCATAAATATTTGAAAATAAACACTTACGCTCTGCAGTTATTCTTCCATATTTATTCAGCATGTTCTATCAATAATCTGGATTATTATAGTGAATAGAAAGGTTTCAATAGGTTAGAAAAATGTGATACCTAAAAATACTGTACAATTAAAACAATAATTTTGATGTCTAAGATAATTTAACATGAATATGTTTTATAATTATTTTTTTAACATATCTACATAATTCTTATAATGATCATAAAACATCTTCTTAAACTATTTATTAACACTAATTACTTATAACATTTTTCTAACTTTATACAAGTAAATTATTCACCGAATTTATTTTTCTATTTATTTTTAAGAGTTGTTATTACTAATTTTTGAACATGATATTAATGTTTGGTTGATGTATTGTAGTTTATGTTTGTTACCACTCACATGAAAAAAATGTAGGTTTACTCTAAATATAAATTAAAATAGATTATAATGAAATTTATTTAGTGGCTATCGTACTTTAAAAAAAGTTAATAATCTTTGTTTATTAAAGTAAACTTTTCCATATCATTTATAAACATATAGGTTTATTATTTCCAAAACTTTTCTTCAAATGTTTTGACATCACTTCTTTAAACAGAAAAAGAAGTAACTTCTTTTAATACTTCTTTAAGTTTTAAATTTCATTCTGTAGGTTTGCAGTCTCCTACTATATTTTCAATATTGCTATTCTTATTCCTTCATATTGGTGATAGCAAATGATTTAATATCCAAATGTAAATAAAACTAAGATGGTACATATGTATCAATGAGGGGAGAGGCCTGATTTGCACTGTTTTTGTTTAATTTTTATTATCTCTTTCAGTCAGGTAGAGGATATAATTGCACACACAGTATTTCAATCAGTTGTAATTAAAATAATCACAGAATTGAAAATACACAATAGATAGCGATACTTTATTTTACTTTTTGTCGAAGTAGGGGAAATTTCTAAAACACTATCTGCCTGCACAGATGGTAATGAGTGTTTGTTGGTAATGGTACCTCTTCTTTTTCTATTTACCCTCTGGAACCACTGTAAGGTATTAGTTCAGAGGATGAATGAGGATAATATGTATGTAAGTAAATGAAGTGTAGTCTTGTACAGTCTCGGGTCAACCATTCCTGAGATGTGTGGTTAATTGAAACCCGACCACCAAAGTACACCGACATCAATGATCTCGTATTCAAATTTGTATAAAAGTAACTGCCTTTAATTTAAACTGGATTTGAATCTTAGAACTCTCATGCACATTTAACTTACGTGCATATTATGTTAACTCACACATTTAACATACTCTACACATTACTATCCTAAACAGTACTTCAAATAACGTAACATTTTATACAAGCACATTATTTTTTTGTGAACAGAACAATGAGATATAAATAGATAATAACAGATGTGAATATCTCATGTGTAAACCATACAGGCCAACACAGGTATCAGTTTTACAAAATTATTTAATCATTTACTATGAAGATTAGTGGATATTACAAAATAATATAGTATAAATCCACAAAAAATAACAAAAAAAAAAACCGGGTGAAAAGTAATTTCTTATTTTAAATGTTGTTGATTGTTATAGAAACACTGCGTCTACATCCACTGTTAAGTGTAATAACTCGATACTGTACCAAGGATTACAAAATACCTGGAACTGACGTAGTGATAGAGAAAGGTACATTACTTAATGTACCTGTTTTAGGATTTCATAAGGACCCTCAGTACTTCCCAAATCCAGAAATATTTAACCCAGATCATTTTAAAAATATGGAAGAAATCCCTAAAGGTGTTTACTTTCCATTCGGCCACGGACCAAGGATTTGCATCGGTAAGTAATTACATAAAATTTGTTTTAAAATAAATTGGTGCCTTGAGATAAAGTTATTTGAAGTACAGATTTAAAAAAAAATGCATATCACTGTATTTTAAATCTATTGTGTTTCACTTAATTCAGCAATGCTTATATCTGTGTCTGAACTAAACATTTTTATTATAATACATAGTTAGGGCCTAAATTGAGGCTTACCTAACTTGTGGTGAAGAGATACTGAAAGCTGTGGTTTTGGGAAATTGCCATTAATGTGCAGTCAATTTAAATGAATAAAGAGTTTGATGATATTGTTATGAGATATAAAGTATTAATGACATTTTTGTATTCACAGTATACAGTTCTGGTTTGTTTTTAATATAAACATAATGATATATAGGTGAATTATATAATGATATAGGTTAATTATCAGCTTTAAGTCTTATATGAGAATGTATCTCATCTGTATTATTCAGTGACCTATGTTCCTATAGTCATACATCTTGAATTTATCAATTATAATATTATCAATCATATATTTATTGTAAATACAATATGATTTATGGAAGTAGGCAATTAATTAAATTTAGATTAATATATATTAAGTCTAGATTGCTATATGTTTCCAGACCCTCTATATGATGCACTAATTTGCATAGAATAAATAAGTTATTGTAACTAATTGTTGTATTTTATTTAGATAAACTACAGTTTAAATTAAATATTTATTCAAATAATTTAATATAATTATGAGTAATATGATCAATATGTTCTATAACAAATTTAAAAAAATTACAAATGGAATGTTAGAAAATGGAAACACCCATGGATTCTAGATACTTGTTATAAAGAAGTCAGAGTATAATAAATGTTAAATTCTATTTATTTTATGGATGTACATTCTATCATACCATGATGCATTCAATAATCTGTTTTTAAATACCTGTTACTCTCAGTTTTTAAAATAAGAATGTGTTGACTTTATTCAAATATAATGGGCATTTACCCACCTTGGCACTACTTAAATCACAACTACTGCTACATGTACTATATGTATATTGTGTGTATATACATTGCATATATATATACATATATATTACACATGTACAACTTTACCAAATTTTATGGTAAGTTTAACAGCATTTTTGACCTTAATTATATTATACAATTTTGTTGTATAAAGAAAGTTATACTTCCATATATTTAAGATTTATGATTAAAGATAATATCTATGTCTTAAATGAATAAAAATGGACTTATTACATAATGCATAAATGTAAATATTTGTTTTTATTATCTTGCATGTTAACAATGATTATCTTTTTTTTATATATATATATAATTTTTTGTTCACAGCAATGAGATTGGCAATGTTAGAAATGAAGATAATTTTGGCTTCTTTATTGTCACATTATACAGTAGAGTTAAGTGAGAAAACAAAATTACCATTAAAGATGTTTAAAATTTCAGTATTCCCAGTAGTTGATGGTGGAATCTGGGTAAAGTTCAAAGACAGGCAAATTGAAATTTAGCAGTAATTGTAAAACAATTAATTTATTTACAAAGGCCGTAATTTTTGTAATTAAAACAGCTTGTTGTTATTATTATTAGGTTCATATTACTTATTATTAGTTGTTATTATTAGGTTGTATAATTTTTTATACATTAAGTATAAATTTCATTGAATAAATTTTTGTTTTGAATACTGTGTAAAAGTGTGTTTTATCTAGAAATTACTACTTTTTACATGCTTTTCTTTAGATGACTTTTGTTTCATGGTTAACGGATAGTACACATGCACAGAAAATGGAGAGTAGTACACATTTGCAGTAGCTTTTTGGGATCGATGTTGTCCATCAACCAACATAACATTTTGAACACCCTTGTACGAGATATTGGAAACTCCTGTAAATATTTAAACATTGTACTAATAATTCTTTTAAAACACGCTTTTAAACAAATCTAAAAAAATGGACTACCCCTTAAACGTAATTGAAAGATAATTTTGTTTTTAACAAAATAATATGTATAAAGTTGTTTTTTTTTCACAAGACCACAATGAAAAACATGGGGCGCACTTTCATATGCAATATCTACATAAATTTTTAAATATGACAAAGATTTTGATGCAAATTGAAATTATAGCTTCAATATACAATATCTAGTCAATCTCTTTGGATGAACTAAAGTTACAGTGCAAATTGGAACTGAACCATGCTTTTCATTGTGGTCTTGCAAAAATAGACAACGTTATATATATTATTTTGTTAAAAACAAAATTATCCTCTGTTTATGTTTACTGGGTAATCCTTTTTTTTGAATTTGATTAAAAACGTGTTTTAAAATTTTTTTTTATTCCTGACCAGCCTTGCTCTCTTATGTATAATAACTTATATTTACTGACAAGATAACAAATAAAGGAAATCTTTAATAATAGTTTAACAAAAGCATTTCAATTAATGATTGATAAAAAGAGAAAATTTTATATTGATGTATTATGACATAAATTTTACTCTGGGAAAAATGATATGCAAAACGTTTTAATTATTTTTAAAGAATAGCTTAAAAATTTTAGTTCCTGAAGCTCGTCAACAAACTTAATAAGCTTTGTTTTAACCAAACAAATCTTTTTTTTATAAAACTGGTTTTATTTCAGGTTTAACGTAAACATGTTTCATATTTAATAGTAAGTGATTGCATCTTTAAATAAAGAGGATAAAGTTTCTCCAGTTAATTGTTTGAAAATTTCATTATATTTTGTGGATCTCACTATTTGATTAAAAAATTAGCTGCTCCGGTTGATGGAGACTTTATACAATATGGCTTATGTTTTGCTGTGGTTCCCTTTACCTGTTCGAGTATAAGTGTGACTACTTGAAGGACAAGAAGTAATAAATTAAAGAAGTTTGCATTCCTTGTAAACGAAAAAAGGGCAACTACGATTCTGACATTAATTATTATGATTTTGAAAGCTTTTTCCAAAATATTTTAGATTATTAAGAAAATAATGAATTTATTTGAAAAAACTGTTAAAGTATAAAAAAGAAAAGAGAAGTTTTTTTACAATTAATTTTCACAAAAATGAGTGTGATAAGTTTTACTAAATGAAAATAACAAACTCTTGAAAAATGAAGATGGTTGGTGAAACTGAGGGAAAATTCAAGAAAAAAAGGTGGCAATAAGTGAAAACCCTATTCGGTACCTAACTTTTAAGAACTATTCCTCAAACGTTAAAATGAATGGATCAGTAGATAAAATGCAGAAAAAAAAAGTTTAATAATGAAAGGCCAAAATAAATAATTTATACATTCATCTGTTTGAGGTTTGATTCTATTTAACACAAATTAAATGCAGTCCAGTTCAGAAACACTAACCGCTTAAGCCAGAGCAACCAAATTTTATTAATTCACAACTTTTTTATTTTTCCAAATGTGTAATTAGTTTTTACTGCAAAAGCTAACAACCAAAAAATTGAGTTCTTTATGAATTTTTACATTTGTTTTATTTTTCTATTAAAACTGATAATTATTTTTAGAGATAAAAGATTTTATGTGAAACACCATGTTTTTCTAATGAAGCGATCAGATTACAGATACATAATCTTCGTTAATGAAATACTTGGGTTATATATACTGTAGTTATTGGTACAATGCGCCAAACCTGTTATGATATACATTATACTACTCTTTCTGTAACATTGAACTATTACATCAACCGCGTGTTTTTCATGGGTTATTATTTTTATTAATAAAGATAAATATTTGAATAAATGAAGAAAATTTTTTTTCAGCTTTTTATTGTATCATTAGTGAATGAGAAATTTTACTCGAATCTCTAGTTTACTGTATATTTATTTTTATTTATATATTTTTACATATTTATTTTGAATAATAGTAATAAAAAACTTTATTTTAAAAGTTATTGTTATAAACGCAGTTAATACATCATATAATACATAATACACATAATCACATAATACATTACATTAGTGTCATTTTATTCTTTTCTTTAAATATTTTTTGTGTGTACTGATTTTTTTTCTTAAACAAAACATAAATTAACATTACTGTGATAGATACGTCCACTCCTTCCTGCTAAAGCACACTTTGTATCTACATTCATTTGATAGGCGAGCACCTAATGTGAGTCCCTACTTGTGTAAATGTTTCTATATGTAAGTGTAAGTTATGTATGATGCTCACTTGTCTATGCGAGTATACGTTTAATGAAATTATAATTCAGGATTTTCTTTGCATAGGGAAAAGTGTTAATCTAAAAAGGGTGAAACACGATCTTAAAAAAGCCTTGCAGAGCGTACTCATAACTTTTTACATACATATTGTGCGTTGTTAGTACGTGTCGTGCAAAGATCTAACCAAATTGGTCCATGCTTTGTCAGACCAGGTAAAATCCTTACTTCTGTTGTTGCAGCATTGAGTATTGGCAAGAAGAAGTATAGTTTTGGTGGAAAGACGGATAGTGTTGTATTGAAAACCACTTCAGTCTGCACCAAATGAAACTCCTGCTGCACCACCTCTGCAGCAAACTACTAAGATCCCAATGAAGGGATCTACAATAAAATCGTCACCTGGTATGGTTTCTCCAGCCTCTCAGGATTCCAAATTTCCATCACACCTTCAGGTCTCTTCAATTTTTTTTTTTTTGGGGTGGTGAAAAACGTTTTCACTTTATCATCGCCCGGAAAACAAAAACTTAAAATATTAAAAAAATATATATATAAAAAAACAAACACAAAAATTAAAACAAATAAAAAAACTTGCAACTACTACCACAACTCTGAAAAATTACTTATAACTGTCACAGACAAAATCTTAAAAATAACCAATATTAAATATATATGTATATATATAAAACACAAGTAGTGAAAATTCCATTGACAATAAATGCGCATCTAATGGTATCGTTCTGTTTCGATCCATCTATGTATACTACTGCGTCAGGGTTTATCTTGGAGAGAACATGGTGAAACATTTGCTGAAAGAAAGTAGGTGGTATTGATTCTTTATTGCATATCATGAGGTCAAACATAAAATTTATAAGGTTGATTCTCTATTGAGGATATGAACATGGATACATTGGAAAATAGAAGGTGTGTCGACATTTATAAAGTGCAGTAAATATCGAGTACTACAGGTGGATGGTTCTCATACCGTCATAAATTAAGGACTACGTCAAAAGCCGGGTGATTCGGCTGTCTTTTAAGACGGGCAAAATAAGATGCTAAAACCTGGTCCTGTCTATCCCAAAGTAATGAATCATCACAGTCAACAAGAATGCTTATGACAGGACTTGATCTAAATGCACCTGTAACAAGCCGAAGGAATGCATGATGTACAGCATCCAGCATTTTAAGCACGGTATTACGCGCTGAAGAGCAGGCTACACAACCATAATCTAAACAAGAACGAACTAATGAATAATAAAAACGAAACATACATGACCAATCGGCTCCCAAATTGGTGTTGCTAAGGACTCGCAGCATATCTAAAAAATTGGAACATTTTATTTTTAATTCTTTGGTGTGTTTGACCCACGTAAGGCAGCTAAAAATAAACCTAAAAATCTGACAATAGGAGAGATAGCAATTATCTCTCCGCTGAGAAAGACTTGAGAAATGAAAGGGTTTTGCAGGTGAGAAAAGACGACACATTTTGTTTTCTCAGGTGAAAAGATGAAGCCGGTAACCTTGGACCAAGCTTCAAAGCGAGATATAGTGTTATGTAGTCTCTCTGCTGTGGTTCTTGAACGGGATATACAGCAAAATCTCAAAAAATAAAGAACATGAAACAGGTGGCTGCACACATTTATTAATGCTGTTGATGGCTGTAGAAAATAAGGTGGCACTTAATACACTTCCTTCAGATGCTCTATTTTCCAAGATGACGCTACCCAATAGAAAATCTCCAACACAAACACGGAAAGTTCGGAAATTTAAGAAACTCCTAATAAAAGCAAACATATTGCCCTTGACTTCCCATTATTTGAGGGTGTTTAGAACACCACATTACTAGGCCTTTCTGATATCAAAGAAGATAGCGACGAGGAAGTGCCGGAGTAGCAGAGCGTTTTGAATAGCTGCTTTTAATGACATTAAATTGTCATGGAAGATCGTCTTTGTCGAATCCACACTGTTCTGGAGATAAATGGTCATGTTTCTCCAAACACCATGTAAGCCTGCGGTTCACCACAAATACTCTCCATTACTTTGCATAAAACGCTTGTCAAGGAGATAGGACGACAGCTTGAGGGGTTTTCTTTGTCTTTGCCAAGTTTAAGTACTGGTACGACAGCGGCTTCTGACCAGACGGATGGGAAAACATGTGCAGAGAATAAACCATCATAAATGTTCAATAGGTGTTGTAACGCCGAATTAGGAGTATGTGACAGCATACTGAGACGAATGTTGTCAGGACTAGAAGAGGTGTCACGTGAGTTTTTAAGTGCGTTTAACAACTAGGTTGAATGCGAATGGAGCATTTAATTCACCGGCCGAATCACCAATGTTTAACGATAATACTTCCACCGGTATCTTGTACTTGTGAAATTCATTACTATATGATGAAGTGACACACCGAGCGGAAAGAATCTGCTAAGGTCTTCTGTCACTGCAGAAGATGATGAAAGGAGCTCTTCTTCATGAATAAGCGCGAGAATAGATTGATTCGGTGATCCGCAAATTGCACGGATCTTTTCCCACAAAGTAGACGTGATAGTAGTAGCGAGATAGTGTCCACGTATTTCGTCCATGATTTTCTCTTAGCGTCTAAAAATAACTTACGACATACCGTTCTAGCCCTACGGTGCATATTTAGATGTTGTCGTTTGCTAATAGCATTTTGGCCACCATCATTCCACCATGGAACAGAACGTCTACAGTTTCACGATGTTTGTGAGATATATCTCTTAGTATTCTCAAGTATCAGGGACGTAAAGAAGTAAGTTGATCAAGGACGTCTGCACCATCATCATACTGTGATGGGAAGACTTTATAGTAACCGTTCTAATCTGACTTTTTAACAATCCATTTCCGTGGCCTTTTCTTCATCTCGTGGTTGACACCAAAACCAATAATAATTGGCTTGTGGTCATTGCCGTGAAGGTCGTCACAAATAGACCAATTAAGATGAGGGAGTAAATTCGGTAAAAATAAGGAGAGGTCAATGTTGGATAATGTACCAGATGATTAGGACATGAACGTGAGTGACCCATCATTCAGCAGACAAAGGTGCAAGTCTTGTCTCACTCTGCTATCATATTTCCTTGAGAGGAGCAGAAAGATGAGCCCCAGGAAATATGGTGGGCATTGAAGTCTCGTATTATTAACAACGGAGATGGGATTTGCGTGAGGAGATTTGATGTTTCTAGAGCATTGAACTCACAATTCGGTGAGAGATACAAATTGCAAATATGCGATTTAAAGGGGATACAGACCTTCACAGCAATAGCAGAATGAGGGTAGCTAGTGGTATCCTTGTTGCCAACACTTCATTCTACATGAAAATAGCAACTCCACCTCTCTCTCTACTGTCTACAAGTCAGTCGTATCTCTCACAGAAATAGCCTCTGAGTGTTATTGCATCTTGTTGTAGAATAGAAGATGCATTTCTTGGAAGTACATTATTAGTGATACATGTGTGCATGTCAATGCTCAAATATCGTCTATGAGGGATCGAAGACCTCTAACGTTCCACTGAATAATGTTCATAAGTTAAGGTAGTTATAGTTATAGAACTACAGGCAAATATATAAAAAAATTAGTTGTAGGTGATCTGGATTTCTTTTTTGTATTTTTGATTTTAAAAACTCTGATGTCCTGGGGTCGGGCGGTTCCTCAACCATATCCTCCAGTAAATGAGGTGATGGAGGAGGAGATTTTGAAGAATGGGAAGTTGCAGATGACATCCCAGAATCGATGGTTGTGTGGCCTCCCTTAACAGAGAGCTTATTGCCAGCTGTGTTTACTCCTGTCCGTATAGGTAAAACTTTGGGGACAGGAACTTTCAGAGGGATTCCATTATTGGTTTGACTAACTGCGACTAACAACTTTTTGTTCGCCTAAGTCAGCTCTGAAATAGTGGCTGTAAGTAAATTGATCAGATAACATCTGAACAAGTTTTTCAAGCTCACTGCAGGATCCTCACTGCTGATGAATCCTCACTGATACCTGAATCTGTAGGAGCTTGTTTTGTTGTAGTGGTGGCAAAAGATAGATCTGGTTTAAACAGATTCTGTGAGTTAATTGTCTTTTTATATTCTCTTTGTGCAGCCAGAAAAGATAGCTTCTGCTTGGTAAAGATTCTGAGAATTGCCTTTTCTTCTTTTAAAGTTGAGCAATCTTGGGAGCACGCTGTATGTGAACCACTGCAGTTCACACATATTTGATTTTCTTGACAGTAGTACCATTGTGGCCTTCCTTAATATATCGAGCAAAGATCTCTGTTTTCAAGCAAGATGTTGTAGTGTGACCGTATTGTTGGACATTTGAAACATCGTCGTGGCTTGAGAATGAAAAAGATCGTATTAGCTTTTCCTGAAAAATAACCAACTTTATTTTTTTTGGTGGTACTGTAAGGTTGAAAGTCAGTATAAGAGAAGGTGTTGGTTCTTCCACTCTGCTCTGCCGTTTCATTATTCGCTTGACTTCTACAACATCTTGGGGGCTAAGCTCATCAGCTATTTCAGTGACATCCTTATCCAAAAGGTCTTGGCAAAAAATTACTCCCCGGCTCTTATTTATAGTTTTGTGGCATTTTGTAGTTATATTTATACTACCCACATTACGGAGACATAAAATACATCGACTCTGCTCATCATTAAATGTACCAATCAGATCGATCCGTCTCATAATTTTCTGTTGTTCTTTGCAGAATTACTTGAACCTGTTTTAACTTTGTTTATCAAGAAAGGCAAGAACTTATGGAAGGAGCCACCTTCCTGATTATTTTGAAGAACAACGAATCGAATATTTTTATATTTAAGACTTAATGCAGAAGAATTTAATGACAACGCTGAACGACGAGGCCTTGGTATATTGTCTGAACTCATTAATCCTTAAAATAGCCAGGCGTTTTTGTCCATATAGTGTGTAAACATCACATTTAAACGATGAATTGTACAATTTGGTCATCTAATATCAACCAGAAAAAAAATTAATCGCAGAGGCAAATGAGCATAGTGCATAGAATTAAAGTATTTAGAGACATGATAAAAGAAAGCTTTTGTTGGTTGTTGTTAAACCTATAGGAAAAGCACAAAAAGATGCGGTTAAGATGTTCTATTTGTTGAAAATGTTATATATTTCACTTTATAATTATGTCTTATAAAAAAACATTTAAAAAGGAATTAATAAATAAAAAAAAAAGAATAAAATATGTTATGTTGTCAGTAAAAAAAAATACAAGCTGTTGTATGATCAGTAGCAAGGTTGGTCAATAAAGGGGATAATAAGATGAAAAAAGATATTCAAAATACAAAATTTATTCAGTAGGCTTTACATATTAAGTATAAACTTTTAACTGCAAAAAATGTTACAAAACATATGATTTAATATTGTCTGATATGAACTTAACAATAAAAAAGTAAGTTGTTTTTATGAGAAAAATTGTGATTGAATAAATTGTTTTACAACTTCTGACAAATTTTATTTTCAAGATTGCCTGTCTTTGAATTTCACCCAGATTCCATCATCAACTGCTGGAAGTAGTGAGAATTTTAACATCTTTAATGGCAGTATTGCTTTCTCACTTAATTCTACTGTGTAATGTGACAATAAAGAAGCCAAAATAATCTTCATTTCCAACATTGCCAATCTCATTGCTGTGAACATAAATAGAAGCAGATATAGAAATGTATGAAGATTGATAATCATTGTTATCATGTAAGATAATGAAAACAAATACTTATTATTTGTATTTTTCATCTTATAATATAATTAGAGATTTGATTAAGACATTACATTTTGTCATAAATCATATAGTGCAAATACATGGAAGCAAAAAATCATTGATTATGTCACTTAATTATGCATGATAATTAATCACAAAGATTCTGTTAGTCTTATCATAAAATTAGTTAAATTGTACAGATATACAGTAGCGGTTTAAGCATTGTTGAAGTGGTTAAATGAGCATTATATCTCATTGAAATTAACACATTCTGATTTAAAAGAAACTGTAAGAAATGGCTTACAACATGCATTTATGCGC
The DNA here is from genome assembly GCF_047948215.1 of Lycorma delicatula. Classification (NCBI taxonomy): domain Eukaryota; kingdom Metazoa; phylum Arthropoda; class Insecta; order Hemiptera; family Fulgoridae; genus Lycorma; species Lycorma delicatula. The sequence goes on along the minus strand of NC_134456.1, from coordinate 224,864,307 downwards.
ATATTTTGATGCTATGCCAAATGTGTATCATTTGTTGATAAAATAAATCAATTTGAACAGTCACTTGTGCATCAGTTCATAATTCTGATTCTTGTTTATGAACAAGCTTCTAATATTCATGGATGATCTCATTTTACAACATTATGATAATTTTTTTTATTTTGACTTTAAGTATCTTACACTACTTTCTGTTCATAATTCTCATCACTTTAATAATAACATATAATTGTACCTTATTTTAATTGAATATTATGGTTAGTCTGAGCAATTTATTCTATGGAAGTCAGTATAGCGTATTAAAAGGACGATATAACAGCAGATTCAGAAATTATTTTCTCTTCAACTGTAAACCAGTGTTACCCTCTCATAAAATGTAGCAAAAAGTATGAAACATAAAAAACAATTCTTTTTATTTTCACTCTTCAAAAGATAATTTGTTGACAGTAATAATATTATATTAGTTATATTCACTTCAATGTACCGTGTATTAATTTCAATTTATCTCATTATCTACATACCTATGCCATAATGGATTTAGAATAAAGATGCCTATATTGTAGCGTGCAAATTAATCCAAAACAGAGATGTAACTGTGTTCAGATTATCTAATAAAAAGTAACTTTTTTTAGAAAAAAGAATTATATCAGTACAATTTATGAAAATCTAATAATTAATACGCCCTTTATTCTTAATCGTTTCACATATACGATTAAAAGCTACTTTTTTGCTGACCAGCAAGCTTTCTGTCAAACTGCAAGACGTTGGCGTATAATAGTTGTAATGTGTAAATCTATTCCACCGGTTGCCAATTCTCAATTTAAGTCCATAGCAGATAATTTTAGTTTGAGTTTACTTTTTCTCACTAGTAACCGATCCTGTGTCTGAGTAGTTTTTCTTTTACAACCGCACTGTCTTTCTAGTCCGACACCACACTCAGGAACTTTTTGTCTTTGTCATACTGGTATGCTCAGAAAAAAATCTGATATGGACATCACATGACTTCCCTGTACACCTTCTAAATTACATATACACATTTTTTGCTACGCTTCATTTAAATTTATTTCATTTGAAAGTGAGATATGATTCTCCATTACTTTAATAAAGTGGACAGTAACACAATTGAGTTGTGGTGAACACCACATGGCCGCATTTTTTTGTGGTGTCCGAATCAGCATTTTATACTAGTTCATATATTAATTTTGTTTCACATCGCTCATGCAGTTATGTGGTGTAAGTGAGAACGTGTCAGATCCCTAACTATGCACTAATAGGTTTGAATGCGACTTCATAAACATATATTTTTGCTTCATTGTAGGAAGTAAAGGAAGAATTGAGATCGCGAAAAATTTCGGTTTTCAGATTCCAACGGAAATATCCATTTTAACCATCCCTGAATCTATTTTGACTAGTTTCGGCGTGACTTCTGTACGTACGTATGTATCTCGCATAACTCAAAAACGATTAGTCGTAGAATGTTGAGATTTTAGATTTAGGACTGCTGTAACATATAGTTGAGCACCTCCCCTCTTGATCGCAATCGACTGAACCAAAAAAGCCCAAAATCAAAAAAAAATTGAATTTTGAACTTTTTCTTAACTGCAGTAATAAGCCTTCATCGAAAGCTTTTAAACGATGTATTTTAAGTGGTACTTATGTTCATTTGTACCAGAATTACAGCAAAACAAAATTGTAATTAATGAATTATTTGGATCTTACAAGGGGAAGGCACATCGGTTTGAATCCGACTTCATCTCCTTTTTTTTTTTATTAAAATATATTGATTTTTTAATAAATACTAATCTCTGATTGTAAAAAAAAATTTACAATAAATAGTAATTCAATAACAATAAAAAAAAATTTGAGAAAATATCAGAAGTTATTAATGAAATAAAATTTTATGTACTTTTCATTTTAAAAAATGTGTTCATATAATTTAATAGGCGTTGAAGAAAGCCATCTGGTGTCACAGTTTTTTTTAATTTAAATTTATTGATTTATTAATAGTTATTAACCTCTGTAAAAATATTTGAATTAAAATGAAAAGTACATAAAATATTATTTCACTATTAACTTCTGATTTATTTTCTTTTTTTTTATTATTAAATCACTATTTATTGTAAAAATATTTTCACAATCAGAGGATAATAATTATTAATAAATCAATACATTTAAATTAAAAAAAAAAAGTTGAAAAGATACATGTATATGAAGTCGGATTTGAACCGATAGATATGCTTTCCTCTTGTACGGTCCAAATATTTAATTAATTAAAATTTTATTTGGCTATAACTCTGACACCAATGAAAATAAGTACTAGTTATGATATATCATTGAAAAGCTCTCAATGAAGGCTTATTACTGCAGTTAAGAAGAAGTCCAAAATCTTCTTTTTTTTTATTTTGACCTTTTTTGGACACTGTTGGTCCAGTCGACTGCGATCAAAAGGAGAGGTGCATAAGTAAATGTTAAAACAGTCCTAAATCAAAAATTTCAACATTCTACGACTAATTGTTTTTTAGTTACGCGAGATACATATATACATATATATGTCACACAGAAAGTAGTCAAAATGGATTCAGGGATGGTCAAAATGAATATTTCCATTGAAATCTGAAAACCGAAATTTTTCGCGATCATAATTCTTCCTTTACTTCGTACAGGGGAGAAAAACAATCTTCGAACGTTTTCTTGAGAGTTATGCCCGTTATTATATAAATACACACACAAAAAAAAAAAAAACATGATTTTGTAATAAAAAATGAAATAAACTTTCACAGAACAATATTTATAACTTGAAAATTGCTAAAAATCCAAAGAACAATAACCTCACATTAAACTGACAACTTAAAGAATGGATGTGGTCAAGCAGTGCAGCCACAACATAGAAATAAAGAAAACATTCCTTGTGATCTGATTAATTTGCATGCTACTGAATATGTTTAACAATATTATAATCGCTAAATTCATGTATTAAAAAAAACAAAAATGTAACTCAATTTGGAATATGTACGAGACATCTTTTGATAAGACTTACTAATAATTAACCAAGCATTATAGAATGAAGAGTATTTACATTAAAAGGAAAACAGAACTGGATACTATGAACAGATAAATACTACTAATACTTTACATCTAATAACAATACCATCAAATTGTGTTTGTATTCATTTAAGTTCACTGGATGTTGGCGACAAACACCAGAGAGCACAGCTTTCAGACTCTGCCTATGGTCCTGTGATAACAAAAGATTTCAATCGTATTTTAACAAATTTAATTAAAACTATTTAACGTTTAGTTCAAATAAAGATGTAAGGATTACAAAACTAAGTGATATAGAATGATTTTAACAGCGATATATATTTATTTTCTTTCATATTTTGGAAACGATCTGGGTTAAATTTTTCTGGATTTGGGAAGTATTGCGGGTCCTTATGAAATCCAACAACAGGTATATTAATTATTGTGCCTTTCTCTATCACTACATCAGTTTCAGGTATTTTATAATCCTTAGTACAGTATCGAATTATTGTCCCTAGTATTGGGTGTAGACGCAGTGTTTCTGCAACAAAAAATCAATAGCAAGTAAAACATCAAACTGTAAATCAGCAAATTAGCTCCATTATGCAGTCATATTATTATTATTATATTATATTATTATATTATATTATTATTATTATTATTATTATGCAGTCATATTATATGCAGACTGCTGAACGGAGTTAAATATTGTAGGGGTCCAGCAGACAGAGTCAGTAGTTTTACCAGGCCGTGTTCGGCACATTCGTGACAACAACAATATCAATAAGCGTGTGAAGAATACGTCATGAGTATTCCAGTGTGGACAGTGGTTGAATACAGGAAGTTGTTTAGTTGGTGGGTTATTGGTAAACAGTAGTGAAAGTGACAGTATTCCATTTTTTCATAAAGTGTAAGATAGTTTTATTGTAAACACTAACATAAATAGTACTTGTACAAATTGAATTGTATGAATTTTAGACTTTTCTATAGTTATCTTGTTAATGCAGTATTAGTTCTTAGTGGCTATTATAACGTCTTTAGTGAATTGGACTGTATTCTGGTATTTATAATATTTAATTGTTATTAAATAAATCTTGTCTTTTTATTTGAATTATTATTTTGTATGTTAAATATATTTATTATTATTATTTCATTTTATATATTTTTAGGGCAATAAATTGTACTTACAGGAAAGTATTATGGTTGTTAGTCTCTCAATAGCCTTGTCGAACTTCAATCATGACAATATTAATTTTGTTTTTTTTTTAATTCGTGAAAGAATTGGAGGATATCGAGAAAAACACAATTTCAATTTTCTTCTCTGAGGCATTTTAGAGAAAAGTTCCTAAAATAAAAATTTGTTACCTTCAATGCGCACATAAATAATTTTAAAAAAACTTTTTTTTCTTTAAAAACCAACTTCCCCCTTCTTAAAATTGATATGTATGGTTTTTTGTTCTTTTTCTCTAGTTCTCTAAAGTTGAAATATTTAAAAAAAATTTTTTTGAAGGTGTATACTTCATATATAGAGCTATAAAGAAATGACTACAATTTTTCTAAATTACAAATCCCAAACCTAAAATGGAGAAAAGTTTTTAAAAAAATTTATTTTTCTTATTTTAGCCTTTATTGAAGGAGGTGGTAGATTTAGGGAGAACTTTAGTTAAGTAAATTTGTTAATCTTAACCTACATATGTATATTATAAGAAAAATATTTCTTAAAATTTATTTCTCACCTTCAAAAAATATATATTCTATTGTTTGTTTTTGGTTCCAACTCTTGAAATTGTTATTATTAATAGCTGGGAAAGTCCTGCACTTCTTTGCCAACTTTATTTTTATGTCCAAACATTAATGTCAAGGTAGAATATCAATAATGAAAGCTTATAAATAAAACGAGAAATAAGTTAATAAGAAAAAAATGAAAATAATTGTATAGGTTTACACATTTTTATAAGTAGATAGTGTTAATAAATAAGTTAAGAGAATGTTTTATGATTATTATAAGAATTAGGCAGATACCATAATAAATCAAACTGATTAAGTTAAACTATCTTTTACAACAAAATTATTATTGTAATCGTACAGTATTTTTAGGTACCAAAATCTACATTTTCTGAAATGTTGAGGCTCTCCTATTCATTATAATACTGCAGATCAGCGATAAAATGTGCTGAATAAATGGTGAAGAATTACTACAGGGCATATGTTAAATTATTTCCAAACTTTTTTAAATATAATAGATTTATTTTTAATATTTTATATTACCATAAATAAACTGTTCCAGGTATTTCATCTCTTTCACAGCATCATAATTAAATTCATGAGAAGAAAGAACATTTTCTTCTTGTACTTTAATCTGTAATTCTGGGTTCATGACCAGTTCATAAAGAGAAAAACTGAGAACTGTAGCTGTTGTTTCACTGCCGCCAGATATGAATAAGAAAGTTTGTGATGCTATAAAGTCTTCAGTAAATATTTTTGTGAAAATCAAAAAGATTATTATGCTTACTAACTAAAGCGCTATATATAAAAACAAGAGATTAAGTTTAAAAACAAAGTTGAATTGTTCACAATTTCCTATAAAATGTGTTTCAAAAAAAAGAATAAAACCATTTTGGTAGTTTAATAAGTCATTATTCAATAGCAGTTGGAAGGGTACTTTTTCAACAATAAATTTACTTATCGTTGCTAAAATGTTTCTCTTTGGGTACCATTTTTAGCAGAACAGATATCAAAATAATATTCTATTTGTCCCACATTCACTGAATTATTTCTGAAATAATACCAAGTTGCACTTCCTTTCATGTAAGAGGTCAAAATCACTAACCTTTACTTAATTACAGGGTATTTATATGGCCAAAAAAAGGAAATCCAAAGATAAAACATTCAAACACTGAAATTTCTACTAACCAGGTAACAGCATACCTAAATACTTAATACTGACTGAGCCATGATATTTTGTTCCACAAAGAAACAATATAATGTTTTGTAATTGAATCCATACTAAACTTACACTTTCAGAGATTCTTGGACAAATTCAGATTTCTCATGTGATAGCTCTGAAGCCTAATTCAACATGCTGACTCTTATAACCACTGGTGTAAAACATCTATCTATAAATTAATAGATTTTAAGATATTTTTATCATTGTCTATGTTACCCAGTGTAACATTTGAAAACTCAATATGTTTGGGACCATTATTCAGTTTGATTTCATGTCTTAGTTAAAGTTTGTATGCAAGTAACTGCAATTTTTAACTCTAGATAAAAAAGTTAACTAAATCCTAGAGTTCCAAGCTTCAAATTGCACTGAGTAATTCGTAGTGGGTAAATCATGTCTTCAGATTCCTAATGTAAGAATTTTGAGTATGCCCATCATGTCTTTTGCTGGTGTATGACCTTCCAATAGGTTTACGCTTTATGTTATCTTTTCTTTAAACTTTGAAATAGTTATTAATTCCTCTGTAAAATATTATCATTTGCATTAGAACCGATAAAATTTCTGAATCGATGAAGAATTTCATCAATTTTTATTATATCATGACAAATTTTTAAAAATAAACAATTTTTTTAAACTATTATCAAAATTTTGTTAAATTGACAGGAATTTCCTACAAAAATGTAAGAACTCTTTTATTTTCAATGCCTAATGCCACGTAAAGCTGCTTTTTTACCTTAGTATACATCCTGATCCCCGTAGGGGAAGATACCCACCTTGTGATGATGCCATTTGCTACACCACTCCCACCCCCTCCTTCCTAGACCTGATGGGCTTTACTGGAGGTCATTTTTTAGACCCTCTAAACTTGATAACAACACAGTCATCAGTTTGGCCTCTGACAGGATTGTACCGATGAAAACGCCTTGGCAAACATTTCCGTAAGTGTATTTATATAACTATTACTATTACTATTATAATATATTACTATTACTTATACTAATATAACTATTTATATTACTATTGTCTTCGTTTGGCCTCTTCGAACCTTCCAACCATGACCACCTACCACAACTTACAACCCTCAACTAACAAATTAACTGATTCATGGAAGCACAATGCCTGCACCTTCCACCAACACCGAAGGTTTCACCCAAAATCTCTCCCCATATATAACTTCAACTAGACTATGCACTCGGATCATTACTTGAGGAGTCTTTAAACAGTCTGAAACCTTAGTTTACAGCCAAAACTAAGTAATTTCATTAAACTATCTGCATCATATATATGATATAAACAATTATTGTTGTTACTTGTATGATGTATTAAAACAAGAACGTGATATATAACATAGAAACATAACGATACAGAAAATCATGTATTAAAATATTTATGCTACAAATAAATGTTTTGAAATTTTTCCAAAATGGATTTTTTTTTGTAGAACATCTGACTGGCATATTTGGAAACTGGAAAAGCATTTAATTTCAAAATATAACAAGTTACTCATTGTAAAAAGAAAATAGATATCACTAGAAATAATACTATAATAATAATAATAATTGTCTTGATTAACATTCTATAACTGAAAAAGCTGAACTTCTCACGTTTGAGATTTTGTATAATTGTATTATCACTCTTCTACAATCTGATTAGCTTTCAGTTGTACTCAAAAGTAATAGTAGATATGAAGCTTTGTAAATTACAAGTTTGTTTTATTTTACAACATTCACCTATTTAAGTTTACTATTACTATGTTTAGTTGATAAAATTGATATTGGAAGTTATTAATGATGACTGTGGTCATGACTGACCAAGTAAAGAAACATATTAATATTTCCATCACTTTAGGAAACAAATACTGCAACTCTTCCTGTTAGATATAACCTTAATGTTTCAAGTTAAAGCATTACACAAACTCCTGTGTATTATTATGCCTTTATTTATGTAGCTACTGTGTTACATTTACTATATTTATATTATTTATGGAGTTATGGATTCATTTAAAATAAAAGAAAATTAACTTCAATATTTTAAGGACACAAATGTATATCATTAAATTTTAAAAGAAAACGTATGATAGAATTGATTTAATGAAGTTACAAGTATAAAAAACATACACTTTTTCTAACTACATTTTTACCATGTAATTAATTAAAAAATGTTTCAGATTTATAATATTCACACATTTTCATATGCTTGAGTTGGATAATTTAACACATTTTCATAATTTTTTCCAAAACATCCTTTTACACATAATGAATCTGAATCAACCATCTCAGGTATAAATGTTGGTTGCTGAATACATTAGGATAATGACCATAGTACTCATAATCTGTTAATGAAAATACTGTAACATTCACTTCAAAAAACAACAAAAAATTTTGCAGATTACACAGAGTATGAAAGTTATTGACAAAACTGGTAAAATAAATTAAACTGTTTATAATACACACCATTTGCTTTCGAGCAGTTACTTAAATTATCCATATATTTTAACTGATCCAAGAGTTCATTGTCTTCAGGTTCCTCTGCTTCATGATCATTATAAGATACATTTGTAGACTGATTTTTTAAATTTATTTCTTCCTTTTTCTTCTGATCAAACATAATTTGTAAAAAATCATTTCTCCACGTTCCAGTTTCTTGGCGATGTTTTGAAATATCCCTTGTTAAGTTTTTGAAAAATTTATCAACATCATCATCCATCATTTTAGCTTTAAAAAAATTCCTTAATTTTGGGAATGAGAAGAAAAACAACAACTTCAAAAATAAACGTTTTGATGGTTTAAGGAATTTTGAAGCGGCAATGAAAAATTCATTATTCATTGCTTTCTCTTCACTCAAAATGTCTACTTTTAAACCAAACGCAACATTGGCGATTGGTTCACCAAGCACCTTCAACACCACATGTTGAAGGTGCTTCTTAAATTGCAGTTTCTCATCAAGAAACACCCTGAGGTACTTTTGAACCTGAACATATTTGATAAGCTGGCCTAACTCTGAAAGTCAAGCTTGCCGACTCCAAAAAATCATTTACTTTTAGTCAGTAAAAAGGGTACTTTTTATAGCTCAAAAAAAGAATCAAAAACTAACATTTTATATTTGTGCCTGCTGGGTAGCAGATAGAGTGTAATTAACCTTGATGGTTTATTCCAGAAAGAAATGCTATAATAATTGAATCTACACCAAATTTTCACATTGAGAAAAATCTTGGATGAATTCAGATTTAATTTAGTGGTTCGTGGTTTAGTGGTTTAGTGGTTTAATTTAGCATGCTGAATTATACAGCAATTGACATTACATTTAGGACTATCATTCACCTGAATCAACAATCTAGGGTAAAAATATTGGTTGCTGAACAGTTAAGAATGATGACCATTGTACTTATTGTCTACTGAAGTAGATGCAGCAAAACTGAATTCAGAATATAAAAAAATGTACATATCACACACAATATGAAAATAGTTGACAAAAATTGGTAAAATTTACTAAAACAGGTTTAGTACTTACCGTTCGGTTTTGAACAATCATTACTTAAATTATCCATGTATTTTAACTGTTCAAAGATTTCTTTGTCTTCAGGTTCCTCTGCTTCATGATCATTATTAGATACATTTGTAGACTGATTCCGTAAATTTATTTCTTCCTTTTTCTTCTGATCCAACAAAATTTGTAAAAAATCATTTCTCCGCATGCCAGTTTCTTGGCGTTGTTTTGTAATATCCTTTGTTAACTTTCTGAAAAATTTATCAACATCATCATCCATCAATTTAAATTTTAAAAAATTTCTTACTTTTGGAAATGATATGAAAACAAAAAGTTTCAAAAACAAATATATAGATGGTTTAAGAAATTTTGAACTGGTAATAAAAAACTGATTATTCTTTGCTTCCTCTTCATTCAATATGTCTACTTTTAAACCAAATGCAGCATTGGCAATTATTTTGATAATAAGTCTAGAAATAAATCCTTTAGCTTCTACATCATTTTTGTTATCTTTTAAATATAAAACTGCTTCACTGCAACATTCTCTTATCGGTTCAAACATAATTTTAAGTTTACCCGAACTAAATGTCGGCGTTAATTTATGCCTAGCCACTCTCCATTCATCTCCACACAGATTACCAAGATTTGAATTGAATATTTCTACTGACTTTTCTACTTTTGGTCCACGGTCCTCAAAATATGTAAAATCTTTAATTAATATTTGATTTATTAATTCAGGATCACATATCGTAATTACTGGAGTTAGAAATTGTTTGTAACCACCAAATTTTTCTCCTTCTAGTTGTTTATATATGCCAAGCACTATGTCTGACATACTTCTTCTATATAATAATGCATCTAGTATTACACCAAAAGTACTTTTTGAATCTAAACACAGCACCCCTTTCTTCTTCCAGTAGGTATATTTGTAATAAACCAGTATATGCAGTAAAACAAAATTATACCTAAAATAGCAGTTATTATCCATGTAATTTCCATTTCTGTGATATAGTTATCTGGAAATAAATTTAAAATATTTTAATTCTTTAATCGGTTAAATTTTATTACACTATGTAAATTCTATATGAAATAATTTATCATTGACTTATAAAATGCTGATTTATCAGAAATTTTAAAACCACAGGCCAGAATAATAACACATTCAGCCATACTCTTTCTGAAATCAAACTTATCATCATCCAGTAAATCTTCCACCACACATTCTTAACGCATTACTATTATCTCTTCACCAGAAGAAAGGAGTAAAAGGGTGTGTGAAAAAATAAATGATCAAATCAATAATGCAAAAACAGAATTACATTTTAATAATAACTGAAGATTGGACTGCATTATTAGAGGAAGGACAAGAGGAAAAATAGAAATTATGGACTAGATCAGAGAAAGCGAGTTTCCATTATTATTAATATGTCATTCTGCTTTTACATTATTGATTTTTTCATATATCTTTTTTCTCCTGTTTTCTGGCGAAGAGATAAGAGAATTGCAAAGAAATGATGTGAAAATAATGCTACAAAGCATATATATTATTCCTTTTTCTGTGATTTGAAAAAATAAGGAAATAGGAAAGACACAATATAGAATGATTGCTATAGTATGTGAGCCAAGGATTCCTAGGATGTGGGGAATACACATAATTTTTTATGTTTGCTTTTCCAACTACTTTTATTAAATTTAGTTCTTTAAGTTTATTAAAACCTAAAAGTTGGCAACACAGAAAACATTTTGTTTCTTTTCAGAAACAAAATTTCAATTGAAATTATCGTACATCTGTTCTGCAATTAACTGATTATTAAATATAACTATTTTCTTATCTATAATTTATGTAGTGTACGTGTGCTTTTTATGATTTTTGTAAAGTATTCATCCTTTTTTAAAGAAGAGAAATGACATTTAAAATTTTCAATTCAAGAATATGCAGATATTGCTTATGTTTAGTTTCACTAATGGAAATAGCCGGGCTGCAAACGTGAATACCAACGAAGATTTCCGAATAAAAGAATATCTACTCACGAAACCATTTTCCTTAGTTTTCAATAACTTAGAAACTAATGGATGATTTTCAACGACTGCTTATTCCATTGAACGTCCTATAGAACAGACTGTACTTGAACAAAAAAGTATCATTCAAATGATACAGCGCAGTCCTCAACACAGCACTTGTTGAATTTCAAATCGAATAGGCATCCCATCTCGTACTACAGTCTGGAGAATACCAAAGAAAGAGAACTTGTATCCTTATCATTTGCAAACTGGATTAAATTTTTATCGACGAGTACAAGAAAATCGAAACATTGCTCTTTACATTTTATCGATCGATGAATCTATTTTTACAGGTGGTCAACTGAAAATCCAAACGCGATTAAAAAGTCAAACTTTCATACCCGATTTTCGATAAATGTATAGTGTAGTATAATTGGGGACCAGTTAATTGGATCATTTATTTTTCAAAATCGCTTTCTGGTATCGTGTGCAAAGATTTTTTACAAAATCAGTTGTCGGTTCTGCTAGAAGATGTACTTCTTGAAAAAATACAGCAAATGTTATTCCAGCATGACGGTGCACCATCTCATTATTCACAAGACATTAGACATCATTTAAACTTAAGTTTTCCGGGCTGATGGATCGATTGAGATGGGCCAATTAATTGACCTCCTAAGTAACTCGATTTACATCCCTTAAACTATTACCTCTGGGGGGTCATTTAAAGGAACCTGTTTACACAGAAAAGGATAATTCCAAAGAAGAATTATTAAACCAAAGTTTAAACGCTTTTGAATATCTTAAAAACGACCGCGGTGCTATTAGAAAAGCTTTCTTTGATGTTATAACAAGATTATCGCTAGATTTTGCATAAATTATCAAGGGGATCATTGTGAACATTATCTTTAAGGCGTGAAAATTAAATTCATAACAATAAAACAAAATTAAATACGATAAAATGAAAAATAAGCCGTTTCTAACGTGTAAGTCATTTCATTTAATTTTTGTTTTGTTTCTTCTTCAGTAAAATATGATTTTTTTAAATGTTTATTTGATTTTTATTGCGCTTATTTACATCACTATTTCTAGAATTAAATACCCTACAAGTTTTGTTAATAAATTTTACGCGTTTATTAGTCATTTAACACAGGTATTATATTGCAAACCTAAAAAACCGGTTTTCAGACAACAAATTTTCCAGTTTTACTTAGAATATCGTGAAAACTACTGGAGATAAAATTCTGAAACCTATTTTATTTAATTTTTCAGGACAAAAACCACAGGAAACCGTTAATTTCATCCCTCAGTTAACGTCCTAAAAATTTCAGTACAACCTCATTTCACCGGGGGAGCTGAATTCCGGGCGAAATCTTTCGCTAGCCGTAACTCGCTAACGAAGCGTTTCCAGATCTACGTCTATGTGAACTTTTTTCATTATTTTGATGGAAGGAATACACCTGTGAAGTATGTCAGTTTTCTCGTGGAACACTCTGTATATAAATCTATAATTAATTATACAATATAGGATTAAGTAATGTTTTTCATACAAAGGAATTAACTTAATTAAAAAGTACATTATGTAATAATAAAAAACTATTCATAATGTAGGTATTCATAGTGTAAGATATAACACTTTTATTATAAAAATACATTGGCAGCAATGAAAAACTTAGGAAAATAATAAACCAATTTATGTAACATTTATTAAATATACTTAATTACATTACAAACTTTATTTAAAAAATGTATTAAAAAAATCCATTTTGATACATTCATCATAGTCGGTTACAAAAAAAGTTTGACAAAAAAACAAATTTTTAATGATATATATATATTATATTCTAAACTACTAATCAAAATTATTAAAAAAATGATTTTTTCAAATCACAATTGATGACATAATTATTTTATTAAACTTTATCTAATGATTTAAATCTATTTATTTAAAGATTATTTAAATCTATCATTATAAAATCGGGTTATTTTATTGATTAATCTTTTACGAGTTATTAGTTTTTCTTAACTGTTCATGTTTCTTTTCCCCTTTATTTATTATATATTTTAATACTATCGTAAAGGGGATAAGAAATATGAACAGTTAAGAAAAACTAATAACTCACAATCCAATTTTATAATAATAAATTTAAATAATCTTTAAATAAGTAGATTTAAATCATTAGATAAAGTTTAATAATTGTGTCATCAAATGTGATTATTTTAACAATAAAAATTTTCTTTTCAAAGTTTGAAAAAAATCATTTTTTTAATAATTTTGATTAGAAGATTAGAATATATATATATCATTAAAAAATTGTTTTTTTTTTGTAACTGACTATGATGAATGTATCTCTAATGTATTTTTTTTTAATTATTCATTTTATTGAACCATATTAATAAAAACTAAAATCTTGCTGCAGATATTTTATAAAAACAGGTAAATTATTGGGTTTTATCTACCATGAGTTGTTGGTTATAATATAAATCAGCATTAGCTAATTGTCAAATAAAAATAAATATGATTATTATACTGTAATGTAGGCGTATAATCACCAAATTGATATTATCACAAAAATATATTTAATTTCATTAAATAAAATTACTAATTTTCAATTACATTATTAGAAACTGTTTATATATTCTTACTACATTAATAGAGTAACCAGTAATTTATAAGTTAATGTCATTTATATTCTTTTCCATTTATATTAATAGAATAATACCGGTCTTTTAATAAGTATTTCAATAAAGAAAAGATATATTTATACTGAACATTATTTATCTTTTTCTCATTATACTACCTCTCTACTGTTTTTATATTTACTAAGAAGGGTCACATACTTAGATAATCTCTTATCTTTAGAAGTGTTTTAGGAAAATCAAAATTTAACTACATAAAATATATTTTTATATTAATCTGAAACTTCAGATAAGTTCACAATAAAGAAAATAAATAATAGATTAATGGAGAGGCAAGTAATCGTAGATTTAAGACATTGACAAGTTTAACTATTACCGGTTACTTTAAGTTGTATAGGTAAATCATTAATTTTTACAAGAAAAGCAAATGTGATAAAATAGAATGAATTTTATAATAGCGACTGACTAATAAAACATTACAAAATTTCTCACATTTTTGTCAACGGTTTTGTACGATGGCTAAATACAGCCTTTCTTATAATTCTACTGAAAAAATATTTAATTTATACTAGTTTCTTCCTCGCGATCTGTTGTGTTGTTATATTAACAAATCCGTAAGTAACGGTTTTTTACTAATTTTAATTTTAACCGTAGAATTTATATAGAAAATGTCGCTTTCAACAACAGTTAAGAAAAAATTGATGAGGAGAGAGAAGAATTCTAAGAAAACTAAGAGCTGAAATATTTTTTTATGAAAGTGAACGGTAAAATTACTACTTTATTCGTAAGGAAATTATTAGTGTTAAGATACAACATTAAACGGCATTACAAAACTAATCGCAAGGAACAGTATTGGGATTTCGAAAAGAAGAATAAGAGTAGAAAATTAAAAATAATGAAGAAATTACTTCATAGTCAGAAACAAGTTTCTACAAAATTCAGTAAAAGCAAGTTTCTAAATAAGTTATTCGTTAGCAAAACGTTAAAAATCATTCACGGATAGTTCGTTAATCAAAGAACTTATATAAATTCAGCTGAAATCGTCTATCCAGAAAACGTTCGATCATTTCCCGGTATTTAATTATCAAGAGATGCACTAGTAAAGATAATTAGTGAAATGGCAGATATCTGCCGTTTCATTAATAATTTAGCAATTTACTAATAATCGCAATTTTCTCATTCTGTATAATGAGAAAATTTATGAAACTACAGATGTACGAGATGTTGCTCAAGTTGCTGTATTTTTTTACGATTGCGATAATAACATGAGGATCACCGAAGAATTGTTGTTATGCTTCTTGTTGGAACTATGACTGGCAAAAATATTTTTGATTTTGTATGGAGTATTTTAGAAATGTGTAAGCTTTCATTTGACAAACTTGTGTTTGTAACAACCGACGGTGCTGAATTAATGACTGGTGAAAATCGAGGATTTGTGTCATAATTGTTAAGAAAATTACACCCCGAGTCCTCAGAAAACCATGGCTTTTCACTGTCTTATTCATCGATAAGTTCTGTGTTTAAAAATATTAAAATTGGACGATGCATTGAAAACCGTAACAAAAAAACATATATGTACCCACGTTTTGGAACGTGGGTAGACAGAGCAATGACGTTTTACATTAACCAAGTGACAGACTGTACACAAACTAAACAGAAACTTTCAGCAAGCTTCGGAGAAAATTCACATAACTCCCAGGAGGCTGCAGCATCTGCAATAGTCGTGTAATCGACTGTAAATCTTTACACCCTACTCCATATTTGCACCCTTTCCTCTATATATAGACACATTCAGTCATGTTGAGAACTTTATTTTTTTTTATGAATTCGAGTAAAACAGGTTAAATTTAAATTAACACATAAATTAACACATTTTTTTGATATTTTTTGATTTCAAATACATAAGGAGATTTTCAATTCGGTCTTTTTACTAAATGCTTCCATTTTGATTATTCTTTTTGTATTTTATATAAATTCTTTTGAAATCTCTTAATATGTTACTTCCAGGTAACTTATCTTCTGAAAAAAATTCTAAATTGTCTTAAAGGATTTAAAGATATCTTTTTTTTCTGAACATATTTACTTATGTACTGAATAAGTACATTCTAATGATACTTATTCTGACACTGTATTAGCGAAATTACTTTAGAATTAAATATGACATAAAAATTCCTTGTATCTCAGAGAACTTACAATTAATTTGTTGAAGTTATTCTGTACCTCTTTTCTTATTTTGATGTACAATTTTCCTTCTTCATTTTAGCCAGACTTCTTTTTTTAACGGATAGTGTTTTTTAGGCCTACCCATATTTTAAATAAGAATTAGACTTTTTATAATAAAGTAATGAAATAGAATTTAAAAAAACGTACAAATAAGTAAAAAAACTGTTTGATAATTCTTTTTTAAATCTCGCCATTTTCAAATCAGCGCTAAATTAAGGATGAGTAAGTTGATATTTTTCAGTTTTTCATTTGTACCCAGGCTTTAAATATTCGAACTTAAAAGAAGAAATAAAAAAGTATTTTTTTAAGTAGGTTTTATTTTGTTTGTCTTTTATTCTTTTTAATATTGTGTTTTTAGTAAAAGCGTTGACTGTTTTTAATTATTAACAGTTTTTAATTACTAATATCGCATTTCCCAACAAAAAAGGAGCGTAGATAGGATTTATTCAGGCCTAATCGTGCCACCTTTTTTCACCATCAAAAGTAATTTCATTTAATACTAATATAATTTATATTAAATATAAAAACTGTGGGATAAACAAATTACTTAGTTGGCTTTAATCTATTCCAACAATAATATGAAGTGTTTGACTGCAGTTCGTGTCACTACTGTCGTTCAATGTTTACAATTGTAAACGGGTCTTTTTTACTCAAGCTACAAATGCTTTCCCTACTATAACAATGACGGTTGATCATAACAGCCAAAGAGAAATTCGCGTAGAATCCTATTTCATGACTGAAATTACACAGTAATTCGGTCTCTAGATTCCCCCGAGCCACATAAAACCATTAAATCAGAATATCACTTAGCACAGAAGTCATCAAAAGTTATGTAGTGTGTTTATAAACTGGGCAAAATAATTACATTTGCATACAGCCTGAGTGTTGGTAGTTCATGAGTGAAGTTTAGACACGTACCATCTTAAATTCTGCATGAATTAATACATAGATCTTCCTTTATCTGAAATAGTCCATGCATAATAGCCATCTCTCCAGATTGAGGGTTTGAGCTCTCTTCATTGGAGAGGTGTAGAACATGAACATGAAATTTGGAATGACAGCATTATCAGCTACAGTTCTCTCAACAGACATTTCAACAACTTTCAAACGCTAACCAAAAATCTTCACTTCCTAACTTTGTATTTAGAAGTCAACAAAATCACTATTAAAACCACTGGAGGAAATATACTACCTCCCCTCCAATAGATACCTCCCCCAAAGGTAGTCTCATTGAAGCTATCCTTTTAAATACACTAGAGGTTTAAATCTAATGAGTAGATACTCATTAGATTTAAACCTTTAGATTTATGGTGTGAGCATTTTGTTAATTTAGAAAACGAAGTTTAATTCTTTTAATGATCACTGTGTAATTTCCAATTTGCCGTGTGTAACACACCACACACAAACAGCCTAAGACACCATACTGTGGAAGATTCTCAAAACACATACGTGTTCTTTTTAACTTCAGTAGTTTTGCTTGGCGTTGCTTATGAATCGCTCACGATATGTTGTCTTCAATTTCAATAAGACGTCTAAAAACTATATTTTCAGATATCAACAAAACGTCTGAAAACATCTTTACTGAAAAATATCTTGGGAGTGGCTCGCTGTAAGAAAGGAGCATGAGAATTTAGTGGCTTTCCACCCAGCGGCTTGAATGAGAAGTGTACCACCGTAACGGATTATTTAATATTTACACATTTTAATAAATAATTTTTCATTTTTAGATAACACTTCTGAATAATCGTGACTGTTAGATCGAAACTGTGCCTAATGCATGCAAAAAATAGCCTTCAACCTGCTAACAAATACCCCGTTTGAATTTTCAAAATCGGACGATTATTTGAAGAGATATTATAAGAGCACCCCATTGCACCTCCCAAAACAACGTCTCAGGGGCACTGCATTTGTTACCGATTGAAGGTGATGATCAGCTTCCCACGAGGTCTTCGCAGACCCTACCACTCTAGCCTCACACGCAGTCCCCACGGGAAGCCCATTATTGTTAAACAGAAACTTTTTTAATTTATTTAATATTTAACTTAACGTAAATTTAATTCTATCTTTTTGTAATATTATTGATTCGAATCCTTCAGTTCAAACCGAGCTCACACAGTGATAGAGACTCGCAGTTCATAGTCCATTAATACAATTCATTAAAGCTTGTGCCTCAACCAGCAAATCTCCACTATTACGTATTTATTGTATAGATTTTTTCAGTTGAAATATATCTAAAACCCTTCTCAGTTATGCTAAGAGACAAGGGTAAAAATTTGGTTGCGATTGATCGAGTAGTAGTGTTTTGTTAATCCTTAACAAACAAAAACCTTCTTCTTCTTATATAATATACATATACATATATATATATATATATATATATATAATAGTAATATATATAATATAATATAATATAATATAATATAATATAATATAATATAATAATAATATAATATATATATATAATAGTAATATATATATATATATATATATATAATTAAATAGTAATATATATATATATATATATATATATATATATATATATATATATATATATAATTAAATAGTAATATATATATATATATATATTTTTTTTTTTTTTTGAGATGAAATATATCCAAAAACCTTGTCAGTTATGCCAAAAAACAAGGGTAAAGATTTTGTAGGACAGATTGGATAGTTTTTTTTTAATCCGAACCAAAAAACAGCCTCTTCCTTTTTATATAATAGTATAGATATATCATTTTATTATATAATACAATATGTCTAGAAAAAATGAGCATCTGAATTATCTATATAATTATATAGATTAATCTTGATACGATTATGGTTCCTTTTCAAAATTGGTAACAATTAAAAAGTTATACATTTTTCTAATTAAAATTTTTTTGTAAACAGCGCAAATGAGTTTTATGGTTTTAATAAATTTCTATTTGGGCCCTACAACTACCAAGGTAATATAATTTACTTATTTTGTGTTTCTTTAGACGTTTTATGGTATGTATATATATATATATATTTTATTTTTTTTAATTATTAAAAAGTTATAATCAAAGTCAGAGACAAAAAGTGTTCTCACACACACACACACACACACACACACACACACACACACACACATTGAATTCAGTTTATTATATTAAAATTAAAAAAATTAAATACCAGAATTAAAAACAAAAAATATTTATTTGAGAAACACTTCACTAATTTTTATGTACTTACAAATTAGACAAATTTCATTATATCTCTGATTTGATCCACAAGAATGTTAAATTTTATTCTATTTCTTCATTTTCCTGAAACAAAAATTACGGTTATAATTATGTAGTCAATGGTAAAAAAGTCATAACTACAAATATACAGCAAAAGCTACAAATTTATTTTATACAAATCATTTGAAATATTATAACTATTACTTACTATTGCAAGCTACAAAACTCCTCAGTTATAGCTTCCAGCAACAAAGACAGGCAAATTAAACATCTGGCATTTAATTTGATAAATTGCTTCTTGTTATTGCAGCTTCACTTTTTAAACTCAAAATATCAGCAGTAATTTTGGGTTCTAATCAATTTGAAAGAAAACTTATCAAGATTTGTGGCGCATCACAAACTGATAAAATTATGTACATGGTAGCAGATAGCCAACCAGGAGTAAAGTTAAGATATTTTAACAACTTTTACAGCTTCTTGAACTAAAAAAATTTCCTTGAAGAATTATCAAAACTAAGCAAGAGTTTGTCATTTATAAAAAAACATCACTGAAATAAAGAAAAAATGTTGCTCCCTTCTACATACAATTTATTTTTTTGTCTTGTTCCAATTATCTACTGGTTTTACTTATAATAATATTATAATGTTTTTATGACAACCTAATTAATTATGTTATCCTGATTAATATATTTATGTATTGCTATTACTCATATTTTTGTAATGTAAACTACCTACGTAGAATACAATTATTTATCTTCACAATTAATGATTTATTTGATAAAATGTTGAACATATATTCACATCCAGTAATATTCAATTTTAATAGAAGTGCATAGAGACACGGTTACCTTACCATGTTATTAAGAGACAAGAGAACTGTCAGTCTTTTCCAATGGACGGGATGGAATCTCTAATTAATTCTTATTTCAGTTCAGCAATTTAAATCAAGGCAGCAGACCAGATTTGATTATTTTCCACGTTTTCAAAAGAAACTGATATTTGTAATTTGAATAAGCAGATGACTTACAGCTTGTGGTTAAACCTAGACATATTTCCAACTGCCTAATTACTACTAAGTTGTGACTTATTTCAGTTATTAGGTTAATAGACTTATTAAAATGGTACTTCAAAAGCATTAACCATATAGAAATGCAGTAACTATATCGATCTGAAAAGGGACAAAACTTTCTCTGTATATTTATACAGAGAATAAATTCAGAATTCCTAATAATATAGTGACATGATTACAAAGTTGAATGAACATCAAATGAAATATTTGTATAATTAGGATCTATATCTGAGAACTGGCAGTACGCATCCCTGCAGAATGGACTGGATTCGTTTCTACCAGTATGAAAGATAAAAATTATTTAGAAATGTAGATGCAAAAATAATATAAAGAAAACTAATTTCAAAGTGTTTTCCCCTTTGCATGGTGCACTTGGTTTATAACAAATCTGTTTTTTCTAACCAGCAGTGATTAGTCAAATATATGTATTTTTTTTTTTTGCATTTTTTGTGTATTGTGGTCAAGATTTCTTCCTGCTTACATTTGTTACATAATATTCCTTTTTTTATTTACCCAGTATGTATACAAACATGAATGAAAATATGCAATAATAATATTTTTACACACATGTGTGCATGAGAGATAATTCTATATGAAAAATAAAATGCAAGAAAACCTATACACTTACTTTATTTTCTGGGACTCCACTCAAATTTGATGCGCCTGAAGATATCTTCTCATTTTGGGGTCATCCTGGTAATAGAAGACAATTCCTCTCTGTAACTTACTTGTATATCTTAACAGATATATTTCTGGGCTGAAGAAAAGTACAATTTATATATACGCGTACATAATGGGAAATAAATTAAAATTTATGTTGCCACTTAGTAATTCAGAAAAAAAATGGTTCCTCATGAAACTTGATGGTTCAACAGACTTGCAGATTTCAGGGAGAAATATTGTAAGATTGCATCATGAAGGGCGTCAAGGATGACATATTAATCGCTAAAGTCACATTTAATTAAACCAGTTCCTGTAATCACCCAAGTTAAGTGAATTAATAAAAAAAGAAGTCATTTCCTGGACTCTTATTGATTGATTTTATAAAAAAAACAATAGTTAAACGGTGTTGATACAAACAACTTTTACTATTTTATGTTACATTAAAGAATTTCAAGTAACGTTGAATAGATAAGATAATTAATTGTTATTATAACTCAGGGAATTTTTATTGTAATTTTGCTTAGTTTAATAAATAATGAAAATAACTGTTTAATTTTCTTGTGTTTTTTTTCAATTCTCAATGATAAAATTACTGTTTCTCAGAATAACATCTTGTAGCGATTATTGATGGGAAATACAAGTAATTTTTTCTTTTGTCAAAGATGCTTATAAAATAAAAAATAAATAAAAACATAAATAAATTTTTTAAACTGTGATTTACTCATATTATCATCAATAAATATTAAAAATTTAACACCTAAAGCATATAAGAATAATATTTTTTTTTTAATGGCACTGGATCAATATCAACTAGGCTTCTAATTTGGCCATAGCATTAACAAAAGAAAAATTTTGTAAGACTGGTAATAAATCCTGTTTCATGAAACAATACAACGAGCTGTTAAAAACTGATAATTTCTTGCATGAAAATGGAAAATTTGGAATAGTTTGAAGGATTATAATCTTCACAAAAAAACACGAATCCTCTTTCACTTATTTCTACATTTTTCTTTTAGTTTCATTTTTATGTAAGGTTTTTATTTATTTTTGAAACAGTAATACAATTTCTTTATACAATTTATTTTTGTAGCAAAAATAAATTAACAAACATCTTTACAATGACTTTTCTGGAATGTGAATCCTGGCTGAAATGGTCAGGGTTAAATAATGGGGGTTTTTAGTAACCCCACAGAAAGAAGTGTGGACTAGTCAGATCAAGGGATCTTCGTGGCCACTAACCTTTAGAAATTATTGTTCCACCAAAAAATCCTGTAGCATCTCCATAGTAGAGCAAACTTTGTGGTAAATGACGCTGCCCTGTTGCAACAGCAGTCACGCTCATTCTCTTGCAGTAAGGCTATGAATTGTTCGATAATTTCTTGGTAGACAGCAGCATGCACAGTTTTTTCTCAAAAAACAAGGGTCCTACTATTCATCTACATTGAAACCTATACCTATTTTTGTAGGTATAAGGGATATTCAAAGATAAATGTGTAGGTTTTCAGTGCCCCAGATTCAGCAGTTCTGACTAATAACATACCCACCCGGGTGAATCCTTGGTTTATCTGTGGAAAACACTTGATGTAAAATGCCAATGTTGCCTTTAATGAAATTCTTGAACTACTGAAGTAGTGAACCCTTTTAGCCAAATCCTTTGTCAGCATTAGTTAGAACATGGAAAACCTGCATTTGATACAGATAACATTTCAGCATTCTCCTCACTGTAGTGTGAGCTGAATCTCGTGAAATGTTCCTTTCCTGGCTTACCCACAAAGACTTTTGAGGAGATCTTGTAACTGTCGCTTTAATGTTGTGTACAACCTTTGTCATTAAAACTGACTTATGTTGGGTATATTTCTGGTCTAAAACCAAATTGATGATTTTCTTTTACAGCTTAAAAATGTAATATTATTGTGACTGGTGTTCAGCATTATTATGATGAACTGTTCATCTGTCCTCTTGTTAAATTTATTGATTATTTTCTTTATTGTGTGCTAATCTGAAACGTCAATCTTTATAAAATAAAAAAATTATGTTCTGTTGTTGTTTTATATGACAAGTTATCTTACTTAGACACTTCTAACGATAATGAATTATGTAATTAAAGTAATATTTCTCATTAATATGAAATAAAGGAGATATCATGTTGTTAACAAAACAAACAACATAACGGGGGAAAAAGAGTCGGTACAAACACATCTTTTCTTTGAAGTTCCTACTAAAACACAGGAGTTATTCTTTTAGTGTAAGTAAATATTTATATAGACAGTTTTTAATAATTTAATAGAAAATCACCATATTATTTAATTAAATAAATTTTATGATTAGTTTCTGATACTATAATAATTATTTTTATTACTATTTGACAATTAACCAATGCTGATAAATATTACAATCAAACAGACAAAATAAATAAAACCCCATAATTTACCTGTTTTTATACAATGTTTATATCACGATCATCAGATTTTATGAAAATGTTTCAATATAATTTATTTACAAAATATATTTTGATATATACATTATTGTCAGTTCTTCCTAGTAGCAGTCAATTCTAGGATTGGTTTGCAGCAGTGTTTCTTCTCCAGGCAGTTCTATCTTGTGCTAACCTCTTTGTTTCCATGAATGTTGTTTTTGTGTTACAACAAAAAAAAGAATTCAACAAACAACAAGATATAGTTTAATCTGCTTAATAAAAGGTTTAAAAATAAATTAATACATGCAAACTTTGGAAAGAAGTTTTAACATACATAACATTTTGCAACATAATTGTTAAATTTCTACTCATTATTTAAATATAAAATTAAACAATGTTTCATTAACAAATTTAGTTATTCCATTAATATTTTATGAATTTTTAGTTTTTCTTAACTATTCATATTTTGACCCTTTATTTACAGACTTTCACGCTATTTTTTTTTAATACTAATTATTAATGTAAATTATATATACTACATTTTTTTATAAATAAGTGTTACTGGTTTATTAGTTTTCTAAATTTTTCACTGCTGTCAATGTGTTTTTATAAAAACGATGATACATTTTTTCTGTGAATTCCTGAATCATAAAACAAAATTTTTTTATTGCTTTTTTATTATTAAATAGTGTACTTTTCATTTTAGTTAATTCATTTGTGTTATAAACATTATTTTAAAAAGATGTAATGTTTAATGATTTACACATAATTATTATGTAATCATTTGTAATTGAATTTATGAAGAGGTTAGTAAAACAACATTGACAACAACCTTAAGATCCTACATACACAAAAAAACACATGTGAGCACATAAAGGAACATTTTAACACATGTGTGTTATGGAATGTATTGACATACAAAAATACACATACTAAATAACAATAGGTATAATAATAATACATATTACAATACAACAATGATAATTAAGGTATAATAATATAATAGGCAATAATCATCAGGTATAATTATAATTAATAATCAATGATTATACAGGAATAATAATTGTAGAAATCAGCTGGATTAACTGTGCACTTTTATAGTAATTTTTAAATACTAATGAAAACTGGCATAATTTTTTTTTTATGTTCCTTATTTGCTATTGAAATTGAAATATCTATTTCTCATATT
The DNA here is from genome assembly GCF_047948215.1 of Lycorma delicatula. NCBI lineage: Eukaryota > Metazoa > Arthropoda > Insecta > Hemiptera > Fulgoridae > Lycorma > Lycorma delicatula. The sequence goes on along the minus strand of NC_134456.1, from coordinate 224,839,452 downwards.
CCCTTCTTGTAGTTCTGTTTCTGTGTTTAAGTTCTAATTTTTATTGTTCATGACCCTGCATAATTTATTCTAACATACGAGTTCTGTAAATAAAGTAATGAGACCAGTTTTATTTGGCAGCCAAAGTGGCAACACTGTAAAGTTACTAGTAAACATATGGTTATATCAACAGCTGATTTATATTAGGTGCTAATATTTTTAGTCTATTGTTGCCCCATGAGACATAAACAAACTTTTCGTGAAATGAGTTTTTGTTATGTGTTACAAAAGTGAGCGATACTAATTACATGCAACGTTTTACAATCAAGTTTTGTGTTAAACTTGGTAAGAATGCTACAGAAACATTTTAAAAATTGAAAAGGGCATATGGAGATGACACTCTATCATGAGCCCAAGTTTTTAGGTGGTTTAAAGCATTTTCAGATGGCCGGGAATCAGTTGCAGACAATCCATGCTCTGGAAGACCATTAACGTCAAAAAGTAACGACAATGTTGAGCAAATCAGAGACCTGATATGGTACAACCGGCGATTAACTGTCAGAATGATTGCAGAACAATTGAATTTGAACCATATCACAGTCCGTCAAATTTTGACAATGAATTGGACATAAAAAAGTTTGTGCAAAATTAGTTTCAAAAAACCCCACCGTTGAATAAAAAAAAAACAGGGTGAAAGTGTGCCGTGATCTTCTAGAGCAAATTGAAACTGATTCTGATCTAAAAAATGTTATTAATGGTGACGAATCTTGGATATTAGAGTACGACCCAGAAACAAAACACCAGAGCAAGAAGTGGCACACTTCAAACTCACCACATTCCATAAAAGCAAAAATGAGCAAATCAAAACCATGCTAATTCGTTTCTTTGTTAGTAATGCCATTGTCCATAAGGAGTTTTTGCCTTCAGGACAGACTGTAAATCAATATGTTTATCGAGAAATTATTGAAAGGCTGCGGAACATAGTTGACTGTGTGAGACCAGCCATCAAAGACAACTGGATGCTGCATCATGACAATGCACCTTGTCACACTGCACTCTCAATCAATGAGTTTTTGACAAAGAAAAACATTCCTGTAGTTCCTCAACCACCTTATTCACCTGACTTGAGTCCCTGCGACTTTTTCCTCTTCCCGACTTTAAAAAACACCTCAAAGGACACCATTTTGGAACAGTAAAAACATTAAAAATATGTAACCGACCACCTGAAGGATATTCTGGTTTCTGAGTTCCAACACTGCTGTGAAGAGTGAGAAAACCATTTGAAGCATTGCGTGGTTTCGCAAGGGGACTATTTCAAAGGTGGTGGAGTCTGTGTATAATTGGATTGTAAGTAAAAAGTTTTTCTGAACCAGTCTCATTACTTTATTTACAGATCTCATATGTTCACTTTAAAGTTAAAAAGTAGTATGCAGGTAAAAATTCCAGCATGCATTGTTACAATGAGAAAATTAAATTTCCTAAAATACTAAAGCCGCCAATTCCATTAGAAAGTCTTATTTTAGGTACTCAGTCAAAATCAAATCAATTTCTTTTTTATATGAGATTATATAATTCTACATTTCAAATGACTTTTCATTGTAATAAAACATTTGATGATTATAAATAAGGGACCACTTTTGAAATATGGACAAAAGTATACCATTTAATTGATGATTGACTTTCTGAAACACAAAATAACACTGAATTTTTACATGTTTACTTTATAGAAGATGAAGAATTAGAAACGAATAAAAAATGTTAAATTTTTCATCAATTGATCGAGATTTGGGGACCAAATGCTACTACTTTGTAAATTCTTAAACAATTTGCACAAAGACTGTTTCAACGTCATATTGCTAAACCAGGTTTCTCTCTAACTGGAAGGGGAACACTTTGGAAATCAAGATATTTTTATATATTTGTGACGGTAGTAGTAAACAGATCAATAATTAAATGGTTCATACTGCCCATTACAATATTCTTTTTTTCCTATTCAAGATAATGGCTTGTCTGTAGATATTCAAGTTAATAATAGTCTACTAATAAAATAGTGTCATTTGTCATTATTTTATTCTTAAAGGTTTAGATTTGAGATTTAATAAAATTTATGTAAAATCAAAATTTAATAAAAACAAAAATAAATATTTAAAACTGAACTATCTCTGATAGGCATAATAAAGTGGCTGCATTTTCATTTAAATTTAAGAAGCATTATGAGATCTAATTTAACGAAAGATTTTTGGCACTGATAAATGCCATATGTACACTGGAAGGCAGAAAAGAGGATTGCCAATGCTCATTTTTAGTGCGGTGACACTAAAATTAAAAAAATAAATAAATAGATCTGATCATTTAATTCAAACACCTACACCTAATCAGATTCTTTGCTGCACAAAATTGTAGCCCAGCGCATGGTTCACAACTGTTCAAAAAGATTATCCAAAACAGTTTCTAAAAAAACAATTATAGACAAAAACAGTGAAACAACCAACAGATTTATATTGGTTTATATTGTCCTATAGTCCCAAGCTTCAATGTTAATGTTAATATTAAATATTTTTCAATTGAAGCTATTAAATATATTGGGAAATATATTATTAAGGGCTCTGACCAGGCATGTTTTTCAGTTTTAAAACTGAAATCTCAACTCGTCAAACCATTAGATTTATAAGCAAAGCAGAATCTGTATGGAGAATCTGACGTACATGATAGGTATCCCACAGTTATACAATTATCTATCCATCTTGAAAATGGAGAAAGAGTTCATTTTAATTCAGAGAATATTGAAGGAAAAGTTCACAAACCTTTCAAACAACCTATAGAGGATTTTTAGATTTTTTAGTGAAGATTTTTCTGCGAAAAGACTTTACTATTTTGAAATTCTGTCTTATTAAACATGAAATGGCAAACAATGGACCAGAAGCAAAAATTTAGTCTGTTAAGAGTTTCCCCTCAAAAGAACCGCTCTAGAGGAAGTTTTAAAGTTTGTCCTGAAAAATCTGAATTTATTATTTATGAATGTATTTAAATGTTCAGAAAATGACGTCTTTCAACCATTTAAAAATAATCATATTATAAACATTTTGACCAACTTGTGATGCCTTGAACTTGCAACAAACTGGGATGACAATTTGTTCAGCACTGGAACTGCATCAGTGAGTCAGTAGTTCATATAGATCACCATCCATGTAAAGAGATCTTTTTTTCAGATTGTTATTAAACTGTGATATATCCAACCCAACAAATTTAAGGGACAAATATCATCTATTCAATGACTATTAAAGAAGATTAAAAAAATAGTCTTCTGTATCCTATCCATTTTCTGCGACGAAAGTTATAACAAAGAATTGAGACAAAACAAAGTTATCAAACAATATCTGATTTAATCAATGTCCAATTTTGATTTACCATCAATAAGTAATGATGTTAATATTGAAAATAAAGAATTTTTCCATGAAACCTTATACAGCATTAATGAGCTTAATGATTATGTTAAAAGTTATGAAAAAATTGCCGTATCATTTGTTATCTGCGGTAGCAGCTATCTTATTGGAGGGATAACCAACTCAATACTAAAATTCCTAAATCAACTGGTACAGTTTATAACATAATAAAAATTCATTGATGGTAGATGTCATTTTCAAGTGTGCGATGAATGTACAACGGCCACAAAAAGCCCGTAGAATATCTTGATGGAAAGTACCATCAAGAGGATATATCTGTTTTATTTTATTCTTTAATTAACAACTTCACTCTCAGGGGAGCTAAGGCCTCGGCCTCTGACTAAAAACCTTCCCTCTTTTCTTTCTTTTTCCTGTTTAGCCTCCAGTAACTACCTTTCGGATAACAATTCAGAATGAGGATGATATGTATGAGTGTAAATGAAGTGTAATCTTGTACAGTCTCAATTCGACCATTCCTGAGATGTGAGGTTAATTGAAACCCAACCACCAAAGAACACCGGTATCCACAATCTAGTATTCAAATCCGTGTAAAAATAACTGACTTTACTAGGACTTGAACGCTAGAACTCTTGACTTCCAAATCAGCTGATTTGGGAAGACGCGTTCACCACTAGACCAACCCGGTGGGTTCAAGAGGATATGTCTAACCAGAGTTACATAATGGGAGGCATAATATTATGTAGAGATCATCAGATCCTACCATCATTCCAAGAGATAAAGAGTTGATGAAATTAAAGCTTGCCGACAAATCTTCCTGCATCTGTCCTCATGTTAAACTATTTTCCCTTTAAAATAAATATAAATATGAAGAAAATAATATCTAACTTTTTTTAATAATTATCATTTTTCTGATTGTCTGCTCTCAATAAGATACAGGTAAATGTAAATTTATTAACTTACTTTGGTGAATAAATTACAGTTAAAAATTTAAATTAACGTATTTAAAATATTTATGAAAACATTAAACACCTGAATTTTAAAACGGCTAATTCTTTTTGCGTAGGATAGCACTAACAACTAAAACTGATAGAGAAAATTTTATTAACAATTTCAAACAAAATTAATATACAGTTATGTTTTATAAAATCTGTTCCAAATTCAGTTTGAATTCAGAAAAAATTATTGAGAGGAGTAAGTTATGGCAGTTAGTTAATGAACTAATTCATTGATAGCAATTTAAATGGAGGTTTAATTAAGTTTCTGTTGATTCTTCTATTGAATTTTTAGATTCATGAACCTGCATGCTTCTGTTATGGTACTGTTCATGTCATATCTTTAAGAAAATTTTTGACAACGCTGAGATTGTTACAGGTTTTTTGTTGAAGAGAAAATCATAGTTAAACTAAGAATTTGCCTTATTTCTCCCCACTTTTCCATCCCATTTAAAAGACAGCAACCTCCAGTAAAAGCAGCATTCCCTATGGCACTGATTTGGAAGTCGAGAGTTCCAGCTATCAAGTCCTAGTAAAGTCAGTTATTTTTACATGGATTTGAATAGTAGATCATGGATACCCACCGGTGTCCATGATCTACTTCTTCTTTGGTGGTTGGGTTTCAATTAACCACACATCTCAGGAATGGTCGAACTGAGACTGTACAAGACTACATCATTTACACTCATATCAACCTCATTCATCCTCTGAAGTATTATCTGAAAGGTAATTACCGGAGGGTAAACAGGAAAAGGAAAGTTGGCTAAACGGAAAAAGAAAAGAAAGTTATGTATTTTTACACTATTTTTACTATTATGATAAATAAATCAGTTTTCAGAAACTGAATCTCCTTACATCCCAAAGAGCAGAGCGAAGCGATGCCTGGCTGTGAAGCTCAGCAAAGCCGGACTGAGCAGCTAGTGTCAACTAAGAATACATTCAAGTGCAAACACGTAATAGCATGCATGCAGATTTTCCTTGTCATTTTATCAGCCAATTACATATTTAAAAATATGAAAATAGATTTCTTTTAAAGCATATCACATTAAAAACAAAACAATATATCAAACATATAAAAAAAATCATTCATTCACTTTTAAATTCATCTTAACTCTTAAACTATGAGCAAGCCAATACTAGTCAGCAGTAGATAGAAAGTTTACAGTATATCTTTATAATACAGGCTTATTTTTTATCCTTATACTTATTTTCCTGTTCTTTAATAAGTGCAAATTACTTTTAAAAATATGTGTTTTTTTGCTCAAATAATGACTGATGATTATTTTTTACTTTTGTTTGTTATTCTTTATTATATTTAGTCAGCATTTCAATGCGATGTTATGTTGAACAAGATTATTCATTGGTAAATGAAAAACTATTATTAATTTTACTTCTAATTTTGGTTTCAAAATTGTTTATGAATGTGGCAAAAAATCAAATGATGCTATTTTTATTAAATAATTCAGCTGGTTTTATGACAAAATATAGCTTGCAAAACTATATTTTATATATTGCAATATATGATAAGTATTACATTTATATTAATATATGTTTATTTTTTATATTAATATAAGTCATATGTATTAATATAAGTTTTATATTTTACATATTGCAATATTTTATAAATTTTTCAATTTATTTAAATAAGTATATTAATATGTAAGAAAAACACCTATGTATTACTTCTATTTAAACAGCAATTAAAAATTATTGTAATGATATATAATAATAAAAAGATGAATAAGTTGTAGCAGATACATCAGCAAAGTTACATAGATGCACACATGCATCAATGAATCACAATGAATTTCATTCAGTGGTGCAGATAAAAAATTATTTCTCATTATAAATTGTTTCCTATTGAATTCAAATAGTGTAATAAAATTTAACTAAAAAGTGATTTAAGAATTAAAAATTTTTCAATTTATTTTCAGATAAAAATATTACAGAAATGGATTTTTCATGGATAATAACTGCTATTTTAGGTATAATTATGTTTTATTGCGTATACTTCTTTTCTACAAAAGATAATAACTATTGGAAGAAGAAAGGGGTGCTAAGTTTAGATTCAAAATGTACTTTTGGTGTACTGCTAGATACATTATTATTTAGGAGAACTATGGCAGATATGGTAATTGATATATATAAACAACTAGAAGGAGAAAAATTTGGTGGTTATGTACAATTTATGACTCGAGTATTTGCAATACGTGACCCTGAATTAATAAATCAAGTATTAATTAAAGATTTTACATACTTTGAAGATCGTGGACCACCGGTAGAAAAATCAGTAGAATTATTCAGTTCAAGTCTTAATAATTTATGTGGCGATGAATGGAGAATCGCTAGGCAAAAATTAACTCCGACGTTTAGTTCGGGTAAACTTAAAATGATGTTTGAACCGATAAAAGAGTGTTGCAGTGAAGCAGTGTTATATTTAAAAGATAATAAGAATGATCTAGAAGCAAAAGGATTTATCTTGAGACTTATTATTAAAATAATTGCCAATGCTGCATTTGGTTTAAAAGTAGATGTTCTGCATGAAGAGGGTGCAAAGACTAACAAATTTTTCAATGCCAGTTCAAAATTTTTTAAACCATCTGTTAGTTTATTATTTAAGTTTCTTATTTTTGTATCATTTCCAAAATTAAGAAATCTTTTTAAAGTTAAACTGATGGATGATGATGTCGATCAATTTTTCAGAAACTTAGTAAAAGATATTACGAAACATCGCCAAGAAACTGGCACACGGAGAAATGATTTTTTGCAGATTATGTTGGATCAGAAGAAAAAAGAACAAACAAATTTAAATAATGGAATTACAAATGTATCTTTTAATGATGATGAAGCAGAGGAACCTGAAGACAAAGAACTTTTGGAACAATTAAAATATGTGGATAATATAAGTAACAACTGCTCAATACCAAATGGTGAGTATTATGAAAAGTTTAATTTAGTTTTATCAGATTTTGTCAGTAGTTTTCATACTTTATGTAATCTGGATGTTTACGTTTTTTTTAAATTGACTGTTGTAGTATATTTGCTTGCAGACTAAAGTTCAGTGGTTATCATTCTAATGTGTTCAGCAATCAATATTGTTACCCTTGATTGATAATTCTGATTCATTATTTTTAAAAGGAGGTTTTGGTAAATCTTAATGAAAAATGTGGTTGAACCACCTCACTCAAATACATGGAACTGTGTGATTATTGTGAATTTAAAACCTCATTCTTTTAAATCATATGGTTGATTATTAAAAAAAGACATATTTAAAAATATATTTTTTAACCTCCTCATTACATGTTAAATTTAGTGTACATTTTCTTTAACATTTTCAGAAAATATAATTGTTTTCTCATTTGATTTAAGTCAGTTTTCTTTTATTTTGAATGAACCTATTAACTACAGAAATTATATAAGTATAGTCAATACATAGGCAATGTCTACAGAATTAAAGATACAACACAGTGGCTGTGTGTATAATGCTTTAACCTGAAACATTAACATTGTATTATTTAACAGAAAGTTTTGAAATATTTGTTTCATGAAGTGGTGGGGATATTAGTAGGTTTCTCTACCTCGCCATTCTAAACCACAATCAACACTAACAATATCCAACAGTAATTAAATTATCCAAATGTGTTGCAGTAAACATAAGTAGGTAAATTTTTCTTTTTTCTTTATAATGAATAAGTTTCAGTATGTTGAAATTACTTTTCCAGTTTCCTAATACGGTGATTACTTGTTTCAAAAAATATAATTCCATTTTGAAAAAAAATTAAATTATTATTTGTTATAAAATATATTAATCTACGTTTTATGTATTGTGTACTGGTGTCTTGCTTTAATACATTTACCATCAACATTAAATTATTCTCATATGTGAGTGGCCAATATAAGTTACTTTTTTATTTTATTTTTTTTTTTTGTTGGAGTTGAGGAAACTTTTTATAGAGACCACGTTGTCTTGAACCCCATTGTAGTGTGGCACTCTCCCTTCTAGGCCTACCCACTAAAACCCCTCTTCCTCTACAACATGTGATGTCAGGCTCACCTTAAGGTATTATCACAGCACCTCGAGGATCTTTTCTCCATCCAAAACTGCATTTCTGGCCCCGTGCGTCAAACTTATCGGGGCCCTGAGTGTTTTTTTTAACCTCAACCTTGGAGCCAGGGCCTTGCCCCAAGGAAGATTATGGGGTAATCATTCAGTATAAGTTACTGGCTCATCATTAGATTGTGGTTTTAGATGCAGATATTTTACTTAAATTACATATAATTTTCTGTAAATTAGGTTAGTATAAGTCATCTGTATTTATGTAGTGTAAGGCATTAAAAGCAAAAGCCTCCTTAAATTGTTCTAGGAAATTCCTATCAAGTTAAGAAACTTTTAATAAGAGTTTGCTCTAAATTCTCTGACTTTTTAAAATTTGGCATTATGAAATAAAAGATTGTAAAAATTCTTCATCAATTTAGTATACTAATTGGTTCTTCTCTGAAGTCTTTACCGAGGAATTAATAACTGCTTGAATTAAAATTTTAAAGTAATGATACCATACAAAAGGGTAGGCCTTTTTTGAATAGCCATGCTCTAGCAAAAGATATTAGGGCATATTCAAAAAATTCACAAAGAAGTCTTTGTGTGATGACATGAATTATTCACTATTGTTTGAAGCATGGAACTCTTGGTTTTAGCTTTAACAAAAGTTAAAAATTATAATTACCTCTTATAAACTTTAAGACAAGACAAGATGATAGCAATGTGTTGAATTTTCAAATTTTGCTAGGTAATGGTGGATAACATAGACAATGATGATGAAACTTTTTAAATTGTATTAATTTACAGATGAGACAACTTTTTATGGCAGTGGTAATCTAAGTCGAGATAGCTGCTGAATTAGAATTCAAGCCATCAAATGAGGTAGCTAAAGAACATCCAATATTCTCTGAAAGAACAAGTTTGGTGTGGATTCAATTACAGAAATAGTGTAGCATTTTTTTTCAAGCAAACCATCACAACCAGGTGTTATCTTACCTTTTAGTTGTTATCTGGCAAATAGAAATTTCAAATGTTATTTCTTTAGATATATGTTTTTTTTTTTTGTATGATATAAAGTACAATATTTACTGAGTAGAAGTTAGTGATATTGAAGCACAACTATTTGTTCTCCATATTTATCTTTTCTTTCATATAAATGAATAAATTTTTTTTTTGTGCTTTTATTAGTATACATAAAAATCTTTCTTTTTTTCATAGAAATATTTACTGAAGACTTTATTGCATCACAGACTTTCATATTCATATCTGGTGGCAGTGAAACAACAGCTACAGTTCTCAGTTTTGTTCTTTATGAACTAGCCATGAACCCGGAGTTACAGGTTCAAGTACAACAAGAAATTAGTAATGTTCTTTCTTCTCATGAATTCAATTATGAAGGTGTGAAAAAAATGAAATACTTGGAACAGTTTATTTATGGTAATATAAAATATTAAAAATAAATAAAATCACATTCATAAATGTTTGGAAATAATTAAACATATGCTCTGTAATAATTTTTTATTCGGTACTGACCTGGAATATTACAGTGAATAGTGCCTTAAATTTCAGAAAAATATAGTTGTACCTAGAAATATTGTAAGATATTACACTAATAATTTTGATGTTTAAGATAATTTAACATATGTTTTATTTAATTATTTTGTAAGGTATCTACATAATTTTTATAATAATCATGAAATATCATCTACTGATTCATTAACACTATTTATTTAGCCTCTCTAAAAATACTAGAGAATCTAGGAAATGCTTTTAATGACTGAAATTCAGTGAAGGGAAGGAAATTCCTGATTTTAACCTCCCCCTGTAGAGAGGAGGCCATATTTATATATATTAACAACTACTAGTATATACAAGTGGCTAATGAATAAAGGGACCAATTTATTTTGAGTAGTTCTCTTATTACAAGTCCAACAACCTCCTCAGAGTATGGATGAGCAGTGATGGGTATTCTGTTGCCACGGGGACAATAGAGTGCATTGCCCTGGGAGATGGAAAACAGCCCCCAAAAGTAGAACAACTTTTTAAGAAAGGCCACAGTATTAGAATGCAGAAGACATGTAGAATGAAGAAGAAAGATAAATAAAATGGATATATTAGGTCTGAGTAAAATATGATGAGAAGAATAAATAAAGAAGAATGAAGAAGTATCGTATTCTATTTGGAAGAAAGATAGGAAATAATGGAGCACCAATAATTATGAGGAATGAATTAGGAAAATGGGTGCAGAAAATATGTTACATAAATGATAGATTAATATTATTAAGGATTGGGGTATTATCAAAAGATCTAATTGTATTATAAGTATACGCGAACATGAAATTATGAAGTTGATGTAAGTAATAAAATAAAAAAAAGACTGCTGTAAAGTATTGATGGTAGAGTGGAATGCTGTGCTTGGAGTAGGTGAAGAAGTGTGATAGGAAACTTGGCTTAGGGTTAAACAAGATTTAAAGATTTAGTGAACAAAATTTAGTGGAAATGGATTAAAAGAGGGATCAGAGAAAAACTTATTTATTACCAAAACTTGGTCCAAAAACCATGAAAGGAAGAAATATACTTGGGTATCACCCGGGGACAAAGCGCACTATCAGATAGACTATATCTTAGTAGATGAAAGATATAAGAATGCTGTTAAGAAAAACAATGGATTACCAGGTGCAGATATCAATAGTGATCTTGTGCTACATGATAGAATTGAGAGTATTTTTAAAGAAAGTAGAGAAAGAACATTTATTTAAGAAATGAAACTTAAAAATGTTGAAGAAATTAAATGAGGAAACAGTGGGAGAAAAACTAGTTAAGGTTATTAAACAAAGCAAAAAGGAAAATGAGAAAAGTGAGGATACTTGGATGAAAACAAAAATTACCATACTAAAAACAGCAGAGGAAGAAGTAGACTATTATGAATGAAATAGAAACAAAAACACATGGTTAACAACAGAAATACTAAAGAAAGAAGTGAAAGAAAGAAGGCGGTGTAAGAAAGAAAAAATGAAAGAGCAATGTATTACAAATTAAATATTGAATTAAGGAGGGAACACAAACAGTTAGGAAAAGATGGTTGAAGAAAGAATATAATGATATTGAGGACTTGAAAATTAAGGGGAGTATGATATGAAACATGTTAAGGTGAAGAGCATTAGATGGGATAAATGAAAAGGTAATGATGAATTTTATAAATACTTAAAGGAGGAAGGAGCAGAGAAATAGTTTAATTATAAGATTGTAATAGGACACACACAATGGGAGAATGCCCTGAAGGTTTTGTGAAAACAGTAATGATATCTATTCTGAAGAAAATTGGTACCTGAAAATGTACAGAACGCAGATGATAGATTTTGTAGCTTAAGCTGCTATGGAGGCAAACAGTATGAAGATTTAATAGTAAGGACAAATGAAGGAAGAATAGAAAAAGTAAAAAAAATTACAGATATTTTGATACTATGGTAATAGCAGATTGGAAAAGTGCAATGAAATAAAAGGAAGGATAGCACTGGAAAAGGAAGCCTTCGTAAGAATTGGGAGTTACTATGTAGTAAAAATCTGGACTTAGTTTTAAGGAAGAGGTTAGCCTCAATTTTATTTTGGAGTGCTGTTGCACTGGATGAAGAATGGATGATAAGGAAGAGGGAGAGCGACTGGATTTAGGCTTTTGAGATGTGGATATGGAGAAGGATCGAAAAAATAAGTTGGATGGTTAAAGTGAGGAATGAGGAAGCAGTTAACAGGATTAAAGAAGAAAGAGTACTTACGCTCTTGCACAAAAGAAAACGACAATGATTAAGACAAGTTTTTAGAGAAAGTGGAATCTTGACAATTGCATTGGAAGTCTTACTAGAAGGACAAAGGAAGTGAGGAAATAGAAGGATGAAGTTAAGATGAAGATTGAAAATTACAAACAGAATATTTGGATAGAAGTGGATGTAGACAGAAGTAGCAGAAAGTGCAACCTCATAATCCAATGAGATGAGGATGACAAGTATGTCTTGTACAAACTCAGGCCTACTATTCCTGAAATGTGTGGTTAATCCAACTCTAACCATCAAAGTACACTGATATCCACCATCTTATATTCAAATTCAAATAAAATTAATTTACCTTTATTAGGATATGAACATCAAAAAATTCAACTTTACTAATCAGTTGTTTAACGACTGTATGTGACCATGCTCTTACCTCTAGATGGCACAGGGGAGTCAAGTAAATTAACTGAATTTATTTATGTATTAAATATTTATCAACATTTATTACTAATGTTCTAACATGATATTAATGTTTAGTTGATACAAAGTATTATGACTTATTTTTGTTATCACTCACAATAAATGTATAGGCTCATTCTAAATGAAAAATAGATTATAATTCAGTTTATTTAGTGTCTGCTTTTAGAAACAAAATTTAGATGATAATGTTATTTCCATCTTTTTCTGAGTTTTAAGTTTCATTCTGTTGGTTTACAATCACCAACCCTACTTTAATATTCTTACTCTTCTTCCTTCATACTAATGATAACAAGTGATCCAAATATAAATAAGTTAAAGGTGAAAAAAAAAATATATATATATGTATATATATATATATATATATAATAAGTTAAAGGTGAGACTGGGACCAGCTGTCCTGTTTTTCTTCAAATTTTTAATATGGAATCATTTTCATTAATGTAGAGGGAATAACTTCATAATATTTCAATCAATAATAATTAAAATAACCACAAATAACCACAATCACAAAATTAAAATTTCACAAGAGATAACAACTACCGTTTGGTAGTTGTTATCAATATACAATTGCCATTCCACTTATGTCTTTTTATTGTTTCCAATGAATAAACCTATCTCGCTTTAAGTCGTAGTTCAGTCAGTTGTTATTCACTGAAAGTGCTGTGTAACTATGTTTTGTCTGTACAGTTCTGTTAATAACTTTTGTCACGTGAGGTGGAAATTTGGGGCCTGCCTCATAAAGAAGTAAGGGTGTGTGTATACTTTCTTTCAGTAAAACAAAATTCTACCTGTTGGCTAGAAAATTCATGTAATTCACTTGTAATGATTGTGCACTTCATCTACTGCAAAATGGTGTCTCTATCAATTAAAAGTGTGCTTAAAAACAACACTAAGCACACTAACCAAGCTCCTGTAGTTAAAATCAGAGGGCCAGATAAAATCATCAAGACTGATGAGAGCTTAGTCAGTAAAAAAAAAAGAATAATTCTGGCCAAGTATTTCCACAACAATGGATATTCCATGATATAAGGTAGGATTCCAATGTATTTTGTATTGATGGTACTTGACCACTCATCCTGACCTATAGGGGAAGACACCCTCCGCCACCCCTTTGGTTCCGAGCCCTTATGGGCTTTAACAGAGGTCATCTTCAAAACCTCGGCTTTTGATATATTCCAGTCTGCCTCGGCCAGGATGCCACCCAGGCAAATGCCATGAATGATATTCCCGTCGGTGTACTACTAATTAGTGAACACAAAACAATCTCACGCAGCTCACCAAGTCTTAAGCAAGACTGAAAATACCTAACTAACAAAGGAATTGAACTACCTGCTTGTAGAAGGTAAAAGTAAGTTCAACATACAACATGCAATATAAAAATATTACATGGAAAATTAACAACACAGTAACGCTAAAACAAAACAATGACAAGAACAACAAAAACATCTTATAAAACAAAACATCAACAAAAATAGAATAAAAGAGAAATGCAAGCAGAGCTCTAGATCCCCTCAGCAATCCTTCCCTTTGCTAAGTACACTACAAAACTCTCCACTATTGTCCATTCGTCCTGACTCCTCCAGTTTACACAGAGATCCAATGCCAACCTGATAAGATCAAGCCGATGGATGGTCTCTGTACTCATTAACTCGTATTTTGAGTACTCATAAAGAACATGGTAGGTGTCGTCCAATTGTCCATGCTGAGGATACACCCCAGAATCCACCAGGCTGAATTTCTGCAGTCTGACCCTGAAAGCACCATGGCCGGAAAGAAATTGTGTCACATATTTATTAGGATGTGCCCATGAGGCGTCCTTTCTTTTTCCTGTTTAGCCTCCGGTAACTACCATTTAGATAATTCTTCAGAGGATGAATGAGGATGATATGTATGAGTGTAAATAAAGTGTAGTCTTGTACATTCTCAATTCGACCATTCCTGAGATGTGTGGTTAATTGAAACCCAACCACCAAAGAACACCGGTATCTACGATCTAGTATTCAAATCCGTGTAAAAATAACTGGCTTTACTAGGACTTGAACGCTGTAACTCTCGTCTTCCAAATCAGCTGATTTGGGAAGACGCGTTAACCACTAGACCAACCCGGTGGGTTACCCATGAGGCGTCCTGCAAACCAACAATATTTGGGGAGAGATCATGCGTATAATGCCCACCATCTGTCTCATCCCATCTGGCCTGCTACAAGGCATTGCCATGTTATTCAATTTCTTGAACTTTATCTGAAGCCAACTCACTGGACTTCTTAGCAACATATCGCTGCTGCTTCTCAGACACAATTAAGTCTATCAGTTTCACGCCTGCAATCATCAAGATTGCCTCCCGTGAAATAGTACGGTAACCAACCACTACCATTAACAATATTAGGCGTTGAGCCCTTAATAATATGTCCCAATAACTTTTATATTTTAGCCTGTCCACCCAAACAGGCACCACGCATAGCATAATAGCCTCGCACACGCCTTTATACAGAATGCTCATGGTCTTAAAGTTAAGACCCCAATCAGGATTTACTACACGTCGAATACCGAAGAAGACATTGCAGGCCCTCTCCGCGACATATTGAAAGTGCTTCTTAAATTGCAGTTTCTCATCAAGAAACATCCCGAGGTACTTTTGAACCTGAACATACTTTATATGCTGTCCTGCCATCGATCACTTGACCACTCACCAACAACCATCGTTATAAAATAAATTATAATTAAATTATTTACCTAGTGTCTGTTTTTAGGGAAAATGTTAACAATTTTTGTTTGCCAAGATAACATTTTTTATTCTTTACATTTTGATATGTATAATATGTTGTTATTTCCAATCTCTTTTTTAAGTTTTAAGTTTCATTCTATGCCTTTATTATCACCAATTATGTCATCATTATTTTTATTCATATTCATTTACACTGATGATAAAAACGATTAAAAATCCAAATATAAATAAAATTAAATATGAACAAGTAATAATTCTGTAGCCACTAATTATTTAATTAAAGAAATAACAATAAAAGTAATTTTATTGTATTTTAATTTCCTGTAACTGCAACCATAAGTCCAGATTTTATGAGATGGCATCTATTGCCTAATATTATGATTGCAAATGTAGTTTATTACATGAGTTAGTTTGATAAAATTTTTTTTACATGCTGTTATTGTTTGTTACAGAAACACTGCGTCTACACCCAATATTAGGAGCATTACTTCGATACTGTAAAAAGGATTATAAAATTCCTGGAACTGATGTAGTGATAGAGAAAGGTACAATGCTTAACATACCGGTTTTGGGACTTCATAAGGACCCTCAGTACTTCCCAAACCCAGAAAAATTTAACCCCGATCATTTCCAAAATATGGAAGTAATACCTAAAAATGTTTACATGCCATTTGGATATGGCCCAAGGATTTGCATAGGTAATTAATTACATAAGATTTGTTTTAAAATAAATTAGTGCCTTGAGATAAATTAATTTTTTGAAGAATAACTTTCCTTAAAAATAAATGTACATCCCTATCATTTA
The DNA here is from genome assembly GCF_047948215.1 of Lycorma delicatula. Classification (NCBI taxonomy): domain Eukaryota; kingdom Metazoa; phylum Arthropoda; class Insecta; order Hemiptera; family Fulgoridae; genus Lycorma; species Lycorma delicatula. The sequence goes on along the minus strand of NC_134456.1, from coordinate 224,823,265 downwards.
AATATAAATAACAGCATATTTCACTAAATGTACTTCATTAATTTTGTAATTCTCACATCTGTATCTGAACTAAACATTAAATGGTTTTATTTAAAACACAGTATAATTGGTAATCTTTTGTCATAGGATCACATAGATAGATGAGGACCTAAGTAAAGGCTTACCTAGCTTGAGCTTAAGGAAGTTTGAAAACTTCACTCCCTTGTAATCACCATTAATGTGCAGTCAATTTAAATGAATATTATAGAATATAAACGAATACAAACACTGGAATTTATTTGTTCATAATATCCAGCTCTGGTTTTTGTTTTATACAAATATTATACGCTATATAGATTGCTTAATTATCAGCTTAAACCTTACCGGAGAACATGTCTCATGCGTATCATTGAGTGAGCTATCTTTCAGTACTCATACTTCATGATTTATCTATTTTAATATTATTAACCGTATCTTTATTGTAAATAGATAATGATTTATGGAAGTAGAGAATGTGATAAATTTAAATTAAGATGCAGCACATTTTAGTGAAAATAGCTGATGTAACAATATTATTGTCAACATTATTTTTTTCAATTGAAGTCTTCATAAAAAAAGAGAAGAGTATTTTTAGCTTCTATACTTCCAGCTACATTTGTCAGAAGACAAATTAATTAATTTTTGAATCAAGGCTGCTGTATGGTTTCATTCCGTCTAGTATGCTAAGTTGATTTGCATAAAATAAATTATTCAATATAACTTTAGTATTCAGTTTAAACAAGCTACATTCATAACATGTATTTATTTGAATAATTTTGACATAACTGAGTATTATTAATAGGATGTAGCGTAATATACTTAATAGTAAATTAGAGAAAAAAATTACAGACATAATGTTGAAAAATAAAAGCACCCATTAATGCTAAGAGGCTTGTTGATAAAAAAAGAGTCAGAATAATGAACTGATAAAATGTTAAATTCTATTTATTCTGTAATTAAATGATAAATATTCTATCATAGTACGTTACATTTAATAATTTGTTAATAAATGTTTGTTACATTCAGTTTCTTTAAAATAAGAATGTATAAATTTCAATGTAAGTTAGTTGTCATTCACTCACCTCTGCACCATTTAAACCATTACTGTATATCTGCACGACCTTAACTCATTTTATTGGTAAATTTAACACAGTTTTTGTCATTAATAAGTATAGTATTTAATTATGCAGTATAATTAATGTTTTTTGCATTAATATATTTTCTATGCATGATTTATGATAAAATTTAATGTCCTAATCAAATCTCTAATTACATTATAGGATGAAAAATAAATGTTTATTTTCATAATTTTTCATGTTAACAGTGATTACCATTCTTCACAGATATGATTATATACATTTTTTTTTGTTCACAGCAATGAGATTGGCAATGTTGGAAATGAAGATCATTTTGGTTTCTTTGTTGTCACATTATACAATAGAATTAAGTGAAAAAACAAAATTACCATTAAAAATGTTTAAAATATCAGTATTCCCAGGAGTTGATGGCGGAATCTGGGTGAAGTTTAAAGACCGGCAATTTTGAAGTTCAAATTTGGCAGTAGTTGTAAGATAAATAATTTTTTTACTGAGATCATAATTTTATTATTAAAACAACTTGCTTTTATTACTATTAGACTCATATCAGCAGTAGTGGCTCGTAGCTAAAATTAATGGGGGGTGCTGCTGAAGAAGATTTTTTCTGGGCCTTTTCATGGCCATTGTTAAAATTTTATGTAAAATAAAAGAACCGACAAAAAAATGAATCAAATAGAATAGCTGGAAGCGGGATAATAATCTAATACTACACTTTATCATATTTAAGATATGGTACATGGTTTTTAAGCACATTGTGGTTAAAAACTGTTTTCAGTTTAAACGAATAAATAATAAAATGTCAACACAGATAATATTTTTTAGTTTTATTAGATAATAACTTAATAAAATGTCCACTTAAAAACAGTATAGTCCAATGGTGCTTAATTTAAATCTTTTATATTCAAAGAAACAAATACGTAATTAATTTTTATTAATTACCATCTCTGTCACCCTTCCAGTGTGTTTTTGGACAGATTTGACAATCAAAGAGTCTTTGCTTTCCACCATCTTCTGATCACTACTGAAAAAGTAACTAAATTACTTTCACATTCCTTCCACTGACTAAACTAGAAAAAGGAACAAACAAGGAATGTTCCACACACACTCAGAGTAAAAAGAAACTACCTTCCACCAGCACACCAGGATCAGCACTGCAGGAGTAACAGTGCTCCCTTTCTCTCACAGCCTTGCGTGCAGCTTCCTATGTGTGCATGCGTACAACAGCCAAACACCATATTGCTGTTCCATACAAAGATTTTTGTATGTTTTTCATAAACTGGGAGATGGCTACTGACATTAAGCTTAAGGATTATATATTGTACAAGTATAAAGAAAGAATTGAAGAAAAAAGGACTCATTATATTAAATATTATCGATAATATCAAGTGGAAATAGAGGGTGCTGCAGTTCCACAGTGCCTATAGGCGAGCTGACACTGCATATCAGTAGTTATTAAAAGCTTTTTTCTAATGTTATTTGTTATACATCAAGTTTAAATCTTACTGAATAAATTTTTAATTTTGTCTAATAGCGTCTTTCTTCTTGTTATCATTCCTTTTTCTTAGCCAGCCTTGCTATCATTCATACAACAATGTATATGTTTATTGACAATATAACATAGCATCTTACATATACATATAAATTATTATATATTACATATGTATATGTGTGTCTGTGTATATTTGTTCACCTGATGAAGTAGTGCCCACTGCAAAAATGTTTGTGAAACTTAAAAATGAGGGAAAAAGCAACATTTTTTTATTTGATTGATAGTTATATTAATTCTACTGCTATGATGATTATTTTTTTCATTTTCCTGTTTAGCCTCCGGTAATTACCTTTCAGGTAATACTTCAGAGGATGAATGAAGATGATATGTATGAGTATAAATAATGAAGTGTAGTCTTGTACAGTCTCAGTTCGACCATTCCTGAGATGTATGGTTAATTGAAACCCAACCACCAAAGAACATCGGTATCCACGATCTAGTATTCAAATCCGTGTAAAAATAACTGACTTTACTAGGACTTGAACACTGGAACTCTTGAGTTCCAAATCAGCTGATATGGGAAGACGCTTTCACCACTAGACCAAGCTGGTGGGTTGCTATGATGATTATCAGTAAGTTATTCTTTAACCCATATTTTGCCATGCTCTGATGCACTGATCATAAAATTATTTCTTAGGTTTATACTTGCGTGATTTCTTCTGAACCATATATATGATTTTTGACCCTAAGGTATGTTTATTTATTGATTTATGAAAGGTTGTGAAAGTGCAACTTCAACAGAAAAGGGTGTCTAAATTAACACACTGATTTAAATTAATATTTTTTCACATTTTTATGAATCTAAATAAAAACTAATTAGAACAGTAATAAGGATACAATATAAAAGGTTTACGTTTTATTTCGTTTAAATAAGATAAGTTTACATAAAGAAATTATAACTATTTTTGAGTACGTAATAATCAATTAAAGTAATATTGTACATTGGAGTTTATTCTTATATAAATTATTTAAAGGTCATCTCAGAAGAAGCAAAAAGTGATTAAATTTAGTGAAATATAACATAAAGTATGATTACCAACAAAGAAGTTTTTGCTATTATTTATCATTATGCAAGATTGTTATTAAAGCAGGCTACTTAAAAACAGTAAGAAAATATTATTTCGTGTAATAATAATGCAAAACAAATTACGTTATGTTATCGCAACTTCAGCTGTATATAGGTTAGGTGGGGCTATGGAAATCTCTCCTTCTACTTTAGTTCAGAAAGCAAATTTTCCATCTTTAATCAGTATTCCACATTGTGTTATGTTCTATTTCTATTTTATGTGTTTTAGTTCTGTTTGTATGTCTGCAATCAGTAGATTATGATCTGTATATTCACCGACCCAAGATAAGATTTTACAAATTCTTCACACTATTTGCAAACCACTGATTTACTAAAATATATCAATTTGGTATCTTTTTTTGGATCTCCTAAGCTTTTCCAAGTGTTTAACCTTCTTTTATGATTTTTAAACCATGTATTAGCTATTCTCATCCTACTCTCCTCACAAAATTCAATCAGTCTCTCTCTTTCACTCCTTGCCCCCATTCCACATTTTCTCTTTTTTCTTCTCCCACTATGTATTTCATTCTCTGATCATAATTGTTATAATTTGCCTTTTACCTAATCATCACGCACTTGATTTGTTTGGCCGTATACTCTCTAGCAACTCTATATTCTAGTACTTATGAATAACCAAGTGTACATGTGTAATTAATGTTACATGGGTGTTATTTTCATCATGAACATGTATTATGTTAATGAAAAAAGACCTGATGTAGACACTACATGACTTCCTTGTACGCTTGCTAAATTACTTATACACATTTTTTGCTGCACTTCATTTAAAATTATTTCGTTTGACAGTGAGATATGAGCCTCCAATTCTTTAATAAAGCGGACAGTTACACAATTGCATTGTGGTGGATACCACATTTTTTTAGTGACTGTATCAGCAGTATTTTATATATTAATTTTGTTTCATGTTACTCAGATATGAGTAATCAGATGTTGTGTAAGTGAGAACGTGTCGGATCTGTAACCATGCACACATCGGTTCAAATCAGACTTCATGTACATATATATTTTTGTAACTTTTTTAAAATTTAAATGTGTTGATTTATAAATAATTATTAATCTATATAAAATTGTTTTAATTAAAATGAAAAAGTACGTAAAATTTTATTTCACTAATAACTTCTGATTTTTATTGATTTTTTTTTATTGTTATTTATTGTAAAATTCTTTTTTACAATCAGAGGTTAATAGTTATATTAATAAATCAATACATTTAAATTAAAAAAGAAAAAAGTTTAAAAAAATATATCTGTATGAAGTCGGATTCGAATCTATCTGTCTTCACCTTATAAGATCCAAATATTTCATTAATTAAAATTTTACTTGGTTATAACTCTGGAACCAATGAAAATTAATACCACTTATGATAGAAAAGCTCTCGTTGATGGCGGCTTATTAGTGCAGTTAAGAAAAAGCCCAAAATCCATTTTTTTTTGTTGGATTTTCGGCCTTTTTTGGATACTTTGCTCCAATCGATTTCAATCAGAAGGGGAGGGGCACAACTAGATGTTACAGCAGTCCTAAAACCAAAATTTCAACATCTTCTAAAATATTCTTTCGGAAACCTTGCATGATGGGGAAAAACCAATATCATATTTTAATTCAGGGCGAAAAATACTATCAGACGTCTGTATAACCAAGATTCAGTAAATCGTGAGGTAATGGGATTATAGGATTATAAATAATTATTAGGCAGAATAGAACCTTTTTCATATAACTAACAGTTCCGTGAATCGCAGACTACTTAAGGTAATATATTTAGTTTTACAATAAAAATTAATCGATGAAGTAAATATTAAAAATAAAGTATAAAAAAATTTTAAACGTGCTTTTAAAAAATCTAAAAAAATGGATTACCCAGTATTCATAAATAGAAGACAATTTTGTTTTCAACATAATAATATGTATAAAGTTGTCATTTATTATTGTTATTCATTAATAATATTTTTTTCTAATAAAAATATTAAGTCATAAAACAATAAATGTAGGAAAGGCACTGGTTTTTCAGTCAATTTTACATCTATTTTATACACTATGAAAGAGATTGGAAGAGAAACAAAATGATTATCAGAGTTATAGGTAAAGTTTTGCAAGACCAGAATGAAAAGCATGGGGCGCGCTTTCATATTCACTAACTACATAAATTCTTTAAATATGACAAAGGTTTTGATGCAAATGGAAATGGTAGCTTTAATATCCAATATCTAGTAAATATCTGTGGATGAACTAAAGTTGAGGTGCAAAATAGAATTGAGGTCGCGCAATAAACAACTTTATATATTTTGTTGAAAACAAAATTATCTTTTATTTATATTTACCGGGTAATCAGATTTTTTAGAAGCACGTTTAAATTTTTTTTGTTATACTTTATTTTAATATTTACTTATCGATTAATTTTTATTATAAAATTAAATATATTATATTAAGTAATCTTCAATTCACATAACTATTAGTTATACGGAAAAGGTTCTATTCTGTTGGGATTATAATTATTTAAATAAATTTAATTTAAACAAATCGATTAATTAAAAATGAAATTCTTTAAAATAAACGTTTAAAAATAATTTTTTTTATAATTAAAATTATTATTGAATGTAACTAAGTAATTTCTATTAATCTTATTTAAATTATTTACAGATTTATATACTACTAAGTAAACTTAAATATTCACAACAGCCAGTTTTATTTTAAACAAACATACACTTGTAAAAAATATTCAAACATAACTTGTTAAAAATAAATTTGCATTTATTAAAATTATTAATAATTCCACACTTAACCTTGATGCTCTTAAATTGAATGACAGAGCTTCATTTTAACTTTCAGTTAATATATCAGCTACACACAGCTAATTGTTTATATTTAGGCATAAACAAACTATTAGCTAAATAAACTTTTATTTGAATAATAATTGTTTAAAGGAGTTTTTATTATAACATTGTACAGTGTAAATACTGATGTATTGCCATTCACAAATCTAAAATATGAGAAATTAAAAAAAAAAACTTATTGTTATACAACTACATTAGTGAAGTAAGTTCTTTATTTGAAGTAATTAAGCTATTAAAAGAAGGTGGTTGGAAGTAAATTATGTATTTGAGTGATAAATATGTTATTAAAATTTCTTCCTATTAGAAGAGTAATATGACAATAATTAAAGTTAAAATTTACATTATAATGCTATATTTTTTCATAGGACACGCCATTACCGCTTCAGTGACAGCTGAAAATAGTAATATTATTACTACCAACGATATTATTGTTATTTATTAATAATATTTTTTTTCTAATAAAAATATTAAGTCATAAAACAAAAAATGTAGTAAAAGCACTGATGGTTTTTCAATCAATTTTACAACTATTTTTAATCTATTTTATACACTATGAAAGAGCTTGGAAGAGAAACAAAATGATTATCAGAGTTATAGGTAAATTTTCAATCTATCATATCACAACGCGCTCACATTATGCGATATGAATCCAAAATTAACTCTTCAAATGAAAAATTGATATAATAAAAAAATAAAATAAAAATGATCGTACTGGTGAAAAATAGGTACTTTCTTTAATTCTTCCTACAATGTATCTTCTTAAATAGTTTTAATGTTCAAACAAACACATCTACCGGATAAAGAATAGTAAGCGTATACCTACTGGAAAAAGGTGGGCTTTCTACTCCTGTTTCAAATCAAACAAATAACCCATCGCTAAGCAAAACGATTTGGTATAAATATATGTTTTCGGTTATAAATTTCCAATACGTTCGTTATATATATACGGGTTTTCACACGATTCATTTTAATGTCCAAAATTAATATCAAAATTATAATTTCACTCAAAACTATATTTACGCAAAAAGAATATCGGGATTTTAATTTGTTAAAATATTTCTTGGACGAGGGAACAGTGTTGATTTAAGCCTAGCATTAAAGAATATAAAGGACAGTTTTAGTTGCACATATGACCTTAGATCGATTCACTATCTTTCTCCTTGAAAGCGCCATTAGCAAAGATGACTCCTGAACGGAAAACCTTCTGCGTTTTTACAGTTTGCTAAATGTGAATTTGCAGTTATAGTTCAATGTGGGTTCTGCAGAAAGTTAATGGTGATACTTAAAGCGACAATAACATTCGTCGATGACATAATCGGTTTGAAACGACCTGTTGTATACGTAAAGGGAAAAGTACCGGACGACCGAGAGTGTCAGAAGAAAATGTTGAACGTGTCAGGGAGTCTTTCCTGCGTGCCTCAAAAAATTTGTTTGGAAGGCCGGCCGCTAACTAGCAATGTCGGTGGAGAAAATGTGGAATGTTTTAAGGAAACGTTTACTACTACTACTGCGTCCACTACTATTTTTTTTTTTCAGCTGTTACAGGCTTTGAAGCCCACCGACTACGAAACGCTGTAGCATGAAGATGACTTTCTTGATCGTATTGTGTTTGCGATGTCAACATTTCATCTAAGCGGAAAAGTTAGCTCCCATGACTTACATATCTGGGATCAGAAAATCTCCCGTGAACTCTTACAGTGTCAGACGGACTCCTAAAATTAAATATTTTATTGCTACATTCCGAGGAAAGTTTATGAGCCGTTCTTTTTTCTCTGAAGCAAGCGTAACAGGAGTTTTTATTTGAATGTACTGCATGCCTACCTCTTTCCTCAGCTGCAAGTTGGAAAATTTTATTTGACAGCAAGACGATCCGCCGCATCACCGGCATAACTCTGTAATCTGTAAGCGACCGGTTGAGAGACGTTTTCTCCGAACGTTGGATGGGTTGGCATGAACCCGATGACAGAACATGTTTGCGGTGACCTCCATGGTCACCCGATCTGACTCCCATGTGATATTTTCTTTTGGATTGTTTTAATAAAGGCTCTTGTGTATGTGCCTCCGTACCTGCTTATCGATCTATCTGATTTGAGGCACAGGATCGAAGGGACAATCGCTTCTATTAAGGACCTCGCTTCCGTTAAGGAACTGTTCTATCGCTTGGATGTGTTCCGCGTGACGAAATACGCTTACATTGAACGTTTGTAAGGAAAACTATAACAGTTACTCTTTCATTTTTTGTGATTTATTACTATAATTTAAAGATAAAGGATATCAAATAGCTTTAAAACGCCGATATTTTTTTTTGAGCATCCTGTATTATACATTCTGTACAAAAAAAAACCAAGTTTGGTCGCTTCTTTATTTGTTTGTCAGGGTCAATAAAAAACCTTAATGCCATAAAAAATATTAGTTGAATCGTTCCCACGTACTAACTAACTTTCAAGCCTCGATTGAAAAATGAAATCTAGTTATAATGAAATATTCAAATCGTTTAAAAATTTGTTGTGCTTCCGGTATCAGTAAAAAACTTCAATAACAGTTTTTAGGCCCCCTTTCATCAGGCACAAAGATCTACTAGTACTTCTTATACAGAAAAAAGGATAATCGACCCACTTCTTTAAAAAAAATTTACTTGTCCCGCTCTGGGAACACATAAGTATCGGAAATTGTTGGGAACAGATATATCAAGTACACGATACATCGATATCGATTTCCGAATTATATTCCGATATTCTGATCGTTATTCTTAAAAGTGTGCTGTAGTTATGGAGCCGAAAAATTGAGTCATTGATTTGTATCTTCTTAAACCATCATGCACCACAGATTCCTTCAAAAATATGTAAAAAGTTATCAGCATCTGTTATTAGTAAATGCTCTCTTAAATTAGTCTCGCTTCCCTGAAAGAAACGTACATCTACTAATGTAGAGCTCAAGGATAAAACAACCTGTCACTTTTTCTTGCTTTGATTTCTTTATATTTATTACTTACAACAACTGAAATCAAAATCTATCACAATGTAGACAAAAATATCATGTGCGACACTATTTTTTACATTTACTATGTACAAGTACTCTGTGGAAGTAATTTTATACATTTTTATTTAATCACAAATCTAACAGTGAAAAACACAGGAGTGTCGTTAGGAGTATATAAAACAGCTTATTGAAAGTTCGTTTTAATAAGACAAGCTACAGAAAGTTGCTGCAACAGAGACAATAAGTAAGAGATATCCTAAAAGAAAGGTAACGGTGATGAAATAAAAGATTTATTCTAGAACAGGCTGAAGAGAACAAAATATTTTCTTTAACCTAATTTTCGATCGGCCAACCTGATACGGTAAAGGTTTAGAGGAAAATGAAAATGTTTAGATTTTTAAAACAAAGCAAAGAAACGACTTTACAACTCTCTAATTACTTTTTTCTAATAAATTTGTATTTATTTTTTTAATGCGCACAGATGTCATAACATTGTTGTAGGCGATCTGACATAAGATGCAAGTAATTCGTATAAAATGAGGCTGACATTCTTAAAATAGACTTGCATTCCATGACACCTTACTAATGAAAGTGAAAACTTAAGAGGAATCCTGACTTATTCATTTAACCAAATATAATGTTGCATCAACACTACAAGCTCGCCGGAATTCCAGCGATAGTCAACTTTTTAAATCACACTTTCATTATTTTCTCTACAATTATTGGTCATATAGTGAATATAATTTCTCTCAAAAAGCATTTCTAACTACTGCTACTTGTTCTTTAAGTCCATTTCAAGTATAACAATTGTAAGACTGATTTAGACATAAAGTGAAAACAGTTAACCTATTTCTGTTAACGTAATCGTTACATTTAATGCTTCTAAATTAGCTGATTTATAATATTTTTTTATCGGTTAAATTTTGTTCGATTTTATAGGTTTATTTTGATTCAATTTTATGTGGACACTTACAATCTGTTCTATAAAGTAGTAATCTTCACATAGCGTCAATGAATTTAGCTGTCTAATACCTTTCATTATGTTAAAGCAATCGTATAATGGAATGTTACCTTTCCATTTCATCGAAAGGTGGTACAATGGGAAGGTTTTTTAACAACAAGCAATTCAGAAGCACAGTGGCAGGTAGTTAGGCTTCTTATGGCAATATGCTTACAATTAAATAAACACGCAAAAATGTTTGTCATTGTTTTGGCAAGTAAATATGTTAAAAATTTCACTATTCAGTTTGGTTTGTAAGATAATGAACATTAGCTTGAAAACCACAGGGATATTTTTGTACTTGATTTTATAAATATATATCTGTGTGTGTCAGAGTAAATTGAATCAGCATTAGATGATGAGGGGTAAGTAGGTGTACCACAATCTATGTGCATTGAATGTACTTAGCTAAATAGTAACCCTGTGGATTAACAGATTTTCAAGAGATGAAAAACCATAAATTGTAGAGAATTTCTGGGATCCTACAGGCTTATTTTTAGTGATTCATTGTCAGTTTATTATAATAATTAAATCAGTTAGCCATCTGAGAGTTTAGTACAATAAATTTATTCTCAATTACTTTGTAACAACTTTTTATAAATGATTTTTTGATTGATAGAAAGGTTTTTGTTTTTGTGCAGTTGATATAAATATTAATATCTAAAAAATACAAAAAAAAAACAGACATATTCTGTAAACTGAGAAAGATGTGATGTTCTTCTCCAGTAAGTTATCTATGAGTATTTTTTCTCTTTTCTTAGAAATCTTCCTGTACTATAAAGATAATTGATTATAACCAATAAAGCATCGGTCACAAATACAGAATACAGTTCAATAATTTTATTTTAGTTCATTTTAAACTGGCTATCAAGAGGGCAATTATTTTAATATTCAGATAATATGATACATTTAAAATAAATGTGTATACGAAATAAGTGATTAATAGATATTTTGTTAAAATAATAAAAACTGCTTCTTCTAAAGGAAAACATCTATAAATTTTGGCCTGCATATTAAAATATTTTAAAGACATTACAATTATGACTTTTAATAGAGAAATTCATAGAAAATGCCACCTTTAAACTTATCACTGACCTTCAGATCATACCTACTAATAAAAGAAATAAATAATAAGGAAGTTGGCAAATATTAACTGATTTAAACATGGAAGAAAAAGCAATTTTTTCCCCCCTAAATAAAATCATTTTCACAATTTGTTACATTCTTCTATACATCCACTTACAATTTTTGATTAAATTTAAAATAAAATATAATCTTCAAATATAATTTAATCTAAAAAATATAATCAACCATCAATTGAAATTTAATCTGTACCTGTACAATTTAAATTTAATCTTCAAATATAATTTTGTTATGATTTATTTCCACTGTAATAATGATTTTTTTTTACTTTTAAGAAAAAGAGATCGTTATTTATAACTTGTAAGTTAGAACATTAATTGGCAAACTTTTACTTTTAGCGATTGAAAGCTTGTTATAGTTCTATTTTAAAATAGTGAAATAAAAGCGTTAGTTACAGTAATTATTTATTTATCAGGCAATTTATCAGGTAATTTTATAGAAGATATCTGTCACTCCCAAAAATTAAATAGTCATTTTCAAAATTAACAAGCCTTCCATGTCAGGCTTAGTATGTAAAATGAAAAATAAAGTGAGTTTCAATTTGCTTTTTTATTGAATTGAATATACAGTTAAACATTAGCTTGTCAAGTTTAATGAAACTCAGATTATATACAACTCTGTAAATGTGCATGTCTTAACTTCTTTCACTACATAACCAAAAAGAATAGTTAGATATTACTTTAAGAAAACGCAATGAGTAGTGGCACTGTCTAATGCCCCTTTGTCTTCTGAATTTTACAAATGTAATGTAAAATATGATTAACAAAATGTTTAATTTGTTATAAAAATAACATTTTTTGCTATAAAATTAGTGTTTTGGGTGGAGTAATATTTTTATCTTGATATTAAAAAAAAGCTTGCAGTTATTTTTCTACTTTATTTCTCACGATATTAATTTCCCAGAACATCCTGTTTGATTTACCAGTAAAATTATAATTAGTATAATTACTATTAGTAATAATATAATAATAATTAGTATTACTTACTTGTGTTCACTTAATCCATTATTCTTCTACATCTTAATAGAAAAGACCTTATTACCTTTACATCTAGTTTATTTTTGTTCAGATTTATTTTCAAGCATTAAAAATATATGACCTTATTGTTATACCCTAGTATCTTATCCTAGTGGTGAAGATGTCACCTAAGTGTCCAGGCTCAAAATTATGGAATTACTTCAGCAAATTTTGGATGGTTAATCATTTCCTACTTTCTGAGACAGTGTGAAGTTAACATTCATTTAGGTTAAAGCTCTCTAACCCACCGGGTTGGTCTAGTGTTAAATGCGTCTTCACAAATCAGTTGATTTGGAAGTCGAGAGTTACAGCGTTCAAGTCGTAGTAAAGCCAGTTATTTTTTACACGGATTTGTATACTAGATCGTGGATACCGGTGTTCTTTGGTGGTTGGGTTTCAATTAACCATACATCTCAGGAATGGTCTAACTGAGAATGTACAAGACTACACTTCATTTACACTCATACATATCATCCTCTGAAGAATTATCTAAACGGTAGTTACCGGAGGCTAAACAGAAAAAGAAAAAGAAAAGGTTAAAGCTCTCTAAACAGATGTAAAATGTCACCTTCCTAATACAAATCTGTTTGCCTACTGCTTTCCTGTGGGGTTAGTTTCCAACTTTCCAATGTGTTGCTTGGGTTGCTAAGGGGGGCATCAAGCACGTTAGATGTTGAGTTGAAGTGAGAGGGGCTAAGTGTTCTCATGTATGGATTTTAATATTGTGTGTTGTAGATTGTAGTCACCACTACTCATAATCATTCCCATTAGCCAGCACTGAAGAATTCCCCAGGATACTTCCTAAAACCTCATAATTATTGTTAGAATACTTGCTTATATTGTGTTTTGATCACTGTAAAGTTGAACTCGCATTAAAATTTCTCATTAACATGATGTTATTATATTTCTATTTTTCTTTTCATTTTTAAGCATTACACTGATCAAAATATCATACGGTTTGTCATGCAATATGTGGTATGGTTGAACATCATGATTTAACTGACAATTATAATAATCTATAGAATAAATGTAACTACGATTCGTTAATATTTTTTTTTATATATATTTTAACATGAAATAATTAAAATGACTGTCAAATATTTCTGATGACATTTACTAAAAAATTGTCTGAATCAATGATTATGTATATCATATATTTATTAAATACATTTAACAGTTAACAATATGTATTTATATGTCATAAAAACTAATTAAATTATGTTTTAACAACATCTGTTAAAATTGCAGGTAACAAAATGACAAATAAAAATAAAAGCTAAAATAATTATCTTTTCAAAATCATAATTTGAATTAAAAGAATATTTATTAAATTCAAATTACAGAATTACAAAAAAATAATTTTATTTTATATCTCACAGAAGAGTATTTACAAACTACGTGTGGTATTTATAACTATTATATTTACAAAGTACAAGTAATTAGACGATTAAATGGATACTATAAAATTGTAAGTAAGCGGTGTCCAATTTATCATTTATCAAATTTAGTAAAAGTACTACTAGATTAATGTATTTCTCTTGGTTCAAATCGGACCCATAAACCACCAACAACATGTTGTAAAATAGATTTCTTGTTCATTTTTATTGGTAATTGTGTTTTCTCGCTTAAAACCACATTAAAAGATGAAAATAATATTGCTAAAAATATCTTCATTTCTAACATTGCTAACCTCATTGCTAAAAATAAAAACAAAAATAAATATATTTAGTTCATTATAGCATTATTACATCAATACAGTTATAGTAACTTAACTAATTTTCAAAAGCCCATACAACCAAGAAAATATCAAACTCTGTATTTGTGGTGAAATTGAGGCCAACTGTGATTTATGACGCTAGAATATATATTACGCTAGAGTCATTTTTAAGTTACAATTCTCTGCTGCAAATGATCAAAATTGCTGTTAACTTACTTGACACATACCCAGCAATTACACTCACATCCTAACTCCCATAGGGGAAGACACACACCTTGTGGTGATCCCAGTTGCCACACCGCCCCCTCTGTCCGTAACCCTAATAGGCTTTACTGGAAAACATCTTTTAGATCCTCTAATTCTGATAACACATCACAGTCATCAGTTTGGTCTCTGTCAGGATGCCATCAATGCAAAATGCCTCGGCAGATATTTCTATTAATGTATTTACACAACTTACTATTACCTTCTTATGGCTTCCTCCATCCACGACCGCCTACCATAATTTACAACCCTCAACTATCAAATTAAACGATTCGTGAAGGAGTCATCCCCATGCCTTCTTCCAACACCAATGTTCTCACATAAAAATTCTTCCCATATCTAACTTCAATTAGACTATGCCCTCAGATCATTAATTGAATGAATCTTTAAACACCAAAAATACTATTCTCAGACCAACAAAAACAAGTGTTGATCGCAACAACAATAATTTTTTCCTACAATTTAATTTATTCAAAGTCCACTTATTTTCTCAAAAATCAAGAAACAAATTCACAAATTTAATATGCTTCTAATGAAAACAAAACCTACCTTTCTCTATTCTGTCCCCTTTCAGGAGCAAAGTCAATGCCTACACCCTCCTATTCCATTTAACTTACAGATCAAAATCAGAATTGATCTTTGCGAGCTCTCTAACAACTTTTATACGTTCAGCTTTGTAACTTGGGCAGACAAATATTTTCATATGTGTGTCATATACCTTGGGCATGATGCACATTATCAATGGTCCTACACTCTGGTCACAAGCCTGAATTATTGAAACCAAATGTTGCCAACCTATCTCAAAAAACACCATGTCCAGAAATAAACTGTGTAATATGCCGATTGGGGGAAATCCACCTAACAACCTAAATACTTATAACATCAGAAAAAATACCATGTAATGGCCATTGATCAATTCATTCCACCTGACCTGCCATAAATGGAAACCTTGATCCTCTATTTCTTTTATGCGCCCAGAGATAAGTTGGCCTACTTTTTTGGCATCATAAAAAAATTGGTGCTCTGTCGCAAGGATATCAATGGGGTTAATTCCAGAAATAACAAGGACCGTCCCTTGAGAGACAGTCCTGTAGGCACAGATAACAGTAGGAGATACAGGACTCAAGAAAATATTCCTATAACATTTTTAACTCATTCAATAAGCCCAGACAGGTGCAGCATACAGCATTATATCTTTGCATAAGCCCTTATATAGAATATGTATGGTTCTGAAAAGCCCCTAATCAGATTTAACTGCTTTTTGTACACTGAAGAAAGCATTACAAGCCTTTTTGGTAGCATATTGAAAGTGCTTCTTCAATTGAAGATTCTCTTCAAAGATAACACCTTTACACTGATTTCTTCAGAATTAGATTCTCTGTAAATTTTTTTTTGTAAATTTTTGTTTGTTTACTCACAATTTAACAAATTTCATATCTGTCAAACCTAAAGAATTGTGTTTTCAGAAGATAATTTTTTGGTTTTTTCAACAATTTTCTCTAAAATGTTCCTGGAGGATGCACTGTTTTATTCAATTTCTCATGAGAAAAGCCATATAAAACCAACATATCTACCCCTTTATTTAAGTTCCAAGAATTTTATTGTGGCTCATTTTTTGAAACAACCCTGGACCAATGTCTTTATCTTCATTTCACTTCTTTCTTCATTTCATTTAAAGGAGGTCCTAAATTTCTTTCCTCTATCTTTGTTAGACACTCTGTGTATTAATATTATTATGCAGGGGAGTTAAACCAATGTAATAAGTTATTCCATAGGTAAATGAATATATTAAATAAATAAAATTTACCTATGCACATCCTTGGTCCTCCTCCAAATGGAAAAAATACTCCTTTTGGAACTTCATCCATATTCTTGAATCTATCAGGATTAAATTTCTCTGGATCAGGAAAATATTGTGGATCCTTGTGTAAACCTAATACAGGTATATGAACGATGGATCCTTTATCTATAACTAAATTAGAGCCAGGCATTTTATAATCCTGAGTACATACTCTAGATAAGAAACCAGCACCAGGTCTTAAACGCATCACCTCTACAAAAAAAGAAAAAAGTTGACAATAGATTAGGTCATTTATTTGTTCATAAAAGTTTATTACATGTTTGTAAAATTTCCAATATAAAAAATTACAATAGAAAATGAATTGCAATTGAAATAAGACGAATGGATAAAATAAAATTGCCAGACTTGCTTACCAGTCTAATAAAATGTTGTTTTGTACTGCATCTTACCTAGCTCATAACTAGATAAATCCCAGCATCATAACTATATAAAGTAGAAACCTCTTAATCTGTCATAGATATATTAAAATGATTTATTCAACAAAGATCAGTAATATTATACATTTAAAAATGTAACTTTGTCAAATAAATCTAATAAATTTAGCACATTAGATATAACCTTTTTTACCAAGTTATAAATTAATAATAAACTAATATTGTTATGAAAATTAATTAACAATATTTGATTTACTTTGAATAATTAAGTATTAGATAGGAACTGCCTAAAAATTTGCTGCTAATGACAGGAATAATTTGTTCCCTACCCCTCCCACCACAGAAACAACATTCACTGCTTAGGAATAATATAATTCTGAAAATTAAAAATCAGAAAAATGATGATTATTCAGAAATGTTGGTTTACTGCCATAACATTTCATGTAAAATTTTGAATATGTTGTTTCAGTGTAATTGGCCAATGAATATTCAGTATCCTTTGAAAAGGAAGATGTAAAGTTCAGTCACATCTTTGGTAATGGAATGGAACACAAGGCGAGAGTTTATTTTCTCACTACTAATCGCAGAGCTTGGATGAATGGACGTTGCTGCTATATTTTTCGTTTATCGAGCAGGTCAGTATTTATTTAGTGGCAGTTATAGATTTTCCTGTTTTATTTATGGACGGAGTTATTATTTGCGTTCCGGTCCTTTAGACCCAGGAGAAATAACTGACCGATGCTGATCATGGGAGACTAGGCGCATATAGTTTTGTCCTCCTGGCGTGATTCCCCTTCAGTTCATCCCCTGAAGTACTTTCGGTGCTAGCGCCTTTCAGCCTAACAGAAATACGCCTTTCGGGAGCCCTAGATTTTGGAGGAAGCAATGTGCTCCCTTTCCAGATGGAGTCTCATATACTGGGCGGGTACATTGAATCTTTCATATCTCAATGAAGAAAAATAAATTGCTAAGCTTATTTTTATGTTATTTTCATTAATTTATAAAGGTTCTTATTACATTGTGATATTATGTTATTTTTTTCTGTAACTTATTGTTATTCTGATGTTTCCCATTCTTTCTTATGAAATAAATAATAAAAAGAATTAAAATATGTTTTTAAGTGATTCTTACTGTTATAATACTAGTTTTAGCTAAAATTTGGATAATGAACGGGGAACATTTCTCTAGCGGACAGAATAGAAAGGTACACTTTTATAGCAATGCAACTTAAGTATTACTTTTGAATTGAAATTAATTCTTTAGATACACTTTTATTTAAATTTCTGTTTGCAATGAGTCGCACAGTGGGATAGTTAGAATTTTTTCACCAATATTTAACTATTTCCAGATGAAGTAGAAGTTTAAGTTTGCACACATGCTTGTAGTCGATGACAATGCACTGTGATAACAAAAAATTCCATAAAAAAATTATTTTTATAGAAAATTTGTTGTTGGCAAATAATGGAAATTCAAACCACCCTGCATGCGTAAGAAGACTTAGATGCAGAGTGTCAGTCGGCAGTGCTTTCTGCTAAGCAAGACAATGAATAGCCTATAACGTGTAGATGGGTTGTACGTATATGGACAGCTGTCAACTACTGTAGGTCAATATTCTTAGATATATGTACAAATGTGTTTCAGTCGGTTATTCAGTTTGCTATGTTATTATATTTCGGAAGAAATCCACCTAGAATTGTGTAGAGTTTCGTAATTATTTATACAATTTGTTTAAAAGCGATAAATTAACATATTTCCCTGAGATTGTGTTCGAGAACTTTCATAATAATAGAACTGTTTAATTGAGACAGTAATTTTTTTTTTTTAATCTAATGAAAACTAAAAAGTATAAAATAAATTTAAAATGTTAAATACACTTTTATTTAAAAACTGAAAAATTAAAAATGCACCGAAATTTCACTATTTGAAAATTATTGAATTAAAGTATACATTTTTTGTAAAAATTTTCCAATACAAATATATTTAAAGATGCACTAAAAAAGGAAAAATAATTTCACTTTATTATTAAATCAAGAATAAATGTTCATAATAAATTCTTTGATTAAATACAAATAACATTTTATATCGATAATGATGATTTATTTTTGAAACACCAGTTATTTTATAATCATTTCACTGATAATTTAATAGAATGAAAGGCGCCCCACGCTTTTATTAATCATAATATAAAATATAAATTGCTATTCATTCACTATACATTATTATAATAACGTAAATGTTGCTGAGAGATGTAATAAATAAATTTCACATAAAAGTACAATAATTTTCAATTAATTTCTTATTATTTGCAGACGATCGGATCATAATTCATAAAACAGAAGACGACCTGCATTATTTTATCTTTCAACTAGGTTAAATGTGTTCTTAGAATACGATCCCTGAATATCAACAGCAAAAACTAATATCATAACATTTCGAAAGAAATGGCCATCAAAATGAAAAATAGTAGTTCGGGTATCTATTTTTTATTATTTGGGTTATCATTCTTGTAAATACAAAAGAACGACTTTACTAGTAGTATACATTTTGTAAGAAAACCTACAAAAAAAATACATTAAAAATAAAATGACTGTGCGATCTGATAAGTATTTTATTTGTACCGTTTAATATTTGTTCCATATATGTCATCTTCTTGAGAGATTCGTAAGTTAGCTCTTGATCCGATAACGCTGAATCGATCTCTTCTTGTAGTCGTCTTTGAATATCTCTGTTAACGGCTAATTCATGCAATGTAAAACTAAGAGCAGCTGAAATCGTTTCACTACCGCCGGATATAAAGACAAATGTTTGACCTGCTATTATATTATCTGAAAAAACTAATAGAAAAAAATACATACATGTGAAATTAGGTACCGCTGTTTGATCGGTTATGAACAATAGTAAATAGTAGACAAAAACGCAAAAAAAACTGTAAAAATTTGCTAAATTTCTTATAGTAATTTATTTTGTGTGCGTGTTTTATTTTGAGATTAATTCACCGCTTAAGCTCGAAGCTTATGCCTGGGATTATGAAATTAAAATTTCACGGCGTATGAAGAAATGTCATGCCTTATCGGGAGTCGAGGCCTTCCTTGGAACCATCTAAAATCTAGATGAGCCCAGATTTGAGCTAAAGGGTGAAGGTAGTATCACTCTGTCATGGAAGTCAGCAACTTTGAAAATATTTTATTTGTGTAGTACTTCAGGAAAATAATTATGATAATTAACTCCCCAACGGTAAGGTAAATAAAACTATTGAAAGGCATCTTTGTTATGGAATATTGTTTTCTATCGATGGACACGTTAGAAAAGCGCTGAAAGAAATTCAATACGTATTAAAATAAATATAAACGATGAAAAATATTATAATCTAATTTTTAATAGTTAATAAAAATATGAAAAACGTTTTTTTTTTAAATGGTATAATAAAAGGATATTCTACATTAAATGTTTAATTCTTTTTTTTGCTTATAAAATGGTAAAAAAATCAAAAAAATCTGATGTGGACACCACATAACTTCTTTGTACTACTATTAAATTACACATATTTTTTATGCATTTATATATTTTATTACGTTTTTTTTTCCTTTTTTTTTATTATTGAATCTTTATTTATTGTAAAACGTTTTTTTACAGAGGTTAATAATTATTAAAAAATCAATGTACTTAAAAAAGAGTTAAAAAAAGTAAATAATGTCGGATTCGTGCCGATGTGCCCCTTTGTAAAATCCAAATACTTAATTAATTAAAATTTTAGTGGACTATAACTCTGGAAATAATGAAAATAACTACCACCACTTATGATACATCGTTGAAAAGCTCTCGATGAGGGCTTATTACGGCAGTTAAGAAAAAGTTCAAAATCAAAATTGTTTTGTATTTTGCGCTTTTTTGGACGCTTTTCGTCCAGTCGATTGGAATCAAAAGAAGAGGTACACAACTAGATGCTACGAAAGTCCTAAATCCGAAATATCAGCATTCTACGGCTAATCGTTTTTCAGTTATGCGATACGTATGTACGTACGCCCAAACTAGCCAAAATGGATTCAGAGATGATCAAAATGGATATTACCGTTGAAATCTGATAACCGAAATTCTTCGCGAATACAATACTTCCTTGTGCTACGAAGTAAAAGGAGAAGATATCATTTATTTTAATATTTACCATCCCCTCCTGAGTTGAGACATGTAACTCATCTTTCCACGGCTTTAAGAGGAAAATAAACTTGTTGCTTTACATTATTTGTCCCGGTCTCTCGTTTCGCATGATGGATGCGAAACATCTGAGTTCAAAGTGTCACCGGACTGTCAGAATGATTTTCTTAAGAGTAATGATGTAATCAGAGATATAAAACCA
Source organism: Lycorma delicatula (assembly GCF_047948215.1). Lineage (NCBI taxonomy): Eukaryota > Metazoa > Arthropoda > Insecta > Hemiptera > Fulgoridae > Lycorma > Lycorma delicatula. The sequence goes on along the minus strand of NC_134456.1, from coordinate 224,801,981 downwards.
GTTCCTCGGGTTAACAGAACGAAGATGTCACTAGAAAGACCGGTTTAAAACCATCTGCTTACTCGATCGTTTTTTGTGAACTTAGCATGATGATATACAATTGTGTATTTGACTCTATAAAGAAGACAAAGGAAAAGCAAATCACACCTGACTTACCTTAATAAGTCTAGCGTGAGATACTTGTTATTCTTAAGGATGTATGCGTTATTTTTGAAACTGACTTTTAAGTCGCATCAAATCGCCTAAAACCGTTAGGTTTATGGCAAAATAAAACCTACTACAAATCTCTTAAAATCTATCTACAAACCCTCGAAAAGAATTCTATATTTTTAGTTTACTAAAAAAAAAACTCTAATTATAATATAAATTATTTTGTCAATAAATAATACAAGTAACTTACCGGCAGAATTTGTATCGTATTTTACACGTTTTAAATGCTGAAGAAGCTCTAAATCTTCCGGTTCTGCATTGGGTATATCGCATTCAGAAGTTTGAGTTACCTGACCGTTCACAGAGTTCTTTTTGCCAGATAGAAATTCTAATTCTTTCTGTTTATGATCTAACATTAATTGAAGAAAATCGTTCCTTTTTACATCACTTGATTCCCGATAGCTTATTAAATCGTTGATTAATTTAGGAAAAAAATCATTTACGGTATTATCTACCAGTTTAAGCTTAAAAAATTTTTTTATCTTTGGAGCCGACGTAGTGAGTAATAACTTTACTTGCAAAAATATTGACGGTTTAAAAACCATTTTACTATTTTCTAAGAACGCGTTATTCTTTGCTTCTTCATCATTAAACGCATTCACTTTCAAGCCGAATGCAATAGTGGCGATAATATTTATTATAAGGTTAAAAATAAGATTTCTAGATTCGAAATCTTGGCCCTTTTTCTCTTTCAAATAAACCGTCATTTCATCACAACATTCCTTGATTTGTTTAAACATTAATTTCATTTTACCTGAGGTAAAGGTCGGAGTCAATTTATGTCTGAGAACTCTCCATTTATCTCCGGTAAGATTTTGTATTCCAGAGCTAAATAAATCCGATTCATCAGATTTATGAGTACGATCTTGAAAAAAAGAGAAATCTTTAATTAGTACTTGACTTATTAGTTCAGGATCGCGTATTACTAAGACAGGAGCGTGAAACATAAAAATCCCAAAATATTTTTCATTTTTATATTCGTTATATAAATCGGCGAGTAATTGCACAAAATTTGTTTTCCCTAATATTACATCGGTCATGCTTCCTATAATGGGAAATGAATTTGTACACGGTACACCTTTTTCTTTCCAGTAATTAGCTTTCTTTGATGATAACCAGTAGACCAGATAAACCATCACGATTCCAAGCAAAGCAGTCGTTATCGTGATGAATTCCATTTTTAGAGTGGATCGTTATCTGAAAAAATTAAAAAAATATATTATTAATTTGGGTTGATGATTGATTCATCTCATAAGTGTGAAACTTATGCGTGACAACGTAGAACGGGTAATTTTATAGCGCATGAAAAATGATGTGCCTGACTGCGATTTGATCCTTTCAAATTTTATCCTTTCCGGGTAAAAGGCACTATTATAGTTGTAGAATACAAGTAATTATTTAATTAATGTATATAGGGTTTGCATAGATTTAGTCATCGAGTAATTGGTTGATGATGTTAAAAGTGAAGTGAATTATAAATTGGCCGGGGACTACAAGTTTTTTTCAATCTAAGTTACGCACCTGATTTTGTTGTTTATAACGTTTTATCGATTATATTAAAGTTAGCAAACCTTTAGACAAAGGCAACATCAGTTTAATTTACATCTGACGAAGCGAGTAAAAAGAATAAAATTGGCTATTATTTTCTACCGATGGTACCGCCAGTGGCTATTACCTTGATAATCCATGTCTCTTACTAACAGTTAATAATCTAATTTAAGTAATAAGCTCTCAAGCGTCTTTCATAATTACATGTGTGTCTGTGTGTGTGTGTGTGTGTGTGTGTGTGTGTGTGTGTGTGTGTGTGTGTGTGTGTGTGTGTGTGTGTGTGTGTGTGTGTGTGTGTGAGAGTGAGTGTGTGTGTGTGTGTGTGTGCGTGCTTGTGTGTAATTCAGATATTGTAGTTTAATAAGTTCATCAAAGTTTCCTCTACCTCAAGATAAAACTATTTGTAGATATCCTTTACATTAGTAGATATGCCTAAAATGCAACAGCAGTAGAACATTTTGTACATTAAATCAGCCAAAAAATTTCGTAAAACTGCTTCAACTTTTAAAAAGGTTTAATTTTCTTCATACCAAATTGTGCTGTTGCTGCCTGTACTAATTTTACTGCAAGGCGAATTAATGTTCAACGTATACATTAAAGTGTAAAAAGTAAATAAGATTTTTTTTCGTTTATCATTTTGAAGAGGAAAATCGTGTTATTCTTACGTATTGATAATAATGGAAAAATCTCTTTGCTTTATTTTTTTACTTCCTTTTATGTTTAATTTTTATGTCTGGTTGTTGTTAAGTTCAGGAATTTTTTTCATTATTATCCCACTTGTAACACTTGTACTTGTGTTACACTCGTGCCCCACTTGTACTTGTATTTAATTTACTCATAACTATCTTTACCACTTGTCATTCATCTATATTGATAAACTCAAGGAAAGAGCAGTCGTCACGCAATTCATTTTAATTTTACAAATTTATAAATTTTTACGTTCTTTTTTCTTTTCTAATAATAATCTAAGAAAAATTATTGAAAATAATAATAATTTTATTTATTTATATATTTTCAAATAAATTTACAATGTAGAATCCCGCAAAGACATAAGTCTTATCTCTTACCAGCATGTTCCCGTATTAACATAAATTGAATACAAGTTATTAAGATAGTACAACACAAAAGAATACAAAGAATATATACTTATGTCCGTAGCAACTAGTTAAAATTCTATCAAATACTTAATTAAGGTGGCGTCAGTAAGTAATACAAAAGTGAATAAAAGTTAATTAAATATGATATTCAATTACAGAATAATATTAAATAGATTTTAGTTATTTTAAGCTTAAATTACTTATGAAAAACGTTTACGTAAAGATAGTGTACTTCTAAATTTAGACTGTTCTTGTGTATTACAGATTACATATTATAATATAAAATACAAAAATAAACAATACATAGATAATAATTTTTTTTTTGTCTTCAGTCATTTGACTGGTTTGATGCAGCTCTCCAAGATTCCCTATCTAGGGCTAGTCGTTTCATTTCAGTATACCACCTACATCTTACATCCCTAACAATTTGTTTTACATATTCCAAACGTTGCCTGCCTGCAATATTTTTTCCTTTTACCTGTCCCTCCAATATTAAAGCGACTATTTCAGGATGTCTTAATATGTGGCCTATAAGTCTGACTCTTCTTTTAATTATATATTTACAAATGCTTCTTTCATCATCGATTTGCCTCAATAGCTCTTCATTTCTCACTTTATACACCCATCTGATTTTTAACATTCTCCTGTAGTACCGCATTTTAAAAGCTTGTAATCTTTTCTTTTCAGGTACTCCGATCGTCCAAGTTTCAGTTCCATATAAAGCTACGCTCCAAACATATATTCAAAAATGTTTTCCTGACGTTTAAATAAATTTTTGATGTAAACAAATTATATTTCTTAGTGAAGGCTCGTTTCGCCTGCGCTATTCGGCATTTTATATCGCTCCTGCTTCGTCCATCTTTAGTAATTCTTCTTCCCAAATAACAAAATATTTCTACCTCCATAATCTTTTCTCTTCCTATTTCTACATTCAGCGGTCCATCTTCGTTATTTCTACTATATTTCATTACTTTCGTTATATTTCGGTAGTTTCTTGCGTAGGACTTCGTTCATGCCGTTCATTGTTTCTTCTAAATTTTTTTTACTCTCGGATAGAATTACTGTATCATCAGCAAATCGTAGCATCTTTATCTTTTTACCTTGTGCTGTAACTCCGGATCTAAATTGTTTTTTAACATCGTTAACTGCTAGTTCCATGTAAAGATTAAAATGTAACGGGGATAGGGGACATCCTTATCGGACTCCCTTTTTTATTACGGGTTCTTTCTTATGTTCAGTAATAATAATAACAATGATCTTCCGAAAATGTACATGAAAAAATCATTACTTTAATAATCACTTGTTATACGACTTGTTTTAGAAAAAGTCAGCCGTTATTGAGTGCAACAAAAATACTACATAAAAAGTATTAAAGAAATGAAATAGTATAATTTACGAGATATAATCAATTCCCGATCATCCGAGAGCGAATTATCGCTTCAGAGATCATCCATGATTAGTTTTTTCATTACGTTCCGTTTCTTCATATGTTATTAGATAATTTTCACGAATTTTATACTCTCCTTATTCAATTGTTTAATACATGATCCCATGATCGATTTAATACCTTATTTTTTGTACCGATGGTGAAATTAAATTATAATAACATATCATAGACAAAAAACTAATATTATTACAGAAAGATGAATAGTATATTATTATCTTCAGTTTATGTAAATTTAACACAGAAATAACACTACGATGTTTTTAGCAGTTTTTTTTATAGAATCCAAACTTCAATCACCTATCTGATAAAAACAAGAATAAATATTTCTTTCTTAATATTTTATCTCATTAATTCACACTTTTTTAAAATTTCATTAATATTTTGTCAAATATTACGATTTTTAAGAATAGTTCAAGAAATTCATGTGTGTATATACAATATTTATTTTTCCTTAAAATACAAAAATTAAAATTTGTTAAATATCCTTATATATATTAAAAAAAAAATAATTGTGATGTTTAAACCATAAAAATTAACTCTACGTGAAATACTATAAAGACCGAAAAAAATTCCACATTTTTTGTAGGTTATTATCTCCGCCCTGCTTTGAGATAGTCCTTCCTTCATTAAACGATTATTAGCCTACAGATACCACATGCGACTGCCTGCGTGAAGGGAGCGCATTGAACTCTCTAAAAACTAGATGCATTTCTACTAAACCGAAAGCCACTAGCACCGAAAGGTCTTCAGTTGGCGGACTGAAGGAGAATCTCGTCGAAAGAAGGATGCAAATACCTTGCTAATCTCCCAAAAAATAAACCAAGTAAAAAAAAAAGTATTTCAAAACCCGATATACAAAGGATGGAATGATATCCCCAACTCCGTCCATCTTAAAACCGCATTTATCTATAGAATTTTATTTATTGTTCTTGAATGACAGTAGTTTATAATGGTTTTTTCAATTTAGATATCTTTAAGTTATAGCAATTCAAATAAAGTAACAATGATTTTGTAGTTTTATAATTTCTAAAAGGTCGCTAGAGTAATGCAACAAAAGGACTGGGAAGCGAGGGATTGAGGGACAGCCCTCTCTTGAGTCAGTGTTCTTACGGTCTTGCTCGGGTGGGCGGCGATGAGAAAACAGGGAGACTCCTGATCCCCGAGCTGAGAAGATCGAGACCCGGCGGGGGCGCCCTCCTCTCCGAGGTGCCCCTCTTAAAGGCAATGACAATAAAGGACCTAGTCCTGGCTACTGGGGTGGGGCGGCTGGGAACGGCATAGCCGGGCGTGGCACTGCTCCATCCTGATAGAGGCCATGGCACCTTCCAGGACCGTGATAATACTTAATTGCGTGTTCGGCCCTTTGAGGAGGGGTAGGTGAGATAGGAGGTTTAGTCGGTTGGGCGCAGGCAGATATACGCACTTCTAATAACATCTTGCGGAACCTGTGTCGGAGTCCGACACTTCGCCCGTAAATGGGGTTCCTCCGACTCACAAAATTTTTTTTTTTAAAAGTCGAGTTTACAAAATAAGTGATTTATTAACAGATAGGAAATATTTTATAATATATTTATAGAATCGTAAATAAGAACGTGTAACGACTATCGTGTAAGGATATCACCAAAAAGTTAATTTTTCTACGGCTGTATTATCGTTTGAATTACGCGGCTGGAATCTGTATCATAATGAGGATCATTATGAAATAAGTGTTCAACCGATCAAAAGCCTACTCTTTTCAAACACTGACCGATCAGATGCGGGTATTGTTTGATGTATCAGCTGTTTTTTACTTCGATTTTAATCCAATTTATTAGTTAGCAAGCAGAGGTTGATTTGAAAGTATATCAATAATTAACTAAGTTTCTATATTTCACTGTGTATCCTTATGTTGATTATGTAGGATTCCGAAGAAGAAATGTCTAGCACCTATCAGTATTAGAGAAAAGGGAGAACTTATGACTAATATCCTATTGCCACAGAAATGTATTGTATAATGTATTTTGTGAAAAAATTAAAAAAAATCCGTAAACACTGTATTCTATCATTGATTTAAATCAATACTTTTCAGCCGTAGAAATTATACGGATGCATTTCTCTAGAATGACCGTTAATGCACTCTTGCGCAGTTGACGACACTCGCCAAGACTCCATAATTTAATTCGTGTCATAATTTAATTCGCACTCGTGCATTAATAGCTATTATTATAGGTTCGTTGCATGATGTACAATTATTTTATTGGATTATATATTTAAATTATGTTTTGTATTGTTTTTCAGCATCACTGTAAAACTCAAAAATTTTTTTTTTTATGTTAATTCATTTCTACTTAGATATACGGGCAGAGTGTAAATTTATTTGACGGTTTATCAAGAGAAAATGTAAACTTTTAAGTAAACAGGTGATGTATGTATCGTCTGAATACATTATAACACCACCGTACATTAAACTACACATTTCAATTCGTAGGTGTATATAAGAAGTAAAAATGGACCTAAATTGGATTGTAGGACGACTATTTAAACCTAAAACTTATACATAAGATTTAAGTGTAATTAAACATTTTTGTTTGGAGATGTGTTTTGTTCGGAGTTTACGTTAATTACTAGGACAGCGATGGAAATGTCACTTGTGACATTCGTATCGGTGGCATCGGGGTTGAGGCTTGACTGAAAGATGTCATTGCCGAGTTATTGAAGTTGACCTGCGTTATCTATATAGGTTTCGTTAACTCGTTCATAAATTGTGCTATTTTTAGCTATTTATAGTTTCTTTTTGGTCAGTGATCGTTACGGTTTGGTTTTCTTTGTTCTTGTTGTGTTAATAAGAACTTTTATTTAATATTATTAGGAATATTAATATAGAGGTGATGGTGTCGGATACCGTTCCCGCACCTCTTTCAGTTCTGCGGTCGGCAGTGCGTGAGCGTAAACGGTACGCTGAGGTGTTAAAAGAAAAGCGGGAGGCTAGTTTGTCTCGAAAACAGCCTGAGGTTTTGTTCGTTAACCTAAGAGAGGGAGCAGCTACCAAAACTACAAAGAGATGAAGGACTAGTTTCGGGTCGTCCTTAAACCAAAGAGGTTGAGCCTGAAAATTCGAAACAAATAAGGGGTTAGTCGTCATTGCTGACTACAAAGAGACCGTGCAGGTCGTCTCAGATTCGCTCAAGGTCGGAAGACCTAAACATGAACGACGACCCTAAACATAAAAGGTACCTAAAGATTATTGTGTCTGACATATATCGACGATTTTCTGAGGAAGAGTTAATGACTCTTAATTCGAGAGCAGAACACTCGACTGAGAATACCGAATGAGAAGTCCGAATGCTGACTTTTGTTCTTGTTGTTCGCATTGTTCTTTTTATTTTTATTATTTTTTTTCATTTTAATCCTATCTTTTGAAGATTAACAAAAATTTGCGATAATTTCAATAATACTAGCTTGTATTTCTTAAAAGTCTTTGACAGAAATCGAAAGCAGTACAGAATTAAATGTACTAAGTGAACCTGCGTAAACAATAACTTATCTTAATAACTCAATAGTTACATAAAAAAAATAAATAAAAATAGAATTGTTGCCATCTATAAATAAATTTATGATTACAAGACTACTTTTCAATTTTTTTCTTAATACTTCTAATAATATCCTCAAGAAATTTGAAACGTTTAAAGATATCTCGAATGATACTTGCAAGGTAGTAATTCTATTGATCAGTATACATAACTCAACTAAAAAAGTTCTATATTATTTAAAATTTCAATATTTTCTGAAAAAAACTTCAAATTCGGTGAATATTAGTACACGAAGTTGCTTTTCTTAATACAATCTGATCCAAACCAAAATAAATAGAAAAAAGTAATTCATTCGTACAGTAGGAACGAATAGATAAATGTAAAATAAAAGTTACTAACATGAATGATAATGAATTTCGTATCATACGATAAATGCCATATCTGATTAGGACTCCAAGCCGGTACCCCCAGATTAAAGGCGAGAGGCTATCTAGAGAGATAGCCTCTCGCCTTTAATGAAATAATATTGTCCGTGACAGAGGTCACAAAATAAAAAAAATATATTTATATATCTCCAAAATTGGTTCATCTCCTGATGAGTAAAAACATAAAATACATGTATATTTCTGTGTATTATTATTTTTCAAATCGTCTAAAAATAATCTAATTTAAGTGTTTATATTTGAATATGTGTTTCTAAGTATATGTTTATACAACGGCACAGAGAACAAAATAATAGATGAGTACTTGACAATAATGATTTGTATATTTATCAATATGTACATAAACCTTACATTCAAGTTAAAATTATTTATTTATTTATGTTGTTATAAAATACTATTAGCATAAAAATGTTCCTATAATAGAAAGGAAGTACTTACTTGTAATGCGACAAATATTTAATGAATTACTTCTCTAAGATATTTTCTAAAATAATTGATAACACATAAACCATTAATATAATAAATGAAACTTTTACTCGTCAAGCGCTGTTGATCTCAGCTATTATTTAACTGAGCGTTATAAATACTTTTATACTGTCTTATAAGAAAACAAATTTGCGACACGTGATCATTTACATACTGTCTTTAGGTTCTTGGAATTCTGAAGTTTTAAGAAAAGTTAAAATGCACAGACTGCAGCCTCTTAACAAAAATTAATAATATTTTATACATTTTATCGTTCTATTATAATTTTTTATATTACATTTGAGTGTTTGTTTTGTATTTCACTTTATTTTCTATAATCTTACTTAAATATTTCATACATGCTTGTAATATATTAAAGAAAAAAAATTATTTATTACGTTTTAGTCATTATTAAATGATATTTTTATCAAATTTTACATATATATATATATATATATATATATATATATATGTATGTATGTATGTATATAATCTGCTTATTCTTTCTTTTTTTCTTTTTTTTCCTGTTTAGCCTCCGGTAACTACGTTTAGATAATTCTTCAGAGGATGAATGAGGATGATATGTATGAGTGTAAATGAAGTGTAGTCTTGTACATTCTCAGTTCGACCATTCCTGAGATGTGTGGTTAATTGAAACCCAACCACCAAAGAACACCGGTATCCACGATCTATTGAATCTGCTTATTCTTGATATGAAATAAACAAACTGCGAGTGTAGTAGTGAGTGTATATACACCACACTACTACACGCGCCGAGCGCTGTTGTAACTACCGGATGTTTAAAAACAAAACATCGTTGTTTATCAACTTTAAAATAACTATAAATTCTCTTATTCCTTACTGGATATTTTTAATCTTCTTTTAATTGTAATTCTGTGTTTCAGTACTTTTTTTTGGTACGCACGACTGTGTGTGTATATTCGATATTGTGAGATTTATTTACTGTGCGTTATTACTAATTGTTGTCAGATTTGATAGTGTGATTAACCTGTATATGTGTATTCAAATAGTTTATCAATATGGCTTATAATTCAGGAATATCTTTTAATATGCACAGAAAGAGGAAACATTTGGTTTGTTCGGTTTGGGTTGTTTACATTAATAATTATATTTATCTTTTTTTTTACATTTTGTTAATAAAAAGGTATTGTAAGCATAAGTTTTTTTATTTTTAAATAAATACGAGGTTATTCAAAAACACACTATTTATTTTAATTTATTTATTTTATTTTATTAATTTTTTTAATTTTCATTATTCATTTTGCAGATTACTGGTCCTTTCCTTTTCAAAATACTTCCTTTCCCCTTTACACGCACTTTTCCCAGCGGTGTTTCCACTTCGCGAAGCAATCCTGGATAGTTTCATTTGAAATGGCCTTTAAGGTCAGTGACGAATTTGCTTTAATGTCATCAATAGTTTCAAAACGGCGTCCTTTCATCGCTAATTAGAAAAAAAGAAAAAATCATCGCTTTCATCGCTAATTGGAAGTAAGAAAAAGTAGCAAGGAACCAGGTCTGGCAAGTAGTGAGGCTGAGGGAGGGCAGACATCTGATTTTTGGCACAAAACTGATACATTGACAAAGCTGAATGAGCGGGCGCATCGTCGTGGTGAAGGAACTATGAGTTGTCTCGCCACAACTCTGGTCTCTGCGGATTTTTTCACGTAACCCTTGTAAAACGCCTTGACAGTACGTACGGTTCACAATTTCAACTTGAGGCGAGAATTCAAAATGCACAATTCCATTAAAAACGAAAATACTTAAAGCCAGATCGTTGATTTCTGAACGCGGGTGTCAACAGTTAAAATTGAAGGCCTTCCTGGTCGAGAGTCAACTTCAGTTAACTGACGACTACTTTTAAATCGTGAAAACCATTCGTCCCAGATCATCACTCCGTAAATTTTTTTTCAAAAGTGCAACTTTTGAAAAAAATTCTGTGAAAAGTTTTATCGTTCTCTGAAAGTTTTATCCCAATTTCATGCAAAAATCTACGTTGTATCGTTGCTTCCGAAAATCACACATTATAAAAATAGCTACTAACAGTTAAACACTTTGCACTCAAATAACAATAACACGAAAACTAAACGAGATATCAAAAATCCAAGAACATGTGGTTACATAGAAGGTATGAGGAACACATTTCGGTCAATCACGCGACACTAAATATATCCTTTGGCGCGTAATTAAAAGTTTTCGGTTATTTTCTGAACAGGCCTCGAAAGTATAGAAGTACCATGCTTCTTAACATGAACGATGATATATATATATATTAATCCTTTTTCTTCATAATATTTCTGTCACCATGGCAACAGAATTACTATTAAATAATATTATTAATCTTTTTTTCTTTAATGAATATCTGTAAAATACTTATCATTCCCACAGACATGGGAATGCGAACGCGTCGAGGGTCCAGCGGGCGGAACTTTCTGGTTAGACGGTCGGGCGAGCCCTGACCAGCTAGTTTATATCTAAATCAGACGATTAAAGCAGATAGATTTTACAAGGTAAATTTACACTAGTTACATTAACATCCGCTTCGCAGCCACTTGATCTAATCGTACTGAATCGATAGTTAAAATCAATCGGATCGATAGTTAAATCTTATCGATCCGCTTCCCTTGCTCAAGAGTTCGGTTTGTATCTCCGACAACTTAACAACTTATATTAATGTTCTGTATATAAAATATAGAAATACAAATATTTGAAATTAACAGTGGAATATTCTATTGTCACCCGACTTCGTCGCTGTGTAAAATTTCACCGTTGTTTTACGTCAGGTAATGAGTTTAAGTAAGACTGCAAGATTTCAAGTTCATGAAAAAAATTTAATAAAATTTTATTGCGTTGTACAGAAAAAACAATTCTTCATAGTTTACGTGCTAGTTGATGAAAGATAGTGTAATTACTCGCTTTCCCCAACGAACTATAACCTGTTTTTAAAGTATTTTCTCTTGGTTGTCTATAACCAAAGTTATTAATTTCAAGGACCTACAAGACTTCAATATAAAAGCAGCAATGTTTAATGTTAGTTTAAAGGATTTTTTGCGGATTTCCAAAGAATTTGTGGAAATCGGTACTGTGCCCGGCCAGATTTTCTAAGCGTGTGTCGTAGGGAGAGGAACCAACTTTTCTTTACTTTATGGAATCTCCTGAACAGAATTCTGCAATATTTATATATGCGAGTATAATTATCGGACGCAAATTTTTAAATTGATTTTGACAAAACTTGGTGAAGGGAAATACTCTATTGGGAATAGAGAGCCCTATTGATTTTCTAGCTAATCGGTTCACAGGAACCAGAGATAAAGCAAAAAACTGGGTTTTTGGGTACGTTTACAAGGTTTTCATGTTGTAACTTGAAGAGTGACATGTTAGAAAGCCAAAATTAGATTTTTTCAAGCACCACCAGGTGCAAGTGGTTTCCCAATAGTCCCAAAACATCAATTTTGTAGCCCAAAATAGGATTTTGCGAGAACCGCCAGATGCGAGCTAGTTTCGCTAGAGTACTTCAGTTTCGTAATAATCCAAAATTTTATCTGGTATAACGGAAAGGGGTGGTATTCAAAAAATTAATTTTGAAGTTTTAATCGTTTTGGGTCAATTTAAACCTTTTCTTTTATTGTGAGTGCAGCTCCAAAAGTTTACACAAAGTTTAAGTAACTGAATCTTCATTTTTTTTTTATTGTAGTATAAAAAATTACTTTTCTTGATTTTTATTATTGGTGAGCGACTACTGAAGTTTTGCAGAGAACATTTACATTACATTGCAAGTATTTATTTATTTTTTTGCGGTACAAATTTTTAAAATTATTATACCTTTACTGATATTTTACCAGAATTTTATTTTGTTTAATTAAGCTACGGTAAATGTTTACTGTAATTTTGATATTCTACTGATTACACTTGTTTTAATCTATTTATTATAATTTTATACTAATCCTATATTTTCAGTAACATAAAATTTTGTGATTATTTCACCATTGCTATGTTGTATTTCCAGAAAAGCTTTGATTGAAATGTAAAGAATTACAAAATTAATAATACGGTATATGAATCTGCGTAAGTGACAAATTACTTACTACTGAACAAATTAATAAAATTAAAAAACAAATTTTAACAAATTAATTGCTACTGATTATTTGGATTAAACTGAACCACAATATTATGTACATTTGAAAAAAACTTCTATATAATCTTTGAAATACATAAAAACGAACACGTTTTACAAATAGATTAATAAACACGTGTGGCTTTGGCAAAATTTATTTAATTTAAACAGCAGAAACATTAGAACTCAGAATAACAAAAATTTTTTACCTTGCGAAAAGTTCTATATCCGATTGGGTTGCAAACCCCAGTCCTCCGAATGAAAAGCGAGAGCCTACCAACACGGAGATGGGCGATAATAAATACTTAAATACCATCAGTTAATATTATAAGTTATTTTAATTTATTACCAACTGAAATACACTAGAATTTAAAAAATACAATAACATTAACAAAACTGCAAAAAACAACACTAAAACATAAAATACGATAATATTATTTAAAATAATTTTTAAGTTATTATTATCAGATTTCGGTGACAAAATCAATTTATTCGCCCTTAAATTTGGGTTGTCTTAAAGAAATCAAAATTTAAGGAATTAAAAATTATTATTTTTTGATTTATTTAGGTTTTATTTCATTTTTAAAATTTAATTTTTAATTAAAATTACTTTTTTTCTTGACAAATCGCTGTACCCAAGAGACTAACAGAGGTTTGCGTTGTTTAAAGTATTTTTCAGTGCTATTTTTGAGTTGGTGGTCGAGTGTCTACCTTCTCCAGTTTCACAATCTTCCAGTCTGAAAACTGTAACAACGGTTTTGCGCCCTTACTGTACCAAACAGATTTATTAATGAAAAGAAACTTACCGAATTCTTCAGCTAATCTATAATGCACGGCATATATTTTTTATTTCAAAATTTACATATAATTTCCTTCAAATATCGAACGAGAAATTTTTATTATTAGAATAACATAAGGTCTCTTATAATTATAAAATACAATAATTGCTCTGTGTGCAGTTATATATGTACCTATTTTGATTTCGACAAAAATCTAAATCTGTTTATCTCCTAAAAGTAAAAAAAAAAACAAAAAAAAACAAACAAAAAAAAAGTAGTATTTATTTTTGGAATCGGTAAAAAAGAATTCAATTCAAGTGCGGATCGCTGAATGTGTGTTTTTGATTGCACGATGACTTTGTTTACACAACAAAGTAAGAGATGAGTTCTTGTCGTTACAGGACTTCACATACATAAACTAAATAAATTATTTATATAATTATATAAGAATTTCATTTAAAAGTTTTTATTAATAGAAAAAATAAATTTAGTTTTATAAAAAAAATGTTGAACGATTTACTTCTTTAAGATAATCTCATTAATTAAATAAATTAAATAATTAAATTAATTACCTGCAAACGAACTTAATAAATAATCAAAGCAATCTGGAAGATGCAGCTTCATCAACTGTTAATTCAGAAAAGCGTTCATTACATGAATTACCTGGCTTTTTAAACCTAGGATTATTAGAAAAAAAAAAAAAATTTTTTTTACGGATTCACTATCGCGTTGGTAGGCACTTTTAATTCTAGTTCTATGAAAAGTGGAAAAGTCTTAAGGCATGAAAGCCTCTTAAAAGATGTGAATAAGTATTTAACAGAATGCTTATAAAAAAATATTTTTAGAGTATTTTCTTAAAATAGTTTAAAAAAAGTAATTTCTTGGAATAAATAAAAGATGTATTTTTCTCAGAAGCTTGTATACATAACGTTAATTTAGTCCGCAAATGTATTAAGTGAATTTTTTATCGGTTTTTTTATTATTATTTGCACATTGACATGTCTATATCTTACTTTTTTGTTATGAAAGAGCGGGCATCAACAGCTATTAGCATTAGCCCACAATATCTTATTATTTAAATTTTTTATCTATCTATTTATTTTTACATATATTTTTTTTAACAAATATGTATTTTTCCATAAAAGTTACATTCATTTTACGTACGAGTCGGATAAAGTATACAGAAAAATTACGTTTTTCTGTGGCAAATTATTCCTGGTTGAATTTAAACAATTCTGACTCGTGGTAATTTATCGCGTAATCGAAGTAATAAAAGATGCTACTAAAGGAGAATATTATTTTTCAAAAACGATTTTATTTTTTTCGACGATTGAACTTATATGGGAGTAGTATTTTTTTTATTAACGATTATTAATAAGAGATATTTATATGTAAGCCTGAAATTTTAACTGAACTTTCCTAATGATCATTATCCGATCTTAAAACTACATTCAAGATTTATATGTAGATTTGGTTCTACAATAATAAGTGAACAAAAATTTTCTTGTTATAATGTTGTAAAATGTAAATTTCACTCGACTATCGCAGGCGCTTATTTTGGTAAAATACTTTTATTATGTAAATCATTAAATCAAACAAAAAGATGTTTCTGAACGAAACGCTAGTTCAAAAATTACTAATAACTTAGTACCGAATAAACATGACAATCTCATATCGACTATTATTTTTTTTTAATTTTTAGATTAATAGTTTAATTTGTGCACGCTTATTTTTCTTCAACTGTATACTCTCCTAACAATTATAAACTCCCAAAAAAATCCGACTGATATACGTAAATGCCAACTTATTGCAATGACTTTTGTAATAAAATAAAATTGTAGTATTAAAAAACATTTACATATTTGTAAAATATATGTTAAACCTGAAAAAATATCATATATAATGTATAAAACTATATATACTTTCGTAAAACATTTCATATCCTATCGATAGGGAAACCTACTGGGATCCTATTAGGGATCGGGACTGCAGACGTGACTTAACTAAATACTAATAAAATAAAATCTATGTTGAATCTGAAAAAAACATACACAACATACAAAACTTTATATTTAATTTCATAAAACTTAATCTTAAGCGCTTAATGTAAGTAACCTTAATGTAAAATTTATGTTACGCTTGAAAAAATAACATACACAATACACAAAACTACGTCTACTTCCGTAAAACTTTTCATATCCTGTCAAAGGGGAAACCTGCTGGGACCCTATCAGGGATTGGACCGCGGACACGACTTAACTAAATATTAATAAAATAAAATCTATGTTGAACCTGAAAAAAAACATACAAAACTTTACATCTACTTTCATAAAATTTAATCTACACTGCTTAATCTAAGTAATTTTAATGTACTCGTAAAATTTACGTTGGATCTGAAACAGAAAGTTACACAAAAGTACACTTACAAAGATCCCTACAGGGAAATTCCTATCGGTGGAGCCTACTGGGTCTGCGGACCTACCGCGATTTTATTTTAATATTATATATCAACTTAATAACTACAAAACTTTATTGTAATTGTAGCATGCGCATTTATAATATTAAACGATAATAACAAAAGTAAATACCTTTAGTATAAAATTATTCTATTTTAAAAGGGAGTACCACAATGGAAGGAGGGCCACTTACATAGCAGCTCTCCCTTATATTATTAAATAAACCGTTGAGTTACCTGAAACAAAAAAACATTGGACAAATTGCATTAGTGAATGTGAAATTAATTTGTTTTTTTTTTTTTAATTATGAAATTCATTTCATTTATGATAATACTGAACTTTTTCTAACAAAAATATTCACTTACATTATGTTAGGAATGATTGGATAGTCCATTTTTACTTATTAAATATTCAGCTCGAGGTACAGCTTTTTAAAAAGACATTTTTTACAGAAACAGAGTCATCGGCAAGATAAGTTCATAAAAAAAATATCATCCCCTACTCCAGAGTAGATTGATACAAAGGCATTGAATTTTTAACATCCCCATATTCTTTGATATCAAGCAAGAATTCAGCCAAAAACGCAGAATAGATCAAGGTGGAAGGAATAGAGTGAATTAGAAAGGAGTAATCTATAGAAAGACTGCTAAAGAAGATAAATTCTCTCAAAGAAATTGTAAGCCCCTTTTAAGGCAGCAGGAATCTATCTCACACACAAACCCTTGACAAATGAGAGTGCTTTTACCGAGAATAGCAGCAGAAAAATTACTTAAATTATTTTGGATTAAGCACCTCCAATATATAAGGTAACAGATATATAACACATCCAGGAACGAGCATTACATGAACTTACCCGACTGAGCTATAAAATTTTCAGCTAAGGATAACACTGGATGGTAACAAAAACAGATACTTAATGGATCTTCCTTTTACTAGTTTTCTATATTCTTTTGTTTTTTTTCACATCATGCTTAAATGCTTTATTGTACAAACCGCATTGTATATTTTCCTGGAATTAAAAAAATTTTCCAATTTTATCTAGGCTTCCACTTGCTTTGTTTGCTCTGGTATTTAAAATTAATGAAATATTCTACTACTATATACTATCTAGTTTGTAAGTATTTCATTATATTTTTAAACTGCTGCCAGATTAGAAATTCATTAACCTTATTGCCATAGCAAGCAAAGCGATAGAGGATTAAACAAAATTTCAATCTACGAAAAAAAAATAAAAAACTTCTGAAGCCAATTCTAAATTTTCACGCAGTATCTCTTCTATTAATAATATGTTAAATGAAGATATTTCTTTGTTTCATCTATCAAAACCCATTCTCTGTCTGTAAACAAACATAAAATTCATTTTTATTATAATTAAAAGTTTGGGGTATATAGGTGAAAAGATCATGCCTATATATTTCATTTATTTCATTTCTTATTGAAATAAGAAAATTATTTCATTTCTTATTTCATTTATTTTCTGTTATGAAATCTCACAATATCTAGAGCTTTTTAATGGCTATTCTTCTCATTGTAAACGAATAATTACTGGCTAACAAAGAGAATAATTTAGTTAAATAATAAGTTTATGTTAGATTTTAATTTTATTAATAATTGTGAAAAAATCAAGCGATGGAGTACCACGAAAACCAGTTAGTGGAATCTAATATGATAAGTCCAACTTATCTAATTACTGTGTTTTGGCGGTTTATATTTCATATAAATATATCAGAAATAAATTAGACGTTGATCAGATACTGGCATTTCTTTATATGTAACGCTAGTAAATTTCGCCAGATACTGGTGTTTCCTTTATTGTATTTATATTGTAATTTGCCGCACAAAATTTCTATTGCTCATATGACATTTAATGTCCCATTTATCTAAAATTAAGAAAAAAGTTAGGAATAAAAGTAACTGCAGTATCAAGAGAAAGTTATCTTTCAATGGGGGTCTAGTCTAATGCCCTGACCCTGGCCAGCGGTACAAGGTAAGTGATGATGGCTGGTTGAAGCCACAGAGTAAGTACCTCTGTTACTTGGTTGCTCGGTTATATTATATGTATTATATCGGTTAGTGATATTAATTATATCAGTTGAGTGAGTATATAAAAAGAATGTTGTGGGGGTATGTTGATGAGCAATAAACTTATAAAAGCTAAGCTTTTTCTGATAAAGCAGAACAAGTTAGCACAAGTCATGGAGATATACATAAATGCATGGAGTCTTATGATAATACTAGTATTTGTTAATATGTATAATACATTAATATATATATATACATTAATATTAATTAATATTATTAACATTAGTATTAATTATACATTAATATATATATATATATGTAGTTAAGTATTAGTAGTACCTTAATTTTTTATCATGTGGCTGTACAGCTTTACATATACCACCAAGATCGAATCCACTGAGCAGTTGAAAGAATTGGTCAGTCTAGTACTCTGAAGCTATAAGATGCAGCATGAAGTGAAAAGTAGATGAGATCTTGAAGTAGTGGGGTAAACTAAACAGTTTTCATGTCATTTTTTTTAGAGTTTGTATATTTATATAGCGAGGAAGATAACGTTAATTTCACTCTTTGATCTTGATCACACTTCAATTCACACTTTATTAACACTAATCACTTATTTACCACCCCCAATTTTAAAATATGTACAAGATAAAATAATTAAATTATAAAAACCAAGATCAGTTCATGGCTTTTTAATATACAAGGCAAATATATTACATCTAAAAATTATTAAATTTTGAAGTAATTTAGATTTCTGTTATGCTAGATGGATTTTTTCAAATAATCATTCGACTTAACGTTTTGACATAAAATAATGGTAAGACCTAGACTATGTTAAAGTAATTAATTTTTTTTAGAAAAAAATTAGTAAATAAAATGAGAATTTATTTCAGCACCTCTTGAATCAGCTGACCCTAGTTTGCAAATATTAAACTAACATGCAAGCAAGCATCTTCTTTGAAGCAGACGGCAGATGGCTGAATGGGCATTAAAAATTAAAAATATTCTAAATAAAAGATAAAATAATACAAAAAATTAAGTTTGTAATTAGATAAAAAAGGTATGCTCTAACATTTAATTTGATTTACTACCTGACAAAAAATTTAAGAAAACATTTATTTAAAATAATAAATATCAGGTAAAAAAAAATGAATGAAATTTAAAATAAAAGCTATAAAATAAAATATATATTATATTCTATCTGAACGTGATTGAAAATCCTGTATTTTACTTTTTTTTAAATGTACATTTAATCAAGAAATTGAAACTGTACCTTTACTTATTTTTTTAATTTCCTGAACTTCGATTTAATTAAATGACTAATCTATTTAACATAATGAATAAAATTTTAATAATTTGTAAAGAGGATAATTATAAAATCAAAATATTTAATATTTTAAATAAAATTTTATAGAACTAATTTAAATTATAAAAAAAGGAAAAATATAAATAAAATTTATTTATATGGTAGGTATGGAGGATTTCAGCCACTGGTAATGAAGTGATGAGCTGAAAAGCAAAGACAAATAAACATAAACATAGAAAAAATTATAGATAAAATGAATACAACTATTTGTAGCATTGTATAGCACTATTGTAGCAACTTTGTATAGCAGAAATTTATATATCATACACATTCACCCCCAACCAAAACCCGATGAACAATATCGGGATGATGAAAGATGGACGCGACGCAACACAACACAAATATTTTGTGCACACACACACACACACACACACACACACACACACACACACACACACACACCCATACATCCGACAACTATTTACTGTATACAACATAGATATTTTACGTCATTGTCAAATTACAAATTATGTTTAAAAAATCGGATCTCATATTTGGTACCTGATAAGGAAATATATGAATAATATAACATAAACTGCATCAGAGTATATAAGATTTGGTATCTGCTAGAATCTGCAACCTCATGTTCCTCATGAGGAACATGTTCCTCATGTTCATTCTCAGAGTTACAGCGTTCAAGTCCTAGTAAAGCAAGTTATTTTTACACGGATTTGAATACTAGATCGTGGATACCGGTGTTCTTTGGTGGTTGGGTTTCAATTAACCACACATTTCAGGAATGGTCGAACTGAGACTGTACAAGACTACACTTCATTTACACTCATACATATCATCCTCATTCATCCTCTGAATAATTATCTAAACGGTAGTTACCGGAGGTTAAACAGGAAAAAGAAAGAAAAAAGGATAGGGCGTGTGACCTAGAAGACTAAAACAGAGGATTGGGTTGTATCTGCAGTTTGTACATACAAAAGGTTTAATGTAATGTATTTTATTTTTAATATTGCTGTAAAAATTATCAATGGTAATAGTAAAGTGCCTTAGAAATACAACTAAAATGATTCCTGACCGATATACTGTATAGTTCCTTGATGTTTCTAGGCAGAAGATCAGTATACTTTCAAATATTGTTTAGATTTGCATTTGATGGTGTCAAAAATAAATTTACTTAATACCATTAACATTTTTAGGATAAAACAGAAGCTCCTTTTAAATGGAAGGTAAAAAAAATGTGATAAAATGTTGTATCCTTAAATTTGTTTATAAATACGTAATGAAAAGGACATCTTGGATTTAATTTTGTAGAAAACACAGTTGATAAACATGATTCTTTAATTAAGCGATTATCTAAATTATTATTTAATTTAATTACTAAAATAAAGTGAATCCACAAGAAAAATAAGATGAGAGGCTGTTTTACATAAACAGAGCAAATATGAATGAAAAAGACACACTAAAAATTAACAAATCACAAATATCTCTTTATTTAAATAAAATTACAATAAAAATAATAAAGAAAACTGGTTTAATTGTATAAACAGCCTGTTTAGTAGTTTATAAACATTTAATAATAAATTATTATTACTCTTTTCCTTAAAATTAATTATATTTTAATTTAACCTCTTTGAAGACACATTTCTAACTTAATACTTGATAATCCATTTATATTACACTTAAATATATATGTTTAACTGTAATACAGCAGAATGAGTGATATACATAAAATACCCATAAATTTGATGTATGAACTGTTTAGTAGTATAATTAGTGTTAGTAAGTTAATTAAGTCAGTATTTATTACTTTAGTTAATTAATATTAGTAAAACAATTTCTTCATGATAAGGCAGTTCTAAGCTACATAAAAAGTGCATGCAATTACAAGCTATATAATTATTCTATGTATATTATTAAAATTACTGCATATGAGCAAACAAAAGCATGTAATCATAATATGTATATGAATTATAAAGTAAAAAGTGTATGTCTCTCCAAAGATGTTAAAGTTAAATACTTAATTAAAAGGTTAGGAAAATAATACTACTAATATTTTTGTAAAATTCTATTATTTGCAATACATAAAAAAACTGAGAATTCATATAAAGAACAAAATTAAATTGTAGAACTCGTTATCTATTTTATTGGGAAACATCCTTTGAATGAAAGTGTCTCGCATTTTATCATGCTGTTTTATAATATCATTAGAACTAGAATTTATTTAAAAGTATGTAGAATGTATTCATGTTGACAATAAAAAATTTAAATGATATTATGAAAATAAATGGAACTCTTACATTTTATGGTCATTTGACTACTTGCTTAAAACAATGAATATAAACTGGAGTGTACTTCTCTTCCTATATGAAGTTTAAAGAGATTTTCACAAACGGCTATGTGTATAATGAAATAAATTCAATAAAATAATTGTAATGGTAAAGAAAATGCAGACTAAAATATTATAAATCATTGGATTGAAAATTTTATTTAACATAATTATGATATGAATCTAGTGACAAGGGAGGTGTAGGACTTCAGTATCTTAACCATCAAAAACCTTTTCTGTCAAAGTTAAGAATTACATAAAAAATATATTAAAGCATAGACTAAAATTCATTTAGTAAAAAACCACAAGAAGAACGAAAGTGATAGAATAATTTTAAAAAAATTATGCGCTTATTTTTTCTTTCAACGTAGTCACCCGTATAATCAAAAGTAAATAAAAAAAAGTGCATTTACATTACTGTGCATTACATTATTCAGAAATTTGTGAGAGAGTAGGTAATTCACTAAAGATGATAACGGATCACACCAAAATATAGAAATTGGATTAGAAAAAGTTTTATTTGGATTTGAATATTTTTGTGTATTATATTCTGTTGATATTTATTAGTGAACTGAAAAAATAAAATGAATTTAGGAAAAATATCTAAAACAGTTTTGGTTGATTATGCAATAAAACAGCTTTACAAAAGATTTCTTATCAGGTTACAATTGAGAGACCCAGAAATGAATGCAGTTAACTACAACTGACGTTCAGGAAAAATTTAGAAATATAGGAAACAGAAATAAATTTTAAATTATCTTTAATTAAAATTAATTAATAAATTTATTACAATTAATTAAAATAAAATATAATTTATTATTATAAACTCTTGAGAAATAAATGAAGAATATGTATGCAATAATGAAAAATATTATAGATGTAGTAATAATCAATGGTTTTTCTTTCTGTAATTTTCTAGAGAATTACAAAAAAAAATAATTTTTTCTGAGAAAAGAAAAGAAACAGATCAGCATAGATGAAAATGTGTAGATGTCCAGTAAGATTTGGATCAACAATTTTGTGTGAAAAAAGATTCAGATTCTTTGTGGGGAGATAACATAATTATTATAATCTAAAAAGTAGTTTTATGTAGCAATAATTCCAAGTAACCCGTTAATCTAATGAACAAGACACCCACATTCTGAAGGGCTACTTTAGGCAATATTCTACTGGTTCTGCTGCTCATGATCAGTTGCTAGCATTACTAAACTTATTTACTTTTTTTACTTTATGTTCTGGAAAATAAGTGGAAGTTTCCAGAAATATTGGTAAAGTACAATACAAATAAATATACTAACAAAAAAAGAATAAGTGTATTTAAATAAGTTTTCCCAATTCAAAAAGGAATTAAAATATAAAGTTTTCTTTCAATACAGTTTCTAAAAAATATTTCCCGTTTCAGCAATAATAATGTATTCAATACATCAATTAGTAAAATTGGATAATTCCTGTGAGATACATTGAACTAAGGTATTTGTACTTATTTTCAGTAAACCATTAAATGTAACAAATCGCAAGAAAAAATATGTCTATTCAGTACATATAAAATAAATTTGCTACTTATACAAATAATGTATCAAGGTGTAATATAAAAATTAGGCAATTCCTATAAAATTATTGAAAATACTAATTTATATTACACTTCTTTCCTAAATAAAATTTATTTTTGTTCATACATAAAACTGATCAGAAATTAATTTTGTAAAAATTTCGCCATATTGATGTATTCACATAAAAAAAAATATATATTACATCAACCTTCTTTTTTTGAATAAAACAAATTTTGTAAGCTGGAAGATTATTATTTAACTATAATGTATTTTAAATTTTTAAAAAATCCGATTTCATGCAAAAAAAAGTGCATCATATAAATTCTAGCAAAGTGCTTTAAAAATCACGTCGAAATTTTAATTTACATTTTTCATTAAATTGTAAAATGAAAAAGAAATGTATAATAATCTAAAATTGATATAATTAAAAAAATATCTATGTTGTATACAATAAAGTAAATTAAATGTTCCTTACTTGGAATAATGTCCTAAATTTTGTGGTTTTCTTTTCTAGAAAATTCTTCAATTAGAAGTAAAAGAATTCACAAACAACTGATTGTTTTTCAGTTGTTGCTGCATCGAATTTTCTAGTTGTTGCTAGAAAATTCTTCAATTACCACACAAATGACACGCACACAGGTAAACGATTTTGACAAGACATAGATGTCTCTTAATTGGTATGACGTAAAAGAATTTACAAACAACTGATTGTTTTTCAGCGTTTTTGATTGGTCAGTGATATTAGAGTTGTTTACTCGCTCGAGACTCGAGCGACTCCCTCGTGACGGATCTAAATGGTACGATGTTATAAGAATTGACAAACAGCTTTGTTAAATTAATTAAAAAATAACTTAATTACTTTTCAATGTTTCTAATTGGTCTTTGTGATGTAAATGTAAGTAAACTTCAATAAATGATTGCTTTAAAATATAAATTTTAAATATGTAGTTTAAAATAAAAAGAATGTGTTCTAATTTCAATATGATTTTATTTAATTTTTATATAAAAAGCAGACAACACGTCCGCTTTTATACATAATTTTTGTAGGTGGGTATTTGTGATAATTTATTTGAAACAACTCCCGACTCCGTAAACCAATTATCTTTAAACTCGGTAGGAAGATGCCGTCCTCAGGGGAGTTTATTATATCAAATTTCTGCAAAAATTGGAAAAAGAGGTGGAAGTGTTTTGGCCAAAATAAAGTTTAAAAATTTTACTGGAGTATTTCATCAAACGATTTTTCTTACAAGAATTGAAAAATAACCTTTTTTCAGGACAGCTTTTTCTTATAAAAGTAGCCCTTTTTATCAGGAAAACAAATTACCCAAATTTGTTTTAGTATTCACCCCCCAAAAAAAAAAATAACTGAACATTTTTTTTAGCTTTTTCTCGCTTCAGAATGGGAGTTAATGGGAGATTTTCACATAATCTTTTCTAAAAATGTGAAAGTATTGATATTTCATTATCCTCTCAAATGTCTAGTTAATTCATAAAAAAATAAATTGACAAACAATTTTCACTCACCACTTCCTAAAAAATTAAATTTGAATTTATTTAAAATGATGACTAAATATTTTTTTATTTTTTCAATATTTTGCATATTTTCTTAAAATTTAGGATTGTCGTTTTGCGGCTACTTTTTTAACATTAATTTTACCCGATTACTTCTTCCCCTGGAATAAAGGAGACCTTAAAATCAAACCTTTTTTTTTGGCAATTGTGAATTATCGATTCCTAAAACTTAGTTTTGTAAGCATAAATATCACAAAAGGAGGCTCCCTTTAATGAGAGACCCCAATTTTTAAAAAAATCCCAAAAAGTAATTAAAATAGTTTTCTTAACTCGGGGTCCCGGGATAGTCAGGAAATTCATGCTATACTTTACCAGTTTTTTTTTTGTTATAATTTTTTTTTTCAGTTTATGTACAATTTATATTATAATGACGTGATCTATAAAACGATACATGATTTACAATAATATAATATATGATCAGAATAAAAGATGGACATACCTGAAACTACAGTAGATTTTTACAATATTTCTTTCCAGAATTTTTTATAATACAACGAAAGGAAATACCATTGTCAAGGAGAATGTTGATTGAAAAATGTTTGGAAAGGAACTTCATAAATTCAATTGTTTTCTAATACGATTTTTATTCCCTTCATTTAACAGTAACGGATGAACTTAGATTTCTTTGAATATTAATCTAGTACATCTATTACATAATGAGACGAAGTAAATTTATAGAAAATATTATTTACTTAACGGTTTATCAAGATGTGAAATTCATTGCAAAATGACAATAAAATAGTATTAATTATTTCGGTATACTTTAATCAAACACATAATACATCCTCATATTGCAAAAAAAATTTGTTAGACACAGTAAATTTGTTGTACACGTATAATTTCATAATAATTAAAATATTTATTACATAACCTTCAAAATTTGCAGAGAAGAATGATGTTTAAACTAAAAAAACAATATTATATTTTTTCATTTTATTGTTATGTTGTGCTTTAAGTTGTTTAGTTTTGTGCAATGTTCTTTGCAACACCCAAGCCTTCTCAATATTTTCACTGTATTTTCCATATCTAAAACACACTTCACTTATAAAAAAAAAATCTGATGTGGGCCACACATGACTTCCTTCTACGCTTTATTAAATTACATTTTAAAAAAAATTTTGAGTACATCAAATTTTATTTTATTAATAACTTCCGATATTTTTTTATTTTTTTTTATTGTTAATATTGAATTATTTATCGTAATTTTTTTTATAACGAGAGGTTAATAATTATTAATAAATCAATATATTTAAATTTAAAAAAAGAAGTTAAAAAAAGGGAAATGAAGTCGGATTGGAACCGATGTACCTTTCTCTTGTAAGATGAAAATATTTCATTAATTCAAATTTCATTTGGCTGTAACTCTGGAACCGATGAAGATAAGTACCGTTTATGATATTTCTTTGAAAAGCTGCCGATGAGAGCTTTTTACTGCAAAGAAAAACTCCAAAATCCAAATTTTTGGTATTTTGCGCGTTTTGGACACTTTTGGTCAAGTCGATTGCAATCAAAAGGGGGAGATACACAAATAAATGTTACAACAGTCCTAAATCCAAAATTTCAACATCCTACGGCTAATCGTTTTTTGGGTTATGCGAGATACGTACGGACTAGTCAAAATGGATTCAACCCACCGGGTTGGTCTAGTGGTTAACGCGAATTCCCAAATCAGCTGATTTGGAAGTCGAGAATTACAGCGTTCAAGTTCTAGTAAAGCCAGTTATTTGTACACGGATTTGAATACTAGATCGTGGATACCGGTGTTCTTTGGCGGTTGGGTTTCAATTAACCATACATCTCAGGAACGGTCGAACTGAGAGTGTACAAGATTACACTCATACATATCCTCATTCATCCTCTGAAGAATTATCTAAACGGTAGTTACCGGAGGCTAAACAGGAAAAAGAAAGTCAAAATGGGTTCAGGGATGGTCAAAATGGATATTTCCGTTGAAATCTGAAAACCGAAATTTTTCGCGATCACAATACTTTCATTACTTCGTATAAGGAAGTAAAAAAGCTGTTGAAGAACAAACTCATTTGAACTGTTTAATACATTTTCTTACGCATAAAACTAATAGTAAATAAAACTAATGGTATAAAAAAATAATAAATAAGCGAAAGTATTTATCACTAGAATAAATTTATTAATCACTAGTTGAATAAATTAGTTTTTTTTAACAATAGTTAAATTGTTGTTGTATTGTTAATCACTACTTTTATGAACACAGGTGATGTTTTTTTTGTTTGTTTAAGACAGTTTACGAAATTGCTAAAATATTTCTTAGCACAAATTAATTTTTATAATTACACATGTAATAATAATATATTGATACGTAGTAAAGTTATACAAATAAACAGAGCCGGTGATAATCTGTAATTCAATTAATATTAAATATAATACTATACAATGTATTATATAGTTGTAAATTTTAATCTGACAGTTGAATGAGTGGCCTTGAACACCATATGTAACAACAATAACACGAAGAATTAATTATTTGGACTGTTGCCAACCACCATTAACGTAAGCAGCTTCACTGTTTACTATTTCTATTATGCAACCGGTTTCTGTGATTACATAAGGAAATATTATTTTCTTATTTATTTTTATTAATTCTTGACCTTGATGCAAACCAATGGATGTCATCTCTGGAAAAAATCTTAATGAATTGCATGGATTTACGTAACGATTAATTTGTGACTGTTAAAAATTTGTGTTTGGCTGTAAAGTTTCTCATTTTGTTTTTTTAGAAATGAACTTACGTAACAAAACCATCTAATTTTACTTACTGTCCGAGGAACAAGGTATTTTTAAATCTAATGAAAGTTTTCTAAATAGTTTACAAATTAATGTTACGTCTAGAAGCGATAAAGAATTGCTATTAATTGCGATTTTATTTTCATATACCAGGTGTCTATGAAACTTAACTATCAACTACTGCAGAAGGAATGGTGGATGTTTATACCTGTTTTTACATAATATTTAATGCTGATTATATTTGAAACTTTAATAGCTAATTTAAAGTTGAAATGAAAGAAATATTTCCTTGAAGTTTTAAAAAAAAAATGTATATAATATATAGGCCTAAATGGATAAGATTTTCGGCATTTTGAGTAAAAAGTAACTCGTATAAAATTCATATATCTAATTATTTTTGCAAAAGATTTTTAAGTTAATTAGTATTTTTTCTTTTTAAATTCGCAATACATTATAGAGAGAATATTTCATTTTGTTCAAAGAAATATTCCTAATACTGTGTAATTAAGAAACACCAATAATTTATGGTTATCCAATTGTGTATATATATTTGTTTTTATTTTTTTTATCACTGAAATGTAAAATTCAGTATTTAATAAAATAAAATAAACAAACCCGTCTAAACACAAACGCAATAGTTTATATTTCTTAAAACGTCAAAACATTTCTTAAATTTAAGGCGTAATATTTCATATTTTGACTGATGCGATTATTCATTTAATCGACTAATTCGCTAATCTTAGAAACGAAGTACACCGTCGTTAATATGATAAAAATGAAGAAACTTATTTTTAAATGAATTTAATACAGGCGATTAAGCTATCGTATAAATTTTAATTAAGCGAATCAAATCGACCATCAGTATTATTTAACAATAGAATTTGAACATCGAAAAATTATTTTAAATGCTACTGAAATTAATATTTTAAAATAGTGAACAAGTGAATTTCAATCGCTTAAAGGAAAGATCGATAGAAGGAAATTTTATTAAACCTACTGATTACCACTCTTTAGAGATAGCGGTTTTAAGTATGAAGTAAAGTAGAAAAAATCCTAGTATTATAGTACAATTGAGTGTTAAATTCTGATAAAATTATACAAAAGATGATAATTAATATGCATTTTTTATAATTACAAAGATATAAAGTTTAAAGTTTTTAGGATCTAAGCGCAAAAAAAATAACTAGAGAATTCATTGAATTAAATTGTTCAGTAATAAATATAAAGTATGTAAACGATGAAGTTGAAAGACAATATACCGTCACTGTAAGCAGACTGAAAAAGATATTACTACAAATGAATGTTGTGAAAAGGGGAATTTCCGTCAGACTTCAAAAAAAGTGTTATAGTAATGATACCAAAGAAAGCAGGGGCAGATAAATGTGAAGAATACAGAACAATTAGTTTAACTAGTCATGCATCAAAAATCTTAACTAGAATTCTATGCAGAAGAATTGAGAGAAGAGTGGAGGAAGTGTTAGGAGAAGACCAATTTGTTTTCAGGAAAAGTATAGGGACAAGGGAAGCAATTTTAGGCCTCAGATTAATAGTAGAAGGAAGATTAAAGAAAAACAAACCGACATACTTGGCGTTTATAGACCTAGAAAAGGCATTCGAATACGTAGACTGGAATAAAATGTTCAGCATTTAAAAAAAAATAGGGTTCAAATACAGAGAGAAGAACAATTGCTAACATGTACAGGAACCAAACAGCAACAGTAACAATCGAAGAACATAAGAAAGAACCCGTAATAAGAAAGGGAGTCCGACAAGGATGTTCCCTATCACCGTTACTTTTTAATATTTACATGGAACTAGCAGTTAATGATGTTAATGAACAATTTAGATTCGGAGTAACAGTACAAGGTGAAAAGATAAAGACGCTACGATTTGCTGATGATATAGTAATTCTAGCCGAGAGTAAAAAGGATTTAGAAGAAACAATGAACGGCATAGATGAAGTCCTACGCAAGAACTATCGCGTGAAAATAAACAAGAACAAAACAAAAGTAATGAAATGTAGTAGAAATAACAAAGATGGACCGCTGAATGTGAAAATATGAGGAGAAAAGATTACGGAGGCAGAAGAATTTTGTTATTTGGGAAGTAGAATTACTAAAGATGGACGAAGCAGGAGCGATATAAAATGCCGAATAGCACAAGCTAAACGAGCCTTCAGTAAGAAATATAATTTGTTTACATCAAAAATTAATTTAAATGTCAGGAAAAGATTTTTGAAAGTGTATGTTTGAAGTGTCGCTTTATATGGAAGTGAAACTTGGACGATCGGAGTATCTGAGAAGAAAAGATTAGAAGCTTTTGAAATGCGGTGCTATAGGAGAATGTTAAAAATCAGACGGGTGGATAAAGTGACAAATGAAGAGGTACTGCGGCAAATAGATGAAGAAAGAAGCATTTTGAAAAATATAGTTAAAAGAAGAGACAGACTTATAGGCCACATACTAAGGCATCCTGGAATAGTCGCTTTAATATTGGAAGGGCAGGTAGAAGGGAAAAATTGTGTAGGCAGGCCACGTTTGGAATATGTAAAACAAATTGTTAAGGATGTAGGATGTAGAGGGTATACTGAAATGAAACGACTAGCACTAGATAGGGAATCTTGGAGAGCTGCATCAAACCAGTCAAATGACTGAAGACAAAAAAAAAAGAATGTTGTGAAACGGTTAGAGATTTAGAATATTATCATTATTACTCGTTATCATAAAATCAGCTGATTTTCGAAGTCGAGTGTTCTAAGGTTCGAGTCCTTTTAAAGGCGGTTGCTTTTATACGTATTTGAATGCTAGACTGTGGATACCTGTGTTTTTTGGTGGTAGGGTTTCAACAAACCACCACACATTTCAGGACATAAGTCAGTTCCAGACTACATGTTTAGACGGGTAATCCACACCGGCAAGCCGGTAGCGTTAGTTTAATTTGCGTATATACACACACCCAGACCCGGCAGTCTAGCTGGAAAACCGGTTGGAGGTATAAGTATTTATATATTATACATATATAGCATTATTAAATTTTCGAGTAAGTTACAAATACATTGAATAATTTAAATATTTTAGCCGGTTCAAATGTGAACCGATTTAAATTCTGGTGGAATCCGAATTTATTTGTTAGAAATAAAAAATAAGACGCAAAGATTAACTTTCGTACAATTCACATGAACTCAATTTGGTAGTACGACTCGAGCAGTAACTTATCTTTCGTATATAACTTATATACATAGTTTACTTATAAGAGTGGAATGCGAGTCGGATATGGTAGTATATAATACTACTAGTTTGGCAAAATATCGACGAAGTACGATAGATTTTATTTTTATTCAATCCTTAAAAGGATTGAATAAAAATATGAAGAATTATAGTAGGAAAAATGGAACGAAATGTAAAACAATTTAATCGTATTCAGAAATACAGATATGACTGTACGAAATGACAACCTGGCATATTAATAATTTTAAAATAATTTATAAAAGTGTGCCATCAGAGCTCATAAGTCCTGAAAATTAAAGAAGCGCTATTATTTATTAAAAAAAAAAAAAAAAATAGCAGCTGTAACAAGGACAAATATATCAACTCAATTTATTTATTAATAGTCTAGAACGATAAGATTTATATAACAGTAAATTAAAAATTTCTCTTACAAAATATGACCTTTATTGTTTCTTAGTAAACATAGATTTCAGTGTAATCAACTGTTACAACAAAAATGTTTTTTTAAATTTTTAACATTTTCTTAGAAAATGTTAAGTTTTTTTAGTTGAATTTCTAATTATCTTTATCCATTTGTAAATTTATGATCCGTTAGCCGTATTAAAACTTCGGAGAAGTGAAAGAAAAATTCTCCTAAGTTATTTTTATCAGTAGTTTTTGTAACACGCTATTATTATTATTATTATTATTATTATTATTATTATTATTATTATTATTATTATTATTATTATTATTATTATTATTATTATTATTATTTCAAGTAAATTAACGTGCTAGAGTTAGAAGAATTTTGAACATACAAATTTATTAAATTAAATAAGTGTTGCAAAAATAGCAGTAATTTGCAATTCGTAATCCTTTTATTTACACAAAGATTTACGAAGTATAACTAATGGCAGTAAATTTTTGTATTCATCCAGTTAGGATATAAATGTTATATTAGCAGGTATTTTATAAAAGCCCAAAACCATATATATTTATTGAAATTGAAGTTGGAAAAAAGGATGGTTTTAGTTAACATTTTCTGATTTTTGTTTTACCGCATCGTGAGAATCTTGAAGATAATCCTCGTAGTCGTTCATTTGTTGTGCTAATTTTTCTGTTATTCTGTTTCGTTTTTGGATTCCTTTTAATTATGTAATTCTTATTTTATATTTTCAATAATATGCGTATTAATGGGATAAAGGAAAAAGTAAAAATATTCTATTTAGAAACGTAAACGCTACACCAGATTATCAATCGTTAGCAAAAAAAGTAAATTATCACGTCACGAGTTAGGCGATGATTGCCGTTGCAAATGAAGTAAATATTCTGAGGCTGTTCAATTTTTCTGGTTTTTACAATGGAGGAGAAGAAATCTCTAATAGACCCCCACCCGCCCGCACAGATTATACCGTCGGGCTTTCAGAGACTGAAACCCCTCCCCTCTACGGCACGCGAAGAACGGACCCTCACAACTCAATCTCCGGTGGGTTCACTTATCAGAAAACGGCAAGGACCTCAGCGGAATCCCACTACATCGCTGAAACATTTACATCCGTGACCGGGCCTTTCTTTTTCCTGTTTAGCCTCCGGTAACTACCGTTTAGATAATACTTCAGAGGATAAATGAGGATGATATGTATGAGTGTAAATGAAGTGTACTATGTTAATAAAGTGTATGTTGGATTTCAAATTATCCTCCAGGTGACTGGAGGACATTATTCTTACTATTAGTTATTTTTACTTTTTGTTTGCTGTTTCAGTGTACGGACAAGTCAGCTGAGAAGAATAAGTCCGACAAAACATTTTATGCACGCCAGTTGGCCACCTGCATCATAACAATGTATTTTAATATTGTTAACGTTATAAATACAGCATTATTAGTTCTTATTCAGTTGTAATTATTTACTCAAAATACAGTTCATTATTCTGCTATAACTTACAGCCCGTTACAGTGTATATGTGTGATCTTGTACCATCTCAGGACGACCATTCCTGAGATGTAGCCTTTTTTTTGCCTCCGGAACCACCGTAAGGTATTATTATTTCAGAGTATGTGTATGAACGTAAATGAAATGTAGTCTTGTACAGTCTCAGGTCGACCATTCCTGAGATGTGTGGTTAGTTGAAACCCAACCACCAAAGAACTCTGGTATCCACGATCTAGAATTCAAATTCGTAAACCTTTACTAGACCTCTAACCATTAAAATAACAAGACATCTTAACATTTAATAAATTTAAAAACATGATTTTTTTTTAAAGGTTTTACTGATTTTATAAGAAAAAACCTTTTCTATAAAACTGAGACAAAATGTGATTAAGGCCCTTATTTTCTTGTATACTCCAATATTGCTTTTAGAATACATAAATACGATATATTTGGTCATATAATATATTGGATGGGTAGAAATTAATTTTTTTCGTATTTATAAGATTTCTTTTTAAGAGTAATATTGATATTTAGATTTGAATGAATTATATCCTATAAAATATCCGATTCCACCGTATCTCTAAGTGAATGATTATTCAATTAGATTTCTAATACTTTAAAATTTATTACTCCATAACTTTGGATTAGGTTATAATAGACAGTTGTTTTTGTATCAGTTTTCTCATCTTGATGAGAACTTTAAAATTAGTTTCAATAAAATTGAAGTCGTTATTTAGTTTTATCTTCTCCCTCGAAAAGATACAAAATTGCATTATTATCGCCAGAGGATTGAGTAATTTCTGAGCGTTTTAAGTATTCACCTTAAATTTAAAATTAGAAAGAGGCAGCAATATTTTTTATTCACTCTGTACATACTCGTAAAAATATATAAATGTAACCATAATATAAATTAATAGAGGGGGAATTTATAAATCGATTTATAGCGCTTAAATATCAAAGAAGTTGTTGCAGAGGCGTTATAGTGAGAGTAAAGTCTTTAATTGTTTGCAATTTTGTCCATTCCTACCACCAGTATTCTGACAAAGTTTAGATTACTATACAGAATAAAACTGATTATCTGGATTTGACAAGATCATCAACAGTTAAAAAGTGTAACTCAAGTTAGTACAATTTTTTTTCAAAACTAATACTCCCTTCAAAAAAAAATGAAAAACACTTTTTCCTATGAGTTCTGTGACCTGTTACCCTCTTTCATGAGCCTCTTTCGATTAAAAAAATTATACTAATATAATTAATATCTAATTTAACAGTATTCTACTTTTTTAAGCAGTAGAACATATTGCTTCGAAACGGTTTGTCAGTTTTCAATTAATGAAAAGCTGATGTGACCTCGAGATAAAAATAAAATTAAACAAGAAATAAATTAAAAATGTATTTATCTATTTGAATTTTCGTTTATGTAATAATCACAGTCCGATCAACTCATATGTTTACATCAAAACCCGGTGTAAGCACGCAGAAAAAGAGAGAACAGAACTCTCCTCCCTAGTTTACCAAAACAACCCACCGGGTTGGTCTAGTGGTGAACGCGTCTTTCCAAATCAGCTGATTTGGAAGTCGAGAGTTCTAGCGTTCTAGTCCTAGTAAAGGCAGTTACTTTTATTGAATACTAGATCGTGGATACCGGTGTTCTTTGGTGGTTGGGTTTCAATTAACCACACATCTCAGGAACGGTCGAACTGAGACTGTTCAAGACTACACTTCATTTACACCCATACATATCATCCTCATTCATCCTCTGAAGTAATACCTAAACGGTAATTCCCGGAGGCTAAACAGGAAAACGAAAGAAAGAGTTTACCAAAACAATTACGATTTACCAACCAGTGATTCATTTTACTGAAAGTTTCAAATTACAAAAAAAAATATTAACATAAA
The DNA here is from genome assembly GCF_047948215.1 of Lycorma delicatula. Taxonomy (NCBI): domain Eukaryota; kingdom Metazoa; phylum Arthropoda; class Insecta; order Hemiptera; family Fulgoridae; genus Lycorma; species Lycorma delicatula. The sequence goes on along the minus strand of NC_134456.1, from coordinate 224,767,305 downwards.
AGTTGAAATAACCTCTGTAGAAAATTTTTTTCTTTTAAATTTTTATCAGATTTTTAACTTTTTTTTTATTTTTAACTGGCTCAAAATTAAAGTTAATAAACAATGCATTTTTTATTTGGTCTCACTATAATTTTTGAAATTATAAATGCTGTGTTGATAATACAATAATGTGTCTAAATGTTTAAATCCGGATACTTTCATTTTTGATAAATAATAATAATAAAATATAAATAAAATAAAACATTTTGTCACCAAAATTCTGGAGACAGAACTCAACGCAAAAAACAAAATCAAAGCCATTAACTCTTGGTGTGTGCCGGTTTCTCACATACTCATTGTTCATCGGTCCCAGACAGATCTTGGTACGCACAGCATTAACAAAATACAGGATGCATCACCGTAAATCCGCAGTATACCGTTTGTATATCTCTCGTAAAGAAAGTGGTAGAGGCCTCCTCGACCTGAAGTCGCTTTGTAACAGACAGATTGCATCAATAAAGAGATATTTTTTCTCTCCAGATCTGAAACATCGTCGTTGCACAAAAAAAGTAGTTGCATCTGACAAGGGCTACTTCCCTCTAAAATTGATGACAATTTCTACCCCAATATTATTAAAACCAGTGATAGGATCCAAGCGTGGAAATCTAAGGCGCTCCACGGTAGATTTCCCCATTCTCTCGAAAATGCCGATCAGGACCCGTCTACGCGTTGGCTAAAGGACGGATCTCTATTTGGAGAAACTGAAGGATTTATCCGTGCCATCCAGGACCAGGTCGCTGCGACAAACAATTACAAAAAGTTCATAGAAAATCAGGACATCAGTGATGAGTGCAGAGTATGCCATCAATCATCTGAAACAATTGATCATTTGATAACCGGTTACTCCAACTAGGCTAACACGGAATATTTGCATCGCCACAATCTTACAGTAAACATTGTTCATCAGGCATAGCATTTAAATTAGGACTTGTAGACGACAGGGAGCATTGTCCTTATTATGAATATAAGGCCAAACCTATATTGGAAAATGACCATTATAGTAATCATTGTCAGTATGTATGATCTCCCCATACATACTGACAAATTTATTGTTCCAAATTGGCCAGACGTGGTTCTACACAACATTAGAGAAAAAACTGCTCTTGTCATTGCTGTCATTCGCCCGTCAGATCACAATATTAATAAGGTTGAAACAAATAAAATAACCAAATACAACCCTCTGGCGATAGAATATAAAGAAATTTACAGACCGAACTCAATAGAAGTTATTCTCCGTTGTGATACGGATTAATTAACAAAAATTTAAAGAAGTACATAGAAAAGGTTGACCTGGAACCTAAGTCGTAATTCCAAAAGCCCAAAAATCGGCAACTCTGGAGACGTGCAGGATTGTACGTACTGTGTTAAATGCACCGCAGCATTGAATGAGGTATACTCCAATGGCCCCTCATACTGAAATTCCGGATGTAAATCTCTGAGACAAAAAATAAAAATAATAATAATATCACATTGTACCAGTATGAACTGAAATTATGAAAGCGTTTTAATCGTGTAATGAATAAAAGTTCAAAAATAGTATTTGAAGTGTTTTATTAAATAAAACATAATTTAATTAAAAAAATGGTGCAGGAAGTAATATTTACTTTTAAAGAAATACAATAAAGAAAATTTTTTGAAATGGTAATAATGCTACAAAAACAAAATAATTCTCCTAAACTGATTTTATACTGCCAGTCTGACCGGGTTGACCACCGGAACCAACAGTTAAACGTTTCGTTACCATTAAGTATATCTGTTCGTTATAAAAGTACGTTCTTTCGATTAAAATTCCTCGTATATATTCCTGTTTATATATATTTGCGATTGTTTTTTCTTGCTATGAAGCTGTAACATTGTTATTACTACTCTGTAGTCTATTATAGTAATAATTGTAATTTTTCACTGCTGTTTGTGGCGAATCATACGAGTAATACAATTTTCCTTAGTTCAAGTTTAGAGCTCATTAATTACAAGCTAAAAAAAAAATTAACGGAGGCATATCCCTTCCACTTTTAACAGCCTAAGATTATTGCTTTGGGAGCGACTATCAGTCCAAACTTTGTCGTGTCACTGGAATATTGTGCTGCTTTACTGTAAACGACTTCATCCTTTAAAAAGATACATAAATTCAGCGATCGTTTGTTGCTGATAAGTACTCGTTAAATTTTTCAGATCGATGATATCGTCTGAATAATTAGTATAATTTAACAATTGTAAGTAATATAACAGATTTTTAAATATAATTCCTGATTTAAATTAAAGTTTTCTTTAATCGAATTTTTATTATTTTATCGGTGTATCGGGGTCGGTTACATTAATCGTAACGGGTGTTAACCGTAAATTACGTCACGCTTCTAATGAAATGATGAGTGTAAATGGATTTTTTTTATCGTAAATCACTTTATATATTCCTAGGTTTTGAAAAGTTAGAAGTTTATGTAGTAAATTCAAATTTGTACTAGAAATTGCATTTTTTATGTAGATTTTAGCATAATACTTACATCTTTTTATTATTTTATAATTACATTTCATAAATATAGAAAATAATACGAATTCGACGAATGAGATATAATTTTAATTTTTGAGGTAAGTTAAAAAACGCTATGCTATTTATAAAAGTATTGTAACCGATGTAAACGATTAAAATTCCTATATATATATATATATATATATATATATAGCGTACTCCGTCGCAACTTCGCCCACAATATAGATGTAGCTTCACTCGCAATGCTTTTTTAATAGCAAACTTATTTTTTTATAAATAAAAAATATTTAATCGACAATATTATATTTAGATTTTCGTTAAATCCTGATAAAACGGTAAATAAAAATTTTTATGAAAAATACTGAAGGTATTTTTGCCCAAAATTTAAATAAAGGAAGATAAGAAAATCGAACAATATTTGTTAGACCGATCCGTTTTACGAATGAATTATAATAGTTCAATATAAAAGTCCAATAAAGATAAACAAAAAATTTATTACGATCCCAAATCCCCATCACGGCTTCGCCCGTGCTCTATGGTTACTTGCGCTTCTCGTCATGATCAGAGGGTCATGGCTCGCTTCGCTCTCTCTTCCCGTTTTCTCCCGTTTCTCTTTCCCTTACTTCTCTTTCCCCTTCCCCCATTTCCCTTTCCCCTCTTCCTTTTTCTTCTTTTCTCTTTTCCATTTCCTTTTCCCGTTTTTCCTTTTCGTCGATTTCCCCTTTTTCTCTATTCCAATTTCCCCTTCTTCCCTTTTTCAATTTTTCCCTTTCTCCCTTCTTCCCCGGTTTTCGATGTATTTCAGTATAGGTTCATTTTGCCGCTAAGCAGAAATAACGGTAAAATTCTTTGTTATTCCGAAATTAAAAACAAAGCCTTTTCCGGACACATGTTATTATGGAATTTTTTAATTATTTTAAACAGAGAAATACAGCTGTAAAATTTAACGGCCTTCTTATGGAGCACTCACACACTCATTCTGTCACTCTGCGCGCGCACAAGATGTATTAATATTACTTATTTGACAGATGTAATGAATTACTTCATTTCTGTGCATTACCTACGCTTTTAATCTCGACCAATTTTTTTGCATCTGACATCTTCAATTATTTGCTTTACATATTCCAATTTTTTGATTCCATTTTAATTTAATTACTTATTTATTTTAAATTGAATTTAATATTATTTTATTTAATTTTAAATAAATTTATTTAATTCCCTTCCTCGTCCCACATTTCCCTTTTCTCCTTTCTCCTTCCTCCTTTTTTCTCTTTTCCCTGTTTTCCTTTTTTTTATTTTTCCCATTTTCCCCTTCTTCCCTTTTACATTTTCTATTTTTCCCTATTTCCCTTTCTCTCCCTTCTTCCCCGCGCGTAAATCGGTCCGGTAGTTTTTTAGTCTATAGCGGACACGCATATCGAAAACATTGCAATGGAATCGTAAAATATTTAGTGTAGCGTATGTTACTTTTACGTACAACAGATAGCGCTATTAACGCGAAATTTAGTTTTTTATCCACCGTAAGGTATGACTTAAGAGGATGAACGAAATTTATATGTACGAATGTAAACGAAGTGTAGTCTTGTACAGTCTCAGATCGACCGTTCCTCAGATGTGTGATTAATTGAAATCCAACAGCCAGAAAATATCAATATCCACGATCTAGTATTCAAATCCGCATAAAAGTAAGGCCTTTACTAAACTTCTAAAAGTACTGGAAGGATTTATGTTGACCCACTATTTTTTGCTTTATAGGTCCAGATACGTGGACCGATTCGGATGAAATTTGGCAAGATGATTTCTGAATATAGTGTTAATGCTATTTAATTTTGGTCCCGTTTAGTCAAAGGGGAAGTGAGATCTTATGATTCACGTCGATCAAAATTTAATTCAAGCGGTAGATAAATGTTTTCACGTAATTTAATATTCCTTGGGTAGCTAAGGTACTTTTTGATGGAGGTTTTACTTATTCAAACCTCGTAAGGGGATGGATTTGTAAAATAATTTTTTCTTTCTTATCGTTTCTGGACACAAAGTCACATTCGTTTACAAATTTGATGATTAGTATGCCACTTTCGTTGCATATTTGAGCAATTTCATTAAGTAGTGGAGATAATAAAACTATTTTTTTTTTCGTAAGCTTGATATCTTCAGATTTAATTACCGATTTTTATGACTTTTTTAAAATGATTTCTGAATGCGAGTTAATGCTGCAATTTAATTTTGGTTACAACCGGTCCAGCGACTAGAAGATTTGGTCACCGTGAATTTCATACTTAAAACTTTGCTTAAAGTAGAATAATTTTTAGTAGATAATTCTTCAATTGCGTACATTAATGTTCGTTCCACTTAATTTACCTACTAAGGAGTAGTTTGTCGAAGGTTAAGCTCTCGGTATCCAAAGTTTTGCCGCCTTTTTTATCTTTCCCGGTTTTGCCGCCTTTTTTTTTCTATTAATATTTTGTTCGATTTTACTATTTTTTTTTTTTTTTTTTTTTTTTTTTTAACTCTAGACCTATATTTATGATAATTTTCTTATCTCTTCAGGACAAAAATATATTATCAAGTTATTAGTTTTTGTATTCTGCTTAAAATTGATAAAGATAACCTTATAAACTTTTATGATACTAAATGGCATTAAATTGACGAATTCAATCTACGAGTATATACTAAATTATTCATCATAACACTTTTTTCCCATTAACAAAAACAAGATAAGGATTAAAACATATGTTTTTATTTAATCAGAAAACCAGACATTTTTTTTTATCTGCAAATAAAAGATAAATCGGCTCTTAAGTAAACGATCAAAATATATATAAATAATCTTTTCCATCTTCCATTATCTTTTTTTATTAATAATACTAGTATTTTTTTGTTTTTCCGATTAAAAAATAATAAATAAATAAATATATAAGTGTACTTTAACTATAACAAATTAAATGCCAGAACGAGTAAATTAAATAAACACATTTATACAAATTTTTAATCGATTTCAAAATATTGATTGTATAATATTTTCAATCCGAACTAAATTTTTATTTTATTTGGCTTATGGGTGTATATCTTTAAGCCTTAATCATGATGAAATAATATAATTTCAGCAATTTTCTTTCTTTATATTTACTGGAAGAAGTTCTCTTTGGTAAAGAAGAAACCACACCCGTCGTAAAATTCGTAATTTCTATCTCCCGCTCTGGAATGTGAAAGAATATTGGCCTAATTATTTTACACGATGAAAATTATTTTTCTAATAAAAGTTAATTTTATTAATTATTTTTTCACACAACTACTTAAATGTATGAACGATAAGGTACATATCACTACTCTAAAAAAATTAAATACTTAATATCCATATGTGCAGAATGATCCCAAATTATTCAGAGCACTTTAAATGTTAACAAAAAAAATAACAAAGTGATATACTTACATGTATGTTTTATTGTTGTCATTTCAAACGGTTTTGTATACAACATTTATTAACTTCAAACACAGTAGGGGCTCACTGTGGAACTGCAGCACCACCTATTTCCACTTGATATTATCATTAACATTTATTATAATGAGTCTTTTTTTCTTTATACTTGTACATTATATAATCCTTAAGCTTAATGTCAGTAGCCATCCCCCAGTTTCTGAAAAAGATAAAAAAATCTTTGTACGGAACTGTACGCTTCACAATTCCAGCGGCGTGGTGTTTGGCTGTTGTGCGCATGCGTACGTAGGAAGCTGCACGCAAGGCTGCGAGGGAGAGAGAGAGAGAGAGAGAGAGAGAGTTAGCACTGTCGCTCCCGCAGTGCCGATCCTGGCATGCTGATGGAAAGTAGTTGTTTTTACTCCGCGTGTGTTGTGTTTAAAAACTGTTTACCATATTCTTGAATGTGATAAAGTGTAGAATTAGATTATTATCCTGCTTCCGGCTATTCTATTTGATTCACTTTTTCGGTTCTTCTATTTGACAGAAAACTTAAACTACGGCCTTAAAAAGGCCCAGAAAAAGATTTTGTAGAGCAGCACCCCCACTAATTTTAGATACGAGTTGCTACTGTTCAAACAAGTTCCACATGAGCACCTTTGGTCACATATAACCTTTAGAGCGTACTCGGTTTCACGTCAATCACTACGAAGAATATTTGAAGTTATTCCATTAACTACACCTTTGATTCTTCTTTTTAGTTCATTGATGTGACAACTTCCGTTGCTTACACTTTGTCTTTGACAAACCCAAATAAATAATTCGAGAGGCGTAACGTCATGGGATAGAGGTGATCAGGAAAGCGGTGCATCACGGCCAGTCCGATGTTGAGGAAATTGTTCATGTAGGTAGTCCCTAACATGTAAACCCCAGAGAGGTGGTGCACCATTTTGAAAATAAACGTTGGATTACCGATGTTCAATTTGTAGTACTGCATACTCTTTTAACATGTCTTAAATAACTAGAGCTGGTATCTGTTGGCCTGGCGAAAAAAAACGATTGGACCATTTCATAAGCAGTCATCGCACACTAGATGTTAATTTTCGGGCATTCTCGTTGTGTTTTCTGAATGACATGAGGTTTCTTCCTACCCCAAATCCGACAATTAATGAAGTTTAAGGTGATCAGATATCTTTACCTTTCGTGTTCTCTCCGTAAAAGGTTACTTTTTAAAAACTTCGACTTTCGTTCACTTTATCAAAAATGTCCGTGGAAAATTTGTAAGAGGTGGGGCATCCTAATCTTCAATTGCAACGAACCACCGAAGTTTTTTTGCGTGAAGTTTTAGGCGCTTGTATAGAACCTTCACAATTATCAACGAGGTATTCCCAGTTCTAAACTCGCATGACGAGTCGATTTACCCGGGCTTCTCAGAAACATTTCTTTTACACGATTTACATCTTCCTCAAAGACGGTAGGTCGGCCAGGACAAGGGCTGTAGTCTAAACGAAAATGTCTACGAACAGTAATAAGAGATCCGTTTTCGTGAAGCTATTTAAACATTCTTTAGAATAACATTTTATCGTGAAAATTCAGTAAAATATAATTCAGTTCTTTGATGTAGTTATTACCACTCTGAGTTTAGAGTGATCTCATGCATATATTCTCATTCCCATTTCCTATATTAAACGTATTTTCAGGTTTAATAATGTGTAAGATGTAGTTCGTAAAATTTCATTTGTTATATGAACATTTTTTATGTGAAATAAAAATTCATAAAACATTCTACATAGAGGATAAGTGAGAGAGAGAGAGTGAAAAGTATATAAGATGCACAAAATGATAATATAATTACAATAATGCTTATGTATTCAATTTTCATGTGCATCTTGTCGGTTAGATTATACCGACTGATATATATGAAAATAAAACTTATATACTAATCTGTATTCAGATTAAAGTTAATTTGCAGAATGGTTTTTATTAAATTATTAATTTGCAGAATGGTTTTTATTAAATTCATACCGGTAATAACCGGTATGAATTTAATAAAAACTAATAGAATATAAAATAATATTTTGCTTATAAAGAATTTGTTTAAGTAGAGTGTTGTAAAATAAATAGTGTTTATAATTCCTGCTATCATATACCTTAAGTCACTCCTTATTATGATTAATGTATATGGACGTAAAAATTACATATATTCTATAAATTAAAAGCAACAACTTGAACTGCTAATTTGAATTTATTAAAAACTTATTACAGTATAAATAATAATTTACTAATTTAAGACGCTGTATTCAAATTAAATTGTCTAGTATTCTTCTGTCAGCATTTTGTTATTATTAATATTTTCTATCAGCTGGCTTTCAGTTAAAATAGTAATCGTGGATAAATAGCTGAAATATTTCAGTCGGTAAGGATAAAAGAAGATTTTGAGACAGAATTTGTGTATTATGGAATCAAAGAAAGTAGACAAAAAATACTTCCAAATCTCAGAAAATTAAGAACACTGTCCATCAACTCTTTCCTTAAAAACTAAATTCATATTTTTTATTTTAACCAAAGGTCAAAAATAAAAAACATAAGGAAACCGTGAGATGATTCTATTGTGAAATAAGTATTTATTCAGATGAAATGATAGTAAACAAAAAAAAATTAGATCAGATTCATTCCATATATGTACGTCCCTTAATTTCACATTCCTTTTAAAATATAAAGTTAAAACAGTGAATTAATATGTGGAATTCAGTGAGCTTAATGGTTAAGAGAAGTTGTTTGCTTATATATTTATTGAAGATATACTAGAAAAATAACAAAACTATAAATAGGCAAATACCTGTTACTATAGAACAAATAAAAAATGCTGGAGTATATAATTCAACTATAGAATAAGTGATTTCAACTTTCAATTTATAATTTTAAAATGAATAGCTTCCGTTTAAGAAAAATTTTCAATTTTGAAATTGTGATAACTTTAAAATAACAATTCTAAAATCAATAGTTAGCACTTTAAAAACAATGATTTCAACTTAAAATTATGAGATTGAAAATTGACGAATTACAATTCAAAATAAAGTATTTGCTCATATGAAATGAATATTAAACAATAATAAAAGGGGAAAAAGATAGTAATAAAAAATAAACATTGAATATGAAACAAATACTTCACATCAAATATTGCAGAATTTAAAATCGTATTTAACAATGAGTATCTAAAATGGAAATTTTAAATTAATAAAATCTTTTTTGTCATAGCTAGTCAAACTCTTTTATGATTTTGTTCCAGCGAAACAATCTTAACTTCAATAGGCACTTTTTCTATCTAATAATATTAAAATGCCCAAGTTGTTTTCCAAATATATTCTTTCCGCAAAAGTAGAAGAACATTCAGAATAGGTTCTATATTCAAATCAAATGTTATTATCCATAATTTTTTTATAATAATTTACAATCTTTTTAAAATATTTACACTTTAAATACTAACATCTGTAGTCTTCAACTTTTGTGGTTAATACTTTGGTTGATGAAGTTGATATAACATAAAATATTGATGCATTTCCATTTTCATATAAAACCTTTGGTTTTGACTTCATCCACTGATATGCTGCAATCCAAAATTTTGTACTCAAAGCTGTCATATTAGCATATTGTTTATAATTTTTATTTTCACTATATTAATTGATCGTTTCCTTATGATACTTTCCACAAGTTGTAGAAACTAACCAAATGGAACATGTTCTTGAAGGGGTGTGCTTTTTTTTTATAACTGTGTTTGTTGCTTCTAGTCTATTACTTTTATTCTTTCTTCTGCTCTTCTATTTTATTCTTTTTTCCAATATGATTAAATATCACTATTTCCTGAAACATTTATTTGATTTTATTTTGCCTTTTATTTGATTTTCAGAAATATCATGGAGATTTTTTATAATACAATGGAGATTTCTTGGCTAATTACTGCAGTTTTGGCTATTTTAGTTATTTACTGTATGTATCGGCTAAAAGACATGCATACTAGTTATTGGAAGAAACGCGGAGTTCCTGTTATTTCCACTGCAAACCCAGTCACTGGATTCATTACAAGTTTATTATTTTCTCGTAAAACATGGACAGAAATGATGAATGATATGTACAAAAATCTAGAAGGTGAGAAATTTGGTGGATACTTCCAGTTATTTACACCAACGCTACTGGTACGAGATACTGAATTAATTAATCAAATTCTAATTAAAGATTTTACACATTTTGAAGATCATGGACCACCTCAGGAAAAACACCTTGATTTATTTGGTCTCAATCTTTCTAATCTTTGTGGCGATGAATGGAGAGCTGCTAGACATAAATTAACACCCACATTTACTTCTGGTAAATTAAAAATGATGTTTGAACCGATAAAAAAGTGTAGTGAAGAAGGAGTATTGTTTCTGAGAAATAAAACAGGACAAGATATAGAAGCAAGAGGTTTTGTGGGGAAAGTTATTATAAAAATAATAGCAAGCGTAGCTTTTGGTATAGATGTAGACACATTTAATGAAAAAGAAGCGGCACAAAATAAATTTATAAAAGCCACCACAGATTTTTTTAAACCATCCCTGAGTCTCATGGTGAAATTTTTGATTTCAAATTTGCTTCCAAAATTGAGAAAAGTTTTGAAATTTAAGCTAGTGGATGATGATATCAATAACTTTTTTAAAAAACTGACTAAAGACATCATAAAACATCGAGAAGATAGTGGTACAAGAAGAAATGATTTCCTTCAGCTTATGTTAGATGAAAAGAAAAAAGAACAGGGGTTATTATTTCCTGAAAATAATACTACTTTTTGTAATGAATATGAAAAAGAAGATAAAGAACTTTTAGATCAGCTTACAAATATTCCAACTTCAAGCAACAGTTTGTCTGGACCACATGGTAAGTATGATCATGTCTGTTAATAAAATTAGAAAAATGCAATTATGTTATTTTAATTACCATCCACCAAAACAGTAAGGAACCATCTATACTAAAGATAATTTGGTTTTTTATTAACATATATCAACATTTATTTTAGGAGTATTATAATTATGAAGAATTAGGGATTTATCTCAGATACGAGGATATGAAAAACAGTTAATGGGCGCTGCAATTCATATTTTTTAAAATTCAGTTATTATTTGATCTATGTTATTAGACATATCTTTAAAAGATTTTTCAAATTTTGTTCCAAATTTTAGTGAAAATATTAACTTTAAGATGTCACAAGGAGATACAGACATCTTTCCTTGCTTGAACACTTCTTGTTCTTGCATTTTCCAACCTAAAATTAAATTTAAAAAAATTCATCAGATCTGTACACAAAAATTGGACTTCTAAAAAAAAATGCTGTGATTTATAAAGTGAAGTGTCACTTTTGGGACATGCTGTTTGATGAGCTTGACTTACTGATAAGCAATAGTATATTCAGCTTACTAAACAATCACTTCTTCCTTCAGTTTATTTAATAATTTTTAGTTTTATATTTTTAACAGGTGTGATAATTTAGTGCAATGCTTGTTATTTTTGAAAATGTCTATCATATTCTTGAGTGACTGGTATCTTGTGTTAAGTTGCCTACAACTATTTAATTATGCATTATCAGGTATCATAATCACTTGGACAAGTAATATTAACAGCTTATAATCTGAAGGTAGCTGAGAGTGAAACTAGATAATGATCTTAGAAAGATTCTATAAAAGCAATTTTACATTTATTTAGAATGTAAGTCTTTTTTTTTATTCTTTACAAAAGTTAGATCATCATTTTGACATGCTAATCTGGTTTTCCCTCATCATCTGTCTCATCAGAATACTCATATATTCTATATGCAGATTTTGGTCATTAACCTTCTTTTGTTCTGAGTGGTCTTAAACTCAGTTTTTTCTAATTTGTTATTTATTCCTTTTTTTATATAACTTTGAGCACTAATGTTCCTTTTTTTCTATACATCTATTGGATTGGCTGTGATGGACCAATTTCCTGGCCACCCAGGAAGAATGGTTTGTCAAAGATAGAGTGTACACATGAAGATTATCAAGTTCAATGAGATAAAAAGAAGAATCAAAGGTTCAATTTATGGGATAATTTCAGATATTTTTTGAAATGACTGGTGTGAAAATGACTATCATCTAGAAATTTTACACACTCCAAAAGATACTCATATGGAACGTGTTTGAAGTTGTATGTATTATAAACAATGCTCAACAATGAAACATCCATGTAAATACATTGCTTTGTTATTTTATTGCTGACACCTAAAATGCACCGAATAATTTATTATTACTCTGTACTTTTGTTCTAAAAAAAAAAAATTTTTTTTCAGAAATTTTTACTGAAGAATTTATAGCTTCATTGACCTTTTCATTTATATCTGCTGGAAGTGAAGCAACAGCAGGAATACTGAGTTTTGTTCTGTATGAACTGGCTGTGAATCAAGATGTTCAAAAACGAGTTAAAAAAGAAGTTGCTGATATTCTTTCAACTCATGAATTTAATTACCAGGTTATCAAAAAGATGGCATACTTAGAACAAGCAATTTATGGTATGAACTTTAACCTAATACTAACAAGTACATGTTATATTTTTGAATGTATACATTGCAATAAATTTCAAAATAAATTATGGCAATTGAAATGTTTATAATTAAATGTTAAGATTTAAGGTTTAATAACAGCTTATAAATTGTACATTAATATATAGTAATTTATAAATAGCTTATATATTTATATTAATATGTAAGCTATTTATTTGTAAGTTAACCTCTGGTAGGGCTTTTCAAACAAACCGATTTCCATACCACATGCCCAGCGGTCATTAGCTAAGCTTACATATTACTGCTTATACAGTCAGTCACTGTTTTGTTTTCTGTACTGTTCGAGTAGTAGTTGGTGAAATATGGAGGTTTTCCTCCTCCAGTTGCAGGTAGATACTGTCATTTGTTTTTTGCTAACAAAATGAACATTTACAGCTGTGATCTACCATTGGCTGTGCCTAGTTTACGTTAATAATGAAATAATGGTAATAATGGTTTCTGTAGAACTGGTGCAGGAAATTTAGGGAAGAGTGAACTAATAAGCATGACAAGAAAGGAGAGAATGATATTCCATTGTGAATGATGTGCTTGTTGGAAAAATTGAACATGCCGTTCTTGATAAAAGCCTCTTCACAATTTAAACTGCTCTTAGTGAAAATTTTCCTCAAATTTCAAGGTTTGTTCTTTATTATTACTGGGCTTTCATAAGTACTGTACATAATGGAAACAGAAACAACATAGATGACCACAAATCGAAAATAATAGGAGCAATATTGACTTTACTTCAACAATACCAGAACAATTGAAATTGTGGATTACATTGAAATTGGTGGATTTCTTGTCAGTACTGCTACTGGAGATGACACAAGGATTCTGTTCATTTATATTGGGACAAAAGACAAATTCCAAGCAGTGGATGCACATGCGTGCACGTGTGTGCTCAACAAAACGAAAAAATTCAAACAAATCAATCCTAGCACTAGTTAACATTAAGGTACAGTAAATAAGTTTAGGTGGCAGATTTTTTACCATTCCCTTACAGTCCTGATTTGGTGCTGTCTGATTTTCATTTGTTCACAAAATCTAGAATTAGCTGGCTACTCAACACTTCAAAAGAAATGATGAATTTATGAATGGGTATGTGGTGGCTGTTATTTGAAGAGGTAATAGATGCAATATGGCAATCACATATAACAATACAGCATTTATTTGAATTTGAATGGTGACTCAAAAGTAAGTTTGTATTATATATGTAACTTTTTATAAAGAGTTAATTTTTTTTCAATTTATTTTGTATATTATTGTTACTAAACCATGAATAATTTATAAGTAGTCCTTGGATAAAAAAAAAACCTGGCACTATAAGTGTAATACAAATTTACATGTTTACAAGTGGATGATTTTATGCTAAGACATGAAAAATTACCTCGGAGCATACGTTTATTGTAAGCTATAAGGGTGTTTCATACTGTGTCTATGCATAGCAAAAGGAAGGATTATCAAAATATTCTGATGTAAAGTGTTTTCACAATACAAGATGTTGTGTAGAATATAAGAAAATTATTTACTACTTTAATTAGAGTATAGAAGTTTAGTTTACAAAAAGACGGGCTATTTCTAAGAACCCATTGGGTTGGCCTAGAGATGAATTTGTCATTGCAAATCAGCTGATTTCAAAGTCAAGAGTTCTAAGGCTCAATTCCTAATAAAGGCAGTTACTTTTATATGGATTTGAATACTAGATCATGGATACTGATGTTCTTTGGTGGTTGGGTTTCAATTAACCATATATCTTAGGAATAGTTGGACTGAGACTGTACAAGGCTGCACTTCATTTACATTCATATCATCCTCACTCATCGTCTGAAATAATACCTTATGGTGGTTCCAGAGACTAAGCAGAAAAATAGAAAGGGTTATCTCTAAGAATTTTCAAATGGTGAAAGAAATAACTTATTTTTAGGAACTTTCAAAATAAAGTAGCTGCATTTAAAATTTATTTTTAATTAAAAAAATTTAACATGTAAAGTGGTAGGTTTATTTGATGAAGTTACATAATATAATCTTAATTTATAATAAAATTCATACCAAGAAACCAACAAATAAATGTTTTAAGAATACAATGAGTAAGGTAAGTAACAACTTAGTAATTTAATTTCTAGGGCATTATTGCTGTAAATAATGTTATAAGTGGTAGATAGGTGAATAGGCTAAAATGCATTTTTATAAGAGAATAAACAATTGAAATAAGAGTTTTGTTCTAATTTTTTTAAAAATAAGTTGTGCTATAATAGTTGTTTTATCCAGTATAAACAGTTTTACATCGATTCTAATGTCAGTGTTTGAGATAACTGATCCATGGAAGTTTATGATACAGCAAAGCATATAGTTGAAGGTAAGTAGTGTAAAAGAGTAACTTATTTCTGAGTTTTTAAGTTTTATGTTCATTCTGAGTGTTTTCATAAGCAAATGAAGATCAACTGGTAAACAACACATCATTTATTTTATTTCAGAAACTCTACGCTTGCATACAGTAGCTTCAGCATTGACAAGATATTGTACAAAAGACTACAAAATCCCAGGTACTGATTTAATTATAGAAAAAGGTAGCTCTGTAGTGGTTCCTGCAGGTTGCCTTCAAAAGGACCCTCAGTACTTTCCTGATCCTGAGAAGTTTAATCCTGACCGTTTTGAAGATATGGATGCCATTCCAAAGGGTGTTTTTTTTCCATTTGGCTCTGGACCAAGGATTTGTATTGGTAATAAAGTTGTACAATATCTAATTTATAAAAAGATTTTACTCATAGTATAACTGTTTAGTATTAATTAAAATTTAAAAATTCACAATAAATTCTAACCAAACATCTTACAGCAGATATGTTCTTCTCGAAAACATGTACATATATAATATACGTCCATGTAAGTTGAACTTTATATTTGGAAGGCAGAATATTATATTCTAGCTTGACTTTAATATCTATGATTAGCATATTTTAATAGATATGCTTTTCATCTTCAAGCGATGTCATATCAGTTACTCTTTCATTTATATAGAATGTCTTTGAGTAAAAGTATTGTATGAAAATTTTTTATTGGTTATTTATATTTAGGATGTGGGCTGAATTTCATTTTTATTCACTTAAAGAACCTCTTCTAAAACATACTTTTATTTTATATAAAAATAAATAAGTCTCTCTCTCTCTCTCTGTGTGTGTGTGTGTGTGTGTGTGTGTGTGTGTGTGTGTGTGTGTGTGTGTGTGCACGCATGCATGTGTGTGAGGAGCAGGTTAATAGAACACTTTTGTAAAGTCATTATTTCACTCAGAGAATCAGTACATATAACAATATCTTCATTGTAATGTTATATGAAAGCAAGAGCATGATGGATACTATATTTTGAATGTATAAAGATTACATGGTATTAGTAAGACCCCAATAATATGCATCATCATTTACTACTATGGAGCATCCATTTGGTGTTTTTGGTCCATCCATATAAATATGGCTGTAATTTCTGTATTTAGATATTAGCTCCATAAATCTATTCTGAATGATATGTCAAGATATATTCTCTTTGTCCACATTAGAGATATCAGTTCTTACCATGACTTAAGAGAATAACGGTGGGGGTACTTTCTTTTTTTTAATAGTTATATGAGTGAAAGGAAAATATTATTATATGTATTTACTCATCATTTTTGCATCGTGCTGGCTTTGAATAGGTCCTACATCTTTTCCTCATTTTGGCCAGCCTATGTTTAAAAAACAGTTTGTAATTCAGGTGAGTTTTAAATGGCTAAATATGCGTTGCATATTTCAGTATAAATATCTCTCTTCTATAAAATGAGCAAAATACACCTGTTTCAGAGAGGAGACTTTGTACTGTATTTGTCTTAAATACTCCTGTAACATACCGAACTCCTGCATGATGTAACCTAACTTTCCCAGATGACGTGGATGAGTGAATGAGTAAAAAACTCAGCTATAGTACATTCTGAACTATAAGTTGTTATTAGTGACCTGAATAAGTTCTATGTTCAACAGAACTTCTTTGTCTAAGCCCCAAATAGTATGTTATAGGTATTTCATTACATTTAGGACTGTTCTACATTTTATCACTATTTATTTGACATGAGTGCGCCACAATAGATATTTGTCAAAGGTGACACCTAAGAATTTCACATTATCTTTATATATTATTTCATGCCTATCTAAATAAAGTGTCAGACTTGTTTGCGGTTGTCGCTTTCTACAGAAATGAACACAAAATATCTTTTCTGGTAAAAATCATAAATAATTTCTTTTAGCTCCATTTACAAAATTATTAACCCCTGACTGTAGTTTATATTTCACTATCGCTGTGTGATTCCTTGAGTAGAGCACTGCTATCCACATATAAACTTCTACAAAAATTCTCACTCATCTAAGCGAGATTTAGCTTATGAACCCTGCCACACTCCAGTTTCTAAAACTCTGGAAATGAATGTGTTTCATATCTCAAGCTTTAAATGTATGAGCTCACAAGTAATAATCATTGAAAATGGGTAATTTATCTCAGAATCCCCAATCATATGATTTCTTCAATATGCTATCTCCAAGTCATATCAAAAGCTTTTTCTAGGTCTAAGAAAACAGCAACACAATGTTTCTTTAATATAAACTATTTAGTGTATAATGTTCTAAGTTCACAGTTTGGTCAATTTTCAAGTGAAACTGCCAGAACTATGTTTGATGTAATGATAAAAATCCACCTCTTTCTAGAACTCACAAGAATAAATAAGTTACCATCTGCCTAAATATTTTAACAATAGTACATCTCAGATATATCAAAAGCTCTGTGAACGTGAAACCATTTCTCCCTTTTTTATGCACTGCAATGATAATGGCTTCTTTCCATTGATTAGCAAATGGAAAGAATGCCTCTCTGCCCAATGGAATATGGGAAAACGTCTAACGCTTACTGCGCAAGACATATCATATTAGTCATATTAATCATATTAGGCAGATCCAGAATCCTTTCTTAGCAGTGGAGCTCAATATTCTTATTATTAAATATTACAGGCTGTGTCGTCCGGCTGCTTAATTGCCAGTTTTTCCAAGAGCATAATTAAGGTCTCTCATTGTAAAGAGAGCATTATATGCTTAACAACATTCAGTCCTGAAACTTATCTCCAGAACATTCGTAGTTTTACATGCTTGAAAATTATCATAATTTTCAGAGTTGTTGTCTCATACTGGTTTGCTAATACTTCAATGATCTCATTCGGCAAATCAATATTTTCATTATTATTCTTTAATTGGAGGGTCTTAGGATGGAAGACAGACCTCCCAAACTATGCTTTCACTTTTTTTAAAACATCTGCTGCAGTATTTTTTTGTTTATATATGAAACATTTTGTTGTAAAAATGTTGATTTTTTGGCATTTATGATTACTCTTCTTGTAACAGCTCTACATCTCTTAATGTCAATGAGATTTGTAAGTACCGAAGAGCGTTTACAGACAATATATACTCTCTTCTTTATCTTTATTGCTTTGGTTACTTTTGTGTCCCACCAAGGAACTGGTAGTCTATGCATTTTCCTTGATATTCTATGAATTAAGAATAAGTGAAGTCATCTGATCAACATCATAATTGAAATCACCAGTTGGTTGTGGGACTTAAGCTTGTTCGGCAATGTTTTCCCAGACAGCATGATTACATAGCCATCTCCTAGATGTTGATCTAGGTGGTTCTCTAAATATTCATTGACATTAGTATAGAAAAGTGATCACTTCCATGTAAGCCATTAATCACTTTTCATTTCAATTTGTTTGCTAATGAAGGGTTAAGACAATGCAAGAAAATGACCCATCACTGGCGGTAAAATACTTTCCTTTGCCTATGTTTAATTATACTAAGGTTGAACTCACAAGGAAATCCATTATTCTGCCTCTAGAGTGGTTTGATCCTCTAAAGGATTATGAGTATTAAAATCCCACCTTCTAGAATTACTGGTTGAGGCAGTTAAATTATTATTGTAATAAATCATCTATATTCAAGTCTAACTGCAGTAAATAAATATTATAGATAGTTACATAGTTGACTGATTTATGTGGACTTCACCCACTTCTATTTTTGTAAAAATGGGATTGCTTCTTAACACAGCCAATCGAGGTTGTGCTACTCCTCCTCTCGGTCTTATATTAGGAGGTTGATGAAATTTAAATACATTATACTCTTATTTGAAAGTTATCATCTAGTTTTAAATGTGTTGCTTGTTCGTAGATGTACATTAATTTTAACTGGTAAATAAAGACTCGCAATTCTACTATGTGTCGTTTGCATCCATTTATATTCTATTAAAATATCGTCTTGTACTTGGGGTTCATAAAATTTAACCTGCATGGCCAACCTTTCTTCTTATTTCTACGATTCTTCTTTATATCCTCATCATCAACATAAAAATCCGTAGCTATTGAAGAAAGGTCGCTGTCACCCCAGTATCTATAACCGCAGTTTCAATGGTTTCTGTGGCAATGTAATGTGAGAAAAGATTGAAAAGGTGATAGATGTCATCGACTCTTGAGACATCGGGATTTCAATTCAGACAGCTGCTAGGATCACAAATAATGCCGGCTCTCACCACATGTTGATTGAGTGAGTGACTCCTCCTTCATAACTCTGACTCTGAGTTGTGAAAATTCAAAATTTTCTGAATTTTAGGACTCGAGTTGTCTGAAATTTAGGTTCCTCTGCAACTTTCTCAATTTGAACTTTTCAAGCAGGCCAATGCTTGAATACTGCGTCACAATATAATGAAATTATAGTTTTAGTTTAATTGAAGCTGTTTTCAAAATTTTTTTCTTCATTTTTTACATATAAATTTTTTGGTAAAGCATCATCTGAGGCCTATAAATCCCAGAGTAATTTTGAGAGGTGTTACATCCTTGAGGGATCAGCAGTTGTTTCAGAATATTATCTTTGCTATTAAGGTACTCAAAGGAAGTCTTAAGTAATATAACCGACTTTGGTTTTTGAATGCCTTATGTTAGATCCAGAAAGAATCATCTTTTTCTTTGGATACATAACCAGCTTTGTTGATTCCTTTGGCAATGTGCTTGGAGAAAATTATTTTCTTCTGGATTCTGCAGATTCTATGGAAATTATTGATCATAATTTCATCAATAACTAAAGTGTATTTCTGTAAATAACAGTAACCTGCAGCATAATTATTTGTAATTAGTACAGCTTCTTTTTATAATTTGACCAAGGTCTTAGCTTTGAGCCCTTATTCATATTATTGTCATACACGGATATTGTTTTCTATATTGCATGAATTACTGAATATTTTTATGTGTGCTTTATACTCATTTATTCTTATTTTTTGTGTAATATATTAAGATTTAAACTGTTTTGTTGTATTTTCTCCCCATCTAGGTTATCCCAGAATTTTATTTTCAGTAGATAGTTGTTAAAGTGAGATGATATTAAGGTAGTAAGGTGACTGAATTAACTTTTTTTAACCATACTTGATCCTGAAGAAACTTCCAGATGGTAGGTAGATATGCTTCCACTCCCTACAAGAACATTGTTCTTTTTTATACTAACTGAGAATAAAAACCAGTAACCGTGATGGTTTTTCTGCATATAATATTTTAGTACTTCTTATAAGAGCAAATATAAATCATTAATGTATAAAAAAAATTTTTTTAGTTCTTTGGTGTAAAGCTGCTTTCTCATCATCTTGAGACATCATGCTTTAATTACTTATTTCCTGCTTCTTTCAAATTTTGAAAATCACATTTTCAAAAGAATGCCATGGATGTATGTATTAGAAGACTCATTTTTATCTATTAAACTTCTTAGTCTAGGGAGAAGCTTTCTGTTCTGCCTGCATGTAGAAAAAGAATTTATAAAGAATTTTTTTAAAGAAAAATGTAGAATAATGTACCACCTTGGTTCAATGACTTAGTTAGGTTTAATTATCCTAAATATTTTATTATTCACTGGTTCATTCAAATAAATAAAAGTCATTTCATTTATAATATAAATTATTTTTAATATAATCTTTGAACTTGTAATTCATATACGTATATAAGATTATTGTATTAATTAAATATACATTTGTAATAAACACATGTTGAGTCTTAGAAGGATGGAACAAGACTTAACATCTGTCTATTGTGAATGTATAATTAATT
The DNA here is from genome assembly GCF_047948215.1 of Lycorma delicatula. NCBI lineage: Eukaryota > Metazoa > Arthropoda > Insecta > Hemiptera > Fulgoridae > Lycorma > Lycorma delicatula. Next base: position 224,746,633 of record NC_134456.1, on the reverse strand, counting down.
AATACAATAATCTTATATATACATATACAAATATGAATTACAAGTTCAAAGATTATAATAAAAATAATTTATATACGAAATAAAGACTAATTTTTTTTAATGAACCAGCGAATAATTAGAATATATAGAATAATTAAACCTAACTGAGGTATTGAACAAAGGCAGCATACTATTTTACAATTTTGGTCCTCTGGCAGGAATTTCCTGATAAATTCCTAATCCACAGAGCAACATAACTGACACATCATCACTGGGGAAGAAGAGAATAAGAATAGGCGAGAAAGTGGCAATTATAGAGTGACTGTGAAACAAGCAAACAAATTACTTGGAATTCTTCAAGACTTCAAAATACTTTTACTCAGTGAACATCCATCCTACCTTAATGCCTCAGTCAGAGATCAAATTATCTTATTTAGGGTGGTAGCAGTACATTACTGATCAATGATTTTGAATTAATCGACTCAAATATGGAAAAGAACTGCTAAACAAGAGATACTGAGGCTCTTGGTGGGACTTCCTGAGTAATAGGAGCCTCGAGAATGAATTTAGATAAAAAAATAGATAAAATTCATGTTAAACATGGACAATAGTATGATTTTATAAAAAATTACATGTTTTTAGATATGAAATATCCTAGCCATACATGCATGAATACACATAACTTATTTTCTTTTATCATCTTCAAAATATCTATGTAATATCTGAAATGTGTTAATACTGGAAACAAGTTTTTGATAATAAAAATATTTAAATTTTTAATCGACTAAATTCAGCATAATTTTAAGTGTAATCAAATTTACAGATATCAACTAATTTTTTATTTTTAAATTTTGCTACAGCCATGAGACTAGCAATGCTTGAAATGAAAATCATATTGGCTTTGTTATTACTAAACTACACTGTAACGTTAAGTAAGAAGACCAAGCTACCTTTGAAAATCATGAAGAATTCCATCCTAAATAATGTTGATGGTGGAGTATGGATAAAGTTTGAAGAAGACAAATGATTTTTTTTAATATTATTTAATAATTACTACTATTTTTTAGTTAAATTTTGAAGAATTATGAAATATAATTACAACAAAAAAAAAACTGTGTTAACAAAAAGACAAAGGCAGATGATAAAATTATTTAATATAATGTATAATTATTGTTTAAATATATTAGTAACAATGTTTGTGATTAAAGATAACTAGTGATAAGCATTTGTATCTTTGCCAAAATTTAGAATGTAGAATAAAAAAAAATAAAATAATACAAAATATTTTCACAGTTACTGATGTAATTAAAATTTCGATTTCTTACATTCCAAAAGGACTAACTTTCTTATGGTGCACTGTAAACAATGATTTTTAAATCTTTGTGTTTAAGTTTAATGTAATTATAAAATTATAACAGAGAAAAACTTTCAAATGAGCACATTTTTAAAACAATGTCATCTCAAATTTACAAATAATGAAGATTTGTCAAAATTGCTAGTTTGACATGTGATATAATTTCAAATTCCAGGTGAATGTTCTCATAAGTAGCATTCGTTAATGACCAGAACTATCATGTAATAATATTTTTCAACAAATTAGATTTTTTTAAAAATTATTTTGATCCAGATTTTTGGGTTTAGTAATAATTTTGTTTTGATCCACTCCATGTATCAGCAACCATGTGACAACAATCCTCTCTTATTCAGTGAAAGAGAATCATTTATTTGTTCACTAGTTGAGGAGTTGAGCTACTTTAAAATTCAATAACAACTACTTTAAAATGCAATAACAAAATCTTTTCTATGAAAATGGGTATTATGATTATTTTTGGTGCATGTCTTGTCATGCCAACAGGTATTCAAGCCTAATAGCTATTTTCTGTGCTGGGACTATAAAATGTATGTAGTTCATAATAATGTGTTTCCTGCACGGTGTCTTTCTTAATAAAATTTCATTTTGAAATGTATGAATAAACACGAATGTATGAATAAGCAGTTAAGTCTGCTTTTAGAGATGAGCTGCTAAATGATTACAATATTTTGAGGAGTTGTATGACTGAAGAGCCTCTAATTTTTTTTTTTTATCAACATCATTTAAAAAGTTAAACTGCTCTTGAATTTCACATATATCAGAAACACATACTTAAACAGAAACTTGTTGAAAGCTGATCATCAGTTTTGATAAGGTCCTCTGGATTCTCATTTGAACGCGTACAAATAATTTAAAAGTAAATATTACAAAGGAGGTAATATTATTAAGTCATACATTATAATGGTAATCTATTTGAGTATGTTCACCTTTTTAAAACATCATGTTCATTTTGTCGAATAATAGCCACCTTTGCTTAGTGCCTTGGTTTGGATTAATTATTCCAAATATTTAGTTATTCACTGGTTCATTGAAATAAGTAATAGTCCTTATTTAGTTAATATTCCAAATTATTTTTATTATAATCTTTCCCCTTATACTTCATATGCGTGACAGTGTTGTAAATTAATTAGTTATGCATTAATGATATGAATATGTTGAGTCTCTGAAGAGTGGAATTAGACTGAACAATAGAGAATTAAACACATTATTATATTAGTAATATGAAATATCAGCTGTTAACAAGGCCAACCGATTATAGACAACTTTATTTGATTTGCAATGAATAAGAAGAACTAAACAGTTATAATTTTATTTATTTTTGCCACCTCCACCGGGTTGGTCTAGTGGTGAATGCGTCTTAGCAAATTAGCTGATTTCGAAGTCGAGAGTTCTAAGGTTCAAATCCGAGTAAACGCTTTTACTTTTATACAGATTTGAATACTAGATCGTGGATTCACGTGTTCTTTGGTGGTTGGGTTTCAATTAATCACCAAACATCTCAGAAATGGTTGATCTGAGACTACAAGACTACATTCATACATATCATCCTCATTCATCCTCTGAAGTAATCCTGGCGTAAGAAACGTACAAGTACTACGTTATACAAAGAATGTTCAGTATAACTTACATCAACCCACCGGGTTGGTCTAGTGGTGAACGTGTCTTCCCAAATCAGCTGATTTGGAAGTTGAGAGTTCCAGCGTTCAAGTCCTAGTAAAGCCAGTTATTTTTACACAGATTTGAATACTAGATCGTGGATACCGGTGTTCTTTGGTGGTTGGGTTTCAATTAACCACACATCTCAGGAACGGTCGAACTGAGAATGTACAAGACTACACTTCATTTACACTCATACATATCATCCTCATTCATCCTCTGAAGAATTATCTAAGCGGTAGTTACCGGAGGCTAAACAGGAAAAAGAAAGAAAGTATAACTTACATTGTACAGTTTTTTTAAAAAAAAAGGACTTAAAGTTTTTACTACTTTAACAAAAATTAAATTACATAGAAATAGATACTCATTCAGACAACAGACAACTCATTCATGCCATCGATTTTTTTTTAACCCCTTTTTACTTGTAAATATTACTTAATTTATATTCTGCAGAAAAAAATTAAAAATAAAAGATATTGCCTCACCTTTTGTGATTAATTGATAATTTTTTAATCATGAATCAGTAAAATTTTTATAAAAAATTGTTTATAACTACAAATATTACACGAAAAATGTAAATACACACTGAACAAATTACAACTACACACAAAGAACTGGTACATCACGATCGCATTACAAAAATAAAATTTCAATTAATAAACCTTATAACTTCTGTTTATTTATCTTACTGAGTTTTTTTTTTAATTTAAAAAATGATATTTTTATCTTAATCAAATAATCTTCTGTTGACGTTTAAAAATAACATATTTTCCATTCTTTTGGTTTTAATGATGTATACGTCTTTCAGATAATATTTGTCCTGATTTGGAGAAAACTCTTTCCGTTGGCATTGCTGTAGCCATAACAGACAAATATCTTTTTGCTAAATTAGCATGTTTCGGGTATAAAATAGCCTGTGTACGCCACCAACGTAGCGGATTTTCTTTCTTATTGAGTAGCCTTTCTTCAATATATTACCTCATCAGTATGATACTGACAGCAACTGTGGATACAGAGGAATTTTTTGTTGTCCTCAAGTCGAAGTCCATCCAGATGGAATCTTCATCTATTCCATCTGAATGATTTGGCTCTTCTCTGTGGTCTTCCAGCACCATTCGTGTCTGTGACATTTTTTCTAAATCAGCTTTAATAGAGTCTTTGGCATATTCATATGAAGACACATCACTAAACCCTTGCCTTTTGGATCTAGGACCCAAAAGAGCCACTTTCGACAAGATGTTGTGCCGCAAACAATTTTCAAGTGTTATTGAATTCTGAGATTAATTTTTCAAGTAAAGTTTTTGACAATTCGTTATTTAAGATGGTATGCAAATTAATCATTATTTTTAATACGCTATCAATGGCTACCAACACTTTTGGTAGCAAAATGTATCAAATGTATAATACAGTATAATGTTAAAGAGTATAGCGTGTCAGAATTTATCTGAATAGAAAATGATCTATTATAAATGATATGACAATATCTTTTTTCCACTACTCAATTAGTAACTGTTTTCTTGAATATGTGCTTTACTTAAATATTTGAGTTTTACTGTATAATTATAAAGAAATTGTATTACGAGTTATGTAATTATTTACTGTTTATTGTTGTTATCAGTGTTTGTTGTGTGCATATTTGGATTTCTGTTATAAGTAATATAATAGGATTAATGTTAAAAGAGAAAAACCATTACAGCAGATCATCAAAGTTTTCACACTGCCACAACAACTGATGTTCCTGTCATTCATATACGAGTAGTACTATAGAATTCATTTTTATTTCTTGTTTGTATAATATCTTTATATTTTTTTATTTTACTGAAATTAATTTTTTAAGATTCATATTATTTCTCTGCACTGTTAAATTATATTTAAATTCTATTAAATAAACCACCAACCACAGAATATTGAAATAAATTAGATATATCTTACCATAATTTTTCATGAAAGTACTTGTACTTTTGCGGAATCCCGCATCATCAGTCACGACTTATGAAACCAACTTTGTACAACATATATCCAAAAATATATACAGAATGGAAAATCTTCTAAACATTATCAAGACAAGTGAGCTTTGTGAGGCATGTTAAAAAAAGTCATTGTGAGCCTGACCAATAATGGCATTACTGATGGCCCTGCCTTCATTGGCCAAACAAACTTTTATTAGAGCCTTTAGCAGTCTTCTCAAATCTGCAAAATATATCTTAGAAGCTCCAAAACAATGACTATAATAAAAAAAAATAGTTAAATGATCTACAGAAACAATAATGAACAGTATAAGTTTTAAAGGATTAAGTAAATATTAAAGATTAAAATTTGCCTATTTAAAATGGGGAAAATACTGCTACAATCATCTATAATAGAATTCATGAAAGAAACTGCCTGTATTTAAAAAAGCTTACCTTAAAAACTACGAAATTGGAAAAAACATGTTTTATATCAAATTAAGACTTTTTTCTGCATAATTTTTATAATTTTCAATTTAGAAAAATAAAAACTGAATCAAGAATGATTACAAATAAAAAAATTATGATTTGTATGCATTTTCTCAGCAAGACAAGTTCAGTGATTCATAACTTTGTCAACAAATTATATAAAAAGTTAAGACTTAAGTCTAATCAAGAACTGATTATTAATCTTTTAAATATTTTGTTTTTTAATTTTCTAATGGTCAGTTGTACACAATTGCCAATTCCTTAAAAACTGCTACAAAACTCAAGAAAATAAGGAAACGGTTTTTGCACCAAACAGATTTTATTAATGTTATTACAATACATACATATTTAATAGTTTAATTATCTTACTAACAATACATAACTAAATAAATATATTTGATAATAGTTTAATAAAATACACAGCTAGTGAAAATTATTATAATACAAAAGATACAGGTTGACCCATTTAAAGCGCAACCCACCAATCAGTCTCCTATAATATTTGAATTGACTGCCCAGCTCTCCTACATTTTACTGGAATGGAATCATCTGATAAGAGAAAATGGCGTTGAAGCAGAAGACTGATACTGATACAGTAACGTTCATTGCATTGTTAGAGAGCAGATGGTATTTTCACAAGACGAATGTGTTTTTATTTTTGAGTTGTACTTTAGCATGCCATCAGTGGATGCAATGCAAGAATCTTTTTGCTGTAAGTACCATGATAAACCAACATCAAACAAGACATCAGTTTTGAGGTTAGTGGCTAAGTTTAGAGAGACAGATTCTCTTAATAACAAGGAACACAAAAGATCGATGACACTATTGAATCCATAGACAGTCCTGAAATCAAAGACCGATTAACTGACTCGCCAAAAAAATCACTGTATGCTTATCAGATGAAATTAATTTATCAAAATCAACCGTTCGTTCGATCATATCGAATTCAAACAGTTCATCAGCTTGTTGATCCAGACAAAGAAAAACGGCTAGAATATTGTCAATAGTTTCGTCAATTCATGCATGAGGGTATTCCCGTTATGGACTCGATTTTTTCACAGACAAGGGGTGGTTTCATCTGGGTGGCTATGTACACAGCTACAACAGTAGGATTTGGAAGCTGAAAATCCCCACGCATATCATGAAAAATAATTGCACCCACTGAAGATGGATGTATGGTGTGCAATATTACAAAAAAAATGATTGGTTTCTTTTCTTCAAGTACACCATTACTGCAAAACGATATCAGAATATTTTATTAACTCATTGCACCATCAGTCATGACTAAAATAATTCCATTAATGCATAATACAAATTTTAAAATAAAAACAGTAAAATAATGAAAATTGTATATTAATTTATCAAATGAGTGCTGCTATCTGTTTCATTTTTTATAAGACCGTTTTCTCGAACACTGTTTGATGGTTTATCAGATTGAAATTTTGTTTCTATTTTTATATTTAATATTTTTCTAATATATTTAATTTTATGTAATCATTATTAATTTTTAATGTTTCTAAATTTGTGTTAATACAAATAAAAGTTTTAATGTTTATTAGATGGTCTGTCATATTAAATAAACCTAATTTATTATTTTTGTAATTTTTATATGTTCAAAAAATCTCAAAGGATTTACTTGTTTTTTCTGTATAAATACTATCACAGTCATTATATTTAATCTTATAAATTCCATACAGATTGTTTGTTTATTTATTCTTTTTCATCTTTTATGACCGCATAGGATCACTTTAGTTAGTCTACTATCCAAGTCTCTTCGAAGGGACTGTTCAGGCTTTGCAATCCTCCCAATACATTTTCATACATTCCTATCTCCTTAACCTTTCTGGTGTTGATAATGTTGGTGTTGTTATTTTTTTCTTGTGAGTCTGAGCAAGTGTTTTTGCCCTTGATTTTTTCATTTATTTTTATCTTGTCTTTGGTTTCTTTGGGTGGGTGTAAGGCCAATTTCCTTCTGATTCTCTCTTATTTCTGTGATCCATCTGCATCCTGTGTTAGTGTTTTTCGAGTCGAGATTGTACTATACCAACTGTTTCAGAAATCTTGAATCTTGCATCCTCATGATGTATCCAAAGAATCCTAGTGTCCTCTTACACATTGAATCAGTGATGGGTTCTGACATTTCATAGACGACTTTGTTGGGTACGATCCGCCATTGCTCGACTTGTGGTACTTCTTGTTGATGCAAGTTTTTCAATTATATTTTCAGTTTTCTGGAGTCTGTCTTTGATTTTACATTCAGGTGGAAAAATTTTTCTGTATTTATGGATATTTTTTACTGTAGGTTGTTTGTTATTACTTTTCCAAGGTATTTAAATTGGGTTATTATTATTGACTTCATTACCATTGATGTTTACTTCTTTTAATTGTGTTGCTTTGTGGAGAGTAAGTTCTGCTCTTTCTAATGATATTTTGTGGAAAAATTTATTAGCAATGCTTTGAAATTGAACTACAATTGATTCCACATTCCATTTAACTCTTCAGCAAGTTCACTGTATTTTAATATTTTGTCATGCGATCTGAGTTCAGTTTAAGCATGTTTGAAATAGTAGAATCTATGAAGAAGCTAGTTCTGTACACTCAATCAAGGTGACATTTGTAGAGGAATTTCTCATAAATTCAATATATTACCAAAGGAAAAATGCTAAGCAGGTTATTTGAGCTACATTCAGAGGTACAGATTTTTCTAATGGATACAAATTTTAAATGGTGTGATCTGCAGATAAACTGTGCTTTACTACACTAGATTTCTTATCACATATTTTCTATCACCTCAGTAACTTAAATTTATGATTGCAAGATGAAACCAGCAAATCGATTTTCAGTAGAAGACAAAATGAAGGCATTTATAAAAAAAAGTTAAAAATGAATATCCATTGCTGCCCAGAAAACAATTTATTTTTAATTCCATTTTCTATCACATATCTTTATAAAACTCGATTTTCTGCTATGGTGACAATAAAAAATAAGTTTCAAATTTCATAATAAAGTTAACCTATACCAAAATTTGTGCTTAGTATTAACTGAACAAGAAATCTCCTCACTTGTTTCAACGATGCAGAATCATCTTTCTCACTGAATTTTTAGTCTTCAGGAGTATTATTACATAATAATGTAAGTAAATGTGTAATGTAACATTTCTTAATAAATAAATATTTTTCTAAAAAATGATTAAAAAATCTGTAATTAATAAAAAAATTGTAATACATGATTTTGTTTTATAAAATAAATAAATAAATACTTTCAAAAATGATTATAATTTTTTATTGCTTTACTATTCTGAAATGTAAAACTATCAGTATCTTAATGAGATGTTACAAATTTAGTTGTAGTTCAGTGGTATGCTACTGATCTATGATTCACATGAACGGTAAAAAAAATGTTGATAACCGCTACAATAAGAGCTCTATGGATTTTCATAATGCATTTGTGTTCTTTTACAGCATTTAAAAGTACATTTTATTAATACTCGTATGTTGTACTTAACCAGGTTTAATCATTGTTTTTCATGGGACAATGCTACTTACCTCATCCAAATAATTATGTTTTGAATTCTTTGTTTTTGTTTTGCATTGAATAAGGTCCATTACAAAATTAAATTCTGTGGTTTTTCTTAATGTTTTGACTGGTGTCACTTGAGCATAAAGTATCTATTTATCTTGAAATAAATTTGAGGTAGATGTAAAAGTGAATAAGTGAGCAAGAATGCAATGATGTATCTGAACAAGTTAGGCTTTCAGTAATAATGTTACTGGAAAAATAAATATAAATGTTGTTAGAAAATATATTTTACTGATGAGTTTTTTCATGTGGATAAGTTTCAGAAATAATATAGTTTTATCTTCAGCATGTCAACTCTTCATTAAATATAAATATTTCTAACAACTAAAAATTAAAAATATAAATGATATGAATCATGTAGTACATTAATTTCATACACTCAAACAGGGATTTTGAAGAAAAAACTACATATGTTTGTAAAAGCACCAGTGTGAGGAAATAAATGATCTTACATGACAGATTTTGAGTTAAAATATTCTTTTAAAATAAATATGCTGTATGAGTATTAATATGTATAAATGTAAATAAATTTTCTTTTTTAATTATTAACAGTGCACATTAAATATAATAGTAGAATGCTAATTTTACGACCACCAAAATCTTATTTCAAAATAAAATAATGTTACTTTAGTAAGAAGTATTTTTATGCTAGAGTCCATTGAGTCCATGATAAATATGAGAATTACTAAAATATTTATTTAATTTTTTTCTAATTATATTACTACATTACATTAAAATATGTGCATAATCAAACCTAATTCAAAAACAAATCTATACTTTCTCAAAAATGTTCATGATCAGTTAAAAAACAGTAGTATATTTACAAAAAAAGTTTACATTTAAGTTTTAATTTTTTTTAGTCATGATAGATCCTACCAACTTAATTTCTTTTTAAGATAAGACCATTTTACTTAACTGTAACTATCTTTGTGGTGGTAAAAAGTAATTCTTCAATAATATTATACCAATAATGGTAGCAGTTAACCATCATGAATATGGCCATAATCCTTACTAATCATTATGTTAAACCATTTCATATTTTTCTATTAAAGAATTAGGTATACCTTGAATAAAAAATGAAATATGAGTTGAAGTTTTGATTATGAAAAGAGAATAGAACTGAAAATATAACTGCTGACAGCTGTAGCCAAGGAGAAAACAAGCAAATTTTTGTTTTGTTGTTTCATTTATTTTATATATTTGCTTTCTAAAACCTAGAGAAACATAAAAAAAGGAAAATCAAATTTGAAATTTGTGTAAAATGTAGGAAAAGTACATCAGATAAATAAATAAATATTTTATCCGGATCAGTACATAATAATAGTAAGTACCATTTCATGAATGGCAAGCTATACTCATAGATAACAAAAGGAATGGTCTCATGTATGAATGTGGGGATGAAGGAAAATTATTAGAAAAACATGATCAGAACATCAGAAAGTCTACAATTAATAAATTTCAGAAAATTAACTTATAAAAGAAGAATTAGATTCCTTCACTGAATAAAAGAAGATTGACATGGTTGCTGATGAATGAACTGGATTAAAAACAAAATTATTACTAAACCCAAGAATGCAGATCAAAATAAATCATAAAAAAAATTAATTTACTGAAAATTATTATTACTGAAAATTATAGTTGTAATCATTAATGGACACTACTTATGAGAACATTCACCTTGAATTTGAAATTATATCACATGTCAAAATAGTAGTTTTGAAAAATCTTTATTATTTGCAAATTTATGAGATGATAGTGTTTTAAAAATGTGTTCATTTGAAGGTTTTTCTGTGTTATAATTTTATAAATATATAAACCATAAAATTGATGCTTAAACACAAATATTTAAAAATCACATTCACTGACTAGAATTGTTGTTAAAGTGTGCTATAACAAAGTTTGATCACCTTTTAGAATGTAAGAACTGGAGATTTTGATTAAAACACTTATAGGAAAAATATTTTATTTTACATTCTAAATTTTGCCAAAGATACAAATGTTTATCACTAGTTATCTTTAATCACAGATATTGTTATTAATATATTTTAAGAATAATGATATATCATATTAAATATTATCAGTTACCTTTGCCTTATTTTGTTAACTCAGTTTTTTGTAATTTCATTTCATCTTTATTCAAAATTTAAACATTACTAAAAAATAGTAACTACTAAATAAAATTAAAAAAGTCATTTGTCTTCTTCAAACTTTATCCATATTCCACCATCAACATGATTTAGGAAGGAATTCTTCATGATTTTCAAAGGTAACTTGGTCTTCTTACTTAATGTTATAGTGTAGTTTAGTAATAATGTAGCCAATATGATCTTCATTTCAAGCATTGCTAGTCTCATGGCTACAGCAAAATTGAAAAATAAAAAATTAGTTGACATTGTAAATTTGACCATACTTAAACATTAAATTACATTTAATTGATTGAAATTCTAAATATTTTTATTATTAAAAACTTGTTTCCATTATTAGCGCATTTCAGATGTTTCATAGATATTTTGAAAATGATAGAAGAAAATAAGTATATATGTGTGCGCATGCACACACACATGGGTATGATATTTCATATTCTACAAAATATGAAATTTTTTATGAACAAGCTGTACTAATTTTAAATAATTATGCGACAGATTACTATTACTTATAGATATAATGGCTTTACTTAATAATGAAATATAATTGCCTACAACATCCACAGAAACTGGAAGATAAATATTAATTCTCCCAAAGCAAATTGACAAAGGAAACAGTAAAGCTGGTTATGCATCCAAAAAAAAAAGATGATTCTTTCTGGACCTAACATAAGGCTTCCGAAAACCAATATTGATTATATCGCTTAAGAGACTTTTGAGTACCTTAGTAGAAAAAATAATATCCTGAAACAACTGCCAATCCCTCAGGGTTGTAAGACCTCAAAAACTACGCTGGGGTTTATAGACCTTAGAAGATACTTTGCCAAAACCTCTATGTAAAAAAATGAAAAATAAAATTTCTGGAAACAGCTTAAATTAAATTAGAACTGTAATCGTATTACAATTTAATATATTATATTGAGGTACAGTATTTAATCACTGGGCTGCTTATAAAGTTGAAACTGAGAAAGTTCCAGAGGAACCTTAAATCTCAGAGAAATCAAGTTACTAATCAGAGTCAGAGTTATGATGTAATTACTCACTGAAATCAACACGTGGTGGGAGGCACATTATTTTTGGTCCCATTCGCTGTCAGGATAGAAATCCCAACAGAGATACTGTCTATCACCTTCAACTCTTTCTCCCCATCGTTTCCACAGAAACCACTGAATCTGTGGTTGAAGATACTGGGGGTGACAGTGAACTTTCTTCAATAGCAACAGATTTTTATAGTGATGATGAGAATATAAAGGAGGATCAAAGAAATAAGAGAGAGGTTGACCTAAGGGCAAACCATGCTGATAAAATTTTATGCACCCTGAGTACGGTTCAGTATTTTAGTAGAATATAAATGGACACAAATGACATACAGCAGAATTGCAAGTTCTTATTGAAAAGTTAAAACCAATCTACACCTGTGTAGAAGAAATACATTTAAATATAAATGATAACTTCCAAATAAGAGTACAATGTATTTAAATTTGATCAACTTCCTAATATAGAACCTAGAGAAGGAGTAGATACATTGTCTTTAAACGCTCTCCAACATTTAAAAATCTAATTACCTTTAAGAAATGTAGAGCTGCTGCTAGAAGAGTAAATGGTAAAAAGACATCATTTTGTAACAAATATGTTTTATCTATAACCAGAAAAATACTCTAGCAGATGTCTGGAAAAAAGTTAAAGCATAGTTTGGATGGTCTGTCTTCTATCCTGAAACCCACCTATTAAACATTATAATGAAAATACTGATTTGCCGAATGACATCATTGATGTATTAGTGAACCAGTATGAAACAACAACCCTGACTGAAAATTATGATGATAATTTTCAGGCATATAAAGCTACTAATGAACCGGAGATAAATTTCAGGACTGAATGTCATTAACCATATTGCTACCTTTACAAAGAAAGAATGGAAATGCCAGCAATTCAACAGCCGGTATATGCCGTCTGGCAATTCAGCCAGACAGCATATAGCATATATAATAAGAAAATTGAGCTCCACTGCTAAGAAAGAATTCTAGGTCTGTCTAGCTCTGTCATGTACTGTTGGTAAAATATTTGGGTCGATGGTAACTTATTGACCCTTGCGGGTTCTAGAAAGTGGTGGATGGTTATTATTACATCAAACAGGGTTCTGGCAGTTTCACTCGAAAATTGACAAAAATGTGAACTTAGAAAATCTTATACTAAATAGTTTTTTTATTAAAGAATCATTGTTTTCCCATTTTCTTAGGTCTCGAGAAATTTTTTATATGACCTGGAGATAGCATATTAAAGCAGTTATATGATTGGGGATTCTAAGATAAATTACCAATTTTCAATGATAATTATGTACAAGATCGTACATTTAAAGTACGAGATTTGAATCAAACATTTGTTTCCAGAGTTTTAAAACTGGAGTCTGGCAGGGTTCACCTTTAAGTGGAACCCTATTTTATACTGCCGTAAATAGGCTATTTCCTTGCTTAGCCAAGGATGCTGGTAAAAGTTTTTCCATATGGATAGCAGTGTTTAGTAGTGTTCTATGTGAGAAATCACCATGTGATAGTAAAATACAAACTACAGTCACCGGTTAATAATCTTGTAAATGAAGGTAAAAGAAATGGTTTTTCATTTTCACTAGAAAAGAAATGTTGTGTGCATTTCTATAGATATGCACATACATGTCCAACACGTTATTTAGGTAGGAATGAAATAAGATATAAAGATAATGTGAAATTCTTAGGTGTTACATTTGACAGGTATCTATTGTGCTGAACTTATGTCGAATAGAATAACAATGTCCTAATGTAGAAAAACCCTAAATATAATGTTTTATACATATATATATATATATATATAAAACATATTAATTTGAGCTCAAACAAAGAAATTCTACAGAATTAGAACTTATACAAGTTGCTAATTACAACTTACAGTCCAGAATGTACTACAGCTGAGTTTTTTACTTATCCACGTCATCTGAAAAAGTTAGATCAACATCATGCAGGAATTCGGTGTGTTACAGGAGTGTTTCCAACAAACCCAGTACGAAGTCTCCTTTCTCAAGCAGGCATATTACGCCTATGTTATAGAAGAGAGATACTGAAATATGCAATGCATATTAAGTCATTTAAAACTCACCTGAATTACAAACTGTTTTTAGACATAGACTGGCCAAAGGGAAGGAAAGATGTAGGACCTGTTCAAAACCAACACGCAGCAAAAATTATGAGGAAATACATATAATAATATTTTCCTTAAGTGAAAGGAAAAATACTATTAAATAAATTACGTAATAAATTAAAAAAATTATTACACAATTAAATTTATTAATTTTTTACTTAATCTATTACGTAATAAATTATAAATTATCTAATACTAAAAAAAAAGAAAGTCCCCATAGCTATTCTCATGGTAACTTATGGTAAGAACTGATCTCTGTAATATATAGAAAGTGAATATATCTTGATGTATCATTCAGAATAGATTATGAAGCTAATATCTAAATATAAAAATTACAACCATACTTACACCTTACCTTATTGAGGTCTTACTAATACCATGTAGTCTCTATTCAGTCAGGTTACAGTATCAATCAAGCTCTAGGTTTCATATCACATTACAATGAAGGGATTGTTATATGTACTGATTCTCTGAGTGAAATAATGGCTTTACAAAATGCGTTCTATTAATCAGATACTTTGATCTATTAGTCACTCTTTACTATCTAAATAATGCACAGCAAAGGTGTAAATTTACATGAAGTCTGAGAATTGCATGCATCCTTGGTAATGAAACCACAGATGAGGCAACCAGATTGGCAGCAGCGCGAGAAATTGAAGATGGAATACCACTTAGAATACATGATATTAAGAATCGATAACACCATCATTGTAAAGAGAGGTTGGAGTGATGAATGAAAGAATTTGACAATCAAATTAAATGTAATAAAAAATACTTCATTCAAATGGAAGTCAGATACAAATTTTACAAAAGAGAGCATATGCTGTTAACGAGGATAACAATCTATCAGTCCAAACTAACTTCTTTGTACATATTAACTGGTAACAATCTACCTGTCTGTGCTAACTGTGATGCATTCCTCACAGTAAAACATATTGTTGAGGAGGGTAACAATTATCTACACCTCAGAATGAGGGTAGGTTTAAGAGGTGAAGCCTAATATGATTTGAGACAGGGCAAGAAACCTGGAAAGAAAATGTTAAAATTTTTATATAGAAACAGTTTGTTAGAATATTTATGAACATTAATAACTTTTTTGTAATGTGTCAAATATTAATTACTGCCTTGTAATGACTAATTTTACAGTTTCATATTTTGCAGCCCCTGTAATTTCTGTTTTGAATTTATTTTGAAGTTACTCATTAAATGTGTTTATATTGATGTTTTCTTCTTTATTTTGATGAGGGACCATTACAACCTTTTTAGAACAGGTAATTTGATAAATTTTAAAACTGATGAAGCTTTTGCAGAAACATATAACATTAAATAATGACAAGAATGATTGATCATGACATAAGTAATGGTTTTTGTGTTAAATTATTGGATGAGGGCTAATGACTTAAGTAGTCAATGGCTGAGAAGGAATAAAAAAATAAATAAAAATAATAAAATGTATGAATAAAAAATATCTTCATAGTAATGTATGCAATATTTATCAAACTGATTTTAATAATAACAAGATAATTAATGTAAAAATAGTGTTTAATGAAAAAATAATTATAAATCTCATTCAAAAGAGATATAATTATTAAACATATATAAAAGTGTGCATGTGCGCGTGTGTGTACTCAAACACACATATAAAATACACATATAAATATGCATATATGTGTGCCAATGCATGGTTGTATCTACCAGTATTTTCATGAATGGAAATTAATTAATTATTAGAAACAAAGCAACTCTCTGTTTGAAATATCTTGATAATATTATATATATCTATGCCTGCACTAGTGCCTGCAAGAAAACCTTTTTTCACTTGCATATTACATATTCAAGTGAAAAAATTTAATTCACAACATATACATGTACATGCCCACACACGCTTTCACATACATAGAAATGGTTATCTATTTTTACATAAAATAAAAGGGTCAAAATCCGTTATATGCCCACAACGCTTTCATTTGTTAGTTCTTAGCTAGTGCCACTGAAATGCAATATCGAAATACGAAAATAAATAAATAAAATTATAAATGTAATCTAACGAAACTTAACCTACACTATTCTTATTTCAATGTAGCGTTTCAGTGGCGTCATCTAAGAATTAACTAATTAATTACGTAAGCATTGTGTTCCTGTAATGGATTTTGACCAATAAAATTAAATGTTTTATAAGAGGTTATTTAAGTGAATAAAAACAAAATTCAGCCCACAACTCAAATAACATCCTAAACACAAATAATTATTAAAAAATCTTCTTACAATATACTTTTACACAAGCACATTTTTATACAAATGAAATAGCAACTGATATGATCACATCAATTGAAGATGAAAAGCATATCTGTTAAAATATACTCATCATAGATATTAAAGCCAAGTGAGAACATAATATTCGGTCTTCCAAATATAAAGTTCAACTTATATGGACATATATCATATATGTACATGTTCTTTGACAAGAACATATCTGCTGTAAGATGTTTGGTAAGACTTTATTGTGATTTTTTATAAATTTTAATCACACTAAACAGGTATACTAAAATCTTTTTATAAATTAGATATTGTATAAATTTATTACCAATACAAATCCTTGGTCCAGAGCCAAATGGGAAAAAAGCACCCTTTGGAATGGCATCCATATCTTCAAAACGGTCAGGATTAAACTTCTCAGGATCAGGAAAGTACTGAGGGTCCCTCTGAAGGGAAGCTACAGGAACCATCACTGAGCTACCTTTTTCTATAATTACATCAGTACCTGGGATTTTGTAGTCTTTTGTACAATATCTCACCAATACCCCAGCTACTGCATGCAAGCGGAAAGTTTCTGAAATAAAATAAATGATGTGTTATTAATCAGTTGATCATCATTTCCTTCTGATGACAGTCAGAATGAACATAAAACTTACAAACTTACTAATAAGTTACTCTTTTGCACCATTTGCTTTCAACTTTATGCTTTACTGTAAAATAAACCTCCCATGGGTCATTTACCTCAAATATATGATGTTGGAATCAATGTAAAACTGTTTTTTTATCCTGGATAAAGCAACTGATATAGCATAACTTATTTTACAAAAAAAATATAGAACAAAATTGATTATCTCTTATTTCAATTATTTATTCTCTTATAATACAAAAATGTATTTTACCCTTCTCACCAAACTATTTACCACTTATTACATTAGTTATGTTAACAAGTCCCTAGAAATTAAATTACTAATCTTTCTCATTGTATTTTAGAAACAAATTTGTTGATTTCTTGATGTGAATTTTATGATATATAAAATTGTAACTTCATCAAATTAACTTTACTTGTTAATATTTTCAAATTAAAAAAAAATAAATAAATAAACTTTAAATGCAGGTACTTTATTTTAAAAGCTCTTTAAAATAAGTTATTTCCTTCACCATTTGAAAATGTTTAGAAATCACCCCTGTCTTCTTGTAAACTAGACTTCTATACTTCAAAATGGTAAATAATTCTCTTACATATTCAACATATCTTGCATTGGAAAAATACTGCACATGAAAACACTCTGATAATCCTTCCTTTTGTTATCTATAGACTAGTAATATGATACACCCTTGTAACTTAATAAATACGTGTATGTGAAGTCATTTTTCATGTCAGCATAAAATTACTTGCTTGTAAATATGCATTACACTTATGAACATAGTTTTTTTTTTTATCTAATGGCTATTTATAAATTAATCTTTGGTTGAGTAATAAAGATAGGCAAAATAAACTGAAAAAAATTGATACCTTATAAAAGTTACATTATAATACATATTTATATTTGACATGGTCACCATCTAAATTCAAATATATGCTAGGATTGATTTGCTTGAATATTTTGGGTTTGTTGAGTGAGTGCGCGTGCGCGCATGTGTGTTTGTGCCTACTGTTTGGAACGGCCTTTTGTTCCAATATTGATGAATGAAAAACATTTCTCATCTCCAGTAACAATAGTGACAATAAATTCACTTCCTTTGTCATGATGATCTTCAAATAGTCAATGTTGCTCTTATTCTTTTCATTTTGTTGTTATCTATAATTTGATTTGTTTTTACTGCGCACAACACTTACAAACACTCAGTAATAATTATGTAAAGAATGGACCTTGAAATTTGAGGAAAATTTTCACTAAGAGCAGTAATTGTGAAGAGGCTTTTATCATGAACAGCATGTTCAATTTTTTCAACAAGCACACCATTCACAATGGAATATTACCTTCCTTTCTTGTCATGCACATTAGATCAGTCTTCTCTAAATTTCCTGCACCAGCTCTACAGAATCACCGTTCATTTTATTATTACCGTAAACTACACACATGTAATGGTGGATCTCAGATGTAAATGTTCCTTTTGTTTGTAAAAAAAAATGAATGACGGTACGTACCGTCATTCCAAATATGGAAGACGAATATCCTCCATATTTTACCAACTACTACTCGAACAGTATAGAAAATGATATGGCGATTGACTATATATGCGACAATGTGTAAGCTTAGCTAATGACTGCTACGTATTAATAAATAATTCTTAATGCTTGAATCTTATTTAATTATAAACAGTTCAATTGCCATTATTTGTGGTGAAATTTAAAGCAATTTACGAGTATACATTCAAAAATCCTCCTCTATGAATCATGAGACCTTGCCGTTGGTGAGGGGGCTTGAGTGCTCAGGGATACAGAGTAGCTGGACCGAAGGTGCAACCATATCGGAGAGGTATCTGTTGAGAGCCAGACTAAGGAATGATTCCTGAAAGAGGGCAGCAGCTCTTTCAGTAGTTGTTAGGGGCGTGAGTCACAATGACTTAAACGGCCGTATCAACATCACTCAGTCCTCTGAGTACTGCGCAGCTGAAAGCAATGGAAAACTACAGCTGCTTTTTTTCCAAGAAAATGTGGCTCTCTGCATTTTCACATAGCAACAATGGAGGCGCCTTCCTTGGTAAAATATTCCGGAGGTAAAATAGTCCCCCGTTCGGATCTCCGGGTGGGGACTACTAAGGAAGGGGTCACCAGAAAATTAAAAAATAACATTCTACGAGTCGGAGCGTGGAATGTTAGAAGCTTAAAAAAGGTTGGTAGGCTAGAAAATTTAAAAAGGGAAATGGATAGGGTGAATGTGGATATAGTAGGAATTAGTGAGGTTCGGTGGGAAGAGGAAGGCGACTTTTGGTCAGGTGATTTTAGAGTAATTAACTCAGCGTCAAATAATGGGCAGGCAGGAGTAGGTTTCGTGATGAACAAGAAGATAGGGAGGAGAGTGGAGTATTTCAAAACGCATAGCGATAGAATCATTGTAATAAGGATAAAATCAAAACCTAAACCGACAACGATTGTTAACGTTTATATGCCTACAAGTGCCCATGATGATGATGAGGTAGAGTGTGTATACGAAGAGATTGATGAAACAATTAAACACGTAAAGGGAGATGAAAATTTAATAATAGTTGGAGATTGGAATGCAAGCATTGGAAAAGGCAAGGAAGGAAATATAGTGGGTGAATATGGGCTGGGCAAAAGGAATGAAAGAGGGGACCGACTTATAGAATTTTGCACGAAGTATAATTTAGTAATTGCCAACACCCAATTTAAAAATCATAATAGAAGAATATACACTTGGAAAAAGCCAGGCGATACTGGAAGGTATCAGATAGATTATATCATGGTTAAGCAAAGATTTAGAAATCAACTCGTTGACTGCAAAACTTACCCTGGAGCAGACATTGATAGCGACCATAATTTGGTGATAATGAAATGTAGATTGGGGTTTAAAAACCTGAAGAAAAGTTGTCAGATGAATCGGTGGAATTTAGAGAAGCTTGAGGAAGAGGAGGTAAAGAAGATTTTTGAGGAGGACATCGCAAGAGGTCTGAGTAAAAAAGATATGGTAGAAAATGTAGAAGAAGAATGGGAGAATGTTAAAAAGGAAATTCTTAAATCAGCTGAAGCAAACTTAGGCGGAATAAAGAGAACTGGTAGAAAACCTTGGGTTTCAGACGATATATTGCAGCTGATGGATGAACGTAGAAAATATAAGAATGCTAATGATGAAGAAAGTAAAAGGAACTATCGGCAATTAAGAAATGCTATAAATAGGAAATGCAAACTGGCGAAAGAAGAGTGGATTAAAGAAAAGTGTTCAGAAGTGGAAAGAGAAATGAACATTGGTAAAATTGACGGAGCATACAGGAAAGTTAAGGAAAATTTTGGGGTACATAAATTAAAATCTAATAATGTGTTAAACAAAGATGGTACACCAATACATAATACGAAAGGTAAAGTCGATAGATGGGTGGAATATATTGAAGAGTTATACGGAGGAAATGAATTAGAAAATGGTGTTATAGAGGAAGAAGAGGAAGTTGAGGAGGATGAAATGGGAGAAACAATACTGAGATCTGAATTTAAGAGAGCATTAAAAGATTTAAATGGCAGAAAGGCTCCTGGAATAGACGGAATACCTGTAGAATTACTGCGCAGTGCAGGTGAGGAAGCGATTGATAGATTATACAAACTGGTGTGTAATATTTATGAAAAAGGGGAATTTCCGTCAGACTTCAAAAAAAGTGTTATAGTTATGATACCAAAGAAAGCAGGGGCAGATAAATGTGAAGAATACAGAACAATTAGTTTAACTAGTCATGCATCAAAAATCTTAACTAGAATTTTATACAGAAGAATTGAGAGGAGAGTGGAAGAAGTGTTAGGAGAAGACCAATTTGGTTTCAGGAAAAGTATAGGGACAAGGGAAGCAATTTTAGGCCTCAGATTAATAGTAGAAGGAAGATTAAAGAAAAACAAACCAACATACTTGGCGTTTATAGACCTAGAAAAGGCTTTCGATAACGTAGATTGGAATAAAATGTTCAGCATTTTAAAAAAATTAGGGTTCAAATACAGAGATAGAAGAACAATTGCTAACATGTACAGGAACCAAACAGCAACAATAACAATTGAAGAACATAAGAAAGAAGCCCTAATAAGAAAGGGAGTCCGACAAGGATGTTCCCTATCTCCGTTACTTTTTAATCTTTACATGGAACTAGCAGTTAATGATATTAAAGAACAATTTAGATTCGGAGTAACAGTACAAGGTGAAAAGATAAAGATGCTACGATTTGCTGATGATATAGTAATTCTAGCCGAGAGTAAAAAGGATTTAGAAGAAACAATGAATGGCATAGATGAAGTCCTACGCAAGAACTATCGCATGAAAATAAACAAGAACAAAACAAAAGTAATGAAATGTAGTAGAAATAACAAAGATGGACCGCTGAATGTGAAAATAGGAGGAGAAAAGATTATGGAGGTAGAAGAATTTTGTTATTTGGGAAGTAAAATTACTAAAGATGGACGAAGCAGGAGCGATATAAAATGCCGAATAGCACAAGCTAAACGAGCCTTCAGTAAGAAATATAATTTGTTTACATCAAAAATTAATTTAAATGTCAGGAAAAGATTTTTGAAAGTGTATGTTTGGAGTGTCGCTTTATATGGAAGTGAAACTTGGACAATCGGAGTATCTGAGAAGAAAAGATTAGAAGCTTTTGAAATGTGGTGCTATAGGAGAATGTTAAAAATCAGATGGGTGGATAAAGTGACAAATGAAGAGGTATTGCGGCAAATAGATGAAGAAAGAAGCATTTGGAAGAATATAGTTAAAAGAAGAGACAGACTTATAGGCCACATACTAAGGCATCCTGGAATAGTCGCTTTAATATTGGAAGGACAGGTAGAAGGGAAAAATTGTGTAGGCAGGCCACGTTTGGAGTATGTAAAACAAATTGTTGGGGATGTAGGATGTAGAGGGTATACTGAAATGAAACGACTAGCACTAGATAGGGAATCTTGGAGAGCTGCATCAAACCAGTCAAATGACTGAAGACAAAAAAAAAAAATTCAAAAATATAACATGTACTTATTAGTATTAGGTTAAAGTTTGTACCATAAATTGTTTGTTCTAAGTATGCCATCTTTTTAATAGCCTGATAATTAAATTCATGAGATGAGAGAATATCAGCAACTTCTTCTTTTATTCGTTTTTGAACATCTTGATTCACAGCCAGTTCATATAGAACAAAACTCAGTGAACCTGCTGTTGTTTCACTTCCACCACTTATAAATAAAAACGTCTGTGAAGTTATAAATTCTTCAGTAAAAATTTCTGGAAAAAAAACATAAATTTAAAAAAAAAATATTTATATTTTGTAGTACAAAATATAGTAAATATAGTCATCATAAATTATTCAGCACTTTTAGATGTCTAGAATAAAATAACAAAGCAATGTATTTACATGAATGTTTCATTGTTGAACAGGGCATTTCAAACAGTTTTGTTTAAAATAATTATTAACTTCAAGCAAATTCCATATAAGCATCTTTTGTGGCACGTAGAATTTCTACATGATATTCAATTTCATGTCACTCATTATGAAGAATATCTGGAGTTATTCCATTAATTAAACCTTTGATTTTTCTTTTTAGCTCATTGAAGTTGACAATCTTCATTGCTTACACCCTGTCTTTGACAAACCAGCGTGGTGGCCAGTGAATTAGTCCATCATAGTCAATTAAACATTGAAGAAATTGTTCATATAGGTAGTCCCTAACAGGTAAACCCAGTGTGATGGTGCACCATATTGTTCAATGCAAATGTCGGGTTGCAGAAGTTCAGTTTGTGGTACTGTATACTCCTGCAACATGTTTTGATAACTAACGCTAGTAACCATTGGCTCAGTGAAGAAGAATGGTTGGATCACTTCATAAGCTGTGATCACACACTAAACGTTAATTTTTGGCCTATTGCATTTTGATTGTCTAACAGCATGAGGGTTCTTGCTACCCTAAAGCCTACAGTTATGACAGTTAACATGACCAGAGACATGGAAAGTAGCTTCGTCAGAGAAGATTACTTAATTTAAAAATGCTTTATCTTCATTCACTTTATCAAAAATGTTCACAGCTATACAGTAATGGCATGGTTTATTGTCATTTTCAATTGCATGCACCAATTGGATTTTGTATGCATGAAGTTTAAGCGCTTTTGTAGAATCATCACAATTCTCGATTTCATTATTTTCACTCCCAAATTTGCACGATTCGCTTCACCTAGGCTTCTCAGAAATGTTTCTCTTATTCGATCCACAACTTCCTTGGGGACTGAAGGTTTGCCAGCACTTTTTTTGTGAATTACACTTCCTGCATCCTTAAACTACTGACACCAACTTTATTAATAGAGTCTTAATTAGAAGGATAACAGCTCTATTTTAAATGATAATGTCTACGAACAGTAATAGCAGATCTGCTTTCATGAAACCATAGTACAAACATTGCTTTCTCTTACATGGCAGCCATTGCTCAACTGACGATCTCCCTTGTCATTACATCATGTCAGCATGTTTATTCAAGGTCATGAGCAACTCTTGGTATCTATACTAATGTTTGAAACAAATAAACCCATGCTACATTGTTTTGTTCATTTTTTATTCCCCTAAAATAGCCTGAATAATTTATGTGAACCTTGCATATTAATCACAGAAGTATTGTAGTACTAAATTATTATCTATATTAAAGTTAATTATCATACATTACAAAACATTTTGTCGTACTTGTATATAGTTAATAATAATTGATCAACAATGAAAGAAGAGAAAGTGGATAGAATTCATTAAATTACTAAAACCAAAAAAATAAAACTGAAGATTATAAAAGAAAGGAATTATTACCATAAACAAACATTAGATTATAATGAGAGCTAGATATTGGGATATATTGAAAAAAAAATAATTGAAAAAAATTAAGACAGAATCAATAAATTCTAGAAAATAGGGAGAAGAGTGAGATTCCAGATGTTTAAGTGTAATTGAGAATGAATTAAAAATATAGTGAGTTTAATGATATACCAGGATAGATGCTGGAAGATTCAACAATTATCTTTGGAGACGGTACTGTATAAAGTTATGGAATTAATCAATGAAATTCAATAACCAGATGATCTAAAAACAGCAATGTTGCCACTAATAAAGACAAGCAACAAACATGAGTGTGATTATTTTAGAGTATTGGGCAAAATTTGAATAGATATTGTGGGATTTTAATTTATATGCTAAGAAAAATGGTAATTTCAGTTTGTAAACTGCACTTTCATTGTCTGACGATGTGTTACGTGTTTTGTCCGAATATGTCCCAATCAATTGGAAGATTCTTTCATATAATATTTATTTACATTGAAAACATACTAGGCAGGTACAGTATCACTTTAACTCTACTGAATGATTCATCTCATTCAATACATTTCAAAGAAATTTTCTAAAAAGTGGTTAGTAATGGACTATTTGTTAAAAGGTTTATTACCATGGAAGATGAGAATTTTTGATGGTTCATCATGCAGGTTTTGTGAAAATCAATGTTGTAACCAACCAAGTTTGATTACAGGTGGAGAATTTTCAGAGAAAACTGTATTTCAATATATTCATAGGAAAATACATGCTACTAGAAATAATGTTCAACAGCATGCAAATTTTCAAAACTTTGTGTGATTTAATAGATCCAGGTTGAAGTAGTAGGTATTATCAGGCATACAATATAATTTTAACTATATTATGTTAAACTACATCATATTATACTACATTTACTATATGACTGATGATTCCAATTATGATCAGGTATATTATTTAATTAGATAGAAGAACTCAATATAATATAATATATTTTTATAAGTGATAGATTTACTGTTTCATTTCAACTGTTGGAGGTACCAATTGGAAATTTTAATGAAAACCTTAATGGATCCATTCATGTTACTCCACTGAACAGAATTGTATATATATATGAATTTAGATTTGTATCTGGTTAAGGAGTAGGGGGTGCTGTTTATATGCAACCTATGTGATTCATCATTCCAAGGAGAAAAGATCTCAGAAAGAAAGACAGCTATTGTTATAACTAATAGGCTAGATGTGTACTCATAGTGAACAGCTCCAGCTGTCTGTTAGGGTCTCCCCATTCTAGATTTAGATATAATAAACAAAGGAACATTAGTGCCCAAGTTATATAAAAAAGAAAAAAATAACTAAATAGAGGAAAACTAAGTTTAAGACCAGTGAGAACGCAAAATGGTTAATGACCAAAATAGGCATATAGAATATACGAGAATGCTGGTAAAAGAGATGCTGGAGGAGAACCATATCAGCCCGTCAAAATGATGTTTTGTATAGATTAAAAATGATGTCTTAATTCTAAGTGTAAACTTGCTTTTATAAGATCTTTTCAAGATTACTATCTTATTTCACTTCCAGTTATCTTAAGATTAAGCTGTTAGTGTTGCTTGTCCAAGTGGTTATGATACCTGTTAATGTATAATTAAACAATTGTAGGCAACTTAACGTAAGATACCCCTTCTCTAGAGTGTGATAAAGACATTTCCAAAAATAAGAGGCAGGGTATTAAATTACCACACAGAACTAAAAATACAACACTAAAAGTTGTTAAATAAAGTGAAGGAAGAAGTGTTTCTTTTTAGTGAGCTGAATATATTATTGCTTATCAACATGTCAAGCTCATCAAACTGCAAGTTCTAAAAGTGAGACTTCACTTTGTAGACCACGGGGACCAATTGAACAATAGATACTGTTCTTTGAAAAAAGCAACACTCTGACAGGTGTCACTTGTGTCTTCAGTTGGTATTTGTGATGCATCAGTCATAACAAAGATGATGCAAAACAACAGATTATCCATTTAGTATAAGGTCAAATAGTATACTTCATCTATGTTAACTTTGTTTATGCTGGTTTAGTGAAATTAATTTGAATTGACTTAGTGACTTTATATACTGTAAAATCTTCATGTTAATACCTGTATGTGGCTAATATATTTGTATGTGTGTCCTATTTTTATAAAATAATTTAACAAAGTATCTCTGCTTCTATGTGAGATCTAACATCTCAAAAATTATCATGTGCATACTGCTTGTATATGGTTTTTGCATCTACAGGTAGACATGGCATCTAGATTTTCAAAACTAGTATTGTTATTTTTATTCTATTATCTTTATATACAATCCTATGAATTGATTTATACTACCACTCCATCACAGAGTTGTAGCAGCTCGACCTTTCATCCAGAGGTCCTGTGTTTGAATCCCAGTCAGACATGGTATTTTTCATCAATAAAAAGATAAAAATAAAATGAAATCTAACTGTAGGATATACCAGATTAAAGAATAAATTTTCAAATTTTACTAGTGATTAAATTTTTATGCTAATAACATTAAAATATTACTCATCTATGCCATTATTGCAATTATTACACATGTTAAGGTACACCAGGAGCACTTCACAGTTATAGCTAATGCATTCTTTTTCTGGAACTACTGTTTGTGTGTACTGATTTGGTGATTTGTTTTTTTGGAAACTTTTGGTTGGATAATGGAAGTTTTTAAAAGAAGTGTTGTGTAAATGAAGTTGAATTGGTTAGGCAAGAAAAGGTATCTTCATTTCCTTGTGACATCTTAAACATAATATTTTCTGTAAAAATAAGACAGAATTTGAAAAAATCTTTTATAGTTACGGTACGAATGATAACATAAATCAAATAAATGCTGAGTTTTGAAAATAATATGAATTGCAGTTCCCATTTAATTATTTTTCGTATACTTGAGATGCATTCCTAATTCTTTCTAATTTTAATAATTCTAAAATAAATGTTGATATTGTTAATAAAAAACCAAATTCTCTTTTGTAATGATGGTTTCTTACTATTATGGTGGATATGTAATTAAAATAACATAATTTAATTTTTCTAATTTTATTAACTGATATATGATCGTACTTACTATATGATCCAGATAAACTGCTACATGAAGTTGGAATATTCTTAAGCTGATCTAAAAGTTCTATATCTTCTTTTTCATACTCATTGCAAGAAATAGTATTATTTTCATTAATTAGTAACCCCTGTTCTCTTTTCTTTTCATCTACCATAAGCTGAAGAAAATCATTTCTTCTTGTACCACTTTCTTCTCTATGATTTATGATGTCTTTTGTCAAGTTTTTAAAAAAGTTATTGATTTCATCATCTACTAGCTTAAATCTAAAAACTTTCCGAAATTTTGGAAGAGAAGTTGAAATCAAAAATTTCAGTGAGAGACTCAGGGATGGTTTAAAAAAATTTGTGGTGGCTTTTATAAATTTATTTTGTGTCGCTTCCTTTTCATTAAATGTGTCTATGTTTAAACCAAAAGCTACTCTTGCAATTATTTTTATAATAAATTTCCCCATAAGACCTCTCGCTTCTATATCTTGTCCTGTTTTATTTCTCAGAAACAATACTCCTTCTTCACTACAATTTTTTATCGGTTCAAACATCATTTTTAATTTACCAGAAGTAAATGTGGGTGTTAATTTATGTCTAGCAGCTCTCCATTCATCACCACAAAGATTACTAAGATTGAGGCCAAATAAATCAAGGTGTTTTTCCTGAGGTGGTCCACGGTCTTCAAAATGTGTAAAATCTTTAATTAGAATTTGATTAATTAATTCAGTATCTCGTACCATTAGTGTTGGTGTAAAAAATTGAAAGTATCCACCAAATTTCTCACCTTCAAGACTTTTGTACATTTCATTCAACATTTCTGAGAATGATTTACGAGAAAATAATAAACCTGTCATGAATCCAGTGATTGGGTTTGCAGAGGAAATAACAGGAACTCCACGTTTCTTCCAATAATTAATATGCATGTCTTTTAGCCGATATATACAGTAAATAACTAAAATAGCTAAAACTGCAGTAATTAGCCAAGAAATCTCCATTGTGTAAGAAAAAATTTCCATAGTGCTTCTGAAAATCAAATAAAAATGAGTTTATTTCAGGTAATAGTGATATTTAGTCATATTGTTTCAGGATAAAATAAAAGGAGCAGAAAGAAGGATGTAAAATAATGGACTAGAAGCAATAAATACACTTATAAAGAAAAACACACCCCTTCAAGAACACTTTCCATTTTGCTAGTTTCTACAACTTGGAGAAACTGTTGGAAGAAAACAATCATAATTAATATTTAAAATCAAAATTATAATCATATGCAAATATGACAGCTTTGAATACAAAAATTTGGATTGTAGCATACTAGTGGGTGAAATCAAATATGAAATTTTACATGAAGAAATTCATCAATATTTTATATTATGTGAACTCATCAACCAAAGTATTAAACAGAGAAGTTGAAGATCACAAATGTTAGCATTTAAAATGAAAATATTTCATAAATTTTCTAACTTATAAAAAGTTATGGATAATAACATATGATCTGAATGTAGCGCTTAGTTCTGAATGTTCTTCTACTTCTTTTGCAGAAAGAATATATTCGGAACAGCAGCTGGGGGCATTTTAACGATGTTAGATAAATAAAGGTGTCTATTGAAGTTAGTTAAGATTGTTCCACTGGGACAAAATCATAAAAGAGTTTGACTAGCTATGACTAAAAAGACTATTAATTTAAGATTTGAATTTTAAATACTTGCTGTTAAATTCTGCATTATTTGGTGTGAAATATCTGTTTCATATTCAATGTTTATTTTTTATTACTGTTTTACTTTTTATTTTTTAGTATGCATTTTATAAGTGGAATCCCTTTATTTTAAGTTATTTGTTAATTTTCAATCTCACAATTTTAAGTTGCAAGCATTGTTTTTAAAATTCTAACTATTAATTTTAAGATTGAAATTTTAAAGTTGTCACAATTTCCAATTGAAATCTTTTTTTAAGTGCAAGCTATTCATTTTAAAGTTGTTAATTTCACCATTATATAATTTCTTATATATTCCACCATTATTTATTTGCTCTATCAACAAGTATTTATTTATCTGATTAAAATGATATTTTTATAATAGCAAATGTGTAATAACTATATCAGCAAAGAACTTCTCTTAAACTCTTAAGGTCACTCAATCCCAAAACTGTATTCATTGTTTTAACTTAATATTTTTAAAAAAAATTGGAGTTAAGGGAATGAATCTGATCTATTCTGTTATGATCTAAACTGTACTATGCTTACTATTATTTCAACTAACTGTTTATTTCACAATAATATCATCTGTTTCGTGAAATGATTCTTTACATTAACTGACCTTTAGTTAAAATAACAACAGTGAATTTAGTTGTTGAGGAGAGAGTTGTTCAGGAGTTGTTGCAGGATATTTTTTGTCTACTCATTTTGATTCTACAATACAAACTATCTCAAAATTTTCTTTTATCCTTACCAATTGAAATATTTTAGCTATTTATCCATAACTGCTATTTTAACTGAAAGCCAGCTGGTAGAAAAATACTAATAATGAACAAAATGTTACAGAGGAAAACTAGACAATTTACTTTGAATACAGTTTTAAATTAGGAAATTATTATTTATTTATTCGTTATTAAGTTTTCTGCAAATTCAAATAATTAGTTCAATTTATTTTTTTAATTTACAGAATAAACAAGTATAATAATTTAAAAATAAACATAGAATACAAAACAAAAAATTTCTAGGCAAATATTAAATAATTTAAATGGAAATCATAAATGCATAAAGGCTTTTTAACCATAGCTAGTCGAACCCTTTCACGTTTTTGTCCCAGTGCTACAATCTTAACTCCAATAGGCACCTTTTTTTTTACCTAATATTATTAAAATGCCCAAGCTGTTCCTGGAAATATATTCTTTTGACAAAAGTAAAACAAGAACATTCAGAAATAGGTATGTGCACATTCAAATCACATGCCAGTATCCATCATTTTTTATAATAATTTACAAAGTTTTTGAAATTTTCCATTTTAAATATTAAAAATTTTAAACTTCAACTTCTGTGGTTAATAATTCTTTGGTTGATGTTGACATAAAATATTGATGAATTACATCTTCTTCCTAAAACACCATTGGATTTGATTTCACTCACTGATATGCTACAATTCAAATTTTTGTACTCAAAGGTATACTATTATAGCTCATTATAGTTTTATTAATTTGATACAATGACAATTTCTTTTTGATAGAATTTTTTACTAGCTGTAGAAACTTAACAACTGGTGGAAGACCTTCTGAAAAATTTACTTTTTTATTGCAACTGCATTTTTTACTTCTACTTTGTTACTTTTAGAAGTACTATAAGACCCATCATTATACCAATAACAACATAATCTTAGCAATACTGATTTGATGTAATTCAAGAACTCATTAATATCCCCATGTTTTTACTTGGCACTTTGATCAGAATAGCTCAACAGCAACATCAAAGCTTTTGCCATTCAACTTTTGTAGTTAATACTTCTTTGGTTGAGGATGATGACATAAAATATTGATAAATTTTTCTTCTTTCCATGAAACCATCAGATTTGATTTCACTGATTGATATGCTACAATCCAAATTTTTTACTCAAAATTATTATATTTTACTATTATAACTATTATATATTGTAATTATAACTATTGTAGCTCATTATAGTTTTATTATCTTGATTTGATGAACATTTCCTTTCGATATAATTTTTCACTAGTTGTAGAAACTATCAACTGATGGGAGACCTTCCTGAGGATGGCTCTTTTATTGTAACTGCCTTTGATATTTTTAGTTAATTTTTAGCAGTATAGTAAGATCCGTCTTTACACCAATAACCCTAACAGTACTGATTTGAAGTAATTCAAGAACTCATTAATAGTCCCATCATTTTTACTTGTCTGTTTGATAGAAATAACTCAAGATGTAATGATTCTCATATCATATGGTTAATCATCAAATATTTGAGTTTACTAACAACGTATTATAACTGAGCTTGGACCAGATATTAAAATTTATAGTCCTGGCGCTACTTTAATAGAAATTAAGAAAAAAGTGCTTCATTTATAACATCAAAATTAGATGCTACTGGGTAGTTGAAATGTGTGTATAACTAGACTAAAGGTTGTATCAAATTTTGTAGGCTGTAGAACAAATTACAAAATAAACTAATGAAACTAGAAAGAAAGAATTTATATTGAAAAAGATAATTGTAATAATAAAAAATAATAGTAAAGCAATGGAAGGTGTGGATAAGTATGAAGCTGTTAAGTTATTACCTTGCAGAATCTTTCTAATAAGATTGTGTAACTGGGTACTAAATTTATTTTATCTTTTTTTTTGCTATAGATTTTTCAGTCATGCCAAATTTGTTTGAAAGTAGGCAAGGTTCAATTTACCATAAAGATAAAATCCAAAGAAATTCTTGATTTATTACAGTTTACAATAAGATTCAGTGCCTCATGTACTATAAAAAAACAAAGTAAAACTTTGTAAAAAACAAACTTCAACTATCTTATTACAAGTAATAAGATAGTTGAAGTTTGTCAGTTTCACCAGCAACACATATAATGCAATATAAAACAGGAAAAACTAAACCAGTTCAATAGATTCAGTTTAATATAATTGATTGTTTGCCTTATTATGCCTTATAATGATTCACACCTCGAAGAAAATACAGGAAATATAATTACCACTTATGCCACAATAATGACAGAGAATATTTAAAATTTCATATTGGACAATAAACTTTAACAATAACTGAATTTTATGTAAAGATTTAATAATTTTTAACCCACTTCAAAAAAGCAGAAGGTATCATTCCACTGTATTTTATTTTAATTTATGTTACGCAATATCTTCGACTATCTTCGATTTTGATGTTTTTTTTTTGTTTTTTAATCGATAGAATATACTTTCGGAATGGTCCCATTTAAATTTTAACCAAATCCGATGATAATCTTTGGAAAAATACCAAAAAAACCGAACATCTCATCACCCTTAGCCACTGACTGCTCTACCAGTACCGTGTTGCTCTGTTCCCTGTATTACTAGGATATTAAAAACAGTCTATATTACCGTTGTTTAGTCTCCATAGAAATATTCATGGCGTTTCTTTCTCTATTTTTCATCCTTAAACAATCATTCCTTTTTCTTTTTCTTGGGTACTTTCCTATGAACTGCATATAAATATTAAACTTACATGTAATATTTATATAAATAGTGAAAAAGTGTATTATCCATAATTGCAAATTTGTAATATAAATATTTATATTATGCAGTAATAAATTATAATTTTGCTATATTAAATAAATATTCATACAACCTCCCAACCGACATCAATCTCTATGAAGCGAGTTAAATATTATAATTTTGCAATAAATAATATTCTATAGTGTTATAAACACTTTTTTTAACCATGTACTCATAAACCTTGTCCAAATGTCTATTCACAATAATGAAACCTATAAATAAATTTGATAGATTACGCAACCCCATCATTTCTGTCACAGCTTTCTCATCATATGGTCTAGTTAATAACTTACTTATATCCAAATCGGACAAGGTGATGTCCTCTAAAGTTTTAACTCGACTAAGAGGTCTTTTCTTGCCGAGGTCTATCACTGGCCTGTCAATAATTGTACCCTGCAATTTGTGAACAGTTCAGTCCAGCTTAATATTAAAAGGTAGCATTCTGCACTTGACATCTTTGTATCCCTTTGTCGTTTGTAATGTAGTACAACCTGGTGAAGTGCTACGCAACCACATCTTTCATTCTAAGATCGATAGTCTCACCATCAAATTATATGAGTACAGCTTCCGGTAACTCTCCTTCCTCGTATATCAAGGTGAGAACGTTGCTCTTGCGTTTTGTTTAATAAATGTTTGTGTATTAAACAGACACGATGAGCATGACTCTAGACTTTTATTATGTAAAAATTGACTGTTGTACGTTCTCATTTATGAGAGTCTACATTCTCATTGTTGAGAAGTCTCTGTGAAAATATTCATGGCATTTGTTTTTCCTATTTTTCCTTAAACGTTCATTCCTTTCTTGGCAATTTTCCTTTAAATGTTGCTGTCTCATTTGAACAGGTTTAATAGGCCTATCCATATTTGAATTATATAATAATATATACATATAGAGGTATACACAAACAGACAACTAAATAGACAAACGTTTGTGTACACCACTAAAAGTTGTGAAATAAAATAATAATTTATAAAAAATAAAAATAAAAAAACTGAGTTCGAAAAATAATAGTACTAAAAGTTACAAATAATTATATTTTTATTTATTAAGTAAAGTAAACGTATTTTGCAACAAATTATTTTTGGAGTCGGTGCCAGCCAACATAATTAAACAAAAAAAACTATGATACAAATATACTTGTATTATACTAAATATACTATGTATTATATTTATATAATACAAATCCTACTTCAAACAATGGGACATTGGTAACAGAAGTTTTATTACAATAAAATGTGATCTACAAAAATATAATATAACAATAAAATGTGGCATACAAAAACATGATATAAGAATACTTTATAGATCCTTAGGTACATGTATTACCATCAAGCATATATGCTTTAGCAAACTCGAGATGTACGACCGTGAGTCGCTCTCTCTTAAATGCTCTTGAGATCCCGTTTTACATGTGGAATCCCGTTTAGCCGCCTAGCGGTCGATTGAGGTACTAACTCTACGTAACTTTATGTTTAATTTGTGTTGACTGGTACCGACTTCAAAAATAGTTATTTGTTGTAAATACTTTTACTTTATTTAATAAATAAAAATATAAGTATTTTTATAAAGAAAGAAAAATTATGAATGAACAGAGATTTTTTTTAGTGTAATGTCAGTTTTATTATTATATTCTATTCACTTTAAGAGCTATCCTGTTGTAAACAAACCGCATGACATTGTAACAGACTGCCTCGAAAGTTACGCAAACAAATTAATTGTTATGTTATTAATTGTGTAATGATTTATGATCTGATTTATGTTTGATGTTTTCATTTGGCCCCGAATGAATCGAGTTATTTACGAATTACTTACATAGCGGCTATATTTTTAAAGTTATAACACTGTTGAGAAAAAACACGATAGATAATAAAGTATTATATACATTGTCGGAGGAGGAGACACCTTTTATAGGCATCATATGGTCTCATACTCCACATTAGAATGGAATTCTCCCTTGCGGGCCTTCCCGCTAAAACTCCTTCACCTCTATAACATAGGATGCCAGACCCACCTTACTGCATTATCACAGCAACCCGATGTGTCTTGTCTCCATCCACGCCTCCTCTACTGGCCGCACTCCTCGAACTTGTCGGGATCCTGCGTTTTTTTTTGTTTTTTTTTTTAAATCTCTTGTGGCAAGGGACCTGGCCTGATGGAAGTAGTTACTCACCCCTGGACATCTTCCGCCACCTTGGTTCGAATGATGTTAACCAGTATCGTGGACACCGTGTGACACGATCGTTCGGTCTGTAGCATAGTTCCGATGATATTCTCTGGAGCAAGCACGCCAAATTATCTTCTGCATACTTTCCTCTGCTGCAGGGACTGATCGCACAGGAACACCGTGTGTTCGTGGTGCTCTCCTTCCCGCAATAATCGCAAAACCACGGAGGATCTCAGCATCCGCCCGCATAAGTATGCCGCGGATATAAACACCGGTGTGGACAAACACAATTGCACTGGTGAGGACTGCACTAACACAATTGCATACGCTGCAGTAAAGCCTCATTATTACAAACAACAGCTTGGATAGCTCTTACTCTGAACGTAGTTTAAATAAACACCGATGTTAACATTTATTAAACAAAACGCCATAATAATTTTTGGAATAACAAAATTTTCAGAATTTAAAGATAAGTAAATGTAGAGTGTAATAAATATATACAGTCTGAAGGAAAGTCAATTAGCGGAGGTTTGTCGCAATTCTTTCGGCTAGGTTCCGTGTCTTGAACAGAGGTCTGGATGGTTTTAATCGAGGACCTGGCAGTTGGAGGACGTGGAAACTTACCGGGTTGAAGTCATCTGTTCTTCGTTTACGGAGATCCTCTCAAACTGAGAGTGACCTCGAGCGGCCAGGAGATTTGGCTTCAAGGTATAGAAAGCTGAGATGTTATCACAAGGTAAGACAGGCCAAACGTGATTCTTGGCGTTCCTTTCTTCAGAAACAAGGTAACAAAGACCCGTGGGGTGTTTTCTACCGTGTACTAGGGAATAAACGAAAGAAGGACATTCTTCTGACCGCTCTCTCGACCAAGCGAGGAGTGATCACGGATAAAACTGAGATCCTACGTACTTTGTTAGACGATTTTTACCCGGACGATGATTCAGCTGCAAAAACTGCTTATCATCGTCGTGTTCGAAACGATGTTGCTTCTCATCGCGTGGATGTTTTGTCTTCAGAAGTTACCGAGTCGGAGGTACCTGTAGCTTTCACAGAGGTAAAGCTCCTGGCTTTGATGAAATAACGGTGAAGCTCCTTGTTCGTTCAGTGATTGTTAGTGTGGAAATATTCACTAAAGTATTTAACAAAATATTATGTGCGACCGATTTTCAATTTTTTTGGAAAAAGGGAATAGTTAAATTGTTG
This sequence comes from Lycorma delicatula, assembly GCF_047948215.1. Taxonomy (NCBI): domain Eukaryota; kingdom Metazoa; phylum Arthropoda; class Insecta; order Hemiptera; family Fulgoridae; genus Lycorma; species Lycorma delicatula. The sequence continues at coordinate 224,710,846 of NC_134456.1, read as the reverse complement.
TTTATGGATGGCGGCAAGGATCCCACTGTTAGTTCCTAATATCGGCCTTTTAGGTTATTACCGGTTATTGGTAAGGTCTTCGAGAAGACACTATATCTGCGTATTAATGAGACGTTGACATCGCAACGGTTATTGTTGGAGAATCAGTATGGCTTTCGTCCTGGTAAGGGGCCGCAAGATGCTACTTTACAAGTTCTAAGTATTGTCAAGAATAGTAGTTCTGGGTAGTCTTAGGAAATTTCCTTGACATATCCGGAGCATTTAACAATTTGCGGTGCCCTTCTGCTTTATTTCAATTACAGAGAAGTGGGTATGCCAAAAATGAAAAGCAGGTAATGCATAGCTACTTTGGGCACCGAGACGTTCTACTTTGTGATCGTGGCCACGAAGGGGAGAAGACACTATCTAAGGGTTGTCCCCGGGCCCTTTATTGTGAGTTGTGGAGTTCGATTCTTTGATGCGGCTGAGGTTACCCGGCGGCTGTCACATTGTCGCTTACGCCGATGACGGGCTGCTACTGGTCAAAGGATGTTCGCGGAATGAGGTCGAACTCCGTGCCTCTCAGGCATGCAGGATACTTGAGCTGTGGGGCCACAACATAAGATAGCATTCAGCCCGGATAAATCCAAGATGATGCTGCTGAAGAGCCGTTTGGCGATAACGCGGCGCTTCCGCGTTCAAATGACAGGTCATCGAATTCGATATATTCAGGTTCAGAAGTACCTCGGGATACTTCTAGATGAAAATTTTCGTTTTAAGGAGCATTTGCAGTAGGTCGCAAAGAAGACCAGGCAAGTAGTGCCTTCTTTAGTATTCGACGTGTGGTTAATCCGGATTGGAGGTCTGAATTTTAAGACTATAAGTAATCTTCTATAAGGGTTTGTGTGAGGTAAGTATGTTGTATGCAGCTCCTGTTTGCGCGGACAGGCTAAAATTTAAAACTTATAGCGACATTTCGTTAAGAGCCCAGCGCCTTTTGTTTTTAACGGTGACAGGTGGTTGCCGTACAATTTCTCGTGAGGCTGTCCTGGTTATTACTGGAGTAAAGCCTATTGATGTTCTTGCGCTTGATCGTGAACAACGCTATTTCGTAAAGAAGTCGGGTCGACTAACTTCTGCTAAAATTAGAGAGATTCAGAATGATAGATTTCAATAGCGGCAGAGCAGGTGGGATGAGAAGGCTGACGGGCGTTACACGCACGGTCTTTTCCCTAATGTGAGGAGTCTGCAGGGCGCCTCTTGGGTGTCTTCTAACAAATATATAACTAACTTTCTTTCGGCCATGGTGCTTTTAGGGATAGGTTGGCTCGTTTCGACCTGGCCAGTTCGGGGATAGTGGGTCTATTTTAGATTTAAATTTTAACTGCCGGGCTGAATTTTAAAAGCCGGGCTGAACGGTCAATTGTGGAGAACTTCATGAAATATTTAATTCTTCAGCGAGTTGCGGAGGGCATGTAGGACGGGAAGTTTGAGTTACCCGGGTGGTTAGGGACCGCTTGGGCGTTCTCTTGTCACCAAGATAGGCTTTCCATTGTTTTTTTTTTGTTCTGTTATTTCGTTGTTAGGGCTATAAGTCAAAATTTAAATATTTTATTTCTACTCAGTCCTTCTTATATCTTGTTTATTTACATCTCATTTATTTCATTACCATTTATTATATATTATTATCATTCTTTTTTTGTCATTTATTTATTTACATCTTGTTTATTTCTTCTATATATATATATATATATATATATATATATATATATATATGTTGTATATCTTATTTCTACTCGGTTTCGTTTGAGTAGTTTGTTTTTGGTTTTGTTTTGTGTTTATTGATAGTACGTTCTTACACCGATGGCAATACCATTCGTGGCATTTGAATCGGTGGCACCCTGACGGGAGCTAAGCTGCTAACTGAGAGATGTTATTAAGTCTGTGGGTTCAGAAGATGACCTCCACTAAAGCCCATCAGGACTAGATAAGGAGGGGGTGACGTGGCGATCGGAATCGTCACTTGGCGGGATCTTCGCTTTCGAGGTCACGTTGTTTCATTTATGTACTGATTACCCGATTTACATTTGAGTTCATTATTACAAACTTTTAGGTGAGACATTCAGATTAAATTCTTTTAAGACAAACAATGTAACGAATGTAAATTGTCATTTAATTTTAGACACGTAAATTATTATTATTATTTTTTTTAAATTGGAGATTTTGAATAATACGGCAACAGATATTTTTTATCTCTTTTCAGTAAAATGCAGCTCTAGAAGGGTTGGAAATAAAATATAGGGAACAACCAAGAATATATTTCACGGGAGAATTTCAACCGATAAAAATTAAGAAAGATAAGATATATAAGGAATGTTTTTTAAGATATGTTATCTTTTTTCTTACTTTCAATAGGTATATTATAGTAAATGTTTTCAGAAGAAAAGAATCAAACGGAACGCATTTCATTTGATTTCATATGAAGTATATAGTGTATTCTTTTAAGAATTGATGCGATGGGCTTTAGTTTTGTAATGAACAGAATGATAATTTGATCGTAAAAACAAAATAAAAAAAATAATTTACAGCCTTAACTATAATTATACCTACAGTAATTTATATAATTACATATAGCGAAACGAGTAATGTTAGAGGTACCCAATTCCACAAGTATTACATTATTTTTTATTTGTTCATTTATTCCATATTTCATTGTATAAAAATTTTATTAAAAAAAGCGGAAAAAATAATGTTTGTTTTGTTCCTTATCTTAAATTCGTTAAAAGAATATCTATTCGGTATAATTTCTTTAAAATTAAGATTACTGGAAAGAATTAAATTATTAATTATAATTTAATTCTTTACCTTTTCGATACTATAAGAGAAAAGAAATTATGCGTTAAATAAATAAATAAAATTATTTACTTAGGTTGTTGTAGTTTATTTTAAACAAAAAATAAAAGTGTTTGTTAATGACTATTCAATTTATACTTAAAATATCAATACTATCATTGTTAATTTAGTTAATACTATTAATAAACTTTTAAGAATTGTTTGATCACACATAAACAAAATAAAACGTACGTAATACGATGTTCTTGTTAAATTAATAAAGAAGGTCAATACTATCTGCTTATTTATTCATTATATATGTACTTGTACTATATATTATATGTACTATATATGGCTTGATAATCAGACAATTTTTCTACTTTTTTCTTTGAAAAAATATACATTTTAATTTCGTAGTATTAAACAGATAAATTTATCTCAATGAAGATTAAAAATATGTATATATTACTACTAAATCCTTTAAATCTCGGAAATTTAAATTTGCGAAAGCAACGCTAAATTAAACACAACATTCATTAATAACTTACTTAATTTAACATCGACTGCAAAAAATTAAATTGGAATTAATAATCGTATTATATTTTACTTTTAATTGTCTATTGTTTTTATTGTACTTTTTTTATTCTAAGTACAAACAGATCTAAAAAAAAATGCCACCTATAAAAAAAATACGTTATTAAGAATCGAAAAATGTTAAAAAAAACCTCTGTTTACATAAAAATAAGAAAAGAAACGTAAAGAAATGATGTTAAGTAACTACTACTCATTGTGAGTTAAGATTATCTGGAATGTATTAATTACGTATTAATTTTAAACGGAATGGAATGGAATGCAAAGTTGGCGGGAGTTTATTTCTCCCTACTTATCGCAGAACCTGGACAGAGTCCCTTGCTGCTGGATGATTCTAATCGGGCTTGTTTTTTTTAAAAAGGGTTATTTTAAATGGCGGGTCTACTTTTTTAAGTTTTGTTTATTATTCAGTGGTTTTAAGACGGATTTAGTTGCATTCCAATCGGTTGTTAAACCGGCGTTATCGAACCCATTTTATGGGCCGACCGCGGAAGGCTAGGCTTATAAAGCCTCTCCTCCCGACGTAATTCCCCTTCAGACCGTCCACTGAAGTCCTTTCGGTGCTAACGCTTAATAGGCTAGCAGGAATACGCCACAACGGGGCACTAACTTTATGGAGGGAGCAATGCGTCCCCTTTTCCGGAGGAGTCGCAATTGCTGATTTGTGTTAATTTTTTATTGTAAGTTTTAGAGGAAGGGTTATATAGAAGCTCTTCATCCGCTTCTGCTATGGCTGCCCTTCGGGACGCATCTCTGCTGGGCTTTGTACCGGACTCCAGTCCGTGATGTTGAGACGAGTAGTGGGTCTTCCTTCTTCTTCTCCCTCTTCTTCTTCCGAAGACCTCTTCATTCTTCTTTGGCCTGCACTTTCCATGAATTGGTAGTAACATACCGTTAACAATTTTAAACGATTTGAAAAAGGAATAGATTCTTAATTCGACTCTACTTTTTCCTTTCTCCCCCACCAAACGTTTGAAAGTTTTTCACCTGGAATAACTCAAAATAGCAGGAAATATTGATATTAACAATAACCAGGTTGGAGAAATAACCCGATAATCTGATATAACCATTTATATTACCAAATTCCAAATAGAAGGAAATATTGATATTGTCGCATGGTTCCGCGGCTCGATCAGGATATTGAGAGGTTGACAATTTAGAATGTTTATATAATTACAGTTTATTGGTTTAAAATGTTGATAATTACAATCAGACAAATTAATAATAATAACAATGGCGATATATACAATAATGATGATAATAATAAGTGACAGTAATAAAATAATTAACGAACACTAATATTAATATAGTAATTACAATCACAATAATAACCAGGATAATAGTAGTGAACGATAATAATATTACATGTCAATAACAGCAAATCAAACATTAAAGTACATGACATAATACATAATCAAAACAGTAAGTATGACATAAAAACAGGGCGTAATCAACAAAGAATAATAATCAAAATATTACTCATCAAATAGTGATAAATAGTAAATAAGTAAATACAGATTACACACAAGACAGAGTTCAAAATAAATAATCCTTCCGAATTTATTCCTAATAGATATAAAACTAGACCCATTTACAAAAGAAACCGCTAATCCTTTAAACCAGTAGTCATATTAACAAACAATCGTCTAAAGTTCACTTGCAAATACCTTTGCTGTCTACGCAACAGTTTATGAATGAAGTCTATTGCATTGTTTCTTTCACTTATACGCTTATAGTTTTATTGTAACTCGCCGATAGTATTTCTTGTATACTTGGATTTACACGTGGCGTCACCTTATTCGTATCGAACTGGATTTAGGACTCTCCTCGCTGAACTGACTTCTCGCAGACTCACACCTGTGATTCTCCTCGCTGGACCGTCGTCGACGTCTCGCTGGACTGGTTCGCAGAACTCCGCCGAACCCACACGACTCCACACAACTCGTAGCCTTTCCTCGCTGAACCATCACAGAACTGCCTTTGCAGGATTGATGTCGTCTGGACTCTTTTTTAGCTGGTCTTACCCTGACTATTTATAATGCTAACCTCTTTACCTAGCAGAGCGGACCCAAGTCTAAGCGTGAGAACAGTTGACCGAGGCTTTTTTCCCATAAATTCTAAACCTGGTCTCTTCTCACCGCATAACAGGTGTTCATTGTGCGTTAGCGGGCAACAAAGGACGATTGTTAGATAAACCTATCCTTTACAAAAAGCGTTTTCCTTTTTTGTCCCTTCTGAATTCTTGCAACTATTATACTTTATACTACTTTCATAATAATCGGTAGGAATCCGTTACTCAGGCCCGCTGTATCGGACTTGATACAATACGAACGACTCTATGTTTTATTCAATTTTTTAAGGCGTGCTTTTCACCCACTGAATTGATTTCGATGTTTTTTTTTCTTTGGAAAGGAATTTCTTCTGGTTTCATTATAAGTTTTCCACATTAAGTGAATGAAAAATGGTTTAAACATACAATTAAAATATCTTCACACATAATTGACGATAAACAAAGCGAACTAAATTATTCAGCAAATTCTCCGGAGTTAATAAAAAATGAAAAAGTAATATAGCAAGCGTTGTTTTTTTTAAACACTAGTGTAGGTTCTGGAGTTACCTTGACTGAATAGACCAGCGCGCTATAACGACAGCGGGGATCGTCACTTGAGCAATCGTTAACATGCAGGAGAAAGTAATGCGCTCAATAGTTTCATGAAAACGGACCTTTTATTACTGTTCATAGAGGTTTTCGTTTAGACAACAGCTGTAATCCTCCTAATAAACACTCTATTAAACGGTAGTATCAACATTTTAAGGATACAGGAACTGTAATACTCAAAAAAGGTCTGTCTGACCTACCGTCTCCGAGGAAATTGTAGGTCAAATAAGAAAAAGTTTTCTGAGAAGCCCGGGTAAATCGACCCGTCGTGCGAATTTAAAACTGGGAATACCTCCTTGACAATTGTGAAGGTTCTTCACAAGCGTCTAAAACGTCATGTATACAAAATTTCGTGAGAGCATGCGACTGAAGATGATGATATCCCGATCCGTTAAACATTTTCCAAGGGCATTTTTGATAAACTGAACGAAAATAATACACGTTTAGAAAAATTAATCTTTCTGTAGAAAACATGGAAGGTGACTTTTACTTTCCGTGTTTCTGACTACCTTAACTGTCATAATTGTCGGGTTTGGGGGAGCGAAAACCCTTACACCATTCGACAAACACAACATGGTAGTCCGAAAATTTCAATTTGGTGTGCGATTACTCCTTATGAAGCGATCTAACCGTTCTTCTTCGCCAAGCCAACGGTTAGAGACGCTAGTATTTAGACATGTTATAGGAGTATGCAGGACCATAAATTGAACATCGGCAACCCAATGTTTATTTCCAAGATAGTGTGCCACTACACTGGGGTTTACATATTTGAGATCGCCTACGTAAGCAATTTCCTCACTATCGGATCGGACGTGCTGGACCGGATCCCCTGGCCACCGCGATCCCCTGACGTTACGGCACTCAAATTCTTTATTTGGAGGTTTTCATAAACAAGGTGTAAGCGGTGAAAGTTGTCAACATCAATGAACTAAAAAAAAGAATTGAAGATGTAATTAATGGAATAATTCCAGGTATTCTTCGTAGCGAATGACGTGAAAATGAATATCGTCTAGAAGTTTTAGGCGCCACCAAAGGTATTCATGTGGAACTTTTTTACTGTTAAGAAGGGTTGTAAACGAAACCGTTTAAAATTCCCTGTTCAACATTAAAACATGCATTTAAGTGCATCATTCTATTATTTTTTATTAACATCGAAATTGCTCTGAATAATTTATGATCGTACCGTTTATATACACGCGGATATATTTCTTTTCACGAATAATTTGTATTTAATTGTTTTAGCGTAATTATATATACCGTATCATCGTTACATTTAAGTATTTACGTAAAAAAATAAATTAAGAAAATTATGTTAGAGAAAAATAACTTTCATTAGGTAAAATAAATAGGGCAACACATTCCAGAACGGGAGATTGAAACTACTAATTTCACGAGATGGAAGCCGTGGTTTCTTCCTTGCCAAAGAAAGAAACTTCTTACAGGGAATAAAAAAAAAGTGTAAATTATGGTATTTCATCATGATTAAAGCTTAATCTCATGAATTAAGGCGATTGTACACTTCATATAAATAATGCTAATTTTAGCCACGTTCATGTACCTTTTCTCAGCTTCTATAACAGATACAGCCATTGTTTTTTTTTGTACTTTTTTCTATCTACTTAAGAAGAATTAGTTTTAATAATACCTCATTATTATTATTATTATTACATTTTTGAAAATTTTCTAAAATGAAATCATTTTTTTCGGCACAAAATACTTTTCAGTACAAAGTTATATGCAAAATTCAGCTTATATAAATGATAAAATAGGGCTGTAAATACCTGGTAAAAATTTCAAGTCTCTGTCATTTATAGTTTCTGAGGAAAATGTACATGAAAATTAAAATATGTGGTTTCTGAATTATTAAGCAATAATTCAGAAAGAATTTCTTGGTTGTTCACTTTCCTAAAACAACCCTGCATCATATCTTTCATTAACTTCCTCTTCTTTTTTCCTGTTTGTTGCCTTTTATTTTTTCTTTCTTCTGAAGAACGCATTTTCTGCAGCGGCTATTCTTTTGCAATCAATGTCTTTTAGGATAACGAGACTATTTTCACTGACTTTTTAATTTTAGATCGTTTAGCTCATCAATTTTCCCTAATGCCTCCTTGTTAAATGCAATCACAGCATCATAAAAACCACTTTTTACAGTTACTATCCATACATAAATAGTCTTTGAAAGTCTCTTTCAAATCAATACGTTGAAAGACTCATTGCATTCTAAGTTTTTCTTGGAATGTATTTCCGCAACAAAATTTCATTACTTAGATTAGCAAAAATCGGCTATATTTTCTCCACCACTGTCTTTGGAAGTGAATACTTATAAGGCTTACCGGTTACTAGAGCTTTGAAAATGAAGAGTTTAATTTAAAGTAAGATGATGAAATTACAGAATTATTTGGGTCGGTACATTATCATTTTCATCGCCGATCAAATACTGTTCTGTTGTAGCATTTGAAACTAATATTTTTATCTCGGTTTACAAGATCTCTTTTCCTTAAACTCCTACTTTTATTTTACATATAATTAGTCAAGTTGTACACGATATTCACAAAATATAAAATACACGTACAATAACTCAACCCTACTAAATACTAATGAAAAACATAACCTTGAAATAAAAAAAAAATGTATTATTGCCTACTAAAAACTGAAATTAAAGTCTGTAAAAAATTCAACACAATAGCTAATTACATTTTTACTAGTAAATACATAATATTAAATGACAAAGCGCATAAAGATTATTCTATAATCAAGAACTGAAATTCGAAAGAATGACATAATTTTCTATAAATAAAAAAAATAATAATATTTCTTGTTGACATTGAGACATAATTTTGATAGCGTTGGGAAAGAAGTTAACTGTATTATAGTT